>NC_081198.1:39623720-40324970 GCF_902713425.1 Acipenser ruthenus | reverse complement strand
TTCTAATGACTTCCCTTAGCGGGTTGTTAGTATTTGACAGCCGGTCTCAGTGCAGGGAAGATTTTTTTTCCAATTCCACATTCAAAGGAGGTCCATCAAGGTACATGATTGGCAATTTTCGTCATCATTTTCACATTATTAGCATCAGAGTTGACATGGCGGTAGCTATGTCGGATTTGATGTGCCTTGTTGGAAGTTCAGGGAAGTCCCTTTAGTGCTAGTGGTTTGGTAGAGCAGCTCATTAATACCAGTGGTAGCTCTCCGAGGCAAAAAGTGGCACAGCCATGTTTGCTCAAATACCCCATATGCATTTTTTTTTTCAAAATGATCAATTAACCACAATAATGTATAATAAATACACGAACAGTTAAATTATGTAGGAAATACATTCATCTTGAACAGGAAATAATCGAAATGATAAAAATAGAGCAAAATACAGTAATTAATTGAATAATTAACTGGAAAAACTGGTATGTGCATTAGGATCTGAGATGAGGACTAAATAACATGTATTTATTATTATTATTATTATTATTATTATTATTATTATTATTATTATTAGGAAAGCCGTCAATTGCCTTTAACTTGCTCTACAGGGTTATTGATTTTAATTCCAAAAGTATTTTCAACAAAATAATTGTATAAAGCATCAAACAGGTGTGTAGGTTTTGGCTTATCAATAATTTGTTATATTTTCTATAAACCCGTCACACAACCTAAGTGACGTAATTGTGTATTCGCGTTGCATTTGTGGTATGCAAGACGAGGTACAATAGTCTTAATAAACAAAACAATTAATAATATATGTATTCTTAAAACAAATTACATTTAATAAATAAATAAACACATTCTTGAATAAATATACAACTGAAGCATGTCTGGACCCAACTTAGACCCCCTTTGAACCACCAGGTAGATGAGTTATCTGTTTAATGACGCTTCTTCTCTCTGGTCTGGTGAAGTTACAGCAGTTTTACTGAGCACAGCAGCAGAATAAGGCAAAAATCCACTTTCAGACCTTTGCCCTGCTGCTGCACAGGTATAGTCTGCACCGCTGCTTCTGGAGCCCAGGGAGCCAGCTGCCTGACTGCTGTGACAACTGAGACAAGAGCATGAACTGGGGCCCGGTGGCACACTAGCTGTTGCAGCGGCGGCGGCGGCGGCAGCTGCTGCTGCTGCTGCTGAGCTATTCAAGCCCGCAGTGGACTGGTAGAGTCCTGGGTGCCTAAAGCCACAGAGCAGTTCTGGTCGGGAGTAAGGATGCGAGAGGGCACGGAAAGTGTCAAGAGGGCGGATGGAGGTAGCAAAAGGTGATGCAGCGGCACCTGTTGCAGCCGCTGCAGCAGCAGCAGCTGTAACACCCACGTGCGGGTAATAGTGCAGAGGCATGTGGGAATGGAAAGGGTATGGAAGACTTCCGGTGGCAGCGGCGTGCGTCATCATATAGGTGTAAAAACTTGGATCTGCTGGATGGGGCCAAGACATGGCCAAGCGTTGCCTCTTATCCTTCATCCGCCTATTTTGGAACCACACCTGATAAAAAGCACAAGGAAGACAATGAAGATATTGAATGACACCTTTCAGGATGAAAGTTAATTTAAATAAATTCACTCATAGTGACCATGTTTAAATGTAGCAACACGTTTTTATCTGTAAATTGAATATAATGTAATGTAAAAATAACAAAATACAAATGTTATCACCCAGCTATAGCCTCACAACTTCCATTGGGAAATAACCTACAAAGGGTCTTGCCTGCGTCAGTTATGACACACAGGTAATGTTTAAGACGACAAAGTAACATAGGCCTACCTGTAAAACTAACATAAAAGTTAACGGGTGTTCTTTTAAAACTTAAAATAGGTGTAGAAATGTATATAGTTTATATAGCCTAAACTACAAAAAATACCGCTTCAGTTTTCTGTTTGAAATGCTAGCTATAAATTTATATATATATATATATATATATATATATATATATATATATATATATATATATATATATATATATATATATATATATCTCGTAAAAACAAACAAAAAAAAAACATTAAAATATCTAGAAATAGCCTACTAAATCGGGGTCTTCAAAACGGCACTATTCCCTGTAAAGACGTAATTTTGAATGTAGTTATTTGTTTCAGCTGGATATGAACATAACCGAGGTCAGAAGTTAATGACAAAATACAATTATTAATCTTGTAAGTATCTAAACAGATATTAACATATTCCTATTTCATATTTGTTTATAAAAGCTAGTAAAATTATTACTCAATATCAAAGAGGGCCATTGCGTTATTATTTAAGAATATATTTACTGTGAGATTACAGGATATATTGTATAATGTTAGGACGTTTTATTATAATTTTAGCTGTCCGCTGGTTGTTTTGAAAATATATGGTTTCAGCGAGTACATTTCTATTATTATACGCGGATGAAATACATGTAATAACCCTTTTACGCTTGATGTTGTTATAGCCTGCCAAAAATATACATAGACCATTTCTGTTATGTCTTGGTGTGTTTATTTAACCAGATTGTGTTATTAAATATAGATTTTTAATACCACATTTTTTTTAATGATTGAAATATACCTTAATCGTCGTCTCTGGTAGATTTAAAGATGCCGCCAGTTCACATCTTCTTGGTCTCGATACGTAATTTTCTCTGTAGAACTCTTTCTCGAGCCTGCCGATTTGTTCTCTGGTGAAAGCTGTCCGGTACCTTCTCACCTGATCATTATTGGAACATGAACTGCCTATTGAATTACCGTTTATATTCACGTTGGACATGGAAGAGGAGCTTGTGTTGGAGGTTGCTGAATTACTATCTGAAAAAACTAGAAAAAAGAAAAAATAGCAGGATTTAGAATGATATATAGTTATATTTAATATTCAATATTTTACAGTATTTTATTACGTTGCAAGCTGTGATACAAATGATAAAACCCTAATAAATAGTCAATAAAGCTTGTTTTCTGTAAATCAAAAACAACTATAATCATATTAATTGCCTTTTTATTTAGGACTATGTGTGTGTGTGTGTGTGTGTGTGTGTGTGTGTGTGTGTGTGTGTGTGTGTGTGTGTGTGTGTGTGTGTATATATATATATATAACTATATATATATATATATATATATATATATATATATATATATATATATATATATATATAGTTATATATAGTAAGCGTTACATGGAATAGAAAAATATATCATCAAACTTTTATCGCTTACATTTTAAAATACTTGTGTGACCGAAGCGAATACACTCAACGCCTAGCAAAGTGTTTTACAATCATAATGTAGCCTACTTTAATATTTTTGTTAATGTTTAATAGCAAACGTATTTCGCTATAAATGAAATATGCATATTCAATAACAAAAAATAAATAAATCTATAGAAATAGCGTAAGTGTCTGTAGATGATGTGTTTTCAGTGAGCAATTTGCATGATATACCAACGTACTTTTTAGTTTTGCTGTTGCTTGCTAAGAAACAGGAAAAAAAACTCTATATTTAACGAAAATATAATGTAATCTTCTTATGGGACATCAGCTAAATTATGATTAGATTTATTACAAAAAAAATAATATCTGTATTTAAGAAATAATAGATCATACATATAAATATGATCAAATACCTTTGTTTTCTTTGTGCTGGGCGGCACTGAGGCTGTTTGGGGAGCGGTGAGCTGCGCAGCCCACCTCGACATCACTGTCCATGTCTGTCTCGTGAACTTCTGGGTACAGGGTGATTTTTTTCCTGTTTTCAGACGAAGAAATTTCTGAAGAAGAATTATTGTCGCTGTTCTGATGATGAGTATTGAACAAACTGTCTATCTCGAACTTGCTTTTGGCAGGAACATCCCCTACATTGTTATGCAGAGATGCAGAAGTAAGTCTGGGGCTGAGGCGACCACTGTGTTGAGAATTTTCTAGGGCCTCCAACACTGCATTTCCAGCTGAGTCTGACAAATTCGAAAGCCTTTTACCAGCAGCGGGGCTGTGCAGCCCCCTTTCCATCAGAATCATCTCTTTTCTTATTCTTTCCATCATCTGAGCTTTATAGAAAAAGCCAAAGTTGCAGGGTTGGTCTTCTGCTAATGATGAGTTGCGGCAGGGGCTAATTCACATTCAGCCCTGCAAGTATCTCTAAATGTTATTATGTCCTTTGAGCAAGGCGCAAAATAGTGGAATGCCAATGCGAGGGAATGACTGGTCAAAATGACCCATGCATCCTTTCTAGTCCGAAATGTCATTCATCAGAAAAAAAAGGTAGTGCTCGTCATTAAGGTACGGATGACGCTGTTCGAATAATCATTTATTGTAACAGGTTCATAAGCAAATAAATACAAGTGGCTGTCAGTGGATGATGAAGGCGGCCTGTGGGCAGACGAATACATCCAGGTAGAGAGATAGAGAAGAAGTGAACAAGAGACGAGAGCAGTTGTCTTTAGCCTGATCAGAGCCTGCGAGGATTGCTCTGGGGTTTGGCCTCTGGAGTGAAATTGACAGCCTGATTAATAGAATGAATAGTGTAACATTTCCTTCTTCATTTAGCTATATCATCACACTCGGATTTTGTTTTGTTGCCCGTTTTTATTTTCATTCGTTACCATCACTGATTTATTTAACACAAATCTTGTAGGTTCAGAAACAAATGCTAGTGTGTAAAATGTTAAATGCAACCAACTGTTTCTGTTATAATGTGTGAAATGGAAAAATGTTATATTCCTTCCCCATCCCGTTAGTTTATTCGGTTTACACGCAACATTAAATACATATAAAATATCTGAGCCTCTTCCGAATACTTCATGGTTATGATATTTTATATCAATAGACGTGGATTTTAAAATATAATTATAGCATTATTTTGTACGATATTTAATATTTTCCTATTTTATTCCGCATTTGAACTAAAGGATTGCGAACATGTGTTGTATTTTATTATTTTATTACCTTTATTGAATATCTATTACAAAACTATTGTAATTTTTGTGCAATCTCTGTTCTGAATTGTACTTACATTTTAGAGATGTGATTTCAAAATATTTAGTTAAAATCTCTTGATAATAGTCCTATATAATCCACGTCGTGTTGGATAGCTACATTTCGGTTAAATGTCCACAACTGTATTCCCCAAGACACTATTAAAAAAATGTACAAATTGTGAATGTAAAAAAGCATATAGGCATATTTTAAAACAGCTGTTTCCAATAATATATAACGTGAACAGTCCAATTATATTGTATACAGAAGTGGGATAAACACCATCAAAGCGTTTCATTCTTATATCCTTTTCCAGTGTTGATTGTACTGGTCATGATGACGCTGATGACAACGATGATAATGCAGATGAATTTTTGGTTGTAATTATTGGAGTATCTTTCATAATCAATGGAACACTTTAATTTTCTACACTAAACGCTCGATAGACAAAGTAAACTTCAGAGATCAGGGAAAGTTTAATTTAGCTTTTAACAGTTAGCCTTCGGTAACATTAAACAATAGGATAGCTTGCATATTTTAATCTGGTAATGTCATTTATATTATGAATGATTGCTATGAATTATACAAATCACTTCTTGAACACATTCCCATTTGAATAGGCTGTTGTTTGTTTTAAGCGTTATGGATTGATATTTTAATCCAAATCTAAAATGATCTGATCATGTTTATTGATACAAATAACTGAAAAGGTGATGTGGACACTTCTAGTTTTCTGCAATTCTAGACCATACTATCTAGTTGTTGTTTTTTTTTTTTTTTAAATAGCTTGACACACCAGCGCAATTTTGAAAAATACCAAACATAAGAAAATACAAAATCGGTTCCATATCCAGTGCTTTTACACAATTTGCCATAGCCTGTAAAAAACAAAACAAAAACAAAACACCACAATAAAGCGTTTGAAGGATATATATATATATATATATATATATATATATATATATATATATATATATATATATATATATATATATATATATATGCATTACTTTCATAATTTTGAAGTAATATAATGCAAATATTGAATATACTCGTAGACTATAATAAGCGACACAGTGGTGGCGTGGTCTGTATGTTGCCCTGGGTTGATTGTGTGTGCGCGTCCTGTTTGGCGGAGGTTGTGGTGCAGTGTGGGCAGGCAGAGGAGGGGATGAGCAGGTGGAAAAGGGAAAATCTGCTTAAGCATCCTTTGGCGCCCCCAACAGTTTATTTGTATTTGACAGGGGAGAGTTTTGTAAAAAAAAAAAAAAAAATCATTTATATATATATATATATATATATATATATATATATATATATATATATATATATATATATATATATATATTGTGTGTAATTGATAGATCCTCAACGTCGTCCCTTCTACCTAGATTTTGTTTTAGACGTGGCAGGAATATTAAGGATGCGTTGGTCGCTTCTATGTATAAATCAATACCATCTAATGACAATTGTGTTACTAAAACAGTATATGTGTGAAAGATGTGTTCACTGTTCTAACACGCAGAACACCACCACACTGGTCGTAATTACAGAATACAAGGTTTATCAATTGTAATACAACCCATGTGGTATATATATATATATATATATATGCTTAAATGCACGTGTGTCTTAGTTTATGTAGGACAGACAAAAATGAGTATGGCAGAACATAAGGCTGCAATACGAAATAACAATATGGATTGTGCGATAGCGAGACATTATAAAGCCATGAATCATGGCTCTGCCTCAGGTCCTAAATTGATAGGACTCGAAAAAGTCTCAGTTTCTGAGAGAGGTGGTAATACAATTAATCTGCTAATGAGGAGAGAGTCATTTTGGATTTGTACTTAAAATCTATGGAACCACATGGACTTAATGAAACTCCATAACTCTAAACATGCATGTAAAATGTTTTTTTTTTTTTTGGGGGGGGGTTAACAAATCTTTGTTTGCCAATTTGAATCTTCAGGTGGCCGGGGTTGAGAATTACATTCCAATGTCTTTCAATGTCTTCCAATCTTAAGTATTGAATAACTGTAAGTTAATGATATGTAGGCTAACGTATAACAGAATATAAGGCTGTATTCTAAGTGTTTTAATATATAGGGTTTGAGATTAATTATTGTATAATTACAATAAGCTGTGTTTTTTTTTATTAATTGACAGTCGCTGCAACACCTGATAAAACACGTTGTGTTTGTTTTTTGTTTTGTTAATAAGGGTTTTAAACAAAATGTAAGAGGAATCTGATGTACAAAGCGGTCAAGTCTCAAAGAAGGAATAGTAAAATGAGTATTTCTTTCTTCTGTTTATATCTATTTCTCCTACTGTTGTATTTTCTTATTCTTAGACCAACTTCGTCTGAAGGCATGAGAGAGAGAGAGAGAGAGAGAGAGAGAGACTTTTTTGACTTTTTAAAAGCTCTTTAATAAATCAATTATATAAATATAAACAATGACATTACCATCAAAACAAAAGGAGCAGAATGAATCAGTCTGAAAACTACACATTTTTCACAAATTAAAACTCAATTCATCAACCTCACTAAGCTCACAAAGAGCATTGTTAATACACCATTTTATTTTAAAATTCTCCAGGTCGCGTATCCCTTTGTAAAATTTAACATCAATTTTAAGCCTGGTAACTATCAGTACCCTTAAAATACACAACACATTGTGAACGCCCAACCCCCCTCTCTTTGACTTGTGTGATTTTAAAATAGCTAGTTTGGCTTGGTCCACGATAAAGTTAGCCAAGCAACAGACATAAGTTGTTTGTTTTTTTTTTATTATATTTTACTCAAAAAATGTAACCTTATTTTGTAAAATATAATCCAATAGCCGCTAATACATTTTTGAGCCGGTCAAACAAGGGAGTCAGCCTTGAACAATCACTAAATAAATAGCACACTGTGTCTTGCTCTGTACAAAAAGGGCACTGATCTATGATTTCAGGGTTGATTCTGCTCACAAACTCCTTCCTTTAACACCCAGATTTGTTTAAAGTGCCTAAAAACACGAATTGTGGGTGTTGTCGAGTGATTTAAAACGAGACATTTTGTTTGAAAGTGGTCTCGGGGTGCACAGGAGTCAAATATGTGTCAAAGGTCAAGTATAATCTTCTAGAGTAGAGGAATATGGCATGTTGACGTCACTACTGCAGTATTACGCCTTTTGTTTTCGAGTGGCTCAGGATGCAAAAATAGTCTTCATCCAAGAGCATATATACGCTATTGTATATCTTATATATCTTACTCACATTGCACTTAAATGGGAAACGTTGACTGTTTAAAAAACTATACAATATCCTAAGCATGTTTACAAGATTTTAATTTGACCAAAGAATGTCGGAGGCCCCATAGACGAAATATGTATTCTAATGTCTAATGTAATTGCTGAAAGGAGTAATTGTAAAGCATTATGGGTTACAAAGGCCTTACAAAACTCCATAAATGTATTAAGTGTGACGCAAGCATATTTTGCAGATTATTATTATTATTATTATTATTATTATTATTATTATTATTATTATTAGTAGTAGTAGTAGTAGTAGTAGTAGTAGTAGTATTTTATGTTAGATTCCACACTTCATACCACACAGGCGATAACTTGCAATTAATATAACATTTAAAGAATTCGTCACTCACGTCGATAAGGCATCCGAAACGATTAACCACTGTAGCGGCTCACAGGTCAAGAAGAACCAATTGAAAAACAAGAGGAACGCCACCAATCAACCGTGACCTTGTGTCAACATGGGATTTCTGGTACAACTGCGGCAGTCAGTAATGTCGCTTAGTCGCTTTGTCCTTGACGTTAGTAGACTAAAGTTTAATTTGCAGAGTGGCTGTGCCAGTTTTACTACACGTTGCACTTGGTTTCAACCCATAAAAGCACCAAGTAGTTTGCACTTAAAGACAGTACAGATTGCAGTTTACACGGAGATTGTCTGGTTTGGTTTCCTATTCTTCAAAGCCCTTTGAGAAACTATTTCAAACCACAGGTGCTACGTTGGAGCCTGCTTGCAGCTTGAAAGAAGGTATACTCTTGACTATAACATCGGATGGATCCCAGTTCTCCACAATACAAACTCCTAGAGCCATCTAGCGTTAGAGGTGGAATATTGCAAGATGGGACGAGGCCCATTGAAAAAATGTGTTCTGGAAGAATGGGCGTTCTTTCCTCTGAGACTCCTTCTCCTTTAGATCCGACAACAGACTGGAGTTATTTTGGTTTCTACCATGTATCCCATGGAAGTGCAGAGAGAGAGAACGAACTGGAGTTTTACCTGAGGCGTCCGGATACTCTACAAACCGATTCCAAACGGCAGACATATATCTTCATTAGTCATTGTCAGAACACCTATAATCGAAACGAATACCCAGCATGCTCTCCCATATATCATTACTGGCCTTAGACTACTCTCGGGGATCACCTGCCTACCCAGGCCAGGTAGAGCCGCTTTACACAGAACCAAAATTAAGCCTGGCCAAGCCTCACATTGGTCATTCACATTGCTATGGAGTGTCTTCGGGGTCTCCCCACGTTGGAATACGCACAGTCCCAAGAGCTTTAGGTTTGTGTTTTTATTATTTATTTTTTTTCGTTTGTTTGTTTTTGTTTTTGTTTGTTTGTTTGTTGTTAAATATAACTAAACATGCAGTATTTAGCTGTATCAATAGAACTGTGATGATACACAGTTTTGCAAGTACAGCTGTCGCTTTAGTAAGGCCTTGCAGGGCCTAGTCTGTACAAATACACTGTGACGAAACCTAATTATTTTTCTTCCACTTTTAGTATTAGGGTTCCCATGTTTGTGCCCAAAGACACCCACGAGACAGAGAAAAAATAGAATTCCATACAGCAAACATCTAAGGGCTGAGCTGGAAAAAGCTTTTGGATAAATTCGTTTCCCCTGAAATTAGATTAAACATTTCATCAAAACTCTCTCTGACAGAAAGACAGGTGAGACTTTTTTATTCATATTTTATAATGTGACCTGACAATTACACTACGATCCATTTATTAATTGTGAAAACTGATTTTGTTGTTCTTCTCTTTCTCGTCAGGTCAAAATATGGTTTCAAAACCAAAGGCAGAAGGAAAAGAAACTTCTTCGCGTGCAACAACGCATAAATTAAAAGTTTTGTCGAGTGCGCCCCCCCCCCCCCCCCCCGCCTTTGTTGTTAAAAATGACTCTACTGTTGCTACACAACTTTACCGACCATTACAGTTCACATGCCTCTTATTCATTTTTAAGTTCCTTTTGTTTGCCAAAAAATATGTGCAATAGGTTGTTCATAAATATTTTTAGACATCATTATATATCATACTATACTAAGATGCAGCAATGGCAGAAATACAAATACAGCAGGCCTGTAGCCTACTTCAATTACAAATTATTTTTAAGAGGAGAAAAAGTTTCGGGTTAATTAAGTTAATAAGAAGTTTAGGGATATCGATACACTATATATTAAAAAAAGAAAGAAAGAATGGTAATTTGGGAACTATAATTGAGTATAATGTATGTTTTACTTATAATTTTAAAACTGGACAATTTTATATTTTAAAAATGACAATGTTCTATGAATCTGGCCATATGCTTTTTGAGCTCCCAAGACTTCTTCCCATTAGGTGCGTGGGAGCTCAATTGTTTATCTTTTCAATGCGGGCTATTATTGCATATAATATATTTCGTGCAGTCTATAGCTACATAGGCTATATTTCGTGCAGGCTATAGCTAGGCTATATTTCGTGTAGGTTATATGCTATATACTATTATTGTGTGTCATGTTAAGTCGCCATGTGGTATAGGTTTTTAATGCTGTCACAAAACTGTGATTAATTTTTGTATTGTTATTAGTTGGTATTGTCTTTTTGGTTTTTTTTCTAATACTATTTTGACCAGTTGGAAATAGTATACATTGTGTCGCTAATACATTACACTGCTGTACATTAAAAACCAGAAGTAACCAAAATACCGGTACAGAAAGTTCCCCCCTTTGCCCCCCCCCCCCCCCCCCTACAGAAAGTCGCCCCCCGCCCCCACAAGGTATTTTGTTAATATCTCTGTAACTTTTCTCAGTAAGAACACCAGGGTGATTTTGTTTCCCCGTTAGTTAGCATTACACGTTTATTTTAAAACACGTTATCAATATATCTTATAGAAGGAAAACTATAGATTATCTTGTAATAAAATGCATTTCTATTTTTTCAAAATATAATATCCTCAAGAAAAGAAAAAGAAAAGAAAAATAGAGATAAACCACAATCTAATTTTCTTTAGCCTGTCTTTGCTGTATGTTAATAACCGCAGCATAGACCGGGACCAAATCAAAACTTTGACCCCCGCTAATCGCAAATTACTAAACTGGTACTGATGGCGTCTTTTTTGTTTGTCAGAAGGTTATTCCTTCTACCCCAGAGTGAACCCGCCATTAATACTAGGTTTGTAATTTGCGATTAGCCGGTGGGTCAAAGTTTTGATTTGGTCCAGGACATAGTTTTGCAATTAAGCAAAATTAGGTGGATCGAAAATGATCGTCTATATACCAAGTTCAACCGCAGGGCACCCCTATAGCCCTGTGCTTTTAGTAGGAAACTCATAGTCAAATACTTTCTACCAAAAAGTGATTAACATAACTTTTTTGACGATTTATTTTGGATATCCCTTGATTTTTAGCTAAATAATTGGAATACGTTTAATTGTAAGAATAAACGTATTATATTGTTTAAAAGTGTATTTTACCTAATGCAATGTTGTGAATGCTTATTATACTGCTTACCTGCAATGTAAACAAGAGGGTCACCTATGTAGGCTTAGTCGACTGTCCACAATACATTTTTGACGTTGTATGGAATTATTTTAATAAACGTTTTAAAATATATTATTATTTGTTTATTTATCTAGCAGACGCCTTTACCCAAGGCAACTTACAAAGACTATAGGGTGTGTAAACTATGCATCAGCTGCAGAGTCACTTAGAACAACGTCTCACCCGAAAGACGGAGCACAAGGGGGTAAGTGGCTTGCTCAGGGTCACACAATGAGTCCGTGAATGAGCCGGGATTTGAGGAACGCCTGGTTTACAAGCACTTTTATTTCTAACCAGAACATATATGATTGTAGTCATATTTTTTGCTGTCATATTAATTATTTTGTACAGCAACTTTAATCAGCAAATGCACAATAGCCTATCTCTGTATACAGATACTCATATTGATGGTAATAAATTATCGTTCGACCTCTGGACTGAAAATGCAATGCTCGATAGATAATACTGTAGATAGATAGATAGATACGAGTATGATGTTATAAACGCAGGTTGAAAAGCATCGTAGAAATACAAATACACATTTCAAGAATCTGTTGTGTGGTGAACATTTAAAAAAAAGGCCTAAATGTTACTATGTAACAGCGCACTGTAAACATCAAACATCAGTCGTTCGCAAAATATTTTAAACCCATGTCAGTGTTTATTTTAATTGTTAGCGAATAAACGTGTTATAAATACACCCACTCTAAAACGTGTTTAAAATATGGTACATGCCATTTTTTAAATTTAAATTTTAAACGTTTTGTTTACAATGCACCAGTTCTAAAGAAATGAAAATTTCCTATCACATGACCTCTGACAACTTCAAATTATTATTTAATAAGAAGAGTCCATTTCCAAAGCAAAAATGTAGGAAATACACCCTGTTGCAACAATCTGGCTATTCAAAAATGAGAGCCCAAAAGATCCTCAGAAATAAAGTAAACAAGCTCACTCTTTCTATTTTTTTGTATATATTTTTTAGATTTTCCTACCAACAAGTGAGATAAAAAAAAAAGAAGAATCACAGCAAACCATATCATGTTACATTTTGTAGACATGGAGCACATGTCATTTCAGAAAAATAAATAAATAAGTCATTGTATTTTTTTTTATCTTGCTCTTAATTGTATTATTACTTGTACTGTGATTCTTGAAATGTATTTTTGTTTACGACTGTAAGTCGCCTGCTAAGAAATAAATAAATAAATAAATAAATAAATAAATAAATAAATAAATACTACTACTACTAATAATAATATCTGCTTTACCTTCATTTTTGATACGCCTACTGATATTACGTGGAGCCCACAAGACCAATAATTATATAGGTAGCACTTTAAAAAAAAAAAATGTTACAATCGTTTTTGCTCAAACGTTATATTTAATTGTAACTGTAAACGTTGCGTTATAGAAAGGAGTAGACATGTGTTTTTAATATGTTTCTCTCAAAGGCAAAATAAAATAAAGAAAACGAAATATTATAATATTGAAAATGTCTTGAATGTAAATCATAAAAGTTAGATTTGTCTGAATGGATTACCATTAATTTAATGATGACTGATTCTTTGTGAAACGCAGATTTAATTCTTGTCTGAATCAATAAATCACACGAAACTGGTAAGAGAGTATCGGTCTACACACGCCCGTGACAATTTAAATTAAATGTGTACATATACAACTATGGACAAAGGTTTTGCATCACCTAGAATTTTAGGATTGAGACTTTTTTTTAAAAAACTATATGAACATAATTTAGATATTTTATGTAAAATCATAAAAATAAATTAAAATAAAAAAAAAATACAAAAAAATACAAAATTATATCACAAAAGTCTAACGGAAGCCATAAGAGTAGTACATTATTTCATGTTAGATGTAGAAATGTCATGTTTTTCCATTGTTTTTCTATAAGGTTATGGACAACTATACACAGCGGTATGTAATTCAATATGTTAACCTAACATTTTTCAGCAGGTTTCATTCGACTTTATGAAGCAACATGTGTTAATTTTACCGGGTGAAGAAATGCTTTTGGCCACAGCTGTATATATGCCATGGATACATATATATTATTAAGTGTTATGCATTGCCCGTCTACTTAATAATACATAAATAGCAGAGTTTGGAAAGAGAATAAAAATAAAGAAAAAAAGATTGACTATAGTCCTGAAGTTCTATTATTCAGCAGATTTGCATATCACGTGGCTATGTCTAACCAACCAGATGCTCGTTGGTCATAGTACTGCAATTAGTTTACAAATAATAGTAATAAGCGTATCTGTCCACATCGGAGGATGGTCTGTACAAGGTACTGCAAAGCTCTGCAGTAACTCGGGGTATGTCAAGACTTCTGCCATGTCCATCTGTGGACAACTGTTGTGAGCGCGTACGGAAACATGCTTAAAGCAGGAGTAATGGAAGAAGCGGGAGGGGATAGTTCCTCATACCAGTGCAGGAGTGTTTTGCCTTCTGTTTTTGGAGCTCATTCCAGCCGGATTGCATCAGCGTCAACCGCATACTCAATAGCAAACCGGACGAACCCTCTAAGCTCCGATCATTCAATAACACAATTTCCACCTCGGGCAGGCTCAACAGCCTCTCCTAACACGTCTATCGGTTACGGTTGTCATTTTGGAAATAGTTATTATGGTTACAAAATGCCCCACGGTGTTGGAGTCGAACAGAACGCAATGAAAGAAACTGCACATGCGCCTATGGGCAAATATTCAATGGAGAAGTACATGGATATGTCTGGTTTGTCCAACACAACTGTAAACTGTAACGAAATACCGCCAAGGACTAAGGAATTTACATGGTATCCAGACTACACAGGCTCATACCCGCGGATTCCAGGGTACATTGAGGTACCAGTGGTACCAACACGAACTGCTCCCAGTGATCCGAGGCCTGAGGCGCTAATACAAATGGAGGGCTACCAGCCTTGGACGTTGCCTAAGGGCTGGAACGGTCCATTTTATTGTGCAAGAGAACAAACACATACATCTCATCATATCTGGAAGTCATCACTTGCAGGTATAAACATTTTGTGAACATATGTATTTAACTTTGCATCTGTATATTTTAGTTACATGAGAAAAACAAGTAGCCCACTTTCTTTCTTTTCCTTTGGATGTTTTCTTTTTATTTGCAGCTCTGTTATGTGAAGTAAGAGAACACTATCACGCTCGGTTCATTAATACAATCAATTTATTTTTAATGTCAATTCAAATGGTCTGGGTAAACATTGTGACAATAAGGGGACTTGGTTTATTCAGGCTCATCCAACTTGTGTAGCAACCTTCTCACTATCGGTATTGCATTGTTTATTTAATGCATTAATTGTCAATACACAGTTTACACACTGTAATGATACAAAACAAGAAAGCTGTAAACATTCATTTATATATATATATATATATATATATATATATATATATATATATATATATATATATATGGTGTATTTACTTATTCAACTTTAGATTGTACAGTGACAAGTTATATTAAGATGGGCTGAAATAATTGAAGTGACTCTTCTATATACTCTTCTACTGAAGAAAATCTCTATTGACCCATTATATTCTGGTGAGTACTCTTTAATGTGGAGCTAATACGGAGTGATATTAAACATTTTAAACTGTACTTATTTTGGTTTTAAAGGGACCTGAACTTACGAACAAGTATTAACAGGGTCAATAATGCGTTCTTTGTTTCTTTTCTGTTTTAGGGGAGATTGCGTTCAACCAACCAGAAGCTAATATTTACCGACGTGGGAGGAAGAAAAGGGTGCCATACACAAAACTGCAGCTTAGGGAACTTGAACGCGAATACGCTATTAGCAAGTTCATTACCAAAGATAAGAGGCAAAGGATTTCAATATCAACCAACCTCTCAGAAAGACAAGTCACAATTTGGTTTCAAAATCGAAGGGTGAAGGATAAGAAAATTGATTCAAAGCTTAAAGACTTCGTATAGTTGAATATCACCCAGTGAAACAGAATTATACACTAGTTCCATTTTTCAAAGGTTACAATCATTGTAAAATATTATATCATGTGTACATATAAATGTATGCCTGTTAAGTTTCTGTTTCTGTGGGTTTTTTTTCTTCCTGGTAATAATTAGTTTTCCATGTCTCCTGCTCTACATGGAAATTACTGGGGGAATTAAACGATGTAATGCAGAACCCATTTATAATTGCCCAATTATTTGCATACAAAATCCATGCCTAGTCATTCACTGTAATATAAATTGCTAGCCAATTTTCAGCATCGTCACCTAAACCTGTTATTATTATTTGTTTTTGGTATGGCACTTGGTGTCTTAGATAAAAGTAATGAATTAATGCAGTGGCCTATCGCTTTATCTGATTTCTCTGCAACAAGTCAATACTGATGACGCAGTATTAAAGCATGTAGTATATATTGCACATGCTGCATTGTGATCTATAGGAAAACATACACAACATATTAGATATGGAGGATATAAGTCATAGAACCCCCAGTATAACAAGACAGAAACTAAAGCCCTAAATTGGTCAAATACATTTAAATTAGCAAACGTATGTTGATTACCGCGAACCTAACAAGTCGCCGCTTTAATGCATCCTGCAAGGGCAAACTTGAGTCCTTGCTTCATATTACCAACCGGATAATTTTTTTAAGGGTATCAAGCTGTTCTGTCATATACATTTTAATTGTCTAGTTTCTGTTTTTATTCTTTTTGACATGTTTTCCGATAGATGTATATATATATATATATATATATATATATATATATATATATATATATATATATATATATATATATATATATAAAAATGTGTAATCCCCTTTGAATACAGAATCTTTGAATGTGTGATGTAATGTTAACATGTTATGAAAATTGGATTGTTTGTGTGTATGGTGTATGTATACGCCTCAATGAAGTACTTAATTTGTATCGTTCAATCTTGTTGCTTTTCAACTTCAAGCTCAATAAAAAAAACAATAAGAACTACATAGAAAATTAAGCCACTGAATCTTAAAATCACGTGCAAATATCTGAATTGTTCATGTTAGATTGTATTACATTTTTCAATTCCACGTTTATTGATGTTTGTGAAATGTGAATATGTATGTATTTAAGATTCTTTAAGTTTTTTTTTTATTTATTCAGTCACAGAGGCCAAGTTTATTAGAAAGAAAGTCATCCAAAAGATCTACACGCTAATTGAAATAGGGATACAACCGTTGAAAAAACATAAATAACATATACAAGGGAAAAAGAAAAGTATACCTTTTCCTTATATAATTTAAAAATCAATAGGTTTTAATGAACCCACGAGTATGCCTAAATAACAGCTATTAATAACTGTTAATAACTTTAAACGCGTCGCCGTGTTAAGGTCTTCATTACACGCTGCCTGCTTCTTCAGACTGCATGCCTGCTTTGCAGACTCGTCATCAGCATTATTAATTCTTACAATGTGTACACACACTTGTGACGCGTTGTTTACAACTCCTCAACATTTCGTTTTTAATGTTCAAATACGCAGTTTTTTAGGCATGGGGAAACATCATTACACACAGTCTTACACTGCCAGAGACTGCGTCTTATATCAAATAAACGTTAGCGGGAGCTACATCAAATAATTTAACTTATTTTGTCTCACCTCATATTCAGAACATTAACTACAGGTCATTATACCCAAACTGTATATGCTGCTATTTCAGAATTCATTAAGAAAAATTACAAGCTAACGTCTGTTATTCCCAATGATTACTTTTAAAACAGCAATAAACTACGTGTATCTCTATTCCAAAAAGAGTCAAGTCTGAATGATGAAATATCAACAATATTCACATTAGTCAACACATAATCGGCATCGTTTGCAAAACAAGTGGTCCACAAAAGTCTTGCTTCGCGAATGTGTTATGCATTAAAATACGTGAAGCAATTTAATAAAAAATAAAACAAGCTAATTCATTGTACGCGAGTACATTCGTTTTCCAAAAAGCAATACACAAAATGTATGTCCCCAAATAGAAGGACTTTACACAGAACTGGAGCATGAATTGTGGATAGAATTGTTTAAATATTAGTCCTAAAGCAGTTAAAGGCCGCCCTGTATCCTGACGTCATTTCTTTTATCATTGACCTTGACACGCATTCATAGTCTTTGACCTTGACTTCAAGCATGCTCATGAATAATGAAAATGGTCTGCAATTCATTGGCCTACTTCGCCATCTACTGGATGAGGACTGTAAAAGTAACTCCAGTGTGTCTCAGCCCTGTTCCATTTGACTAATATGGCAGAATGGTGTTTTCAGCGCTGACGTGCTATACCTCTTTGCTAACAGGAGGTGTTAAACACAATAGATTTTACCTTGATACTCCTGGTTACGCAGACGTCACATAATAAATAATTTCACTGCCATACATATTAACAATAGAAACAACATTCACACGGAAAATCAAAATTCTTCTCAAATTAAACCACAGCACAGTCACTTGAACAAAACTAACACCCTTCAGTCTTTACCAGACAATGTGATGAGGCAATGCAGAACTAGTTTAGGTGCTAGGAGAGCGAGGAAAATAATATATATTTATTTGTACATGAATTATAACTTAAATAGCTGAAACAGAAGACTTCAGATAGCTTATAGTTATTATTATTATTAGTAGTAGTACTAGTAGTAGTAGTAGTAGTAGTAGTAGTAGTAGTAGTAGTAGTAGTAGTAGTTGTTGTAATAATAGTAGTATGTGTGCATGTATGTATGTATGTATGTATGTATGTATGTATGTATACTTGGTGTACACGATATCTGCATGTGATCATTTATATCCATAGGAACATGATTGCTAATGGGTTTGTGTTTCAAAATCATATGGGCTTATACTCTTATCTTGACTTTGACCTTGAATTATCGTTTTGTTAAACATGGATACAAATTTAATCAAGAATACGGTGTTTATATTTTTGCCTATGGTGCCTTTTATAAACCCTAGATATTTGCATGTCGTTTTAAAATGTCTAGTCTTAAAGTAAGCCTGACTTATTTACCAGACTCGTAAAAACGAGGAGGCTGAACTGTCGCATTTCTTTCCGGCGAGGTTGAGTTGACAATCAGCATGTTATCTTCTCTTGCTAAAGGATTCTAGCTCTGCACAACAGATAAACGGATACAAATCAAACCGATTATGTGAAGATTCTAAAAACTAGGTAAGAAATAATACGGCATTTAATACAGAAGTCAAACTATAACTCGCAAGTTTTATTTTTCATGCAAGGCTGAGCTATTTTGTGAAGACGGTGTTTTCAGCTACACGAATTATTTATTAGGCTATAATACCATATATTGTTTGTGCTGTAGGCTATATACAATTCTATAAGATAGATGTGTGTGTGTGCGCGTGTGTGTGTGTGTGTGTGTGTGTGTGTGCGCGCGCATATATATATATATAAAATTAATTTTTTAAAAATTGCCCTATTTAAACTAAATTACAGTGACAAAGGATTACTTAAGTAGTAACCTATTTAAAAGGAATTTGTATTATTTTAAATCAAATCTAATCCTCCTCCACTTTATATATATATATATATATATATATATATATATATATATATATATATATATATATATATATATATCCTTTTAAATAGATTACTACTTAAGTAATCCCTTGTCACTGTAATTTAGTTTAAATAGGGCAATTTTTAAAAAAAAAATAATTTTAATTATATGGAAAGCAAACAAAATATGATTGTTTGTCAAAACGCTGTGTTTAATGTTAATATTTCCTTCTTTTTTAAAAAATTGTGTTAAATAATCCCGTTAATAATTAAATAGAATGCAATCTAGTGAAATGAAATATATCCATTCAAGCAGTTAAGTAAAATACAGTTTTTCTACCGAATTATTCATTGCGTTCGGAAAAACGCAAATAAATCAAATTTGTAAAATATCGGAAAGGCTTTCCAAATGTTATTTTTAACAGACTTTGCGGCATTCTACCTGCTTAACCGTTACAAAAAGTGTGAAGACCAGTCCTTATCCCATATTCATTTACAAAAAAGTATAGCCTAAAAAACAAACTAACATCCCGCTGTTAGATCCGTGTATAAACAGTTACATGATACATATAGAAAATAAGAACTAACCGATGGGATAATATGGAAAATGTGGGATTCCTACATTAAATACGTTATTACAACATCCAAAGCGGTTTTAGTTGGAGATTGATTGTGTGTGTATGTGTGTGTGTGTATGTATATATATATATATATATATATATATATATATATATATATATATATATGGGAATACATAGGCGATAGTTTGCAAATAATGTAAATATCTGTGAAAATATGTCTAATACAAAACGTAAAAAGAGAGATTTTCAGAAATTAGAAATAAAATAATATGATAGGACCTTTGTATCGTATCATTAATATATATTATTATTATTATTATTTATTTCTTAGCAGACGCCCTTATCCAGGGCGACTTACAATTGTTACAACATATCACATTATACATGATTTCACATTACACAGATATCACATTATTTTTACATACAATTACCCATTTATACAGTTGGGTTTTTACTGGAGCAATCTAGGTAAAGTACCTTGCTCAAGGGTACAACAGCAGTGTCCCCCACTGGGGATTGAACCCACAACCCTCCGGTCAAGAGTCCAGAGCCCTAACCACTACTCCACACTGCTGCCCGATATACCATGTACAGCTTTGGCCAAAAGTTTTGCATCACCTAGAATTAACTAATTGTGCTTAATAAAGACCAATGAAACCTATACGAAAAACTGACACAAATAAAAAATGTGACATTTCGAAATCTAATATGAAAAAACTGTACTGCTATTTAAGGCTTCTGGTAGACTTTTGCGATATAATTGTGTAGTTAGTTTTGATGTTAAATAGAAGATCAAAATTATGTTCATATAGATTTATTATTATTATTATTATTTTAAGTATATCTATAGCTGATATAGCTGTAGTTTATTTAGATCTGAGGTGTCCTTCCAGCAGACCGGGGGGGGGGGGGGGGGGGGGGGGGGGGGGGGCGGGGCTGGAAAAGCCAGGAGTTTACACGTACTGTATTCTAAGCAAATCATCTGTCACCAATCTTCCATTCCCAAGTAGAAGCTAAAAAGGGCTGCGGGAAGCTTTGGTCAAGTTCCTCGGAAATGTGTGAGCGTAATCTTCTCAGTTCTGGCTATGTTGGCTCTCTTTTGAATTTCCCTAACCCGGACTCCTTTTATTTTCCAAATTTACGGGGAAATGGAGCTCAGCTAACAGGGCTTCCCCCGATTTCTTACACCCGGAGTGAGGTGTGCTCGCTCCCGTGGACTCCCCCAAGTTCTTGCACCTCTCCGCCACAGAGCCGCGCCTTCAGTGGCTACTCTCAACCTTTTTTGACCAATTCTGTACCACTAAGTTTTAACCCTAACAACCACAACAAAGGATCATTGGAAGACACCGGTAAATACTACTTCCAGAACGCAAGCCTCAAACCAGAGGAACCGTGTAGACGATCTCCATCTTTCTCAAGCGAGCACGGACTTAATTCTGCCAACGCCAGCTCCGACAAATATGATTTTTCTAGTTTGGAAAGGCTGCCTCACGGGTCCTCTGCCCACAATGGACTGCATAATAGTAACCAAGCAATAAGCGAGGGCATCAAGCAACCTGTCAACTTAAACATGACAATGCGGTCACCTTCAAACCAGCCATGCACCCGAGCCTCCTTATCTGATGGTATGAATGCTTACTGATTTCTAATATATATATTTGTTCACAGTATATTTGGAGATATCAATGTCTTTAATCTTGACTTTAAGCCCTGGTATTAAAATGTTTTTTTTTTTTTTGTTTGTTTGTTTGTTTTAGAGTCGCCTTGGTGTCCCACTCAATCAAGATCAAGAAAGAAACGAAAACCGTACACCAAACTACAGCTCGCTGAACTTGAGAATGAATTTCTTATGAACGAGTTTATTAACAGACAGAAAAGGAAAGAATTATCTGATAGACTGGATTTAAGCGACCAGCAAGTTAAAATTTGGTTCCAGAACCGAAGAATGAAAAAGAAAAGACTAACAATGCGTGAGCACGCATTCTCAATGTACTAAGTTATTTGCAAATTGCAAAATGAGCTCCGGACACTGCACATATGAAATTGATTTGTAGAAAAGAAGGACACCATTAAAACCGTCATAATCCATACAGATTCAACCACATACATATACTGTAACTTTAAAACACTTATCTGTAACACTTTTCAATCACGTCACTGCGTTTATAATTCTAAATGTGTTTAGGATTTAAACACCCTGTGGTTTAACGCTTTTAAAACATTTGTATGCGTTTATAACAGGGCTGGTGTTTAAAATCTAAACATTAAACTTAGCAAAAAAGACACACATTAAACACATAACGTTTAACAATTATTTAGAGTTCCAAATGACTAAACACCAGTGTTACACCTAACGACGTATAAACACTGCTGTTTAGGAATAGTACGTTTCTATTTTACTATACACACATGCAATTTACATATTAAACGCGTCACACGTTCTTTGGTTTTACATTGATAAAGACATCGCTTCACGGTTTCATACTCACGTTATAAATCAATAATGTAAATGAAGAAAACAAAATATACCTCGCAGGTGCTGCTATGCCGCAGTCATTGTAATGTTATATGTGTCAATATTTTGTAATGTATTTTTTTCTGCTATTGAAGTAGAAAAAAAATATTAGCAAAAATGCAAGCAATGTAATTTGAAAGTGTTTAATCAGCATGCAAGAAGTACTATATCAAAAAGAAAATCGTCCGTTATCAATAAAAAGATAAACATGTTTAAAGTTTCATGTATTTGTACTGCCTCAACTCTGTCAATCTTGTGGTTTCTCCAAGTGTACTTCTTAAACATCATATTACAGAATATTACAGCATATAATTCAAATCTAAGTGGAAACACATTTCAGATAATGCCTTCAGTATGTAAGTCTGAAAGTGTATCTGCAAGTGAAAAAATTAATTGATCATTATTTATTTCTTAGCAGACGCCCTTATCCAGGGCGACTTACAATTGTTACAAGATATCACATTATTTTTTACATACAATTACATTATTTTTTACACATTATTTTTTACATACAATTACCCATTTATACAGTTGGGTTTTTACTGAAGCAATCTAGGTAAAGTACCTTGCTCAAGGGTACAGCAGCAATGTCCCCCACCTGGGATTGAACCCACGACCCTCCGGTCAAGAGTCCACTACTCCACATTGCTGCTCATGATCAAGGAATATAGTTTTGTTGATAATAATAATAATAATAATAATAATAATAATAATAATAATAATAATAATAATAATAATAATAATAAGACACGATTTGAGTTTATTAATACATATTTTCATTTAAATGGCTATGCTTGTTGTCAAACTCAAGGTAGATCACAGGTGACCAAGTACTCTGTAAAATGAAAAAGTTCAACATAAACGTTATGCAACAGATTTTAGTTGATCACAATTTATTCACAATTTAGTAGGCCTACTTTTATACGTTACACTGTACCACCCATAAAGGCATCGCTAGAAACGTTTGTCTAGTTCAGTTACTTTCCCTTCAAGATTTCAAAGATGTGTGGATTAATAACAGAAATATCTAACTTTTGTCGCGCTCATTAAACGCGGACACACACACACACACACACACACACACACACACACACACACACACACACACACACACACACACACACACACACACTTTGTTCAAAAGATCATATACGCAAAACTGTATCACGCTCTAATATGAAGTCTATGGAACATTCCATCCAAAGGATGTTTTGCCAGCATGGTCCGTATCTGTAACAAACAGACCTATACACATCTATTATTATAACTCTTGTCCATTCAGTGGCAACCGCTGGCTCGATGTGTGTGTGTCCGCGAGTAGGCTAGGTGGAGCGTGTCTCCGCGTAAAGCTTCCGTGCACACACAAACTTCTTTAACATAAAATTCCACTCCAAAGATGTGAGAACATAAGAAAGCCAATCCAATACATAATGCATAAATAATGAGTAACGGAATCATGTATAATAATAATAATAATAATAATAATAATAATAATAATAATAATAATAATAATAATAATAATAATCAAAGGTCTGTGTGCAAAGGGGATTTTGGCGAGGTATTAAATAATTTCAACGGCAGGCATATCCACATTGAAATGTGTTTCTTGCTAAATATATAATTATATTTTTCATTCTCAGAAAATGTGCCTTAGCCTTTTCATTTGATTCAATGACTTCGGACAATTTAAATTTGGAAAATCGAATTCTGCGTTTTTGGATGGAATTGGGCTATATTCCAAAGCAGTTAATAGTATATTGCCAATGTGCATTTATAGTCCCAATAACAATAGCCTACATTGAGAAAAATAATAAGGATAAAACTCAGATTCGATGATGAGAAATAAAGAGAAATGTGCTAGATGGTAGTTTGCAGTATTCTATGTTAAGGTGATATAGAGGATGTAGTTCATTTGCCAGCTTATTAAATTGGAACGTTGATCGTTTTGAAATAGACTAAACAGAGCGAGCATTCTGGGAAAGGCTTGGTCGCTTCTGTAGTTTTATATACAAGCTATGTGGAGAAAGTTAACGGTCGACAAAACAAGGACAAATAGGTTTTTTTTGTTTTTTTTTAATTTAACAGTGAAAACTTCACTAACTGAATCCAAACATATTAGGCTAATTATAGAGCCTAAGCTACAGTGTTTTTGTGACTAAAATATGTTTTTATTTTTTAATTACTGTTTATTTAGGAAGTAAATTAATTAATTCCTTATATTATTCAAAAATCATTAAGATATAAATGGGAATCTGACTGAAGATGATTGGGAGAAAAATATTAAGCTTTCAATACCCTGCTCGACACGTATTCAGTTCAAAATGATTAATCAAATGTATTACACGCCCTACAAAATGAAAATAAATAAATGTGTCTACATCAGACACTTGCCTGAGGTGTCAAAGAAAAACAGTTTAATATTCTAGCAAAAGAAAACAAAATGTTTTTAACTAAACTTGATAAAATCACGCCATTTACAGATAGAAACATATAAAAAAAAAAGATAGACATTTATATTGAAACTATTGTCTTAGCTATAGGATGTTATATAGTTCTACCGTTACAATTTAAAGAATATCGTGGACTAAATAACCTATATTGGTCTGTTCTATGAATTCACGCCCGCTACCATAATCCCATATCTATCTATCTATCTATCTATCTATCTATCTATCTATCTATCTATCTATCTATCTATCTATCTATCTATATGCGGAAATATTGAAATAATGTTATACTTATTTAAAAAGAATCGGTCTAGACTGCTGTAAATGCAAGCACGCCTTTAGAGAGAAAGGTATCCCCTAAAAAGTGGCGTATGGCTGCTCGGCACAATGAAAAGAAAAATGCGCGTGCAGTGATGAGAAGTGATTTTTTATTTAATAGTCTACAATTCCAGAACACCGAATGCAAAGAAAAATGCGCGTGCAGTGATGAGAAGTGATTTTTTATTTAATAGTCTACAATTCCAGAACACCGAATGCAAAGAAAAATGCGCGTGCAGTGATGAGAAGTGATTTTTTATTTAATAGTCTACAATTCCAGAACACCGAATGCAAAGAAAAATGCGCGTGCAGTGATGAGAAGTGATTTTTTATTTAATAGTCTACAATTCCAGAACACCGAATGCAAAGAAAAATGCGCGTGCAGTGATGAGAAGTGATTTTTTATTTAATAGTCTACAATTCCAGAACACCGAATGCAATAAGTGAAATGGCTTGCAATCTTTTTTTTCCAGTCATTTTTTATGACAGCAGCCAGACAGTGCCTGCACTCATGTTCACCAGATACAGGGGCGGCATTACAAAGTTAAGGTCAAGTTAGTGTCTTATCTTGGGTTGCACAAAGCTCCGGAATACCTACTGTTATTCACTGACCCTAGCATAGGCTATAGGTTTCAATACTCAGAATTGCAGTAAGAAACCCGCCGATCTCCAGTCGATCTGTCTGAGTTTTTAAAACTCTATTCATTTTTTTTTTCAAATTAAAAATAGCTTATACGTAGAAATATGAGATATATTCGTTTATATATATATATATATATATATATATATATATATATATATATATATATATATATATATATATACACACACACACACACCATATTACCATACAGGAACCCTTTTTTGTAGCTTAAAGAAGCCGATAAATGAAGGCTGTAGCCGCTACAAAGAGTTTTTATTGTTGCTTAGCTGTCGATGTTTCCAAAGAAAAAAATGAGACTATAAACGTTATACAATACTACTGCTTTTATTATAACCACCATAACTGTATTACTTACCACTATCGTCACTATTATTAGCACCATAACTTTAATACTTGATCCATTTTTTTCATTTCTTATTTGTATTTAAAATATTCACTTTTATTTTAACTTACAAAGGGTTTGAAGAACTCATTTATAATGCAACCCATTTTAGTGCACTCGTAAGAGTTTCTTTAGCAAAAATAAAAGCCATTACATTTACTGACATCTTCTTTGTTATTGTTTTCAAACGACTAGTTTAAAATCTGGAATGGCATTGACAATGAAAAATGTAATAAATAAATAAATAAACGTGATCAAGAACTGATTTGAATTAGTACAACATTTGAGAAACGCTGTGCCACCGTGTTTTAAATGGTTATATTGTGTTCTTTCTATCTTCCCTTTTGAAAAACAATAAAACGAGACCTTCCTTTTGTCTGTGTAATAAAATGATTTGGTCCTTGACGGTTATTAGTGATTGCTGGTGCACATAGTCCCAGACCACAGACGTTCAAAGCCAGAACACTTGTTTTGTCCTTGGCAGTGTGAAGCTTCAGCCGTTTAACCTTAGAGTGTCTTACACAACTATTCACAATAAAAGTAACAGTGAGTATGTTTTTTTTGTAAGGTTTTGGATGCGTTTTAATGTAATTGGTTCGATTCGTAAAAGCTAACCCTGCGCTGGAATTCCAAATCGACTTCTCCATTATGAAGACTGTGGGGTAAGGTAGTGTTTTTCTTTTGTTTTCATTGAATACAGGAAAAGTGTATATAGGCCTATCGCTAAAAATATTAAACTTTCATAAAAAGACAAATGGGAAGTTGCCTCCTAATTAGTTTTGTGATTTAAGTTGATGAAAGGCGTTTAGCCTGTACAATAAATCCACAGCACTAAATCCCCATTTATATTAAAACATATACAGAAGGCAATGTAAAACAAAACAAAACAAAAAGTTGTGTATTAATTCAATCTAATGAAATAACAATAATAATAACAATAGACTTATGCGGGGCTCCTTTAGCCAACTGTATATTATATGTGTACCTACATAAATATGCGTGTGCGTTTAGGCTATGGGATAATAATGTCATTGTAGCATTGTAGTGCCACCACAGTTTTTACACACTTAAGGGGGTAAATCTTGACTGCTAAAATAAATAAATAAATAAATAAATAAATAAATAAATAAATAAATAAATAAATAATTCGATTATAATAATTACTAGTATTTAAAACATATTTAAGATGTCGGGCTGTGCAGTCCATTAAAATAAAATGTCATCATGTCTATTGATTAAAATGATTATTTATTTGAATGTTATGCTTGTTTTTCCTGAATTATAAAATGGTATATGACATAAACTGTATTGTATAATGCATATGCTATGATTAAATATTTAAAAAGTAGTATATATTAGCATAAACTCCCACCACTGTGAATTATGTATAGATATATATATATATAACGTTTATTATAAAGTGTTAAACTGTTATATGATTATGTTAGATGTAGGTACTATGCATGTGTTTGTTACGGAATTATAGCCTACCAGTACGGAATATTTATCTGATATATGCAAAAATATTGTATTTAGTCTTTCCAGACGAAGCTGAGTTGGATTTCTATAATATATATAGGGATCTGATATCATTATTTGTTTCCGTACCTTGTGTATCTTTTTGTCGAATTGTATCTTAGCTTTTTTTTCTCTGTGGAATTTAAATAAAAAATAAATCCTCCATTCGCTGTTTTGCCTTTGTAATTAAAATAGCTATTTCTACTTCGAGGCACTTAATATGCAGTAGGGTATATGCATGCTGTATTCAGTGTATTACTGTGGCACCCAGACCAAAGTTAGAAATTCACTTCCAAACCTCCTGTTACAAATTGGACAATTATGTCAACATTTGGCTACTAGCCAGCCAAATAAATAAATACATAAATAAATAAATACTATAAAAAGGTGCTTAACTATGAAGCAGCAATGGTAGTAAGAACTATGAGAATACGCCCAAGTAGAATCTTTAAAATCATCATCTTTAATTATACCAGGGATTGTTTAATATAGTCTAAAGGGTTGAAAAAATGTATTTAGATTGGCTGCAGCTAATTAATTATCTTCCAGTCTCATACGAGTTGCTCAAGATGGTTCCTAATGACTGATATTGATGTATGGTCATTTTCTTCACCGGATCACGTGACACAATTACCTCAAGAATCGATCAAGATGAATTACGCGTCAGCTTACGTTTCCGATTTTTTTTTTTTTTCCTTCGCGGATCCTGTCTGCACGCCTATAGTGCAATAGATGGAAAAAGTTTAACACACGCAGCCTGGCTATCCATACTCACAAACGCAAAAAGGAGACATGACGGAGTTTGATGATCGCAGCAACTGTGCGTCAAATATGTATTTGCCGAGTTGTACATATTATGTCTCAGCACCAGATTTTTCGACAGTGTCATCGTTTTTACCACAAACTACTTCGTGTCAAATAAACTGTCCCTATTCTTCAACTATAACACAAATACAACCTGTACGGGACGTGGCTTTCAGAGACTATGGACTTGAACACCCTACTAAATGGCATTATAGAGGCAACTATGCTTCTTACTACTCAACAGACGATCTAATGCACAGAGATCGAATCCAGTCATCGACTCGAACGGAAATGTTTCGAAAGAATGACTCCGTGTATAATCACCAGGGGAGCTCGGATGCATCATGCAATTTCTTCACCAATGTTGGACGAAATGGAGTTCTTCCTCAAGGATTTGACCAGTTTTTTGAGACTGCTGGTAATACCCCTGAAAAGACAAACGCCGATCATTCGAGAGAAAAGACAGAGTCCAGTTTCCCGGGAGATACTCCTTATAAAGACCAGGAGAAGCAACCCACAACCGAAAACATCGACGATGAATCTCCTTTATCTAATTGCGCTGAAGAAAAGAGCAGCGGCTCAAGTAGGTACATGCATAACACTAGAGGTTAGCGTACAAGTCCAGCACTTTGTCGCTCTGATTTTATGTGCATCTTTATAAGCATACAAAGGTTTTTATATCCCCTATAAGATTTGTTTTACTGTTGTACAAATATTTACGACGGGAAAGCAGTTTAGGAGGGCTTCAGCTATAGTTCAGAAACATACTGAACTGAATGTACTTGATTGTGTTATTTAATCATTTACAATCTGACATTTAGCATTAACATTGTCATCAGAGTTTTACATAAAAGGGAATATTCAAATTTAGACTAGTATTATACCATTTGTGTTTGTCATTATGTTATGAGCGATATTTTAGTTTATTTAAGAAGCCAGATTATATTGTTGGAACCTTAAAGTCATTATTTAATTTAAATAATACATATCAGGATTATTATTTGCTTGCGTCATAATAATCCAAAAAGTATAAAAAAAAACAATGAGTGTTTAATAAGGCATATGGATTATTAGCAGACTACAGATTGTTGCATGTGTAATTTTTCTAAATGTAAGCCTCGAGGAAAATTGCATTAACATTATATTGTGTGCTTGACTGAATTTGTCATTATTTTATCTTCAGCTTCTTCGAGATCAAGAAAAAAGCGATGCCCCTACACCAAATACCAGATAAGAGAACTTGAAAGACAATTTTTCTTCAACGTGTACATAAACAAAGAAAAGCGTCTGCAGTTATCCAGGATGCTAAACCTTACGGATCGACAAGTGAAGATCTGGTTTCAGAACCGAAGAATGAAAGAGAAGAAACTGAACAGGGATCGGCTTCAGTATTTTACTGGAAACCCCTTATTTTGACAAATTAGCAAAAGGTGAAAACAGTTATATATGCTACTATCAATACCTGCAATAATAGGACTAGACATATACTTTAAGCATTGGAGTCCTAAACACATGTGAAAGAAAACTTGACTATGACTAACTTTATCAACTATGCAAACCTGAAGCGTATGGTATTAGATACTTAATCCTATTACCTCGAGAGAAAAAAATATTACTTTACAAGTCCCTCACGTGTGAAAATGTATCAACTCCAGACAATTACATTATAGGACGTCACCGCCACAATCAACATATTAGTTTTTTATATAATGCTGTGTATTAGTTTTATATTTAGTTGTGTGTCTACCCATATGTGTGTGTAAGTGTTTGTGTGTGTGTGTGTGTGTGTGTGTGTGTGTGTGTGTGTGTGTGTGTGTGTGTGTGTGTGTGTGTGTGTGTGTGTGTATATATATATATATATATATATATATATATAGTACTCGTTCCGTTAGTTCTGTGCATTCCTAGAAGCAATTGGCGACATTTACATGTATTAGAATTTGCTAGATAAGTCTTTTTAAAAGTATGTATACGATTTGATCTCACAGAAGCATGTAAACTGTATGGTAATATTAAAACAGCATTTAAACAATGACTAATCTTTTATTGCTTTTAAATGTTGTATCGTCTACACACACAATAAAATATACTGCATATAGGCCTACAACTACTTTTTTGTAAGCGATTGATAAATTATAACGGTATAGACTAGGCCTATAGTAGCGATTTAACATAACTGTATGTTTTTTAAAAAAGTAGTCCAAAGAGTGGGTATAGAGTTACACAAGTCGTATATGGTTACAAAGATCGTGGGAGACCGAGGAAATCAAATATTTATGTCAGAAACACCTTGGTGAACAGTTCCCATCTCTGGACGTTAGTAAGTTTATGCCACACATCTTTTCTTCGTTTTATGCAGCGTAACAGTTAGGCTGTTTACAAAACCTTGAACTGTCTAGACAACACAATAAAGACCAGAGCTGTAAATAGCTCGTTAGGGCTTATTACACCTTCTGGTCATTCCAAAACTGACCGCAACAGAAGTACAAAGGGGGTGGAAGTAAAACACTATAAGCAAAGTTGATTCGTATCACGAGAAGTGCTCGTGTTCTCGCAACGTCGTGTATAAATTTAATGAAATAAACAAGAAGGATTAAAGGTCTCGGTGTCACCCAAAGCAAGCCCAGGAGAATCAGGGCCTTGAATGCCATTGATAGATACAACACAATGTAACTTAATTTATAGGATTATTGGATTTCATAACGGAGATACTGTTTTAGACCGAATGATGTATAAAAAATGCAAAAGGTTTGCCTTTGATCTTCCATAACGTCAAGGTCGTCACCTTTAACCTTTTTGAATAAGTATAGGCGTCTTGTGGCTGTTCACTTAGCTAAACAACCCCCTCTGAAAATCTGCTACGTCACACTAACGATGTGTATTTATTGGGAAAACAAATGCCTACAGCAGCGTAGAAGAAAAGGAAGGCTTTGGAGTATGTTTTCTTATGAAGAAAATGATACAATCAACAGCATATTTCACGGACCCGATTCAAAAGGGACCCTCAGGAATGTGAAGTTTGTTAAATATCCTTTGTTTGGAAGCTGCATGTCAAGTCCCTAAGATTTCATACCAAAAATTATATATATATATATATATATATATATATATATATATATATATATATATATATATATATATATATATATATATATATATCATCATCAGGACAGGACAGACACAGAGTTTTAATTATAGGCCTCTGTTCTTTACACACTAAATTAGCTTTGTGGATACAACGTACTGTAGTATAGCCCACATTATCAAAATTTAACACAAAGTTAACACAAACATTATGGACCGTAACGCATTTAAAAGCGTATTTCTTCAAAGTGTATTTACAACAGCAACAGAGATTTAGTGTTTATTTTGTCCCTCAGTGTAGTAACTATAATGTAATTGTCTGTAGCCTGTTCTGTCCTATACAGCACGCGACAACGTGGCATGCGCCTGCATGCTGTGCCGATAAATAAGCTTATACAGTAAATACAATAAAACTATGGTGAGAAAGTTACATGGCTTTTTTAAGCCATTATTACGGCTGGTGTTATTGATTGTTCTGATTAAAAACAGTACCCAGTTGTGCAGTTGAATATGTTTAGTCACAAAATACTTGAAACGATTTATAAATGGCGCGTGCATGTTATACACGGCGTGTGAGAGTATTGAAAAGCCTGGCTTGTAGGTAGCTCTAAAATCTATGCGGTTTTGTTTGTCTTTGTATTTTAAGGTGAAGGGAATTCCGAAGTATATGTAATATACCTGGAATCCACAAGAGGGCGTATTTTAGAGCAGTGTGATTTTCATTTACGGTATTTCAACATGGTTTGGATTTAAACATTATAAGAATACTTCGTGTATATACGTGTATATGTATATATATATATACACACACGTAGTATTATTATTATTGCATTGCTGCATTGTTAATAATATATATTGTTCATAACGCTGTTGCTTCTGCAGTGTGTTCATTCTACTATATTAAGTCTTTGTATTGCAGAAACAAATTCACAGAACAAAATAATGAATATGCTATTGTTAAACGCATCATAACACAAAATGGTGTTGTTGGTAATATGAAATTTAACGTGTGTTTCCATAATCGAACAGTATTTTTAAAAATATATTAACCGATGACTTTTAATTTTGCATGTTTAATAAATAAGATCCGCAATATTTACCCTGTTACTGCTTTAGGAAAAGAAGGGGAAAAAAAGGAAAATTTTTGACATGCACATTGATTCAATAAATAAAAGTAAAAGTAAAAATAAATTAGAAATACGTATTAATTAATAGCTTACTATGAAAATACAAGTAATATAATTTGCATTGTATTCAACAAAAGAAGCAAACGATGAACCATTTTTTTATGGCAAGGACAAGGAACCATTATCTTCAGTGGTCTAATTATTTGTAACGTCAGCTTTTTATAAACCCCAATATGTCAACTACATCTGTAATATGAACATGTTGTTTTGCAAATTTGATTTCATATAGTACCATGTTTTCTTAAAACCATTTATTTATATTTATTTAAAACCACCTTAAATTAAAATAATCTATTGAAAAAAAGGCATTTCAAACCTTTGCACATTATTTTTATTTTAAGAAAATTCTAGTTTATGCCTAATTGTTCATTATTTTTATTTTAAGAAAATTCTAGTTTATGCCTAATTGTTCCGCCTAAATACGTATGCTGATTCTTAATTTAATTTGTATATGCAAATAATCAGAACATCCATAGTATTTGTGTTTAATGAGTATTCCTTTTTAATTGCTATTTGTTCCATAATTATTTTTTCACAGACAATTGAAAAATAGAAATCTTTATTAAAAATGTCGCTGTTATTTGACGATTACAACCACACATACACCACAACTAAAATAATAACAATATCTTAGTTTACTATGCTATAAAACGTCCTTCGCAGTTTGGTGGCCAAAGTGTGTTCTCTGTCATCACTTTTGTTATTTGAGGCAAGCTTTAAACCCCAGTCACAACCGTTATTGTATAAATGATCATGTATCGTTGTGTAGTTTATGATATGGGCAGACGTTGAGCAATAAAAATAGCGTCTTGGCTTCCATTCAGTCGGTATTTTTAAGGTCCACTAAGCCGCAAGCGACAAAATTCAGACGGACAGTTTGCTCATTGTTGTGAGATTATCATATATTCGTCACAACAAGAAAGAAAGAAAGAAAGAAAGAAAGAAAGAAAGAAAGAAAGAAAGAAAGAAAGAAAGACGGATGTCTTTCCAAAATTCAAATTATGTTTTACATGTTTAGGCATGCTTAGAGAAATACTAGTAGACTGCAACTGTTCTTTATACTCAAAGGCATTGACATGACAGTGAAGTTGTATTTGAACAACATAAAATCCAAGTTAAAAAACCACGAGTAGTCATCACAAGTAAGTGCACTGTTCCTCTTTATTTCGAGGTTTGACCTGCAGAATACGGTATCTTTTCGTACTTCGATTAAGTTATCTGAGGTGCTCTGCTGAATCGTTTGGCTGAATACCGGCAGAATAACAAGTGTTCTCGATAGATTTGAAATTTTAAAAAATCAACCTACCGTAGTGGTTTGTTGAGATTGCAAAACCATATACTGTCAATAGCACTACGAGAGACATTTATCTGCACAGACTATCTATCGAGATAATTAACAGCTCTATTTTTGCCTCCACTTTAAAAGATATCGCCTTCAACTCACACACCCGGTTCTCTATTTTTTTTATCTTGTTTTTATCAAACAAAAACGTACCAAATAGTTTATTATGTTTTTTTTAAGCCCTTATGTGAATACTAATCACGAGTGTTAGGAACTTTTTGAAATAGTTTTATTTTAATTTAATAACCTCACAGTTAAATAGAATTCGCCACTCTATTTTTAAAGTCATATCAAATGGTAAAATAATTTAACACGCTTAATAAAGTAAATGATATAAAACGACACAACGAATTAAACAATGAAACACACTGGCTTCCAAAAATGTTATAATTCAGATTTTACACTAAAACAAACAAAAAATACCTTTTAAGTCAGCACGGAGGAAAAAATCTATAGGATAATTTTCAATAATTCAAAACGAGAACACCATTATGCGGATGTATTACTATTAATCTTATCCTTTACAAAGTCGCAATTGATTTATTCATAAAATACCTCAACAACTGCGGTACCCAGAGATATAACTCTCTGAAAACCTTCAAGAACAAGAAAATTACTAGGAAGCTCAGGAATGCAAATGAGAATTATATTGATCGCCCTGATTCTGCTTAATTTGTATTCATAAATTCAGCAACCTTTCGTACCTCGAATGTGTCAGACACAAATGCTTTTACTTGGTCTATAACAGAAAACGTAGATTCATCCCATTATAACAGACATGGTGAGGCTCACTGAAAGAAATACATACTATTGAATGTATTACATGTTCCAAACCTGCACAGATGCGACAAACTGACAATACGGGCTAGCAAAAAAAATAGTAATTTGCATATTCACAGCAACTCTCAATATGTACACCATAGGTACCGAAGACTAAAGCGTTTTGGAAGCCTTGCACTTTTTTTCAAGTAAACAAACAAACAAACACACACAGAGACATACAAACTGTAAATTGAGAATTTATTGTTAGTGGTTATTTCAAATATGTAACATCTAAAAAAAAAAAAAAAAAGTTGTATGACCTGTAATAAACAATAAAGCTACATTTCTGTGGAATATATATATATATATATATATATATATATATATATATATATATATATATATATATATATATATATATATATATTCTAAACAGACAATGCTTGCATATTGAACTTGACTGTAGTTTTAAAATGAATACTGCAATCTTAAAATAAGAACAAGTCACATCTTGTTCATTTTAATAGGCATATTTCAAAGCATATATGCAACAAGTCTAAATATGCATTTTAGAAATAGCTGCGTTCCCGTAAAAGATAGTGCTTGCTATGTCAAAATTGTCTTTTTCAGTTGCAACCAATTTCAAGTGCTCGTTCTAGGTGTCGCTGCAGACCATATTTGAGATCTTAACCAAGAACCATCTGATCACGTGACTCGAAGGGAGGCTGCGTCTCAAGGCCATTTTCAAATTCCATTGGTTTGGCTGTCATGTGGTAGTGCAGAGGCATCGTGAATTACACAGGGATTGTTTTGCTAGATATGTCAGCCTATAAAGGACATCTCTCTCTTCTTTAAAATCTTCTTCAAAATGTCCTTTCCCAACAGCTCTCCTGCTGCTAATACCTTTTTAGTTGACTCTTTGATCAGTGCTTGCAGGGGTGATAGTTTCTATTCCAGCAGCAATATGTACATGCCGTCCAGCACAGAAATGGGAACTTCTGGAATGCAAACCTGTGGACTACTGCCGTCTCTTGGTAAAAGGGGAGAATTTAACCACCAGAATATGGGCATGAATGTCCATTCTTATGTACCTCAGATAGATAACTGGGCAGATCCGACCAGAGCGTGCAGAATAGAGCAACCCGCCACCCAACAGATGCCCACGTGCACTTTTGCAACTAATATAAAAGAAGAAATTACTTGCTGTATGTATTCTGACAAGAGAGCAAAGGTCAGCTCTTGTGAAATTCCCGCCTACACGAGCCTGATACCCGAATCCTGTCCTGTTGATAATCCCGAAATCCCCGTCCCGGGGTATTTTAGACTGAGCCAGTCCTACGCATCCGGGAAAACACAAGAGTGCAGCCACGCTTCAGAAACGGGCTCAAACACAAGTCTGCAGTTGACTCGAATTCATTCCAAATCTTCTCATGCTGAAGCGGAAAAGAAAATAATTGAAATTCCCAGTACCCGAGATTCATCGAGGACCCCCCATCCTGTAGAAAGCGTAGAACCAAAGTCGAGTTCACAAAATGAAAATAACTGCTCTGCTGAAGCCTCTGACTCCAGCCCAGGAGTACCAGACAAGGAAACGAAAGGTCGGTATAATAAAATGATTGAATTGTGTCGTGATGTAATACAAACGCACCACCGCCATAAAACCCAATCTAAAACCTAACACAAACAACCCTGAAAGTCGTAATGTTTAATGGTATCCTTACTCGGGTTGCAGTAAAAATGTGTTTACAAAGAATGCTGCAGGAGGCTGATACAAAGGAAAGCACAACACCTTTACATTTGTAACTGATAATGATACATTGTAATATCAATTCAATCCAACAGTATTACCTAGCTTTAGTTTATTTTAAAACCATGATAAACAACAATGGCTTGGTAAGAACACACACACACACACACACACACACACACACACACACACACACACACACACACATTTGTTTCATAAAACTATATTATAAGGTATCACCAAATAACATGAAAACTAATGGTCAGTGCACCGTCAAAGGAAAAGTGGCGTGCTCCATCATGACTATTGAAATGAAAAAATAATATCCGAATCACACGTTTTAGCACAAGACACGGAGAACAAAACATATTTTGATCTAAGGTTTCAATACATTATAATATTGATGTGAATTTCAGTACTGGGTTAAGCATACCCAAGTTACAGTTGCATATAAATAACACGTTAATGTTCAATTAAATCCTTTGAACACTGCCAATATATTGCCTTACATAGCCAGCATTTAGGTTTGGGACATGTTTGTCGTATAGTGAATGCTAGTTCATCTAAGCAATTCTGAAACTCCTTCATTTAAAACTAAGATTATTTAAAATGCCACATGCGAGCAAACCTATTAAACTAATTGCTGTTTTATTTTAATTTTAAGGTCTGTATGTTAAACTATGGCAACATCATGTCTTGCTTATAACGCAAACACATGATATGTTATACAGTCACTAAAGTACACGTAGGCTATGATCATATAAAATGCATAGGCTGTATTAAACCAATACATAATATATTTTATATTTGACGACCTACCTCACATCTAAAATTTTGTGATATATTTCCTTTGAAGCCCGTACAAAATAAAATACATTTCTAAAACATTTTATTTGGCCTATCTAGGGTGAAAAGAGTAAACGTGTCTGTTAATAAATGTTGATACTATAATGAAACGATTGCTTTGTTCATTGTTATATTATTTGTGTATTTATTTATGTATATGTTTATTATTTTCATTTGACAGAATGCAAAACAGATAAACCAACAAGCAACTGGCTAACTGCGAAGAGCGGTCGAAAGAAAAGGTGCCCCTATACCAAACACCAAACACTGGAATTAGAAAAGGAGTTTTTATTCAACATGTATCTTACTCGAGAGCGCCGTCTAGAGATCAGCCAAAGTGTGAACCTCACCGACAGACAGGTCAAGATTTGGTTTCAAAACCGCAGAATGAAGCTGAAAAAGATGAGCAGGGAGAACCGAATCCGTGAATTAACCGCGAATCTGACCTTCTCGTGAGCACAAACGGGCACATTCAAGCTGTACGCCATCAGAGGTGCACTGAGGACTAAAATAATATTTGTGGGGGTTTTTTTTTTTTTTTTTTTTACACATTGGATACTGTGACTTTCATTTGTCACTTGGCACTTTTGTCATTTTTCTCTCTGTAGTTTGTTTTGGGAATTTAAAAGTGACGTGTACAATTATTTAAATATGTTTTAATGCAGGGTATGGACTGGTTTTGTCTCTTAAATTATTGAAATGTTATAGACACCCATACTGTTTTTGTTTTGTGTTATTTACCTCAATATTGTAGCGGTAATGACCAGCTGTACACTGTTCACAAAACTGTACATATTATAATCACTTTAATGTTGCAAAACATGAATGAAAGCACATGTTTAATGTATGTATAAAATCGCAATTAAATGCGTAACTCATATAAATGTACCCATTGTTTTTTAGAATAGAAATATCACTTCATTTGGTGTTAGTTCTTCAGAAGATTTAGAAATATCCCATTATAGTATATGTGGTATTATGGATGTGACTCTGATGCATGTTCTGTGGCATGAAAACTCCAATAAATGATATGTACAAATATGCTGTCTTCTCTTACATTTTTATTTTGAGCATCTATTGATGGAACTGTATTATTATTATGTTTCATCTTGGAGAAGAAATATATATATATATATATATATATATATATATATATATATATATATATATATATATATATATATATATATATATATATATATATATATATATATCTTCTCCAAGGTGAAAGAATAAGCCTATTTCTGTTTAAGCTCCACTATCCTTATTGCGGGTTTTAGAAACAACCATATCAGATACATTTATGCTGCAATTTTATTAACCCAAAAAGAAGAAGGAGAGAGAGAAAAGAGAAAAAAAGTGCTCATAAACAGTTGATTTTGCTTTGTTATTTTGGTAGCCTGCTTTTTTTAAAGCCACTAGAAGCCACGCAGTTATTAGAAAAGAGAGAGTCACGTATATATAACTTGAAGAAGCGAACAAAAATGTTAACAATCTCGAACAAACTCGTGTCAATTAGAAAAACAATCATGAACTTCATCCGTTAAGCAGCCTTAGATCAGTGGTCCCCCTTTTGAATATTACACTGCTTTTTGTCTAAAATAACCACTAGCACTAATAAGCTATTAATAAATAGATATATAGGATACTAAGAAACATATTGACTTCTTGATAGAATGTATCATGATCACTTTTCAATTCTCCACATATTAACCAGACGTAGACATGCAGGAAATGTACAAAGAGAGATAATGTAAGCACAGCTTTGAATCATGAATAGCGCCAGGGCCGTACACAAAGGGGAGGGGGAGGGGGGAGCAGGGGCACTGGACCCTCCAATAATCATCTCCAAAATATTGATTTCTGCTTATCAATGTATTGCGTTTGCACTTACTGTCACTGACACTCACGAACTGAACGTTTTTCCTCATAACGTGCAGTTATGGCCGCGCGTGTACTCGGTTTGCACACGGTCCCCCATAACGTGCTGTTAAGGACTGGCGCGTGTGTCCCCTTAATGTTTGACTCCAGCTGCAGTAGTACAATTTGTGGGAAAAAAGCATTTTTTTTAAATGATGCTATTTTATGCTAAACTGAAAACCTGAAAAAGCACTTGTGAAGCTGAATCAAGAATTTCGATGCAGAGATGCATTTTTCCTGAAATGCAGTGTGATTTATTTGTACACCACATTGAGTCTATTTTAATGCTCGGGAATCGGACAAGGTCTGTAAAGAACACGACCTGGGGCTTCTGTATTGTGATGTATTCGACCTACTGGTGCTTTTGGCCACGCTGCCTGTTACAGTTGCAACTGAAGAAAGATGTTTCAGTTTTAAAAAGCTCCACAGAGTATCTTTCATTGAAATGGCGATGTAATGCTATTATATATATATATATATATATATATATATATATATATATATATATATATATATATATATATATTCCTGTGCACGCCCCTGAATAGCGCCATTTGTATCCATCGGAATTCATTTTGAAAAACTACTCCTCTGTTTTAATACAATTTCACTGCAGGTCACATGAGATACAAACGCAAAGATGTATCATACATGTATAAATATAGGCTATATAAAAAATACATTTTTTTAAACTTTGAGCCATCCACATCAGATTTGTACAACTGCTGGTTGTTCCAGAATAGAACCATTTCATATATATTGATTGTATAATCAACAAACAAAATAAAACCAAAACTCAAATTTTAAAATAATATCTGTGTTTAAAAAAAATAAAAAAATAAAACTAAATTAAAACTAAACTTCCCTAGGCTATCAGACTATGTGCACGCTATATATCAGCCTTATGTAATATGAGTGATCATTGTGATCATAACCTATTTGTTCAAATTTATATTTTGTACAAGCTTTGTTGAACTGAAAGCGTAATGATTTCTATCTGCCACCTAACTGACAGGCATCAAAGGGCCCAGTTTAATGCAACGTGGTAATAACAGCATGTTCTATGAATGCATAGGGACATGCAATGGATTATTAACAGAGCAGTATGGCATTGCACGTGGAGTAACCTTTTGGTATAGCCTACTTTATGCAAAAAATAATATGCTTCAAAATCCTTTAACTAATTACAAAACATTTGAGCGCCTTCGGAATCCATCAAAATAAAAAGCTGATCTCGTGTAATAAAAAAGTGTTACATTACGTGTGTGTGTGTGTGTGTGTGTGTGTGTGTGTGTGTGTGTGTGTGTGTGTGTGTGTGAGATAAAAATAATAATAATAATAATAATAAACATGTACCTTGGTAGGATCCTTGGAGAAAATATATTTTTAAAGTGTCTGGAAATAAAAACAATAAAGTCTATATTCCCAATTTATTAAATTATAACGATGTTATTTACACAGAAGTACATTGTTTTATTAAGAAACGTGGGGTTATTAAGAAAGAGAACAGTCCACACACACACACGCGCGCGCGCGCGCACACACACACACACACACACACACACACACACACACTGCACACACATCTAATTAAAACGTACATTTTATAAACTTAAAATGATGCTAATTACAAATTATAAGTCAATTTACTGTTAAAAGTGAAATATTTTTTATAAAGGAAATGTCTGAATCGTCAAAATCTAGAAAGTGGAAAATCTAGAAAGTGAAGAATGGGCCTATAGCAAACGTAATGTCCCAAAATACAAAGTCTGTAATCTGTTTAACGGGGCTCAGTGGTGTATTGTCGAGGTGCGCTGCTATTACTCGTCCTGCAATGTTTCAGGTCAAGATTTAAATTAGTGATATCAGTTTTTAACTACAGTCAGCATTATATTTTTCAGCGGTTATATTTACGTTGTGTATAGTGTATAATTTAACGTATTTCTAAAGCTCAGTCTTAAGGTTTATACGCAATTTCAGACACTTAGAAGAAAAATATAGAGAACACACAACTAAAAGTATTCAGATAGTTAAAATACAAAGTATTCTTATTGAGTTTAGTCGAAGTATAATTGACAGGCATCGGTGCATTTTAAGTGAATTGAAATATCGAAAAAGAAAATGTTCAATCAATAACAAGCTAATATATTCAGTTTTAAAGACTGAATATGTTTATCTGTTACAATACCCATAATTCATAAACAAATGCTTTAAAAATAGTATTTTATTGGAAACTATTGAAATTCGTGAAAAAAAACCAAAGGGATTTGAATTATTTCAATAGGCTAGATAAGTATGTTTACATAAAGAGAATATTGTAAGAGATAAAATATATGTACATAAAGAATTATATTTTTCTCCAACCTGCCCATGTGTACATCATTTCTGTGTAGACCCACTTTGTTACGCCAAGAGTCAGTTTTATTAAGGGCGCATTAATGTATTATCAAATGCACCTCATAAATGTTTTATTGAAAGACATAAAAAAAACAGTATGGTGGTCTTTTTAATAAAGACAATCAGTACACAAAGATTGCTTTTCTGTGCCATTATTTTACAAGCATACAGTGTAAAACATATAACTGTTTGTTTTTTATTTGTGTGTGTGGGGGGGGGGGGGGGGGGGGGGATTTTATACTCATTTAAAATAATGCCCCATAGCAGTAGCCTATACTGCATGAGGACTGGAAATGAGATAAAGATTTTTTTTAACTGTCTAAGCAAAGAAATAGTCCCCAAAAATGCCATATGTGCAGCAATAAAGCTTCAAAGCATACCGTGACTGGATAATTTATACGTGTAACGTTTTATTTCTTTTATAACTAGACTCTTCATGTGCCTTGAATAAAATGACAAAATTAAGAATACCATAATCTGCGGATTGATTTGGTAAATATGATCACGTGATCCTGGCAACCAATCGCTGAAGATGCAGGCTGCAAAAATACTATGATTGTTCAGAGGGAAGGTATCTGTAACAGTGTAACCGTTTATATGACTACGAAGGGTTCCAAAAATGTCGGCCGGTGGTACACTTAGTAACTATTATGTTGATGCTATCATGGGGCATGAAGCAGAGGACGCTTATGGGGCAAGGTTTGCACAAGGAGCACACAACACGACCTCAAGGCCATCAGGTGTGGGAGATAGTCTTGATTTTTCTTCTTGTAGCTTTGCACCCAAATCTGCGGTGTTTTCCACGTCTTGGTCCCCTGTTCACCCTCAGTCTAGTGCCGCAGTGTCGGGGATCTATCATCCCTACATGCACCAGTCACATATTGCCGCAGCAGAAAGTAGATATGTACGTTCCTGGATAGATCCACTCTCCACTTCGGTTTCTTTTTCTGGCTTCCACCCGAACAGTCGGCATTACGGGATCAAGCCAGAAACTTTGCCATCATCCAAGAGGACTGAGTGCTCTTCTTTTGAGGAACAGGCTCCAAGCATCCCCGACTTCACGAGCGCCTCTTTTTCGGAAAGTAAGGACAAGCCAGCCAAAGCGAAAGAGCCTTTTAGCAGCGACATTTCCAGCAACAGTGAGCTCAAGGAGGAAATCCAACAGCAACTTGACCCAAGTAAGTAAAATAAATTGCTCTATGATTTACAGCCCAAGAATTATACGGCCAGTGTGTAGAGCTGCAGGTTTTACAAACCATAAAAGTGTCTAGATACCTAACATGGCTCAAAAAGCTACACGCATCTATAAAATAGTTATAGTGGGCATACATAATAACTATGTATAAAAAATCACATTAAAGCTTATGAGAAATAGACTGTATTCAATTCTCGTTCTAAAGTGCTATAATAAAAGTGAAGGTTTAACATTATCATTGTCATTCGCTCTCTTTTTTTTCAGGCAACCCTGCTGCAAATTGGATCCACGCCCGCTCGACAAGGAAGAAACGCTGCCCGTATACCAAATACCAGACCCTCGAACTGGAAAAAGAATTTCTTTTTAACATGTACCTCACGAGAGATCGGCGTTACGAGGTTGCTAGAATTTTAAATTTAACCGAAAGACAAGTAAAAATCTGGTTTCAGAACAGAAGAATGAAAATGAAAAAAATGAACAGAGAGAGGGACAACAAGGATCTTAACTGAAGCAAGAATAGACTTGCTAGAAAATAAATGTAAGAGGACTTACAATTTGGCTCTCCATTCTGGATGTCTGTGTGGTATATAATGTATTATTCATGGTGTGTGTGTGTGTGTGTGTGTGTGTGTGTGTGTGTGTGTGTGTGTGTGTGTGTGTGTGTGTTAATGCAGCTGTTGGGTTTTCTTTGATATATTGTCCAGAGTATTTTGATTTACCCAAAAGTAAAATGGTGTCTGCACGCATGCTTTGTTGCTAAAACACAGTGTTTAATGATTGTCGGGTTTTTTTTGCTTAAAAAAATGAAGAATGCTGAATGGAAACATCCTTGAAATTGTGTTATAGATTAATAGTGTGGTTGCCGGTGAGTTATACCAACACAAAACTAAAATGAATGCATATTAAATCACTTAGACTATAGATAAGAATCGGCTGTGGGGTTCGTTTATATTTTAGGACATGTCAGGAATTTGTAAGATCTACTGGCCTTAGTTAACCATAATAAAATGAAACCGTATTGTTTACAGCATGTTTTAATCAAGACAGGTATCCACAGTGGGTGAAGAATATCAATGCAATACAGTAATAAGCTTGGAGCAATACAACAAACACATCACCTGACCCGAGCCGGTAAGGGATCAATGTTTACATATAGGATTTTATTTTAAATTTATTTTTTCTTCAATACTCACGGCTGTATAATGGATTTTAATTTTTGTATTTTTTGTTTGTTTATTTTTTTTAAAATGTTGTAAATGAAAGATTTTCTTACATGGACCAAGTTCTCAGAATTAACAGTTTAAAATGAAAGCTGTATGTATATATATATGTGTGTGTGTGTGTGTGCGCGCGAGAGCGCGCGCGTGTGTATATGTGGGTTGTGTTTAGATTTATTTTATTTTAAACGATGTGTGTATAAATGGACAGTTTTTCTAATAATACATTAGCAGCAAAGCAAATATGTTTGTTCGACGAATATATAAATAAAGTTTGATATATTAGAAAAGAGGTACCCAATAAGGTGATTTACTCTGTATCCTATATTTTGCCCCTCAAAGAAGATATCCAGTGCCCTATGCAAAATAAATGTTGGGTTGAACGTGAAGAAATCGCATTTGTTTGTGAATATGTCGCCACATTACATTTACAAACAAGAACGTTGTGTACCATACAGTCGAGTATTCAAGTTTCTTGTTATTTTTTGGAAAATGGATCAAACTTTAAGACACACATTTAACTTGACCTAGTTAACATCATTACTATAGGCCTACGATACTAAGTTTGTCCAACATGTATTTGTTTAATGCATTTAATTCGAGTATTGTATAGACTTTATGTATTTTCTTTTTTGAAATACGGGGGTACACATGCTCAGTGTGCCGTCTGTGATATAACATTATTTTTTAACTGAAATTTGCAGCAGTGTTTAAGTCCCATTATTGAATGCATTCCTTTATTTGGATGATGACAGTTTAACTTATTTAACATTACTTATTAGCATCGACTAGCCAAATTAGTAGGCCTCCAACTTATAATGCCCGTATATGGTGTGCTGTGGAAGAATATGACAGTAATTTCGCAGAATATGCTATTTTTATTTACTTAGCTATTAAGATTGAAATAGAAAATAAAATAACAACATATTCTGTCTTCTTAGCTTTGTCACAAACAACCCCCGCCCCCCCCCCCCCCCCCCCCCCAAAAAAAAAAAAAACAGTAATACAAACGGAACTGCACGTTATGAGGTTTATTGGTAAATCATTAGTAAATGTAAAATAAAAATAATAAAACACAACAATAAAAAAAGCAACAGCATCAGATATCCCACAAGTGCAGTTTACTGGTTCATTTGGAAGCTATTGTTTACGTGTGCACCACTAAAAGTGTTTACGATTGGAAAGGTGTTGCATGAATTGTTACTGACTGTGAAGCCTGTACCTACAATGCTATTAGAACAGGAAGGAACGGGGTACAATAAAGCTATAGAACCGCCTAGACGTCTGGTCTAAATGAGTTTATGGGTGCAAGTTGTAATTGTACTCTCCTTTGAAACCTTTCTATTTGTGTGTTTGTCTCTGTTGCCGACAAACAGAAATGCAGACACGTTGTAAAGGGGTGTCTGGTCAACACATTGTATTTTCACAGAAAGGACAGAAAGGGGAATTTTAAAGCCAGCAATCTACCCCGATTAAAGGATGTTGCATTGACTTTAATATGAAGATTACACTTTAAATAACGACATTCTCTGTTCGTCTATAGTAGGCTATTAACACTGACAAACTATTAGAAATGCAGAATGATATCTTTAAAAAATAGCTATAATGTGAATAGAAAAATTATGCAATTAGAACAGATACGTTTGTGTTAACTGGTTTAATGAAACACTAATAAATAGAAGGATCCAATAATATCCTATACTTCAAGTATTTCTTCTTCATCTTCTTCTTCTTCATCATCTTCATCTTCTTCTTGTTCTTAGTAGCAGTAGGCTAGTAGTCGTCTTCGTAGTGGTGGTAGTAGTACTGTAGTTTCAAAAGAGTTTTTGTTATTACAGAAATTAATATGAGAAAAAAATACTTTATTTAAAAACAGATATCAATATGAGTATATTGGTTTAATTTTACTGGGTCATTTTTTTTATTTCAGTTTTTAAACGGTCTCACGTGTTCCTGTTTATTGCTAGACATATTGTTTATAAAACAAATGCTTCTATGGAAATGTGAGAATTTAACAACAGCAATAACATTTTTTGGTCACCCGAGGGCGCCGTAGTTCCATATAAAGGGAGCTGTACAAAACGGAAAAGCGAACGTGATCAATAGAACCGAAAGGTTTATAAACAAAAGTACATTCAATATATTACAATAATATAATATATATTACGTGTTAATAGTGTCATTTGATAAAGACACGCGTGTTTGCATTTACAGTGCATTTCAAAATGAAACCTTACATCAATTGTCCAGTTTTAAAAACAACGAGGACCTTTACCTAAAAATACAGTGCTGACATAATAATGTTATACTAAAATCTCAGTATCGAATAAAATAATCAATATTCAAAACGAAGCGCTTTAGGCTACGCTTCAGTTATTGCATTAAAACCACAACATCATGGAACAAACACGGCTACGCAGTAAATTAGCCTATAGGCCTAAAGTATAATTTAATATATTATCAAATGGAATACTGACTACAACATTACATTCTTCATGCTTTTTGTAAGAGAAGAAATATGAGCTTTTAAATGTAGGTCATCGTCTCCTTTTGAAAAGAAGCAGCTGAAACACTACACCCAATTTACACACACATTATTGAGGATACAAACATGAATATCCCCTGCTGCTAAAGGTGTAGAGCCTTGTAAAGACCACGATAAAAAATGATCTTTTTGTCTGTGTAATTAAGAGCGGACATATAAACACAGATACTGCTGGTAAAAGGATAGTAAAAGAAAATACTAAAACAGCAGGTGGAGTTTATTTTCGTCATGCTATCCAAAAATGTCTTTCCCTACAATTTCCTAAATGATAAAATGTCAAATAGTTTTTTTTTTTAAGTTCTTAAGTGAACGTTACATATCTCTATCGAGTAGCCTATAGTATAACATATTATTATTATTTATTTTCTTAGCAGACGCCCTTATCCAGGGCGACTTACAATTGTTATAAGATATCACATTATTTTTACATACAATTACCCATTTTTACAGTTGGGTTTTCACTGGAGCAATCTAGGTAAAGTACCTTGCTCAAGGATACAGCAGCAGTGTCCTCCAACTGGGATTGAACCCACGACCCTCCGGTCAAGCGACCAGAGCCCTAACCACTACTCCACTGCTGCATATATAGTCATTCCTTCTTGTCGCTTGTGCGTATCCATATTGGGAATACATTTTTCTTAGCCAAATAATAATTGACAATATAATAGCCAACGAGGCCACATTATTATGTCGAAGGTTCAGCAGACGTATTCTATGATTGACATGCAATAGTCTCACGTTACTGCAATGTGGAACCTGCAAACAGAAACACACATCAAGATAGACACACAGACAATATATATATACATATATATATATATATATATATATATATATATATATATATATATATATATATATAGTAGTGATGTCAAACAACAATAACATACAGCAGTTTGATTGTTAATAGTTGTGTATAACATGCTAATTTATCCAAGTAATCAAAACAAGTTTATGAGATCTCGTCTTTTGAATTGGGTCATAATTATCAGTGCAAACAATTCTAATCCGGTTTTAAAAGACGCCCGCCAGGTCGCTTGTGTTCGTATCACTGTGCTGTTTTTGGTTCCTCAGCTTGTCAGGAGTCAGGAGTTCTCATTGAAATTCCAGGTTGAATCGAGCGTCACGCTCTCCTGAATATACAACATTCTTGTTTCAGTAATGACGTCTCCGAAGGGTGAAATAATGGAAAACGTATTCATAGTCATGCTTTTCATTAGGTAGCAATTAACCCAACAGACTCAGCCCTGCCTTGCCCTCACCTAGTCAAGGGTAAACTAAATTATCATTTACTTAAAAGTTTTCACATATACAGTACAATATGGAGATACAGGCTCCATATTGTACTGTATATGTGAAACCTTTGATAACAGTGTTGATGTGGGGTGTAAATCACGTCTTTCTGTTCCTCGCCCTTATTGCCCTTGATTCCAGTTTGATCTTGCTCCTTAGGAACAAAAGAATAGATTTATTTTCTCTGGTGTTTGTGGTTGTACACTGAGAGGCGCAAGTTTTTTTTTTTTGTTTTTTTTTATGCGCACCACGGCTCTCAGTTGTACTGTACTCCTGCAGCGATAGTGAGATATATTAATCCGCCAATTATCTTAACCCGATCTCTATGCTCAGATGGTTTTTAAAAAATATATTCAGATCACAGAGGGGGTACTTTGTTTGCCTCAGGACTGGTAAATGTAAAACGAAGCAAAAGATTTTCCAAACAGTGTGAGCTTTCATTCTGTCGAGTGATTTAAAGGAAACAACAAAAGCTTAGAGGTAGCGATTATATCGCATACAAGTCATCACACTGACCACTGGGTTGCATTAGCCATTATGAATATTAACTAGACCGCTGGAAGAGAGAAACTCTGCAGTCAAAGTTGTTTTTGATTGTTCTTCTCAGAAACTTTGTTAGCGATAGAGATGAGTTCTTATTTTGTAAATCCCTTTTATTCAAAGTACAAGGCTTCTGAGACAATAGGTCCAACGTACTACGACTGCCCGTTTTCACAAGATGTTAATAGCAGACACACCGTTATGTATGGCAGCAGCGCAAGTTTCCAGCACCCAACACAAGTTCAAGAATTCTACCATCATGGGACCTCAGCAATCCCGAATGCGGGATATCAACCGAATCCTTGTGGAATTACGTGTCACGGTGACCCCAGTAAATTCTATGGATACGATAACTTACAGAGACAGCAGCTCTTCACGACACAACAAGAGACCGAGCTGGTACAGTATCCTGACTGTAAATCGTCCAGTAGTAATACTGGCGAAGATCCAGAGCACTTAAATCAGAACTCGTCTCCTTCTCAGATGTTTCCCTGGATGAGACCTCAAGGTTGGACGTAATACTTGTTTTTGTCTGTTTGTATATCACGTTTAGATCATACTTGTATATTGGCTCCTGCAGTACTATATGGTGTATGTTTAGGCTATGGTGTTATTCGTATAATCGTGTTTTATTATATTAACCAGATGCTCCTGTGTTTCTTTTGTCATAGCTCCTGGCAGAAGAAGAGGCAGACAGACATACACCCGATTCCAAACTCTGGAACTCGAGAAGGAATTTCTATTTAATCCCTATCTGACCAGAAAGAGGAGAATCGAGGTCTCGCACGCTCTGGGGCTCACCGAGAGACAGGTTAAAATATGGTTTCAAAACCGAAGAATGAAGTGGAAAAAAGAAAACAATAAAGAAAAATTTCCATCTTCACGACCAGAAGACGGAGAAGAGGTTAAAATGGAGCCTGGCAACTCTGTGCAGGACAAAGCAGGCAACGAGACTGCTTGACTGATTTTTAAAACCTGCCTAAAATGAGACTTTTATTAAATGTGAAAACAGAAAAGACGATTAAAGTGTAAGGAGACCGTCCTTGTTAAGGGTCTTACAGCCTTAATATGCCACTGTTACAATGACTGTGTGTTTGTCAGTTAGCGTGGAAGGTATAGTAGGCTACGTGAGTTAATGAGCTCACTTTTCAATTATCTATTGCCTTACTTCAAACGGAATAATGTTGTTCGTTAAAATAAAGGGACTATGTTTATGATTTGCACCTATATTCTTCCTAATGAGAAACCAGAATAAATTATTAGATTTTCTTTCAATTGTCAACATTTAATTACCAGGAAACTGCACGTGAAATGTTATATTGTGTATGATGTGTAGGCCCTGTTGAATAAGGCCTATATATTAATGGAATTGATCAAAATTCAAGATTCATTTTGAATGTATGTTACACCTCCATCACACGATTAAAGCTAACGGGTGTGTGTGTGTATATATATATATATATATATATATATATATATATATATATATATATATATATATATATATATATATATATATAGACACACACTCGCCACTATAACGTTGTAGACAAAATGATTATTTATATAAAAATAATAATTTTACAAAACAAATGTGTGAATGTTTTACTTGTTCTTTTTTTGTTTTCGATATCTTTTTCTAATTTATATTTTATACTTAGTCTTTTATTAGGCTAAATACAAATACGATAGTAAACTGTAGCAAAGTAATTTATAGAAAATTACTGTTCTTGCTCAGATTTTAATTTTTTCTAACTTTTGCGAGTCTTTCCATACAAACTGTAGCCTAAAATGTTTATTGTTGTGACACGAAGAATAATTCAGACGGTTATACGTTTCAATATACAAAATTCAATAGATTAAGTTAAAAATACAAAAAGGCTAGGCCTACAAATTGCTTGTGAGAAAGCAAAAAACAAATGTTATCTAAATTATCCTGACTGCCATTATAGACCTGCACAATTCTGCTATTGTATAACAAATTATGATATTAACAGTGAATAATGTGAAAAAGTGTGTTGAATTACACGTAATATGTAAAGAACAATGACATATTATTATTATTATTATTATTATTATTATTATTATTATTATTATTATTATTATTATTCAATCTGTTATATCATTTATGATCCCCTGAAACTACTTCCAATTTATTTACAAAATAAATATATAAATAAATATGCTAATACAGTCTGGCATTTATTTTCAACTTTGAAACGTGCTAAATAAATTATACATGAAAGTTTCTTAAGACGTCAAACACTGTTCAAAAGTATTTTAAGTATTCTAAAAAGCTAAATAATAATAATAATAATAATAATAATAATAATAATAATAATAATAATAATAATAATAATAAATACCTTAGTATATGTCAAGAGTGTAAATATGCAGAATGTAAGTGGAGTTTATGTGGACATGGAAGGATAAGGAGTTAATGGACTCTGTTTCTTGTTTATGACATCGAGACCAGCACACATTGCCTGCTAAGCCATTTGAAAAATAACATAAAATAACTTAAATAAATTTAGTTATATGGGCTGCAAGCTAATATATTGGCTAAATATAGTTTCCCTATTGGTACGTTTGTATAAAATTCACAGTAGGATGTAATTTGTTTTCAACAAGTTTTCAACAGACAAAAAGTCTTATAGTCTAATCTAAACGTTTGCCATTGAATCGTATCTTTAGTAATCGTTTAGTATGGCTACATATAACACCATTGAATGTTATGCAGTAAGTTGTGGATGAAAATTTAAAATTCGGAATAGTTAATATGTCGATATTTCTTGTCAATCTATGTTACCTTAAATGCACATGCAATGCGATTTATTTAGCCTAAATAAATATTAAGGCACTAACCAGAAAGCCTACGCATATAGTATCAGCATACTCAACAATAATAAGTTGAGTTATAGTTAACAATTGCGTTTTTTTCTCTCTCAAACAAGTAAAACAAACACTAATAAAATCTATGCTTAATTCTTAAACATTTGATTTTACAGGCAAAAAATTGAGCCTGCATATGTTTCATTTCAATTATCTAGTTTTAATTTCCCAAACATAGTATCTGAGCATCTGATTGAATCAATATCAAGACACCTGTATAAAGGTATACAAATATTCCATATGTGACCTACTATAATAATAATAATAATAATAATAATAATAATAATAATAATAATAATAATAATAATAATAATAATAATAATAATAATAATAATACTTCAGATAATAGATTTAGAATTGTGATTATATGCAGTACTAGATAGTAAAATATAATACTGTATTTCAATCTTGAAAATCTAAGCATATAACTTATGTCTAAATATTTCTAAAATATCTATCTCTAGCTATCTGTGTATCGCATGTGTCACAGTCACAGTCACATAACTTTGGTATAATGTCTTAGACTGGCTTTTCCACCAACTGACACGTAAACTAATACTCAGGGCACTTCCAGGGGGGAAAGTATATGGCGTTGTCAACCATTATGCGCAAAACCGAAAAGGAATTGCAGTAAATTCCTTTTTGTTAGAAGAAAATTTACAACTTGGTAATAGACGGGGTTTTTTATGAGCAAGTATTGACTATCATTGGATGGCCCTGGTCATGTGCATGGAGTGAGCGTTTTCATGGCCCTGATTTCCCTAGCGACTTCTTCACCGCATTCCGCTGTTAAAGCCACTCAGCCCATCCCTTCTGTCTTCTCTCTCATTATTAGTGTTTTTAGCATCAGTGTGACAGTGTTCCTACAGTAATCCATTCCAGGACTCCTCCGCTTCGTCGTTGTTTCCTCCCTGCTACCTGATCTCCTGCATGTTGAGTGGGGGAATAGCCTGCACTTTCCTGTACTTTCGCTTGTTTGTTAAAACAGTATTCAAAATATTTCATTCCGCCTTACTACAAAATGCTTAATCCGAGTTGTATATTCGGATTGCTGTTAAACTACATCTTTGTGGAAATGGATTACGTCAATCACCCCATAAATGGCATAAGTGGTAAGTGTATGTTTTACATGTTTTTGTTACCTGGACTAGCCTGTACATAAAAACTGCTTTGTTGATACAAATCTAACAATTAATAACGCTATTATTAAACTTCGCGTTTAAAATTAACATTAGCAAAATATGTCTTCCACAACGAAATGTACAGTTTGCAAAAAAGTAAAAAAATAAAACAGATAGTCCATCCTGTTCAGAGATTGTATAATGGTTTATTTTAACAAATCTATATATGTTTATTTTAACAGATATATGAGTTAATAAATATTATATATCATACGTTCACTCTCTCTATATTTACTCAAATGTTAAGCATCGGAAATAAATGTAACTTGATTTGGTAAAATACATTTGCTTATGGGACATCTCTGAATGATTTCTTTTGTTGTTGTTTGGTGCGGGGGCGGTGGAGGGGGGGGGGGCGGGGGGGGGGGGGGGGAGTCCAAAGATAAAACCAAACCAAATTGTTTCCAAGTCACTGTTCATATTTGTATCATTATATTTACTACAAGTCTTTGTAAATGAACATATGTGGTTTCTTTATATTTGTAAGTTGCATTAATTGAATTTTGCAACTCATTGGTTCATGGTGATAACTTGCAAATGAAAGAAAGAAAGAAAGAAAGAAAGAAAGAAAGAGAATATGTATTTTCTACAGTGAATTCCCTTTTAGACAAATAGCTTGGTGTTAAATGGACGCAAAGAATGGTAAAGAGCATTAATCTCCTCCGGCAATGATCATACTAGGCTGCAGGTAAACCTGCAGTGTCATTTGTTGGGTCATGACTACCAGGTAGCTCATAGCCTATTAATAATGCAACATGAGGCTTTGCAGCGCATTTTCACAAAGAATACAATATTCTGAAATGATTCGATTGTTAAAAAAGATCCGTGGAACTCTGAGGATTTCAAGCATTTTGAAGAGCTTTGTTTAAAATAATAATAATAATAATAATAATAATAAACCATGTCGTTTTTATTTCAAAAAGAGGCATTTATTATTTACTGTGTGATCTAAAACTAATATTTTTTTAACCATAAACAAGTGAAAAGTAAACATTTTGCCTATAGCATATGCAAAATTGTATCTTATAAATGGAAATGTGGTATGAGTTATTTTCTTCCATGTGTTAATGTTAGAGGAATGACCTGTATTTCATTCACATTTATTTTAATTACGGCACTCCTAGTAGGTGTAAAGCATAGTATTATTGCAAGAAGGTTTAAGTAGAATATTCAACCAACTGTTAATTTAATTCGCCTATATCCAATCAACTAGTTATCGGTTAATACTTCACTTGTACCCATGTTGTCTATTATTGATTCATTTATTTATTCACTTATTTTCAATTTCCTGGGTCTAAATAATAAAACAAATTTTGGATTGGAATAGTATAGTATATTCTGAATAGCTCTACAGTCGATATGCCTATTGTTCCCTTGTTTAAAAGTAACAATCAGTCTGCGCCCGAAAACACTCAGAATCAAGTTGAGCTCTAAATTAGCTTTTGTATTTTATTTAAGCGTTTTGCTTGAAAAGGCACCGTTTTTATGCACTGGATTTCAGCTGCTTGGAGTTGGGTGTTTCAGAACAAAGACAGTATTTCACTCGCTGGTTGGCAGGCAGCTGCTGAAGTATTTACAGCTCTACTGCAATGCGGCAAGGGATACCCGGTGCAGTCCCAGGGTGTGAATGCGGGAGAAGGGAACATCCTGTGCATGAAACGCTTCTGATTAAAAAGGAAAAGCGACAATCAACGTTGCATTACTCTGGAGAGGAGGGTTATGTGTTTTGATAACTACAATATAAATGGTATCGAAAACCCGCACATGTAAACCCACACCAGCTGCGCTGTAAACCAAATGTTTACACTGTAAAACCAAAGAACGTGTGACGCGTTTAATATGTAAATAGCATGTGTGTATAGTAAAATAGAAATGTTCTATTCCTAAACAGCAGTGTTTATACGTCGTTAGGTGTAACACTGGTGTTTAGTCATTTGGAACTCTAAATAATTGTTAAACGTTATGTGTTTAATGTGTGTCTTTTTTGCTAAGTTTAATGTTTAGATTTTAAACACCAGCCCTGTTATAAACGCATACAAATTTTAAAAAGTGTTACAAATCATAAACACGTCCAAGAGTTTACAAAATAAACACCACACGGTATTTAAATTAGAATTATAAACGCAGTGACGTGTTTGAAAAGAGTTACAAATAAGTGTTTTAAAGTAAAAACAAAACAAAAAAACTCGGTATTACAGTGTACGAAGCAAACATAAACCTCATGCAACACATTTTAAACAGTTTTTATATAGGTTACTACATGGTGATGTTTATTTTTGGCAACGGTTGTGTGTGTGTGCGTGTGTGTGTGTGTGTGTGTGTTTCTGGGGGGGGGGGGGGGGGGGGTCTAAAATGTATTCACAAACAATTATAATTAGCACCGAGATTCGTTTCAAATCTGTTGAATATGATTTTTTGTTTAGTTCACATTTGGGGGTGCAGTCTGGTTTTATATCTGCAGTACACACAGATTTTATTCATTTGATTATTCTCAGAATCAGCTGGAAAATCAGTCTATCCAAACAAAACTGTAGGCCTAATCGTGATAATTGAAATCATGTGTGGTGTTTTGACACAATGAAGTCTGTTTCTACAGTAGATCTATAGTTGCAATGTGTATAAACTTTTCTCATGATAACAGCTGACTATTTCTGTTCAGTTTCTCCTAGCTATTGCCTACACGTACACATGGCAATGTATCATAGGAATACATTAGAATGCATACATTAGACGTGTGCATACCATAACTTCGACATTATTACAATGTTTGTAAGAAGAATAAACAAAGCAGCCACACATAGGCTTCGTTTTATATGTACATCACACGCCACAGTATTGTCACAAAGTATATTGAAAATAGTGCATCATAGTGCTTTTAATTTGCAGAGAAAAAAAGCAAACACAAAAAGCAACATAATTAAATTCAAGGCATGTTTATGTGCTTTACAAACAGAACGTGTTATTATGATTAAACCTTTGCACTCACTGACCAAAGTAACTCGCATATAACTTCAATTTGCCTCTGACCCCTCTTTGCACACTTGTAGGGTTTTAAATACATTATAAAATGTATCTGCATACATCATGAAATGCATCTGTTTATCCAGGAGGAGGCGCTATTGCCCAAGTATCCGACACATGTTTAGCTTTCAGGGAGATTTACAAGCGGTCATTAAATCAGAGATAAGGCATGTGATGTTTTCTAACACGATGCAATATCTGCTTGTGTGCAAAAATGTTGTACTGATACAACCACAAAGCCACTGATTTTCAAGCTTAAATATTTGAGCACTTGAGCAAGTATTATACCAACATCGTCAATGTACGGGTGAATATCAGATGCCCATTTTTAAATACCTCTTATTCCTAAAGATATACAGGTTTGAAGTAATCGGAGATTATCCCTTGTAGATTGATCTTTATTTTGACCATCGTGTTCAGGTTGCTTGCAGAAGGGTAAACCCAACAGCACAGCCGAAGCAATGTTACAATCGATCCAATTGCACCGAAGCTGGGTCTATAAGAATCTATGATGTTTCAATTCCTGGTCCCTGTCAAAAGAAAATACCGTGCATCTTAACATAGGGCAGTAGTGGTTATGGCTCTGGACTCTTGACCGGAGGGTTGTGGGTTCAATCCCTAGTGGGGGACACTGCTGTTGTACCCTTGAGCAAGGTACTTTACCTAGATTGCTCCAGTAATAACCCAACTGTATAAATAATGTACAAAATAATGTGATATCTGTAAAAAAAAAAAAAAAAAAAAATGAAATAATGTATAATGTGATATGTTGTAACAATTGTAGGTCGCCCTGGATAAGGGCGTCTGCTAATAAATAAATAATAATAATAATAATAATAATAATAATAATAATAATAATAATAGAAAACAGCATAACCGAGGTAATAATAGTTACAATAATAATACTGTAGTAATACAAATAAAGCTATACTCACTAAAATATACACACTTAACAAAACATGATAAAACTGCAAACATTTTTGATTGGAAGATGTCAGTAAATTCGCCAGGATTATACTATATTTGTTCTGGAAAATTACAAACACTTGCCGGTGTAGTAAAAACACAATAAAGTATATGGTTGCACTGATTAAATATTCTCAAATGTTCACCTATACGACAGACAATAAATGGTGGTTAATGCATCTATGTTGTGTATATATAGGCTTACACGTGTCCCAAAGTGGACACATGTTATTGTTATAAAAATAAGACTAGTTTTGATGATGATATTTACAGCTTTTATAAATGTGGTCGATGACACACCAGCATACATATTGTAGGCCTCCATATTTGTTTTCTTATAGGCGACAGTAGTTTAATGTTTGACCAAATTGACCAAAGGGAGGCACATAGCTTACAAGATTGCGCAGTGTTTGATAAATAATTGCTCTGTATCGTTAATAGATAAATAACAAGGTATAGACTATTACAGGCTGTCTGCTCGACTTGCTCTGTTGATCTGCTCGATGTGTGTGTGTGTGTGTGTGTGTGTGTGTGTGTGTGTGTGTGTGCCCGCGCGCGCGCGCGCGTCGGTGCTTGTGAGCGTGCTTATTAAAAAGAGTCGAAATTAATTAACCTGTCAATGAAAATTCTATCTCGAAGTAAGAAAAAAATTGTGGTGAATTTATATTTCCTTGTTCGGGCAACAGGCTAACATAATTGATTCCGAAATGGCACTTTTTGTTTGTGGTAAATTTGCATTCAGTATTTTATAATAATTGTTTTTATTATACCTTTTATTTCTCATAGGTTATGAAACAAAACATTTTTGTTTGTTTGTATGTTTGTTTATTTCCCATTTAGCTAATTACTGGCAAAGCAGTCCCATTTCACTTGTATTTGTGATCAGATGCTTAATTAAACTGAAATTTGACTTCCTGTGTTTACGACCACTGACATTCTCACTTGTTTGCTCTCAAACAGACGTTTTCACACGGCGGTCATTTTATTGTTTTATTACCTTACATTTACAGGTATCAAAGGCTCCTCAACAAAACGCTCTAAAAAGAATTTCACACACGAAGGGTTACCAAAGGGCTACGTTGCCTAAAGGAGCAATAGAAGCAGTCGAAACAACTAGCCATAAATGAATGTTTGTGAAGTGTAGAACAAATTCAGTCGTCCAGAAGGCTTAGCTATTATATTTCAAAAATAGACCTACTAATCTACTTTCAAATCAAGTTGAGCTTGTTTTAAAGATGCTAAACTACTTACTTTTAAAAAGACCATTCTTTATTTTTCAAAAATAAATTTAGCTCAGCACGCCCTGCATACCCTACGTTTAAAATCTGAATAGGCTGAATTTGAAGAACACACTAATGTAACCGCCATTATAGGATAAGTTTTCAAGTTTGGAGGTTATTTATGGCACCACAGAGCGGTGGCATGAATGGCTGTAGCGTGACACGTGATTCCATTAAACTTTGTTTTATGGCTAGGCAGTTGACAAGCCAAAATATAATTCACAATGTATATTAGCACACAAGTGCAGATGGTTAAGCATTTCGGAGCGATCTTTGGGAAAAAGTGGAAGCGAGGATTAATCTCTGGTTGCAGGCACCATGGCAGTGTATCCCTGGATCCACCTTCACCTTCACAGCAGCCTCGCACAAAGTAAGTTTGCTTAATAGCGATATTGCAGAAGCTGCAAGGAAGTCCAGGGTGTCTTTTGATGTCATTGGGTCTCTATAGCGCATGCACTTTTTTGTAGCCAGATACAACATCTTTTTTTTCAAGAAAATAAATAAATGAAAGGACACTGTTGTATGCAATCAATGTATATTGATCATAACCACACACAGACACACTCACACACACACGCACACACACATACACACGCACGCACGCGCGCACACACACACACACACACTCACTAACAATGTATAGTTTTATTTTCATTCTGTTGTTTTAATGGTTATTATATTCATTGCTAGCCGAAGACTCGTTCAAATCCAAACATTTGAAAAGCTTTACTATTGGCATGTATATTCATTATACAGTGTGAGTCCACAGTGGTATATTGATAAAGGCACTTTCTATCTAAAACAAAGGTTCAATTCGTTCATTTTATTTAGATAATCTATACACCTTAAGCTTTCTTTAAAGTATGCCCACACACTCACATTTACAGTACATAAAGACAATCCAATAGGTTGTATTAAACGATTTTTATTACATAAACAATGACCAAACAAAGTATGAGAATGAATGGAAAGTTGTCCGCAATAGAATGCGTATTTCAAGCAAATGTTACTGTGTCTATTAGATTACACACTACAGGAAATTAATCGGTTACATTATAAAATTGCATGTGGTTATATAATCCTTTTTTATGCAGGTAAAATGTACAATTATTGCATATTAGAATTCGATTTATTTCTTTATTTTTATCTGAACAATTTTATTTCAAGGGTCTTGGTTGTTCTCTCAGTGTACAGCGCCCCCCAGCGTAGGGCATGACGGTTAAGCAACAGATGTAATGTTAGATTTTTAGATATAATCACATTTCGGTGAACCATATATGATGGGTTTTTGGTGCAGTTAATTAAAGATATGTTGTTCTCATTAAAGCTCATAATGCTTTTATAATGCGAATACAACCCAAAACGAATGCATGTGCATTTCTTTCCTTTTTATTTTACTTTACAGAAAATGAGAATGACGTTTACATATAATTATGATTTATTTTTTTTTTAATATAACATTCATGTAAGATACAATTATTATGCTGGTATACATAAAAAAAATACCTTAAAGCTATTTCTTGTATTAGTAGACCCTGCAGGTATTTTATTTTGAGTGTATCAAATTGGATTTACAAAGATAGTTTACTGAAAAAAAAAGTATGTGTTTTATTATTTATGTAATAAGTGATATGATGTGTATGCTGTAACAAGGATATTTTGGTCTGTCTCTCTTATCGCTTCTGAAAAGCTAATTTGACAAGTTCTCGACAACCAAATTAGGGTAAACTGAAGGTTTTAATTTGTGTTATATGTTTAAGTTTCCATCGCTTTCTTTTTGTGTAGATACATTACCAAATGCGGTTTGTAAATCGTAAGGCTGGTGTTTTGAACACAATGAAACAAATGCACTTTGCTCGTGTATCTCGTATTGCTTTCCCAAGACCACGATGTAAGGGTTTTATCAAAGTACTTGTGTAAGCAGTTGAACGAGAGGTGAAATTGGAAGTCTTTTGTTCCCGGGTAACTCTTTGGCTTTGACCCGCTTGAACAAGTCGTGCAATAAGGTGAAATGCAGGTCACAGGGTCTGTCACATCTGAAAATGCGAACTATCAAACTGTGGCTTTATTTGCCCGTTTTTCAATTCGTTTAAAGATATTTCACAGCACTATTTCAATCTTATATATATATATATATATATATATATATATATATATATATATATATATATATATATATATATATATATATATATATAACATATATATATATGCTCCCTTGAGAAAGATATGTACAACATATCGAAACGATATATAAACTGAGACGTAACATGCGATCGTTTGCTGTAGTTTATAGGTTTTTTAAAAAAATAAAATAAAAAAAATAATCAGAAATAAATTTTCTCCTGTATTGTGGATGTATTTTGTTATTAAACATATTTCAATTATTATTATTATTATTATATAACAGAATATTGAGCCGAGGAATTAGCAATTTAAAGATAAGTAAATCATTTATTTTGAAAGAAAGACAAACAGAATATAAGTCAAAATTTAACACGTTTTAAATCGTATCTATTTGTCTCTATAATCAGACTTACTCGTATTTATTTACCATAGCGATTCCACAATATCCCCGTGCAATAATATAACAAGATGATCAAGCCAGCAGGATTGACCGGAGAGATCGGTTATCACTTGGGTCATGCAGAATTCATGAACTTTTCTACCCTTCGTGCGCGGCTGTCGACAAAGAAAAAAATAATTAAACTTTGTGATATGTTTGTAAATGATTTAGTATGACTCTTCATGCCCCTTAGCCTCTGCTTCATATGCGACCGCACCAGTAAAGCTTTGGACAGTTGATAGAGAGTATTCTGCTTTAGCTTGCTCTCAGAGAAACACCCTAAAGTAAGTATGAATCCATATCGAACAAATAGGCTACATTTATTGCTTATATATCTTTTACTTATATTTGTGGTTACAACCTAGTTATTAATAGGCATTGGGGCATAATTGGTCAATTAAAATAAATCAACTGCACATTATGCCTAGGCAAAATCACAAGGTGCTAAATACAAGCCACATTGTTATATTAATGATTCAATAGACGTTTTAGTGTCTGAAAAAAAACTGCAAGAAGAAGAAGAAGGAGAAGAAGAAGAAGAAGAAGAAGAAGAAGAAGAAGAAGAAGAAGAAGAAGAAGAAGAAGAAGAAGAAGAAGAAGAAGGAGAACTCTTACATACAATTTGAAGGATGGATTCGAAAAATATGTGGTTTTGTCGAGTTCAGTGGTTAAATAGATGTTAAGTTCATCACATGTTTGAATGAAAATGCATATCCTTATATAATTCAGTTGATTTGTTTTAATATTGTTTACTTTTAAGATGAAGTGCAAACGTCGTAGGTTGATATTAAGAAACAGAGTATTCTTTTAAATGTTCATATTGTTTTATTTTATCCTACATTATTATTATTATTATTATTATTATTATTATTATTATTATTATTATTATTAAGAATTGCATTTCGTCGTCTATATATACCCTGTAGAACCGACTTTGTGTGATATTATCAGTCACAGATTCGATTCTAGGGGAGTATATGGTCGGTGCAAAAACTTCGAGTTAAGTGTAAAGAATGTGTGTTCAAATGCAAGTATATAAATGTTATGCAGTTAGAGAATTTTATTTTTATAGCATGACAAAAAATTAGAACTTCATTTGTAATTTATATTTTGCATGTCCCTTAAAAATGTGTTTTAGTCTTTGTTTGATTGCTGTTTGTTTGTTTGTTTGTTTGTTTGTTTGTTTGTGTGTTTGTTTTGTTTTGTTTTTTTTCATATTCAACTTTCCAATAACAGGCTACAAGAAAACTCTTTTTTTTTTTTTTTACTAACTTACGAAGACAATAAATAACCAGGTGGTTCATATTATTAATAAATTCATGTTTTCAGACAACAACAATATTCTCTCATCGAATTTCCAGAAACAAAGATTATAGCGAAATAAGACCTTGATTTTTCGATTCTATCCACATATTTTAATACATTCATTCGTGTTATTAGTTACCAAGCCCCCTGCTTTCTGTACAATGGGATGGAATGATGAGATTCTACTAACTTTTGGATGACCCCTGCATGACAAAGACGGTCCACATCAATTGTACTCGCTCTTTATTACCCTCTTGTTGTGCCAAGGACCTTTTGTGTCTCTAGCTCTGTGTCTCTATATTTGTGAAAATTCCAGTTAGAATATTATATCTTTATAATTTTGCATAAAGTTGTAAGATATATATATATATATATATATATATATATATATATATATATATATATATATATATATATATATATATATATTCAGATTCATGATCAGTTGTATTACAGTGATATATAGGGTGACGGGGTTTCATTAGGCAAAGGGATAATACTACTCTATATATTAAAATTTAAAAAGTCCTAATTAGAGTTCGTATTCAATTGTACGATGTTATTAAACATGATATTTATATTTCGTAAAGTTTATGAAAATGATTGCTACTAGCTGTATACTTATCCGTTACTAGACTCCCTTCGTCCCCATTGGCTAATCCTGTCACATGGGTGCCTAACTTTATTCAGTTGACAGCAAGTAGGAGGGCTTTATGGAAGGAGAAAAAAAGACAACTCGGGAAAAATTAGTATTTTCTACCTTCAGAAATTAATGGCCATGAGTTCGTATATGGTGAACTCCAAGTATGTGGATCCTAAATTTCCACCTTGCGAGGAATATTCACAGAACAGTTATATACCTGACCAGGGCTCAGAGTATTATAGTCCATCGCAGAACACAGATTTTCAGCATCCCGGAATCTATTCACGGTCAAACTACAACGAGCAGTCTTTTGGCTGTAGCACTGATCAGGGCTCTACAGTGCAGTCGCGGGGTCATGTGCAGGAGCAACCCAACCAACCGAGCCATTTCCCCGCTCAGACTGAGCAATGCCCACCGGTTCAAATGTCCACCCCACGGCCCTGCAACCAACAACAGAACGCCAAGAACCAAAACGCGATACCAGCCAAACAGCCAGCAATAGTTTATCCCTGGATGAAGAAGGTTCATATTGCCACTGGTAAGGGTCACTTTCCTACCTCCAACGCATTTTGGGCCGGATATAAGATCTTTTTGTAAAGAACCGTTGAGCAAAATTTATGGGCGCCTTTGAAGGGGCTGCCAATTACGCCCATCATAAATTTTTATTGCTAAGGAAATAGGCCGCTAGCCATGTGGCCAGTTTTTGCTACAACTGAAAACTCCAGTGTGATGATGTTTTTTTTTTATTTATTTATTTTCCCCATTATATCTGCTTTTATGTTATTCATATATAATAATATATTTATATGCATAGCACATGGGCAATTTATATCCAATTAATACAGTAAATTTATTGAATTATCAGATTATATATATGTGTGTGTGTGTGTGTGTGTGTGTGTGTGTGTGTGTGTGTGTGTGTTTGTGTGTGTGTGTGTGTGTGTGTGTGTGTGTGTGTGTGTGTTTGTGTGTTTGTTATGTTTCTGACTACTTCTGAGAAATTTGACGTATATATGTGAAAACTGTCAGTTTAATGGTAAGTAACTAACTTCCATGTTTTGTGTTTGTTTTAGTTAATCCAAATTATACCGGAGGGGAACCAAAGCGATCAAGGACTGCATATACGAGACAGCAGGCTCTGGAACTGGAGAAGGAATTCCATTTTAACAGGTATCTTACCAGGCGGCGTCGCATTGAAATCGCGCATACCTTATGTCTCTCCGAACGACAGATCAAAATATGGTTTCAGAACAGAAGGATGAAATGGAAAAAAGATCACAAACTTCCAAACACGAAAGGTAGATCTTCATCTGCATCCAGCCAGCATTTACAAACTGTTCCAAAGGACAGCCAGACTGATATCACAACTTTATAGAAGCGGAGGAACATTCATTTCTCCACGTTTCCGTCTGTACATAAAAAACACTACTCCAGCAGAAAATGCAGGTTCCAGAAACTTGTCTTTTAGTTTCTTCTCATGTGTGTAATTAAGAAGGAAAACTACAAAAAAAAAAAAAACAATTCGAAGCTGCAATATTTGAACTTTGTACTGAAATGATACCATCTTGTCCACCCACCATCATAACTTTTAATGAAGATATGAGTGAATCATCGCTTGCTTCGAAGAGGTACAGTAGTCTGTGAATGAAAATATATTGTATTGGACAGTGTTGCTGTTTTTAATTTTATAATGAAGGTTTGGCGCTTTATTGTGGTACTCTTGTTTACTCTAATGTTCTCTGTGTAATTCTGGCCCAGTCTCTTCTTGTTCTAAGAGCAGGCATGAGAAAGTGACCTTTTTTTAATTTAAATAAGAAAACAAAATATTTGTGAAGCTATCGTGCTGCTTATGGAATTGCTAGTGTTATGTGATCTACCTTTGCATTTTTTTTCTTGCAAAAGATACCAAAACTGATGCATATCATTTTAAATAATAAAATTAGGAATTGCATATGAAAATGTCAGTTTCCCTATTTGTTATTTTAGAATTGTATGTTTGCCATACTTTTCAGGGTTAAAACGCATTCCGTTTTTTTATCATTATTTTTTTTTTTAGTGTATAGTGTGTGTGTGTGTGTGTGTGTGTGTGTGTGTGTGTGTGTGTGTGTGTGTGTGTGAGAGAGAGAGAGAGAGAGAGAAGACTTTGAGTGTATGTGCATAAAGAGGGGATAGCAAAAAAGAATGAAAGAACATAATCAAAGGCTATGAACTTAACATCTGCAAGCATTTTAAAGAATTAAGAGGGGGTACTATTTTTGGTGTTCAATCAGACAAAACGGGACAGTTTTGAACCTTTACCTATAATTTTCTAAAGTCGTCATGTTTTAATAACAGAGAATTTTTTTTTTTAGTCCATCAAATGAATATACATCAATAGATGTTCGTACTCGTCATTAGATTGTTTAGAAACACAAAACTTTAGAGTCAATTCACACCAACTTGTGAATTGCATTACTTATTGTAAATCATTGTCTGACATGTTTTGATATGTTATACATTTAAAATTGGATGCACGCCTCTTTGGGAAGATTTATATGTTATTAAACATGTGGTTTTAGTGTCTTAAGAGTTTGATGCTATATATTATTGTCTCTTTACAAAAAAAAAAAGTATTTCAAATGAAGTGCTGCATTATAGTTTTTTTTTTTGTTTCTATAATACATCGAGTGCAATTTGACTCGGGTCGTTGCAAGTGAAGAAGTAGACGATTTAAAAATATTTTACAATAAAAGTCATTTCAATAATAAGCATGTACCTAAAGAAACGTTACCTTGAATCATGTAAAATGAAATAAAATGTAATTTTAAACTCCAAAGTCTCCATTTGCTCTGATTTAAAACGGACTGAAGCTACGTTTTTGCAAAAATATATGGTGAATATATATCTTTTTAAATGTAACATTAGGGAAAGAGAGAGAAGCTATATTGAAAAATAAAAATCTGTCCCTTTATGCTTTAACCACCGTTAAACTCTTGTATCGAACGTGATCGTCTGAATAGACTATTTTAGCAGCTCATTGTTCTTCCCTCGAATCGGTGATGTTTTCATGGATTTGCACATGACATTATAATATATCCACGTCGTGATATTAACGATGGATATTCTGCTATTCTTTGCATCATTGTTTCTATGACAAAAAATCACAATGGTTCACGCATTGCGAAGATGCCTTCTTTCTGATGCCTTCACGTTGAGAAGCTGAAAAGGTATTTACTGAAGTTCGGCTGTAAGCTACAGAAACAGGTTCATCCAGAGGACACATTTTCTATTCGATTAGCCGTGTTTCAGCCGGGAGGACTGACCTCTAACCCTTTGACCTATTGGACCCTATACCCTTCGCCTTTTCTGTTTCACATATGATTCACGTTCAGTTTTGGTAAATTAGTTTCTTTAGCATGTGGACTGTACAGCTTGTTTTCACCCTTTTCCCCACTAATGCACATTGTTACACTGGTGTAATACAAGTCTTTGAGCCTCTATACCCACATCACCAGGATAGATCTTCTACATAACAACCAAAGCTTTCTTTGTTGGAGTTGAACAGATATTCCTTAATTTAAAGGGGATTTGAGTTTGTTGTATTGTGTTTTTTGTTTTGTTTTTTTTACACAAACCCTCCAGTAAAACATTATTTTGTAAATCAGTACATATCCTAAAGAGGAGGGATGTAATACAATAGTTTTATTGGATATCATTTCCACCAGGCAAGCAAACCCCGTACTTCTTTGTATTTGAGAACTTTAAGCAGTGAGTAACATTTGCAGCTCTAAATATAGCCCTACAATAAAAAAAATAATAATTAAAAAAATACGTATTTCATGGCTGTTTCGATTTGTAGACATGACAAGCCAGCCTTGAATTTGAAATAATTAAAGAACAAACCTATTTTTCATACAGTTACGCTTTTATTCTAAATATGTATATTCAATATCCTGCATGAGCTAATACATAAAAACATACACTTGAGAAAATGCCATTTTCAAGGATTCGCCATGTTGTTCAGACCCCCATGTAACATATATCTTAGAACAGTTATCCTATACACGTTTTGTACAAAATGTAGTTTTACTCCGCTATAAATCTGAGTAAATTGGGACTCTTAAGTTTAAAATGATATGTATTTTAATTTTATATCATTAGGCCTATTTATGTAAACGGTAACGTATGTAAAATATTCAAACACAGAAACACGCCATCCATCCATCCATACAATTATACACCCATACACTCATGAATACATCTATACATACACGTGTGTATTGTCTCAACCATTATAGTTAACTCTGACTATGTATAAACAAAACTAGGTCACCTAAAACACTTTGACAGTATTCAAAATCTGAGATCCTAAAAAATTTGAGTAATTTAACAGCTTTTTGTTAGAACGATGACCAGTTCCCATCAAGGACTAGTAAAAGTCCTATTTTACTAAAGCTAATAATAATAATAATAATAATAATAATAATAATAATAATAATAATAATAATAATAATAATGCGACTGCCAAGTAGCTGTTAAACGAGATCTTTAAATGTAAAATAAACGTATTTGCTAATTATAGCATTACTACCAAAAGTAATGTAAGCTATACTTCAGAATATTTTCTTTTTGATATGGCCATATTTGTGATTCTGTTTTAGTTTTTAACTAGACTTGTTATATTTAGTGCAGGCTTACAATGAAATGATTTGATATGTAAAACAAACACGGGGAGGAATGTATTGTTTGTATTGTGTGGTGACAGGCGCGGTTCATCACAGAACTTGCCTTCAGCACTGTTAATTGTGACTCCCAGCAATTTGTCTAGATGCAAACATCTTTTCGACCGTTACAATCGGTCACAAAACGAAGGCTTGTGTATGTTATTATTATTATTATTATTATTATTATTATTATTATTATTATTATTATTATTATTATTATTATTATTATTATTATTATTACAAAGTAGTAGTAGCAGTCGTAGTAGCAGTATTCAAAACTAACAAAAAATATATTATATTGACCGTACATAATAGGCTGATAATAGGTTATGATCAAAAACGTGACCAATGTCCCTTGCCTTCAGTGAAACTTAACGGGGACTCCAGCAAATAAGCACAACAGAGATTTATCACTGTATTGTTTTATTACTAATTGTATAGATATAAGTGTTTTGGTGTGATCAAAAAAAAAGTATTTATAGAAAAAATGCATCCTACAAGAAATAAAACCGACATATTCGGAAATACACATACGCACACGCAGACGCAGACGCACACGCACGCACGCACGTACGCACACAAACACATTATGCTGTATGGCTATCTGGAGTATAAGAATTTTACATGTACAGCTCTGTATGTATGTATGTGCGTGCGTGCGTGCATGCGTGCATGGATGCATGCATGCATGCATGTATGTATGTATGTATGTATGTATGTGTATTTCGTATATTAAAACACATAGATATCACCATGAAACAGTATACCCATTAGTAAATTGATAGATTTTTCCCATGCATATTTTAAACAGTTCTACATCTACAGTGTTTCGAGATATGGTCATAGTAATTAAATTAAATTATATATATATATATATATATATATATATATATATATATATATATATATATATATATATATATATATCTGCTGTGAAGTAGATACATATGCTTTATATCATATTTTTTAAATGCACCAAAGCCACATATGCCTTGTGAGTACCCTGCCTTACTACATATAAGGGCATTCATGCAAAATGTGTAGTTTTGGGTACTATGCAGACAGGTATTAAACATAGGCCTCTACAGTCTCATAAACTGTTTTGTCTTTATGGAACATACATAGAAACTTTTTTTTTTTTTTTAGAATGGCATTGGTTTGTATTGAACTAACAGCTAAATGCTAGCAAAGGCAGCCACTGATATCAATGACACGGCACTGAACAACACAGACGCTTTAGGACCGAAGACCCACAGTGGTTCTCAAACGGCCATGTTGTTCACAGGATTGTCATCTTCTTGTGCCAGACAGCTCTCAAAAATGTATTTAAACTATGCAGCTTGAATCCGAAGATTTAAATAGGAGACCAAAAGAATTGGTTTTTACTTGATTTGACCACGTGATTTGCTAAATAATTAATGCAGCACGTCCCCTAGAAACACGGCATCGTCATTAATCGGCCAAGCAAAGGACTCTATCAGACCTGAAAACTGAAGAGATCCCAAGAATATAATATACACACGGTCCGATATTCTACGCTGCACTAGCCAGCTCTTTTGTATAACATCTGAACAAATGGACGCTTGGTAGGTAAACATTTAAGTTTCATTTTGAGTGAGATAGTAAATGATCTTAACTGTCACATAGGTGATAAATAGCGCCCTTTGAATCCTGCTCTGTGTTTCCATTAGCCAGTCTAGAGTTGACCTTTTTATGCTTAAACATTTTTTGGGGGGAATCATGCGAAAGCATGACAAACAGAAAATGCAATATTGAGAATAGATTGGAGGAATATATTAATACAGGGGCTTATAGCTGTACATGTCTAATTATGGCTATGGTGTTTTGGTCTTGTGTTTTACTGCGAACAAAACAGCATGACAGGGGATCTGTTGCCTTTTCCTGGAGTCTGTGAAGAAGGGCCTTTAGTACCTTGGAAATTAGGGGTCATAAATTGTGTGTTTTCTGAACCACTGACAGTGAAAACCGATTAAAATTCATCCAAGTCTTCAGGAAACTCTTTATATGCATACAATAATGCAAAATACCGATTCTAAATACGTGGAAATAGGTTTGTACAATGTATATCTAATGCAAATATCCTTTTCTAAAATGATGTATTGGTGTGTGTGTGTGTGTGTGTGTGTGTGTGTGTGTGTGTGTGTGTGTGTGTGTGTGTGTGTGTGTGTGTGTGTGTGTGTGTGTGTGTGTGTGTGTGTGTGTGTGTGTATAGAGAGAGAGAGATAGAGAATAAGTGTAATCATTTGTAATCTATGGTACAAAACAGAATTAATGTATTTTTTTGGTTTCTTGTGTAAGACGAAACGCAAAGTTTGTTTTTAAATCCATGATGCTTAAAGCAATTGCGCATTCAACCAACCAATCTGGACGAATGTTTTGATAGTTGGCTTTGGGAAAAAAAAAAAATGTTACAATATATTACATCTTTAAGTCCAAACACAATTCTAAAACAGCTTTCCCTGACAAATAACAATAACAATAATGATAATATTAATAATAATACAATGATAGCTGCAATAAAACAAACAAATACGCATGAAGAAATTAATCACTAGTTCACTTTTTAAAAGGTAGTAAGAATTATTTGAGCAGGTTGACAGTTGCCAGCGTTGTTATAAATCACCCCGAGTAATTCCTAAAAGGGTGCGAGGCTGTTGGGGGCCGGGCGAACACTGTAAATCTTTCACTTTTTATTGCCCTATGAACATATGCTACGGTGGAAGAAGTCTTGCATCTTTATAGCGACAAGTTCCCGCATAGAAAGATTCCCAACACCGGCGAAGACGTCCTTCTTCTTTTCCATCTCCTGTTCGGTTACATAGCAGTATTTCATAATGCGACGCTCGTTATTTAATACATTTGCGTGAGCCTCTTATGTTTTGTTTAATATATTTAAAAAGAAAGAAATACTATTTTTTTTTTACACAGTAATCGGCAATACAAATATACAACATATGTATACCACTTTTAAATGTATTAAGCATGTACCACATTTTGCTGTTAGGGTTTGCTCATTCACATTCTTCTTTTAAATATCTGAGTAGTATTGCACGTGAATGATACAGACACACTCAAAAAAATTTAAAAAAAAAATGAACACAAACACACAAAAAAATCTACTTATTCAGATAACCGCGATACAGTGGCTGTGAGAAACCCGAGGGTCATATGTTACTGTCATTACCCCTCTTTTAATTACAGAGGATTGTAGGACACTTAGAATATTTTGATCAATAAGTGCGAGGAATAAGATAAATCATTCACAAAGCCCAAAATACAATAGGCGTTTATTATTTATTTAAAACCTTAGACTAAAACAAAGTCCTGTTTTACTAAATAAATGCAGTACAACAATTGCTTGATTTCTTACTTTATTTGATGGATTTGACTATATTTCAAACCGGCACCAAAATGTACATAAAGCTACAGTTGTTTGAAATTCAGTATTTCATGGTGAGAATATAATACAGAAATAACAAGGTAGTAGGCTATCATTTTGTATCAACGATCTCCGCGAATGAAGCTGCAGTGAATCCTCGCCGCTTCAGTCCCCTAGAAAAGAAAATTATTATAATAATAAAATGAATGAACGGATACAAAAATGAAATAAAACAAAGCAAAAAAAGATTTTGCAATTCTACAACCATTGCGCGCTTCACAATACTGAGCTCGGTAGCCTATAGTGTAAATTCCAGTGTTGGGAAACACCACAGTAATATCAATGTCATTCCTTAAATTGCAAACCGGTTTGTATGGTTTGAAAGTCCCAATACTCCATTTTATTTGTAGCGTTTCAAAAACGTGTTTTCCTCCGTTTTAAATTGTTGTTTTGGAAATGACTTTATGTTTTAAAATGTCCATATCACAATTCAAAATCATGTCCAAAAGGAAGGAAAAGCACTAACTTAAAAACGATAACCATTTTCGTTAAGAACATAATATTTTTATTTGAGGATGCAGACACTTTTTTTGCTGAGCTGCGCTAACTGTAACTATTTTTTTTCACAATGTATTACTTTATAAAGGGAAATATGATTTTAAAAATAATAATAAGAAGAAGAAATCTATACAAAAACAATAAATATATACACAGTAACCCAGAAGGAGCTTCCTTATAAAAAGTGCTTTGTGATGTAGGGCTTTGTTGGAGTTCCTGCCTCAATCAGAATAATCTGGTATACAGATCACGTGAACAAATATGCTTGTATTTTAAGGCAGCGCCTTTATTTGTCATTATAAAAGGTTTCCGATACAGTACCAAAATCATAATTTGTGACTTTAAAAAGTATACCTGGTGCTGTAAACTCCGTTTATCCCTGGGTGGTTGATTGCAGACAATATTTTAGGACAGGGGTACAAACTGTATTCGCTTTTTATTGGTAGTTGGGTCTCAGTCTGTTTCCATTCTATCGGGAATACTCTCTGCATTGGTATATGGAAATGTCTGTAAAACCGCAAGATCGGGTTTAGGACAGTATTGTGTGCAGACAAAGGGTGAAGGATATATTCTAAGACTGCAGGCGAAGAAATTGAGACTGAGAAGCACAGGTTTATGATAAATTGATACACAGGTAAGCAATTGCATGGCAAAATGCAACCTTTAACCACAATGCGAGGATATAAATATGATTTATTCCATTTAAAGGGGTGATCTTTATTAACGTCGCTTTTGGCTGCATAGCCAAGGAAACATATGAAAACAAAACATGATATTGTATACGCAGAGTTTACCATTTTTAGCAAACTGGGCACTTTCAAAAGGTTAGACTGGACTTATGTCCTACACATATATTTTGATGTCGATATTTAGCTGATTTTGCAGTTTAGTTAAGAAAAAAGACGAAATAAAAAGGGAGGAAAGAACCAGTAGAGGTTTTCACCGTGTCATATAAAAAGTTAGATCGTAAATCATATTAATTTGTTGTCTTATCGTCAAAGTGTAGTTGCGGTTGATTTATGTGATTTTAAGACATATGGCTATGTAAACTACGGACTAACCTACCATATGTGTATATTATTTTCTGCTTGATTACATTTTTTTGTGTTTGTTTTTATTACATTTATTAACATTAATTGATAGCAGTTTGAATGACTATTTTTGGTCGCTTTCTGTTTAAAGGTACTTTGTTTGTTTTAACAAATAGATATCAAATAATGTAATTAACACATCTCTGATTAAGGGATAGAAAATAAACCCTGCGTTTCCTGAAAGCATTTTACATTTTGACGATATTTAGACAAAATATTTTTCATTCATCATTTAGGTATCTATTTTGATTTCTCGGCTGCAATTGACATGACCTGTGTATTTTTTATAACTTCAATATAAACTGATTTTGGTTGCATGGTGTATTTATAAATAACTACAGGTTTTTAGATAATCAATCAAGACTGAAGCTTTATTTTCTCCAAGCGACCGACTCTGGAATTTGATGTTACAGATTAACCGAGTTGTTATATTCTTTGTCGTCGGTTTTTTGTTCTTTTGCTTTTAAGGAGCCTACGTTTGAGAAATGTAATTGGACTGAACAACATATGTTACATTTATTCAATAAAACCAGACCAGTACCTCCATGTTAAACAGTTATTATATTGGCAGACTCCTAAGCATTTTCTCTTTGAAGGGTAATACTAATAATTCTTCCACCGCGTTGTGTTCAAGCTAGATAATAACATGGGAAATAAGTTGTACTGTAATGACTTTCGGTAGAAAGTCAGAAGCTTTGCACATTTTTCATAGCAGTAGGCTACAGCTTCAAGCTACTGGCCTGCCAGGTTATCAAGCTGAATCCAATTATAGCGAGCAGCATTTCATTTAGCTAGAAAGATACACTTACTTATAACTTCAAAAATGTTGCAACACCTTCCCCGGTAAATAATATCTATTAAATAAACTTAAATTATGTATTTCAAGATCGACATTACTACCGGTATCCCATCAACATAAATATACCAAAGAGTTTTAACTGCCTAGACCTCAATAACTCTAACAATATCATAACTGTTACCTCATTTACAATTAATATTTACAGTTATTTGAGAGAGAGAGAGAGAGAGAGAGAGAGAGAGAGAGAGAGAGAGAGAGAGAGAGAGAGAAAGGGTGTTTGCGGAGCAGTTTCGGGAGACTGTAGCTAATAACATAACCTATTATGTTAATATAGTTAAGAACTTACCGTGATGACAATGCGTGGGCGACAAACATTGTTGTTATGGAAAATCTGGAACTATTTAAAACAAACTGTAGCAAGCGCGTGCGTTCTTGACCACCAGTGTCTTACTAGATAGATGTATTAAACGTATGTTTACCACTACTAAAATAAATAAATAAATAAATAAATAAATAAATATTTTTAAAAATTGGAAAGCTGTAAAACTGACGTATGACCACGTGAATACATCAAACAACACATTAATGTAGCAGGCCTTGAACCGCAGACCTTATGGCTCACAGCATTTCATCTCTCTTCTTCCTAACTTGAGGGTTAGTATGACCATCTTGTGGAAACTCGTTTTAAAATGCTGTACCCTGAGGGCAGGGTAGGAATACACAAGGCAGTGCTGAAAAGTTTTGCGAAGGTTTGCATTGTGACTTATTTGAAGCGCTTCCGTTCGTTGTTCATTAAACGGTGAGTTATTGCTGAACATGCCAAAGGTCACGAAAAAGGCTTATGACTGCTAAATATTGTCGGTTTAATGGCTTACTATCCTTTGTGCAGGTTTGCTTCTGTCATTTCTATTATTTCCACGAAATGTATTGCTAAGATTAAAGCTATAGCACCAACTTGTTTCAATTATCCCATACATTTCCTGGATAATGTTTGCAAATGCTCATGACTAACTTTCATTTAAGATATACCCGAAAAAAATGACGTAATAACATGAATATAGGCTATATTTAGAAAAGAGTTCTAAATATATGTATCAGATATTCACCCGCCATTGTAATGCATTATTTATGAGTTATGGCTGATGGCGCCTGGCCATTCAAACACATCCATATTGTTCTTTTGGTTCGTTTTGTTTCTCCAGTACTCCTTACACAGGGCTACAAATATCACTTCAATATGAATTACATTTGACTTCTGAATACAGTCTGGATTTCATTAATAATTTTAAATATCATTTTTTTCGCCTTTCTTTTTACAGACACCTGCAAATAGCCTACGCTGGAGTTCTAAGTGCTCAGTTTAAGTTAAATATTTAATAATTACTTTTTAAACACAAAAAGAAAGTGTGTGCAAAGACAATAGGCGACATTATATATGAACAAAGAACAAACACTCTTTTTTTTACAACAATACTATCATAAACAAAATATTACAAATGAGTTTCAATATTGTGTAAGATGCAGAGAGTTGTTTTGTGTTTCATGTGTTGATAACATTTATTTCGTCTTCCAGGGCCAAGTTGGTGGGATCCCAGTAATGAGAAAACTTTGAAAAAGAAAACCCCCCTCTACAATAAGCAAGTCTGGGGTAAGGGTTGATGCATTAATAGGAAAAGTTAAGAATTATTACTATACATACCGTACATTCACAAAATCATTGCAAACACATGTTTGTGAGTAAACCCACACCATTTTAATAAAACAATATGCATTTCATACACAACGTTATTCTCAGAAGTTGAATATTACATGTGAAGAATATTTATTGTGTTAATACTTACTACTACTACGACTACTGCTACTACTACTACTACTACTACTACTACTACTACTACTACTACTACTACTACTAATAATAATAATAATAATAATAATAATAATAATAATAATAATAATAATAATAATAAAACTATACATTGCAGTGTATTTTATGCTACCGACAGCGCTGTATCTGTTACAGTAAATTGCTATCTTAAGTAATATCTTGTTTATATCTTTGAATCCTTGGGTATTTATCTGCATTTACAACACAGGTTGTGAAAATGCATATCCTTAATCCCAAGTGGAATAATCAAAACCGCAACAAGGAAATCGTCCTATGTGCGTAAAGAAAGGTTTACATTACAATATCCGTCACAAATGTACCTATTACACGATATGAGAAAATAGCAAGCTGAGATTTAAACTATTTGTTTTAATTTGCGTATTAGGAAAAAAGAAGATTTGTAAAAACAAAAAAGGAGTGCTGAAATACCCGAAGGCTTAAAACCTATTACGCATGTTACACTGGCCCCTATTACATTCACTTTCCAGCAGTTTATCATAGGCCACACATGCACGTGTCTGCATAGCGAGACAGACGAGCAGAGTACCAACATTTCTTAAGAAGTCTTCACAGCCAAATAACATACACGCTTTTAGAAATAAATGATCATTGTCCATTTCATCCCATGCTTCGTTCACTCCACAATTCTGTCCAGATTTTTGCCAACAGTTGGATAATCCTTCGGGGTGAACTCTTTCGTTTTTCCTTCTTCTTCGTATTTTCTTTTCTTTTTTTTTTTTTTTTTTTTTTTTGTCTTAGCACGAGACGCTTCTGGCGAAAATCTGCAAGAGCTGTGTTAAGAAATAGACACCCTTAGAGCTGCTTGTGCGATTTATATAAACGTCCCTTCCAGTGTGTTAAATGAGAACTTGCGGAGTAGGGGATTCTTTTGCTGGTCTTCCTCCTACGCTCAGTCTGTTTTACACTTCTGAAGATAGCTAGTCTTGGGAAGTGTTTTTCTTTTCATTCCTTAGTCAAGCGTTTAAGACCATGGTGCTAGCAGTCATAAATTTTGCTGCAGCCCACACTGACAGGTGCATTGCTATGCACTGCAAGGGATTAGGTTTAATAACTACTGTATTTGGCTGCCCGCTCATAAAAACCTAATTAATTATTTTATATTATATTAGGTATTGATTTTAAAAGAGAGCATGCAATAGAAACAGCTGTCAATAAAAGGCCAATAACACAACAGCTGGCTTCATGTGATATTGTGTTGCACTTTATAAATTGCACTGTATAAATAAATCCCTTAACATCTTCAGATTTTAGCAGCCATTGTTTAATGCTCTTGGTCGTACTGTGTGCACATTTGCGTTGTAATTAGCATATCGTAGGGACCCTCCCATCTCGTATTTGCATTACTGAAAATAGTCATTGTACTCTAACCAAAATCTGTATTGGGAATCAATAATCTTAAACGGATTGCCTATATGCTATAAGACTTGAAGTGCAAAAGAACGAAAACAAAATATAAAAGGTCAAATAATCATACCGTTTTCCATTATGTATCACAGTAACACGCTGCTGCACTCACAGTGAACAATATTTGCATTTTGAGGCCTACTACATTTTCGCAAAAAAAAAAAAAAAAATGAAAGAACAAAATGATAAGGTAAGAAAGATCTAAAAGATGGTCCTAGAAACATTTGACCATTGTCCAAGTGATTTATGGCCCATGTCTGTTTTTTTAAGGTTCAAGCAGAGTTCACAAGCATGTGCTACATCTGAACAAAAACGGGCCCCAGTTTCTTAAAGAAATAATCAATGATATTTGTCTTTGTTCTAACGATGTATATGCTTATATATTGTGGATGCTAAGATCCAATTAAACGCCCATCAGTGTTTCTGTTCACTGTGAAAATTTTAAACAGGGTATAATATGTAGGTACCACTAATTAACCCACGAGTTAGCCGATAAATCAAAGACTAGTCCGTCCAACCCAAAATTGCCATAAGCAAATGATTTGTCTGGTATAGTTGGTTTGGAATACACGTTAAATATGAAAATGGAAAGACTGGTGAACTCGTTTGAGTGAAATTTCAACAGACAACACTATGTATTTATAGACTATAATTTAAGTGTAGCGTGTCCTTCTGAAAACAAACTAAGCAAAACTAATACATTAAAAATATTATTATTATTATTATTATTATTATTATTATTATTATTAATTTTTTAAAACACACAACAAACAACCAGAAATGTCAAGACCGGTCTAAGGCCCGGACCAAATCAAAACTTTGACAACCCGCTAATCGCACTTAACAAAACTGTATTTAATTGCGTTTCCTTTTTATGAGTAGAAGAAATAAGACAACGAAAGAAAACGCTATTAAATACAGTTTTGTTAAGTGCGATTAAAGGGTTGTCAAAGTTTTGATTTGGTCCAGGCCTAAGTTTAAGCCTACTTTGAGAAAGTAGTACCAATTTGTTTATTAAAATGGCTTGGCGATTTACATCAGCTTATTATTATTATTATTATTATTATTATTATTATTATTATTATTATTATTATTAGTAGTAGTAGTAGTAGTAGTAGTAGTAGTAGTAGTAGTAGTAGTATCTCTCTCTCTCTTTCCCATTCTCTCCCTTTTTTTTTTTTTTTTTTTGCTTTAGGCTTACTCATGACATCTATTGTGCATGTGGTATTGTAAAAGAAATAGTGGGGCTTAAAGTGCTGATTGAAGCATTTTCCTGATTGTTTCTACACAAAGGAGATTTTAAAGAGCCAAGTTATACTTTAACTATTTTGCTTCTGTGGTGCCCTACAGAAAGGGGAAGGGGTTGCGTGATCTGAACCTTCCATATGCCGAAGAAACAAAACCAAGAAAAGTAAAAGTAAAACATCGTTTCTTTTTCTGATAGGCTCAATCCATCACGTCTTTAACCAGTGTGTGAATAAGTGAACATGAAAAGTGCTTCATTTCTGTACCGAATGTCCAGCAGTCATTTAGACTCGTGAAGTATTGCTTATTCCCGTTGTTTGCAGTTTAGTAATACTGTTATATAACTGTAACTAATGAATGTAATATTTCTTGGAACATAATGGGAACATAATGAGATTTGAATCACATGGTTTAAATAAAAACAAACAAACAAACAAACAAACAAATAAATAAGATATGCATTGTATTTTGGTTAACAACAAGTATCTTTGAAATTATAGGACAATCTTCCTAAAAAATAATTGCTTTTAATTTTAAATATGGGTCGACATATCATTAGAGGACATATACTACTACTACTACTACTACTACTACTACTACTACTACGAGTAGTAGTAGTAATAGTAGTAGTAATAATAATAATAATAATAATAATAATAATAATAATAATAATAATAATAATAATAATAATAATACATACATACATACATACATACATACATACATACATACATACATACATACATACACACAAAGTAGTTTCAAAAGTTGAATCATGCATTCAATCCCTTAAAAAAGATTATTGCCCATAGAGCAATAAAGAGCCGACAGCCTACAAATCAGTCGCTGTCTTATTAATACATGGATTTGGGTTTTTTTGTTTATAAATGATAGACTGTATGGCTTTTAAGTGATAGAAACTGCAGTAATACCTTAATGTAAAGATCTGCATAGCCTACATCACCAGACACAAAAAAACGAAAGTGACAAAAAGAAAACATGAATGTCTGATAAAGCGTTATACAATGATATGTCAGAATTTCCATTTCCAGATCAGAATATACAAGCATGTATTTACTTATTTAAATCAACACACATAACATTCTTAAAACTGCAATAAATTAAGCATTTCCCCACACAGACTGCGACTGAAGAACCGAATATTTCAAATACCTTTTCAGACTTACAGTTTAAATAACATTTTGTATTCCACAGAATTTACATAATGCAACTTTTCATATTTTTCACACTAATATTTTTAGTCAAACTTAGAACGTGTCTTTGTTTTCTTACACCTACAGGTCAGAAGCACAACAAAGACTGGAAGATTCCCTCCACGTGACATAAAACAGTCAATGCTATTGGATAAGGGTATCCAGGCCCTATCCCTCTGAGAAAACACAATGCAGAAAGCCGCCTACTATGACAATTCTGGACTTTTTGGGGGCTATTCTTACACTAAATCTGATGCATACAGTTACAATTCTGCCCACCAACCATACCCACCATCCACTATTGAGAACGATTTTCAGAGTTCGGTATGTACCGGCACTATACAAACACCAACTATTAGACCCCCCAGCCACAAATCCAGTGACATAAATGGCAGCTGCATGCGAACAAGTGGCAACCAGGGCAGTAGCCAACCAGCTAACATCAGTGAACAGCAGCAAGCACCTCCTCTGCCAGCATCTTCGCCTAACTCAAGTAGTACTTCAACACAGAAAAAAAAGTCTGCATCCACCTCTTCAGTTAACTCTACCAGCCCGGTTATTACAAAGCAAATATTCCCGTGGATGAAGGAGTCCCGACAAAACTCAAAACAGAAAAGTAACTGCACAGCTGCACAAGGTACGGTATTTGGTCACGATTCTTTCATTGTTTTCTTATTTTGCAAGAGACTAGTGTGACAATTCTTGATTTATTTTTTTTATTATTTCAGTATTTATGTATGTATTTGTGTGCAGTACTGTCGACTGGCCGCTATAGACATTTGTTTTAAAACCGCCTCTCATATTAAATCTGGGAAATGTATTCCAATTATACCCGAGATTATCCTCGGGGGTGTCATTGGTATGTTACAACAAGCAGGCGCCTTATTGCATGTAAAGGTCACTTGAACATTTTCCACCAGGAGGAAAATCAGTAAATGTTCTGTACCAAAGGCCATATTCATTAATAAAAGCTTAGGAATTGTTTAGCCCTTTGAAGCAGAAATGAACGGGAAAAACTCTTCCAATAGCGTTGACAACAAAATAAGATTGTCTTATTACGTGTCCTCTAAAATAGTAAGGAAATAGTCCAGAACTGCTATTTCACCCCAGGGTTACAGTACAGTTCCAAATGTTAAAGAAAGCTATTGCACATCTTGCAGGAACACAAATGATCAGCCAATATGCTGTAGCTAAAGGGTGGTGTGGCCCTTTACGTAAACGTTCATAATGATGATCGAAGCAGCCATTTCCACTGTGTCGCTTATGACATAGTCTACCCATACTATTAAACATGCTTTATTATTACCGATTTTACCTGCAATTACAGACCTGTTTTGGTGATTTTATATTTTTTACTCATTCTCGTCCCATTAATATATACATGTGTTTACTTTGAGAATGTAGAACTCTTTATAACAGAGCATAAAAAATGACCACTCCTCTTCGGAAAGATGTTCCAAGCCTTTCATTCTAAGAAACCATTCTTTACTGAAGGACAGTGGGTTCTGTATACCCGGTTCTAATTAGAACCATTAGGACTTTAATTGTTGTTCCAAAGGGGTTGATTTCTATTTGGAATGATGTATTTGATTCCAATGAAGCATCATAAGGGACTCGTAGGTTAATAGTTGTGTAACAACCTTTGATTTGACATTGAACCCCTTCAATAGAACCCTCTCTTGCCCATACAAGAATGTGTATCAGAAGAAACCAAATAAACGACGTGGTTTTACATAGTATATACATCTTTTTGAGAGAGAGTGTACAAATAAACAACATGGTTCTATATAAGGTTTGATAACCTTATTTTATGAACACATGAGTGTACGGGCTTTGGATGAAACAACGTTCGTTTGTCACGTGTTTCATATCGTTTATAAATTGGCCACTTGAATACTTTATCTGCTTTATGCAAATCTGTATCTTTCATTTTTTAACCACCGTTTTTGAGAACGTTTTAATTATCTTTTACCAGCAGCTTCAGTATGATTATGTCCAATATCATAGCTACATCATTTACTGTATTACTATTTGAAAGAAAGAATATATATATATATATATATATATATATATATATATATATATATATATATATATATATATATATATATATATATATATATATATTTCTGAACATTTCTTAAGTTGTTCTTATTAATATAAAAAACAGAGAGCCGGGGGAAAAAGTTCCGGGCTTTGTACAGTCAGTAAATATAGCCTAAACACCGGTAATGCCTGACAAAATACATTGCATTTATTATGTATAATCCAATTATGCAGTCACTGTAGGCGTTGGTGCTTTTATTGGCGCTCTGTTCAATTGAATGGTGTAAGTGTCTGTGTCTGTGCATCTATAGCGAAATGGGATTCACATTTTTTTTAAATCTTGCCATTTTTCTTTTCTTTTGCAAGCAGGGGATACTTGTGATGACAAAAGTCCACAAGGGCCAGCATCAAAGAGGGTCCGTACTGCCTATACCAGCGCCCAGCTTGTAGAACTTGAGAAGGAGTTCCATTTTAACCGCTATCTGTGTCGTCCCCGCAGAGTCGAGATGGCCAATTTATTGAATCTCACAGAGCGTCAAATAAAGATCTGGTTTCAAAACAGGAGGATGAAGTACAAAAAAGATCAGAAAGCCAAGGGGATAATGCACTCTCCCATTGGACAATCCCCAGACAGAAGCCCACCATTAAGTGGCCCAAATCATATTGGATATTCAAGCCAGATCCCAAATGTAAACAGTCTTAACTATGATGCTCATTCCCCAACATCATTCGCTAAGTCACATCAAAATATATATGGCTTGGCAGCTTATACAGCACCATTAGGTAGCTGCCTCCCACAGCAGAAGAGGTACCCAGGATCAGAATATGAACATCATACCATGCAAGGCAATGGTGGCTTTGCCAATCCTAATTTGCAAGGCAGCCCTGTGTATGTTGGAGGGAATTTTGTTGATTCCATGCCAGCCTCGGGTCCTATGTTCAACCTTGGCCATCTCCCTCATCCTTCATCCGCCAGCGTGGACTACAGCTGCGCTGCTCAGATCCCTGGTAACCACCACCACGGACCTTGTGACCCCCATCCTACATATACAGATCTGACTTCTCATCACACATCTCAGGGAAGGATTCAGGAAGCACCTAAACTTACGCATCTGTAGTGGACTGTCATTGTTGTGAAGCGGCGTCCTCGCTTTGTATTACCTCACTATAATATAGGGTACTTTTTAATTAAGCTCAGAGAGAGAGAGAGAGAGAGAGAGAGAGAGAGAGAGAGAGAGAGAGAGAGAGAGAGAGAGAGAGAGAGAGAGAGAGAGAGAGAGAGAGAGAGAGAGAGAGAGAGAGAGAGAGGACTGAACAGCTGTGTTCCTTTTTGAGACTAATCGGCACCAGTTAAGGGGTGTTCTTGCCAGCTGTTTTGCATATTGAAGTGCAATGCACAATACAAACGTAAGGACTGAACATTTGATAACGTTTTACTTGAAGGTAAGTCCTGTAGATATGTCAGTATTAGCAACCCGATATAATGGGCTGTTTTTGTACATCTCTATTATGTGATGTTTTTGTCTGCATTTGGTCTCACTTCGAAGAGCTTCATTTATGTATTTTTTTCAAGAATGTATGAAAGGCATTAAACTCGATTATATATGTATTTATTATTTTAAACAAGATATTTTGTACCACGTATTATTTATCCTCGTCTTAATATATTTATGTGAACATTTGTAGAACTTATGCAACACGCCTTGGACAGATTAATTAATGTCCTTTGCCATTATATTGCTCTTCTTTAGTGAAATGGTTCGAAATAGGTGAGAGAATAGTTTAAAGCAATTGTAAAAGTGGCTGGTGTTTGTAGTTTATGTAAGGGTTAATTCTGGCAGCAATCTGTAAGTCATTATTATAGTAAATCTGAAATATGACATTACACAATAGATTATATTCATTTTTGTCTGGTACTATTTGAAAACATACTTAGAATTTGTCTCGGAACTGGTCCTTTCTTTTTTAAAGTATGCAGTACACCAGCATGTCATTTTACATGTCTCTGTAAAAGTTACCTCAGATTAATTTGTTACTTTATGAAGTATACCTTTAATGCATAAATCGATTGAACACCCTAATGATACTTTATGAAATGTTATATTTTAGTGTGTTAAGCATTTTTTTGTAAATAAAGTGTTTAACTTAACAGAAGATGCAGAAGTGTTTCCTTTATATCTATATTGTAGTATGAAATCAGACCTTTATGGGTTAAGCTGCTGTTTTATATTTGTTGTCACCTTAATTGATAATAGCGATGTATCATAGAGTATGGATTCGGTTTTCTCTCACAATACTACAAAACGCCATCTTGAAATGGAAAACACATTAAAAACTGTGTAAAGTAAAGTGTAAAGTAAAGTAAGGTTTGTAAATTTCGGGTTTCTAAAAAAAAAAAAAAAAAGATAATAATTATAAGAAAAATCGTAGATATTTAATGATGAAATACTCGAAATCTGGTAAGCATTTAAGCAAAAAGTGTTCACCTCTGATTCTGCTGTAGTGCCCCCCACGCAAAGCAGTCGTCTTATCAAAAGCTAAAACTCCCACACATCTTTCAACAATACAATTTCACAGACAAAAGAATGCATTCAACATAAAACGTGAGAAAACCAAACAATAACAATATATTTGCCATGTTTAATGATCACCAAGTTGATTTTAACAATTAATATAGATAGATAGATAGATAGATAGATAGATAGATAGATAGATAGATAGATAGATAGATAGATAGACCGTTGTTGGTGTAGAATACTCGAATTCGATTGTTTACCGTATCGAAAGAATCTGAATAAATCTGTTCGAGGCCCAACGCCAACCCAACTCCAGCGTTTAGCTGAACCCACAGCTTGAGTACATTCTTTTGCAGACTGACACCGGTGACAATACCATTAATTTATTTGATCTTTCTTCCTTTACCATGCAAGTAAATATTTGTGATTAATTGCAGATCACTGTCCATTGAGACCACGTATTTTTAACACCATCTTTGACCTAATTGTTTACAATTAACAAGCTTCAGACTGTAAATAAAAATAAAGAATAACAATTCGATTCGTCGATTTCTTTCAGAAAGCTAGGGTTTGTATTCTCACCCATGCCATTGGTCCACTGGATCATGTGACAGTAAATTCATCCTCATCTCAACCTTGTCCCTGTGAATTCAATAGACACATACTTTAATAAATGCTATAGCTCCTAAACCGTTTTATAATATATTTTTATATACAATTTGAAATATACTTCCTATAATATTTTGTTACAAAATTCCTAAAACCCCCGAGTAAGCAAAGATGAACAGCGTGTTTGACAGAGAGGTTGGATTTATCAACAGCGAGCCGTCTTTAGCGGAGTGCCTTACATCCTTTCCTCCTCTCGGTGAGAAATTTCAAAGTTCATCAATCAAAAACTCGTCGCTTTCAGATTCGACACTGATTCCTCCTCCCTTTGAACACGGCATTCTGAACTCTGGAAACACATTTCAAAACGAGAGAACGCAAACTTTGCAAGATATTGACAGAGCAGTCTTAGGGAGCAAGCCTTTGGAATACCCATGGATGAAAGAGAAGAAAACACATAAAAAGAAAAAACATTCTCCTCCAGCCACACTTTCCTCTGGATCTTCCAATGAAGGTCAGTGTAACTGCAGTTAAAAGCGTTATTACTCAAGGTGTGTATATATGGAAGAGACATCATTAAAATGGAGCAATACCTGATATGATCATTCATTTATTTTGATTGTAAGCAATACAAAAAAAATGTCAACATCTAATTTACGTTTGCATTATTGCAATTCTCCTATGATCATGCACCTATCGAACAATAGCTGGTAAACGTTGTATTGAGGTCGGATTAGGTGCATGGATAACCTTGTACTAGTATGCTATGCCATTTTGTATGGTGCTCCAAGGCAGGCGGCCATTTTAATCCACTCACTTCATATATGTAATCTATTAATCCTTTTTATTTAGATAACGAAGAATTTCAGGAAAACTACACCGGTGACCTATTTGACAGCTCGAGAAGACTACGCACAACCTATACCAATACCCAGCTTTTGGAATTAGAAAAAGAATTCCATTATAACAGGTACCTTTGCAGACCAAGGAGAGTAGAAATCGCAGCTCTTTTAGATTTGACTGAAAGACAAGTCAAAGTGTGGTTCCAAAACAGACGTATGAAACTTAAAAGGCAATCTCGGTTTAAAGCAGGGAAGACACCGCTATGTAAAGGGATTAGAGAAAGCAAGTATGTTAACAACGCCTTTGTTACTGGAGGCAGGCAAACAATGATGGACCTGGACGCTTTAAAGACTCTAGCGTCTGAAAATACTGAAACAGATGCATCAAACCCTTACCATGAAAATATACTGAAAGAACCTGCTGCCATTCATGGAAACGCAAACCCTGACGACTTCCATAATTCCAATGAAACTGACTGTTCGCTGACTAATCCAAGGACTTTCTCATCTCCCACCAATAGTTCCGAAAGTTTTAATATGCTAACATTAGAGGATTTAGATACTATTTCAATCGAACCTTTTACAACAGATATGCCTAAACTGCCAATACTTGACTATGACACAACGGACATTCCTTCTGACACCTTTAACTTTTTGGTTGAAAATATTTGCACAACAGATTTTCAACAGTTGCCATTTTAACGTTTATTATAATGTTACAATGTATGTCAATGTGTTCCAAAATAAATATGACAAGACGCATCACCCGTTTTTTTGTTCTCTTTATTAGACAAAGCAACAGCAAGCTCTTTGTTCATATAGATATAAACAACGCTTTATGCTTACATTGTGGTCTGTACACTTTTTTTTTTTTTACATTAAATAGATATGTGAAATAATACATATTGAAATGAGCACAAAAATACATATAACTATATGTTTAGGCCCACATATCTGTAAATTATAGGATTAACAAAGACCCCATAAAATACTGATACTAAAAGACCCCCAATCTCATTGTAGCTGTGTTGTTTATTTGCATTCAAGGAAATATATACAAGTACATACATACACACTCTCCGTTTTATATTATTGACGATGGGTCTTAATTGTGCATATCATATATAAAAAAATGGGTTTTTTTTTATCTTTTTTGCACGACATTTTTTAAATAAAGGCTTTGGTATAAATATGAAAAACGTATAGTTAAAACGAAATTTTTATATATATATATATATATATATATATATATATATATATATATATATATGCTTACTCTATTAGCATGCTTAAATTAAAAGTAAATGAAAAGTCAGACTATAAATAGATTTAAAACAAAACTGTATTAATTTAAACAGAGTAATTACCATTACTCTGTTTATGTACAAATTACGTACATGGAGCCTTAGTTATTCAATATCTCATATAAAGTCAAAGAGACTTGAACACTACCTAGTTGCATCTTTTGACTATTTGAGTCCTATAAAAGTTGTTCTTCCAAAATCGTAAACATATTTTTGTTATGTGCTGCATTATATTTCTGATAAAATTTGTTTGTTCAACATTGTTCAGCATTTCACTTGCCAGATATAGTCCAGTTAAAAGCACACGGATTTTTTTTTTTTTTTTTTTTTTTTGACCCATGTTACACAAAAGGTCTGCCTACACTTTTCTTTGTTTTGGATTGCTCGACCACAGCGGCCGACATAAATGAAGTCGACCAGTATACCACAACTAATGCAGATTTAGGAGTTTACTGAATTAAAATCATTACAACATTTTTAAATAACATGACAAGATTGTATAACATCAATAGACGATATGGCTTTATGGCAGAATATAGGTTAATCTTTTAATATGAAACAACACTTCAACAAATTAGCAGCTGGAAAGAAGTAGTCCTGGCTTTGCGGGGAGCGCGGTTGTCAGTGGGGTATTATTAAGAGTTCATCAATCACCGACTGTGCACTTTTTACTCGACAGCATAGTTCCTCCTCTTTTCGTGTAAGATGAGGCCAGCTGGGATGCGTCCAGGACTCCACGAAAAAGAGGATCTGAAATATAAACTCATGCCATCAAGATTCACATAACAATGTGTTTACGCTTGGTTTCAACAGTTTTTGATATGAGATACTAACATCTTCATCAAGCTATAACAAACGTTTCCAAATGCTAAACTTATGTATTAACTAAATGGAATAGTCTTTATTATTACTAGGTATTGTTTATATACTTTACTTCATATGCACCAAAGAAATTTGGCTTTTAAAGTGGTATCAGATTCCTTGCATTAATATGTGTATCCTCCTTGTAACTAATTAACTAGCTAAATGTATTTAAAGGCCAAAGGAGTCAATGCATAATTCACGTGGTGGGATATATCAATCTGAAACTATAAAACATAGTGACTACCAGTGCATCCCATGCACTGAGGTATCTACCACAACAGCATGAGTAGAAATAAGCAAATACATAAGCCTAATAATGCTTTCAAAAAAAAAAAGTTGGACAATGTTAAACTCTTGAATGCTAGTTTACCCGACAGTACCCGATTAAATTATACTGTACATTGTCAGGGTCTCATAAAATATACAAGTCCACTCTCTATAATTTAAAATGCTTATTATAGATTTATTTTATCCCATCCCTCAACATTATGAAAGTCTGACTCTATAGGGCTTTAATATAGGCTATAGGAACTGCTTCCTATACCAAAAAATATTATATTTACTGTAAAATATAAACCCAACTACATACAAATGCATGGTGTAGGTTAGGGAAGATTTCAAATGGCGTTCTGTATAACGCTTATTATCTCTCGGGTATTTTATTTATCACACTGATTACATAACCATGCACCTTGAACTTAGATTCTCACAGCCCTGTAACAGCAAACAACGAAGTGAAGTGGATTATATTAAAGTTACACACACACACACACACACACACACACACACACACACACACACACACACACCCGTTATTGGCTTACAAGCCCATTGCTAACTAGGCTACAGGCTTCTTGTAAATGAAAACTTTAATACAATAAAGACATTCTAAACATTTTACATGATATATAGTATAGTTAACAAACCTCTATGTACTGATGAATTCTGATCAATCTCCAGTCAGAATTATTGTATGTATTTTAGTTTTATTATGTATTTGTGATTACCTGCAGAAGAAGCTGTCGAAAAACAGCTGGTTGTAGTTGTTTGCCAACTCACATTACAGTAAAAGCAGTTTTAAGCGAAATTCAGTCACATTGAATACAGTATGTTAACCGAGAAACACCGACCAAACATTTGATTTTTTACCTACATGTTGTTTGAAACGTAATACAGCCTGTCCTCACACTTGATTCCTTAACAAGCGTAGCAGGTAGCCTTACCTGCATGCATAGGTCCTCTTTAAAGTTTTCTTAAGTATTACAACACATTCTATGTCCATCAAGAAGTCTTTAATTTACAAGCTTTTCCTACCTACTGCTGAGAAAACCTCACAGCGCCATCATGTAGCGCTGCCACAGTTTACAGTGATTGGGCAATGCAGCCACACGGCCACGCCCCCTCACTATCCCAGCTAATATTTACATCTGAGACTAGAAAGTACAGTAAGTGATCAGCAATAGCAGGCAAGCCATCATTCAACGTGTCTGTCGGATCATACAGTAGGAGGAAATGAATACTTACTTTGAGTATTTTTCAAGTGGAGACGTTTTAGCATTGTCAGCTAAGTTCTGCCATGCTGAACACAGGCATGGCCCTCTTCAAACTTATTCCGTTCCCGGAGAGAGTATTGGGAGTGTGCCCGTAGGTGCAAATTACCAAGATCAGCATCAATCTCATACTCGTTCACCAATCAGGTTTCCTCCGGGTACTTTAGAAATACCCTACGATAGCAGTCAAAATGAGGCCGAGTCCAGCTACCTGGGCCAGGATGCAGCATATGGTTTGACATATGGATGTCATAACGAACCAGACGACATCGGGCAACAGGTTCAATACATGACTTCTGTATACCCAGGAAATGAATCATTTCCACTTAACCATGGACAATCTGGTTACAACAGCCTTGGCGAGCAAGATCTTTACAACCAATGCAATAAGGAACAGCGTGATCGTGATATTTATTTGGGAAGTTATCGAAGTCTTTCAAGAAGTTACCTAAAACCAAATTCACCAAGAGATGAGACACCGGTCGTAGCAAATACATTTGAGTGGATGAAAATCAAAAGAAACAATCCCAAAACCAGTAAGTATTACTGTACTTTTATAAAACTGAAAATTGTATCTGTAACTGTTGAAATGCATAGTTCTTAATCGTATTTTGTCATATACTTGTAATTGCTAGAACCGAAGTCATTGTATTTTATCTTGCTCTTAATTGTATTAATACTTGTACTGTGATTCTTGAAATGTATTTTTGTTTACGACTGTAAGTCGCCCTGGATAAGGGCGTCTGCTAAGAAATAAATAAATAAATAAATAAATAAATAAATAATAGTTTGTTCAATTTATGAAATATATGATATGAGTGGGCTTTACATGCAAAATAAAAACATCACTGCATGTCTTAAGTCTTTCTTTCTTTCTTTTTTCACTACAGGTAAAGTGACCGAATGTGGATTGACCAATACAGCTCGGACGAATTTTACTACCAAACAACTCACAGAACTGGAAAAGGAATTCCATTTTAACAAATATCTAACCAGATCCAGGAGAGTGGAGATAGCAACAACGCTCCAGCTAAACGAGACCCAGGTGAAGATCTGGTTTCAGAACCGGAGAATGAAACAAAAAAAGAGGGAAAGAGATGGCCTTGCGGTTTCGGCACCCTTTAGCTCAAATAACTCGGACACTTCTGCCTCAGAAAACAGTTCCCCAATTTCATCTCCTTCTTGCTCTCCGAGAAGTTCTGCATGAATGTAGGCCAATGATATTTAACTGTTTATATATGTTTCCGGTTATTTTCAGAGGGGGTTCATGTGGCCAAGTTGTAAAACGTGATGATTTACAATGCTGAAAACAAACTTGTATTTTATGTGAATGCAGCATGTTCCCTATGTAAGCGCTAAAAAAAAAAAAAAAAAAATCTGCATTTTATTACAATTTGAAAAATGTGACCAATACATCCATTCAGGGACCGTCCCATTTGTCAGATACACAGGTTTGCAATACTGTTTTAACTAATAATTGTTTTATTTAGTTTTTGTCAATGAACAAAAAACAGTAACCAAAAAATAATCCACTAGGCCTATTCCTTGCACTAATGTTTCGTTATGATGCTAAATTATTCCTGTATATTTGTAAATATTCTATAGGCATAGTATTTTGTTTTCATTATGTACGTTGTCCCATACAACATGTCTATTTTATTTTTTTTTTAAATGATTGTTTATGTCAAACACAAGTATTGCCTTAGCATTAACGAGTTGCTTGTGAAGTTTACTGTCTGCCAGCCAAAGAGCTATTGAAAGCTGCTAAACATCTCTTCAAACTATCCAAATGTAAAGCACCAAAGACTTCCAAATCAGAATACCTGTTTGTGTTTGTACTTCTATTTGAACTAACCACAGAAGCATCAGGTTAAACGCCATGGTAAATTTGCACTATTTAAATCTCAGGTTAAAAGATTAACTTGCTGCTAAGTAACAAGGTGCCTCTTATTTATCGACACGCTAATGCTGGTTTTAAGTTCATGTTTTTCAGAGACTGGATGAAGATGTATATATGTGTTCTGTTTATATGTAATTGAAAATCCTTACAATCTAATATGAATCACTCAGTTTCTTCTATTGGAAGTGTTGTTTTGCAGTCCTCTTTGTTACAGGTGAAATCTAACACCAACGCATGTAAGCATTTGTTTGTTTGTTTTTAATAAAATGACATTGCCAGCATTTGCTTTCTGTTGTTTTTGTAAGGCGCTAGTACACAGTGTTAAACAAACCACGCCTTTCAATCAACAGTCTAATAATGTTGATTTTCACAATGAGTGATGAAAACCCCCACGTGACTCACCAATAACCATGACCTCAACACAAAAATAAACAAGTTATCAAAACTCGAACAATACTGCCCCCCAGATAAAGAGTTTTTGTAACGCTCCGATGAACCTGAACTAAAACAAAAGTTGAAATTAGCATACCAAAGTTATTAACCAGTATCTAAGAGTATGATGGGCAATAACAGAAAGAGACTATGAAAATATCCAGGACGCCCCCCCCCCCCAAAAAAAACAAACAATAACGTTAATAATTAGCCTACTTCGTCACTTTTTGGCAGGTAATGCGTAATGCATGGACTTTCTATCAACAAAGTCTAACAATAATATATACACGTGGAATATATTAAGAGAATATTGATACATATTTCAAAGATTACTTCATCATTTTAATTATTTACCTACCAAGTAGCATGTTGTGTAAAATGGCGTTTATAATAGGAGATCCAGTTACTGTATGCCAAACGGTATCCCGACATCTCCCTCTGAAAAGCTAAATAGTCAACATTCTTGAGCAGTTTTGTGTTAATGAGTTGCACTAAATCAAAACAGGAACGCCATGCTGCGGGCGGCATTTCAAAGGATCGGTAGGTAAAGCTCTCCTTGGGAAGCTCCCATTCTGTGATATCAGAATTATTCAAAGTATATGTTACATGACTTTGACAGGCCTTGGTCCTGGTTTGCTCTGATGAGTTATTGACATTTTAGTTAGATTTGTTGTAAAAAATGCATCGGTAAGAAGGTACATATTTTACAACGGTTTTATTTGCAGATGTGATGTAGGTAAACATATTTTGTCTTAAGTAGAATACCCCCCCCCCCCTCCCCCGCCCGCCCGCCCGCGATTGCATGTGAGAAACATGCATGTCTATTGTACTGGCCCTTGATGTCAGCCTCCCATTGTCTTCTTTTACATTGTCATCCTCTGATCCTTGTCTGTAATACTTCGTTAAGCCTTTGATGATCCAAGTTGTGTTTAGGATTACCATAAGAACATTTTTTTTCAATTTTAAGTGTTCGGAGATCTCACTGTATTGTGAAAGCCACAGTGGTTGCACTTGTTTGATATCCAGGTTTAACTTTTGTGGAGCGGAAGAACCTTTCAATATTTGCTCCGCTTGAAGAAGGGTTGTGGAAGGGTTAGCTATAGTGCACATCCCTTCTCCGCCCACTCGCCAAGATGAAGGTTCAACAAAAGTTCATACTGTAAAAGCAAGACAGATTGAATGAGAAAACCTAAAGTCTCATCCTTTACGCAACATCAATCGGAAACGTTGTGCAAACTCAGAATGCTAGAATATCAAAACATTACTTTTTTTATTTTTTTTTAGAAGTGCGCTTTACATAGGGTTTTATGTGTTTACATACAAAACTGCATTGTAAATATTGCACTGGGATATTAACACATAATACGTTTATTTTTCATATTTTATCAGATATTAATTTACCAAAATTAGCGTATATGTAGAATGGACACCTTTATCCTAACACACTATTAACGGATCGTTTTTTAAAAATTCCAAGTCAACAGACACTTCTTTATTTAATATATAAATTGAAACTAAGAAGACATTTTATTCTGCTGTCTAATCAACCGTTACAATTAAAAAAAATGAAAATGACTATTTCAGATTTAATTCTATTTTTTAAATGTTATAATTTCTAAAAATAGCAGTCTTTAAATTAAGGGTCCAAATCACCTGTATTTCATAATAAACAGTATAATGGTAGCTATGTTGAGAACAAGTATCAGGGCAGGTTACTGTTATTAGGGCTACATTGAAATGCTTCAAAATAATGCACCTTGTCATTTCAAAAGTGTGAATATGGCTTTTTGTTTTAAAATATCTGTCGGGGCAAATAAAAGGGCTTGTTGCAAGTTCTTGATATGGCTGGTTCGGAAAGCATGCTGCAATGTAAAAAGGCTAGCCTACGTGTTAGCGTGGGTACCTGTGCTGTGTCTCCCAAGTAATAGGTCTACACACATTAAAAAGTCGGAATTTCACAAATGGGAAGTTTTGAATAGGATATAATCATGCTAGTTTTGTTTGTTATGTTTTCCTTTCCAACATGCAGCCTATCTCCGCCCCCCCCCCCCCCGCCCCCCCCCACAAACCATGTAAAACCCCAAAGAGACAAAGGGGTTGATCAACCTACTCCCCACAAGAAAAAACACAGTTAAGAGCATTTTAAATCGATTCTCTCTGTTGTGTATCATATCTGTGGTTATCCCTGTTTGCCCCTAAAATAACTGATTGATGAAATCTAGCCAAAAGGACTGTGATCAGGTGCAGTGGTGCAGTAAATAAATCCAGTCCACACAATCCTTTTCTCCCAAAACAGTCTGTGGACTTTAATAATAATAAAAATAATAACAACAAACACAAAATAAGTCCACCCCTTTACCAGCGATGGTATTGGGGGGGGTACACGGCAGCTTTTCTAAAAATAAACAAAAACGGGACTTTGTCCGTCCCCGCGTTCTCTGTGCGCGCAGTGCTCTCGCTCCAGAGAAGCGTGGTGCCGTGAGTGGTGCTGTGCTGTGCTGTGCTGTGCTGTGCAGTGCAAGGACGTGCTCTTTATCAATCGCCGGTCCGCGGCTCACTCCTCCTCTGCAACACAAAACACACGTAATCCAAACTCATAAAAACAATACAGGCTCCGGCCGTTTGCATTTCATTCTCAGCGCAAGGGGAGGTTTTGACATAGCTGCTTCCCCTTTGTACCCAGCAAACTCCTCCCTGCAGCCAACGCGTCGCCATGATTTCTCCAATAGAGGGCTGCCCCGCAGCTGACTGCAATGGAATCGTCCTGAGTACTTGCAGCTACGCGCCCCTCCTAATATGGTCACCTTCCGGTTTCCACCTACCACCGAGGTGGCAGATCTAGGCGGCAGCTTACCTTCCCCCTTACACAGCGCCCTTTCTAATCGGGAGGGAGATTTGCAGCATCGATCCTTTCTCTCTCTATCACATATCTCACCCCTCAGAGTGATGCCGAAGGAACACTCGGCCAACACTACATTCCCCAATGGTCCCCCCTCCCTTGAAAAAAAATCTGCATTTTGATGCTCCTTACCCGCACGATGTTTCACTGTATAGTGGAAGGGTTGCAGCGCCAGATACCACCGAGTTATCCGAGCGTTATTGTCCTTCATCGTGTGTAACCACCTTAAAGGAGCATGATCAGTGACAAGAGAGAAAGAACGCCCCAACAAGTAATAGCGAAGAGCATGAGTAGCCCATTTGATGGCTAAACACTCCTTCTCAATGACAGAGTAGTTAATTTCCCTAGGAGCCATTTTTTTGCTCAAATAAATGATAGGGTGTTCCACTCCGTCAACTTGTTGGGACAGGACCGCCCCCAGACCAATGTGGGAGGCATCAGTCTGAAGGATGAACTCTTTGCTGAAATCTGGTGAAATCAGAGCGGGAGCTTGACAGAGTCGCTTCTTAATCATATCAAATGCTTCCTGACACTGCCCTGTCCATTTAACTAATTTTGGAGCAGCCTTTCGGGTGAGATCGACCAGGGGGTTGACTATGGTGGCATACTCGGGGATAAAACGGCGATAATAGCCGGCTAACCCCAGTAGTGATCTCACCTGTGACTTGGTTCTCGGGATCGCCGTCTCCACCAGCGCCTGGACTTTGGAGGCGATAGGCTTTACCCGGCCATTACCCATAATATAGCCAAGATACTGGGTCTCCTGTTTGCCAAATGCACACTTGCCCAGCTTGGCTGTTAGCCCAGCCCCCCTTAGAGACTGTAGGACGGCTGAAAGCCTAATAATATGCTCCTTCCAGGTGGAGCTAAAAATCACTACATCATCGATGTATGCGGCTGCGTACTGATGATGAGGAGCCAAGACCTGGTCCATCAGTCTCTGAAAGGTGGCGGGAGCTCCATGCAACCCGAAGGGCATGGTCCGGAAATGGAACAAGCCATCTGGGGTAGAGAAAGCAGTTTTCTCTTTTGAGCTCTGAGTGAGTGGAATCTGCCAGTACCCCTTCGTCAGATCCAAAGTCGAAATTAACCGCGCCTTACCCAGTCGGTCGAGGAGCTCGTCCACTCGGGGCATTGGATACGCATCAAACTTAGAGATGGCATTGACCTTCCGGAAATCCACACAGAACCGAGTGGAGCCGTCCTTTTTGCCCACCATCACGATAGGACTGCACCACTCGCTCCGGGAAGGCTCAATGACTCCAAGCCTGAGCATATCCTCCACCTCCTCGTGAACGGGACCCCTGCGACTCTCCGGGATCCGGTACGGTCTCTCTCGGACCCTGACACCTGGCGGAGTAATAATAGCATGAGAAATAACATTAGTCCTGCCGGGCAAATCAGAAAAAACATCACTAAACCTTTCCACCAACTGGAAGAGCTCACGTTCCTGATCCGGAAGTAACTGTTCTCCCATCGGAATGTTAGTTGCAGCTAATGGATTGACAGTGGGACCAAAATCCTCTTCTAAACTGTCACCAGCTATAAACAGGGCCTCCCTTTCATTCCAGGGTTTTAGCAAGTTAATGTGATAAATTTCTGTCTTATTTCGGCGATTGGGTTGTCTAATTTCATAATTCACATTACCAATTCCCCGTATCACCTCATATGGCCCCTGCCATTTAGCATACAACTTAGACTCTGATGAAGGAAGTAGCAGCAGTACTTTATCACCTGGCCGAAAAGTCCGAATTCTTGCTTGTTTGTTGTACTGCTGCTCTTGGCGATGCTGAGCTAGTTTTAGGTTTTCTTGTGCCAAACGACCAACCAATTCCAGGCGGTCTCTTAACAGGATTACGTATTTGACTATGTTTTTGGAAGTTTTTGTTTGCTCCTCCCACCCTTCTTTCACAAGATCCAGAATGCCCCGTGGTTGCCTCCCATACAGCAGCTCAAAGGGAGAGAACCCAGTCGAGCTCTGAGGCACCTCTCTCACTGCAAACATCAGGTAGGGGAGGAGTTTAGCCCAATGTTTCTGCTCTTGGGTGACAAACCGCTTCAGCATCTGTTTTAAAGTCTGATTAAAACGTTCCACCAAACCGTCCGTCTGCGGGTGATAAACAGAGGTTCGAATGGACTTAATTTGCAACAATTTATACAATTCTTTCAAACACTGTGACATGAAGTTCGTTCCGTGATCAGTGAGGATTTCTTTTGGAATCCCTACTCTCGTTATAATCTGTACTAACTCTCGAGCAACTGCTGCGGCACTAGTAGATCTCAATGGTACTGCCTCTGGATATCTGGTCGCGTAGTCCACCACTACCAAAATATGCGTGTATCCAGAGTCAGACTGGCTCAAGGGACCCACTATGTCCATAGCAATGCGTTCAAAGGGAACTGAGATCAGGGGCAGTGGGACCAGCGGGGCCGGGCGAACCCGCCCCGGCGCTACTTGCTGGCATTCCGGACACCCCGCTACATATCGCGTCACCTCACTATAGACTCCCATCCAATAAAATCGAGCCAATATTCGTTCCCGAGTCTTATCGCTACCTAAATGGCCCGAACATGGGACATCGTGAGCCAACCGCATGATCTCACGTCGAAAAGACTGAGGAACGAGTAATTGTGTTACAATCTGGCTTGTGCTCGTGGCTTGGGATACCCTATACAGCAAATGCCCGACAATAATGTGGTGAGGATATGTAAGCGGCCGGTTATCCTCTACATCCTTCCCCTCGATAGACCGAACCTGCCCCCAGATGTGTGCCAGCGAAGGATCATTCTTTTGTTCCAACGCTAGGTCCACATCTCGGTCCCAGAACTTCGGGATATCGAGCGGAGCTACAGTAGCTTCAGCACTGGGGGCCCCAGTAACCTGCCCCCGCAGGTCACACTGAGTCCCAATCCCCTTTCCCTTACATTTAACAGACTCTGAAGTTTCCCCCACCAAACCCCAGCCTTGTCTTATTGACATTCCTTCCCATTTTTCGACCCTTCGCTCTTTTTTTTTTTTTCGGGCGAAATCGGGAATAGAACAAATCAGCTTGCAGCGGGAATATTTTCCCAATAGTTTCCCCCGCTGCTCCCATGGTCTTACCGGAGACTGGCGTTACCGTTTTATTAATCATCGTTTCAAAATATGGCCAGTCTCGACCTAAAATAACTGGATATGGCAACTTTGCAGCCACTGCCACGATTACGCGGCGGGAATGACATCCAATCGTCACATCTAATTTAGTGAGGGGGTAGTCCTTGTTATCCCCGTGAATACAGGAAATGACCACGACCCCGCGTGACCACCAAGGTACCCCCGCCAACAGAGCTTCTTCAATTAAAGTCTGCCCACATCCTGAGTCCACTAACGCGTGGGTACTCACATCACCAACCCGTACATCAACAATGCAAGGCCCCTCCCAATCATTACCCCTGGACTTACCTGGTGCTGTTGGTAGGTAATGGGAGGCCGCACCACATTCCATCGCCGCCGGACAATTCCGCGCAAGGTGGCCGACCTCATGGCACCGGTAACACGTGGGGTGAAAGGGCGCCCACGGAGCTTGCGTGTCCCGCTGCCGGTTCGGCAGTGGGGAGGGGTTCTCTGCTCTCACCCCGCTGGGGGTCGACCTCGCCCTCCATTGGGGTGGAGGAAGGCCACCCGTGGGGTGCCGATGAGAAGTAGCCCCGTGGGGGGAGGGGGTGAAGTGCTGTGGGGGTCCTGTCCTTGGAGTCGGTCCTGTCCGGGGTCGGTTGGAGGGAGGAGCGGGGGTAACGACCACAGGAGCTGATGCCAAGGCATCCTCATACCCCTCAGCCAATCGGACTGCTGCCTCTAGCGTGGTGGGTCGATGCCTGGTGACCCAGTTCTGGGTGTCCGGCCCCAGCACCTTCACGAACTGCTCTATGGCAATCAGCTCGGTGATCTTTTCTGCATCGTTGGTGCCGGGGCAGAGCCACCGGGTCACATGATCCACTAGTTGCTGGGCCACCACGCGGGGTCGCAGTCCTGGGGGGCGCTGGTACTCCCGGAACCGGCGGCGATGTGTCTCCTCTGTGATGTCCAGCCGCTGGAGAATGGCCTGCTTCACCTGGTCGTACACCAGGGCTTGCTCATGTGTCAAGGCTTGGTAGGCTGCCTGGGCCTCTCCGATCAAATTGGGGCCCAACTGGGTAGCCCACCACTCCCGAGGCCACTGAGCTGCTGTTGCCTGCCTTTCAAAGGCAACTAAGTAAGCCTCAGGGTCATCCTCCAGCGACATCTTCACTACCCTTACCCTTGGTAGGGGTACTGCTGGTTGAACCGCCGGTTCCCTCCCCCGATTGGCCTCCAGGAACAAGCCATGCATCCTTTCCATCATGGCCGTCAATGATTCCTGATGCCTCCGCTCCTGCGCCTCCAACAGCGCTGCCAATGCGGTTGGGTCCATTTATAATCCCACTTCTTGACACCAAGTGTGATCAGGTGCAGTGGTGCAGTAAATAAATCCAGTCCACACAATCCTTTTCTCCCAAAACAGTCTGTGGACTTTAATAATAATAAAAATAATAACAACAAACACAAAATAAGTCCACCCCTTTACCAGCGATGGTATTGGGGGGGGTACACGGCAGCTTTTCTAAAAATAAACAAAAACGGGACTTTGTCCGTCCCCGCGTTCTCTGTGCGCGCAGTGCTCTCGCTCCAGAGAAGCGTGGTGCCGTGAGTGGTGCTGTGCTGTGCTGTGCTGTGCTGTGCAGTGCAAGGACGTGCTCTTTATCAATCGCCGGTCCGCGGCTCACTCCTCCTCTGCAACACAAAACACACGTAATCCAAACTCATAAAAACAATACAGGCTCCGGCCGTTTGCATTTCATTCTCAGCGCAAGGGGAGGTTTTGACATAGCTGCTTCCCCTTTGTACCCAGCAAACTCCTCCCTGCAGCCAACGCGTCGCCATGATTTCTCCAATAGAGGGCTGCCCCGCAGCTGACTGCAATGGAATCGTCCTGAGTACTTGCAGCTACGCGCCCCTCCTAATATGGTCACCTTCCGGTTTCCACCTACCACCGAGGTGGCAGATCTAGGCGGCAGCTTACCTTCCCCCTTACACAGCGCCCTTTCTAATCGGGAGGGAGATTTGCAGCATCGATCCTTTCTCTCTCTATCACAAGGACATAAGCCACATTACTAATCATTTAATTTCATTTTCCAAAAATAACCCTTGGTTATACAGTGCCTATAGAAAGTCTACAACCCCTTGAACTTTTTTCTCATTTTGTTATGTCAGTGCCTCAGAGTTTCATGCATTTAAATGAGGATTTTTTCCACTTATCTACATGCCATACTCCACACTGTTAAGGGGAAAACAGTTTTTATTGAGAAAAAAATTATATATGAACAATACAAAACTGAAAGATCATAATTGGATAAGTCTCCACCCCCCTGAGTTAATACTTGGTGGAAGCACCTTTGGCAGCAATTACAGCTGTGAGTCTGTTGGGATAGGTCTCTACCAACTTTGCACACCTAGATTTGGCAATATTTGACCATTCTTCTTTACAAAACTATTCAAGCTGTGTCAAGTTCCTTGGGGAGCATTGATGGACAGCAATCTTCAAGTCATGCCACAAATTTCTGATTGGATTTAGGTCGGGGCTCTGACTGGGCCACTCAAGGACATTTACCTTTTTGTTCCTTAGCCACCCCAGTGTAGCTTTGGCTGTGTGCTTTGCATCGTTGTCATGCTGAACTTCCGTCCCAGTTTCAGCTTTCTTGCAGAGGGCAGCAGGTTTTCTTCAAGGACTTCTCTGTACTTTGTTCCATTCATTTTCCCTTCTATCCTGACAAGTGCCCCAGTTCCTGCCGATGAGAAACATCCCCATAACATGATGCTGCCACCACCATGCTTCACAGTAGAGATGGTGTGCTTTGGGTGATGCGCTGTGTTGGGTTTGCGCCAAACATAACGCTTTGGATTTAGGCCAAAAAATTCAATTTTAGTTTTGTTAGACCACAAAACTTTTTTGCCACATGGCCACAGAATCTCTTGAGTGTTTTTTTGCATACTTCAAATGGGATTCAAGGTGGGCTTTCTTGAGTAATGGCTTCCTTCTTGCCACCCTACCATACAGGCCAGATTTGTGGAGTGCTTGGAATATTGTTGTCACATGCACACTTTAACCAGTCTTGGCCATAAAAGCCTGTAGCTCTTGCAAAGTTGCCATTGGCCTCTCGGTAGCCTCTCTGATCAGTCTCCTTCTTGCTCAGTCATCCAGTTTGGAGGGACGGCCTGATCTAGGCAGGGTCTTGGTGGTGCCATACACCTTCCACTTCTTAATAATAATTATTTATTTCTTAGCAAACGCCCTTATCCAGGGCGACTTACAATTGTTACAAGATATCACTTTTTTTTTTTACATACAATTACCCATTTATACAGTTTTTTTTTATTTTTTACTGGAGCAATCTAGGAAAAGTACCTTGCTCAAGGGTACAGCAGCAGTGTCCTCCACCTGGGATTGAACCCACAACCCTCTGGTCAAGAGTCCAAAGCCCTAACCACTACTCCACACTGCTGCCCTCAATAATCGTCTTGACCATGCTCCAAGGGATATTCAGGGCCTTTGATATTTTTTATACCCATCCCCTGGTCTGTGCCTTTCACAACTTTGTCCCGGAGTTCTTTTGAAAGCGCCTTGGTGCTCATGGTTGAGTCTTTGCTTTGAAATGCAATACCCAGCAGAGGGAACCTACAGGAACTGCTGAATTTATCCTGAAATCATGTGAATCACTACAATTTAACACAGGTGGAGGCCACTTAACTTGGTGTGTGATTTTGAAGGCTATTGGTTACACCTGAGCTAATTTAGAATTGCTATTACAAGCGGGGTGGACACTTATCCAACCAAGCTATTTCAGTTTTTATTTTTAATTAATTTTCTACAAATTTCTAGAATATTTTTTCACTTGGAAGTTGTGGGGTAGGATGTGTAGATAACTGAAAAACAACTATTTTAATGCATTTTAATTCCAGGCTATAAGGCAACAAAAGGTGAACATTTTGAAAGGGGGTGTAGACTTTCTATAGGCACTGTATATCTCCTGGTGAGGTGGTGTTCATAAACTAATACACTACCCTTTTGGTGTAGGCTATGGGGCAGATTAAATCTAAATTCTAAGCGTCACTTCAGGGAAATCAGAATAAATGTTGGTATTAAAACAAAAATTCAAGGAGATTTTGTTGCTCCTGGTCCAGGCCCTGGTACTCTCCCGCCTAGACTACTGCAACTCCCTCCTGGCTGGCCTCCCTGCGTCCGCCACCCGTCCGCTCCAGCTCATCCAGAACTCTGCTGCCCGCCTGGTGTTCTCTCTGCCTCGCTTCGCCCACGCTACTCCACTACTCCGCTCGCTCCACTGGCTCCCGATCACCCCTCGCATCCAGTTCAAGACTCTTGTACTAGCCTACAGATGCCTTGACCAGTCTGCACCCAGCTACCTCCAGACCCTCATCTCTCCCTACACCCCCACTCGACCTCTCCGCTCCGCCTGCACTAGAAGACTAGCTCTACCACCGCTACGCTCCCCTGCCTCCAAAGCCCGCTCCTTCTCCACCCTTGCTCCGCAGTGGTGGAATGACCTTCCTACAGATGTCAGGACTGCCCAGTCCCTGACCACATTCCGGCGCCTCCTTAAGACTCACCTCTTCAAAGAGCACCTGTAGAACTCCTCTGTTTGTATCCTGGGACACTATCACCCTTCATGTAAATGTGCTTTATTTTGCTCTTATCAGCCCCTATTTTACTGCATTTAATCCTGTACTTCAGAATACTGTAATCTGCCAAGTTTTTAACCTGTAGTACTTTGTATTTAATCACATCCTGATGTAACTATCACTATTTAATCATATCCTGATGTAACTATCACTATTACCTGCTGTATTATTGAATTGTGGTTTGTCAAACTTGTACTTTACTTGAACAAAAGTTATTGTATTTCTTGCTGTTATTGTATTACTTGTATTGTAACGCTTGAAATGTTTTTGCTTACGATTGTAAGTCGCCCTGGATAAGGGCGTCTGCTAAGAAATAAATAATAATAATGATAATAATAACGCCTTGCCTTGTAGGGGGTGTGTCATTTTAAGGTGGTATAATAAAAGCACATTTATTCAAGCATTGTACTGAACCCACTTTAGGTAATGCAGATCCTTGTTTAAATTGCTCTTGATAATTAAAAACAATAACACATCATCAAATAAAAATAAAATTGTCATTGTCATACCAAAGTACCAGCTACAACTAGACTGTACAAAGGGAAACGAAAATACATTGGCTTTTGTATTTTCTATTACGTTTTTATTATTTAAAGAGACGGTAACCCAATACACAGTACAACCTGTTTAATCCAGCCCCATATCAGTATTCTGTATCGGTAAATTTGGGTGTCCCCACCAAATCCCTATTGAAAATAATGGTGTGATACCTTCTACAATGCGAACCCTGTCGATTTGGAATCTGCCATCGTTTATAAGTCTCTGTCTGTCTAAACCAATGTAAACTTGACTGTGTAGTCTGGAATGAAGACCGTGGCCAATGTAAATATGCACATGTCCCATGTGCATGTACATATGCAGTACTACACTTGTTTATGTAATGAAGTCAAATGGAAATTAATACAATGCTTGAATTACACGCCATATTTGGACAGTTCTACGGCGGCTCGTTGAGGCCATCGCAAAAAAAAAAAAAAAAAAAATTATCTCGAGATCTCGACCTAACAAATACTTTGTTTAATGGTCTCAACAAGCCGCCGTGCTGTTCTCCTTTCAAAGTGTTTAAATAGTTGATCATGTATATGTTTTTATAGTAGCTACCTATATAAACCAGCGAACTGTATTATCTGACACACTTATCTGGTCCCATGCGATGCGGGGTTAGACAGGTTTTACTGGATGCTACGCATTCTGTATACAAATAAGTGTTAGAAATGTTCCTTTGATGAATGACTTTCCAACATCATATGTAAAGTTTGTAGACTTGGTATGACAAATATTTCAAATAAACATTTTTAGCTGAGATAATAATACTATTTATTTATTTAGATATTGGAATATTTAATCTTCAGCAATGGTTTGAGTGAAGTGCAGAATGTTCTTATGTTAACATAATATAGGAAAAAAAAAACTTTTTTTAACTTTTAGTCTATCATATTATAGAACAAATTAAGAAAAAAAACACTACAGCCCACAGTAGGCCTATAAGATAATTTCTGTGTGCAATTTTTGCAGCTTCTTAGAAGACACATCCTCCTTAATGTTAATCTACCCCCTGGTCAAAGCAGATTTAGAGAAAATGTATAATAACTCAATATGGAAGCAACAGAATCTAAACCCAGTGAGAATGTTTGCACAAACTGCACCATTATAAAGAAACTGCTGCATCCCTTGCTCTAGGTCATATGGCCTGATAGCAGCTATAACATTATAGTGAGTTTGAACTACAAGAAGATGTTTGGTATCAATTCTTTATAAATTATAGCCTACCCCAAACTGGACACACATATCAAATTAATATGTTGTGTTTTTGTAATAGTTAGTGTATAACAAGTTTACTTGTTTGTTGTTAACAGTATTAGACAATCTTAAATCGTCTAATGTTGTTTGCAAAAGTCACATTGATTTTAAAAGTTTCTGGATTATTAAGAATTTCTGGATGTTTTCTTTTCTTTTGCTTCAATAATTTAAATAGATGTTGGTATCTCCATCAGTCCTAATAAATCATTATATTTTGGTATGGAATCCAGAATCTAGTTTACCTCCATTTAAATTCTGCATCAGGAAAAAAAAACAAAAACAATTTTGAGTCCAGCATCTTCATGAAAACTGCTTGAAAGGTTACATGTCTTCAAATGTCTTTTTTTTTATTGGACCTAAAGATACGGTATCCATGTAGCACATAATTCATGATTCATTACTCCTGTGTATTGTTCCTTGATTGCAAGCACACACTTTCCTGAGGCAAATCATGTCGGAATGAATCTGAGAATTAGATCATGAAAATGACGCAGAAACTCAATTTAGATCTCCAGATATTTTGGATTAAAGTCTAATGGAAACAACCAGAGGGGATACATATTACAGACAAGTGTCTTTAAACAGTCTATATGAAACTTACATACATGCATGGTCTACTAAAGAAGTACAGTAATCACCCAGCTGTACTATTGTTCTCCCAATACTTTTTAATCAGGTGCATAAAACTACAATTATTCAACATCAGCACGGATGTGAAATATGTATAACACTAACGATTAAATAAATATTGTGTGTGTTTTTCTCTTCTCACGGGGTAACAAGAACAATACGCTATTATTTCAGTTTCATATGGAGAGTCATGAACTGTCATTAACTAAACTGTCGACTACATGCTGGTGAAGACATTAGGGGGGGGGGGGGGGGCTCCTTCTTTCCCCTACGTCCTTCTGCACTGCATAACATTTACTTTGCACATGATAACCAGTAGACTCGTTGGTGTTGGGGTCTGTGCTTTTGCTTCAAGATTTGCATATCCAGAAACCTGTTTATTTTGCGGGTGAAGAACACAATTTCCTTTTTGTAACTACCTACAATCAAATGACAGAACTAACCAATTAACCCGTTAATGCATTACTTTTTTTTAATAAATGAAAAAAGTAGTTTTAGACAGATACTATATATATATATATATATATATATATATATATATATATATATATATATATATATTATTTAAAAAAAATATACTCAGTTCCTTTATATTTGGGGGGACGACGACATCATATCAGGCTATCATGCATTTGCGTCTTCCATATGTCCCCATACAAAGACTAGATAGTTGTTGTTTTTTTTATCCGTACACATATGAGGTCGCCATGCATGAAAGGGTTAACCCTTTTCCCGCGCCTAATACCAGTTATGCACTATCTTACTACGCTATATGTAAACGGTCATTGTCAGATGTAGACCTCATTGCAATAAGCACACAGCATATGTAAAAAGTCTAGACAGAATAACTGTACTCAGGTAATTCTTTTTTGTAGTCAGTGCAAAACTACTACATCTTCCTGGCTAACTGTACTACATTCCTGAGCACATCGGAAAAAAACATGAAAGCTCGACCCTCAACATTTGCACCTGTTTACCCCCGAATAAAAAGAAGAACGCATGGAGAAAAGACAATACCAATGAATGCAAAACTAACCCGGAAGTAGTGTTCAGCAGTCTGCAACTGCACCAGGAAGTAGTTGCTCACGTCCCTCCTGTTATGCCTGTCAATTTCAGCACTCACATCCTAAAACCTCTTGTGCCCTTAACCTTGTGCAGTGCATTTGAACAGTATTTTATTTGGTAGAGCTACTGAACATTCCATTGTTTAATTTGTTGTATTGTTTGGAGCTGTCGCCATGTCTCTTGCTGCAGAGGCGTTTGTCTCCCAGATAGCAGGTAACGACATTATAATCTTTCATTTTACGTATATTTGTTCCCCCTTTTTGGGTCAGTTCTGTTCACACAACGACATTCTAATGTTATAGGGGTCTACCCAAATCTCGATTTCGTGGAAATCGTGAAATTGAGGGATCACCGCGAAATTCACCTCTTATAGGGGCCAATGCATACAAACAAGTACGGAGAGGCAAAAAAAAACAAAAAAAAAAACAAAAAAAAAAACCTCGTTTAAATGAACTACTGCACAACGCAAGCGACGCAAACTACGTGTCTTCCAGATAGACCTTTTTTATTCCTTTGACGTCCTGTGTGCATTGCACTTAAGCAAAAAACAAACAAACAAATAAAATTTACAAAATAAATTCTCCAAAGCGGTTAACGTTCTTGTTTACTATTCAAATAACAAAGTTTTAATCGGCCTATCAGTGCGTCTGTACTGCTTTTATGTGACCAGTTACTGTGCAGTAGGGGGGTGGGACAAAGTTGGTGCTGCATTGCTTTGATTTAGGTTGCTAAAATCTAGTTTTCAGCATTGGAGGTAAAATAGTAGAAATGGACGACAAAAAAAGCAAAGTATATTTAGGCTGATGATCGTTTCAAGATATTTCCCAAAGAAACTGTACATGCAGACTGAGAATCACACATTAACAAAAGGTTACTACAGAGGCTGCTAAGAAGGTAAAATAAACAGCTTTCAGAAACCAAACTGGAAAGTCAGCCCAGACAAAAAGTATTCCTGTCTGCAAGTTAAATCAGTACTAAAACGATCCAGCACAGCCACCTCGCTTCAACCTGCTGCTTACTTTTTCGTAGTTGGAATTTTAGACCTGAATAGCCACGTTTTCTTTGTTTTGACTCAGTACTACTAATAAAATAAATTATTGGATGGGGCAAATAATATGACAACAAACGTGCTGCATACATTGCCTTTATTAAAGTATGCCAGATGCCCTTGTGTAACCGATTTTTGGGGCTGTTTCTAATCGATTTCCACATCTGTATAACTTGGCAAAGCTTTGCCTTAACTTCCAGCCAATTCAGTGGATGCAGAACGTGCAGTCTTAATGTATGGGCAAGTCAACTGCTGGGGGATGCTGCATGCTTGCCTTGAACAAATGACAGCACTCTGTTTTAGTAAGGAGGTAGTACCACTATTTTTAGACTTTATAGTGTTCTGAAATACTGTCTACTTAGGTTTATTTAATGTTTAAACAGGTCCGCGAAATCCAAATTTTATTCCGCAACATACCCGTGAAAAATACGTAAATCTACCTCGATTTAAGTAGACCCCTAGTTATATGTCTCTAACACTAACAGCAATATTGCGAAATGTGGATTTAATACAGCATCTTTTTACTGGGATTCATAAAATACTTGCAGTACTGTAGTTTACTATTATTTTAAGAAGGTCCATGAACACAGTTTGCAAGAGAGTCACGAGAACATTCCAGAAGCAGTATAGAAAAGGAAAGTACAGAGTATTCGTCAAACAATAAAACATTAATCCAGGTAAGTATTAGTTTTATTTTGTGTGCTAGTATTTCATTTATATACTTAAGGTTTTTGGAGATGAAGCTGACACAGGGGAGATACAGGGAAGAAATCAGCACCAACAACGAGGATACCACCACAGTGTCAATAGTTACATTTTAAACGTGTACGCCATTATAAGTATAACACCAGCCTAGTTTCACTGCAACGTTGTTTCCTTTTTCTTTTCTTTTTTTAAAAAAAATAATAGCCTCGTGTTTATGTTCTGTACATGTAATTTCTAATGTTTAGACTACTACATAAGAAACCCATTAGAAAACAAAAACTATACAAGCTGTCCCCTCCATCGTTTTGCTCCGCACGAGAATCTACCCTGCTTTCTTTATTTCGGCAGAGTGTCTTTTTTAAAGCTGCACATGCTTAACTGTCCTGATTCAATAAACGTGCAGGTGAACATGCCAACTCAATCAATTTTTGCAGACAAACTATTCACAGGTGGGGGTTCACAGGCATGATATATGTAATGTGTATGGTCAATACAGAACTGGACAGATGCTTGGCAAATTTAATCTTAATAAATGTAGCAGGCAGGTCTCACAATGTTAGATACAAATACCAGAATCAGTGGGACTGAACTGGAACAGACCTAAAAAAAAAAGATCTTGGTGTAATAGTAGTCTTGTCACTGTCAGCAACCAGACCGTTTAATGAGGATATTTAGAAGACAAACAGAATAATTCATTATAAAAAAGTTACAAATCAAGGAGGAAGTTATAATTGAGATTATATTGTACACTGGTGAAGAAAACTTTTTTTAGTTTTGTTCCCTGTTTTGCAATAAGGAAATGTGAGCTTGGAGTCAGTCCAGCGAAGAGAACCTAGACTAATCTTACCGCTAAAAGGTATGAGTTATGAAGATAGAGGGAACTGAATCTCTTTAGCGTAGAACACAAAGGAGTCAACATCTTTACACAAAGTTAACCCTAGTCATTTTTTCAAGCACAGCACAGAGTCCAGGACCAAAGGACACAGCTATAAATTGAAAGTAGACAGACCTGGGACATAGGGTATAAACAGAGAGTAGTCAGTATAAGGAATGGATTGCCAAGCCATGTTGTTACTGCTGAAACATTAAGATCAATCAACAACTAGGAACCACAAACCAGATCAGAATTGTGGGCCACAAGACTACTCTTATTCTGAACGTTTCGTATGCTCTTATGGTTTGTTCAACTGATAATGTCTAATAAACCTTTTTGAGATGCTGACTCTGACTGGCTAAATCTAATGGTAGCTTTCATTTTGACATGTTATCAAAGTTGGCTCTGTATTTTCATCATGTAACTTATTGGTTCCCTAATGCTTGCAATATTGGCCTCATACTTGGTACACAAAAATCTTTGATTCTCTAGGTAAAGTTTGATCATGGTTACCCTCTGGCAAAGCCTCTTACATGGAGACCATTTGAGATAGTGACTTTGTATTTGCAGGGTTATGCAGTATACACACGGCATGCTGAATGGGTTGGTGACTGACGTTGACCACTGACATAATATAATTTTCATATTTAGGTAAAAAGTCTTTTTCATATGGAGAAAGCCAGACACCCTGTTTTTTTTGGGGGGGGGGGGGGTTTACCCTTTTTCTGTTATGAAGTACTGCAATTTGTATATGTAATATTTCTCTTTCAACTTTAGGGCTATGTGGGCAATATTGTACACATGTGTATTTAGAAATTAAATGCCTGTTTCTTAATGTAGAAATATTATTAATTGTCCATTGATAAAGTTTTAGAATACAATGTAGACTGTATATTGTCCAATATTACTGTGCAGTATGTATATCATATTTACAGTGCAAAAAAGTATGCCACTTTTTTAATACTGTAGGTTGGGCACATGTGGTTGCAAGGTCTTGTAAATATAATGCCAAACTGTCTCTTTCTTTGTGCCACACTGCTGCACTATGCAGGTCCTAGTTACAGTAATTACACATTCCATTTGTTTCATTCAGCTGCAGAGCCTTGGCCTGAGAATGCAGCACTGTATCAGCCTCTGAAGGGTGAGTAATTCATTTTGCAATTAACAGCGCAGGCGTTTGCACTGAAACAAAAGACAATGCATTTTTATACAGTATTACATGGATTAACTGGAAAGATGAGCAGTACAAAGGTTGTTCCTTCATGTCTTTGTATTAAAAGCTGTTATTTAAAGGCCAATATTGGCCATTTTTTTCCCCATAGCTTAGGTTAGCTGCTGCTTTGCCCACCATTCTATTAGCTGCTGTACGCAGTATTAAGTGATGCAGTGCAGACTGGGTAGATTTACTGCACCAACAGCTGAGGCAGCACTATTTTCAAGCCTTGTGGTAAGCATTGCTCTTGGCAAAGAAAAAAGGGAACTGGAAAAAAAAAGGATGGTTCAGGCTCCCATTAGCAGCTCTTCATATATCATAAGATCACATTATAGCGCCCATTTGGGGCTCAGCAGCATGCTACAGTTGTCGGAAGACTGCAAAGTAATGAAGACTAATAGTTACCAGCCCCCAGTCCCCTAACCATAGAATTTTTATTGCTGCAAACTTGTCATCTTTCTTTTTTGTGACAGAGTGAGACAAGGTTTGCAACATTCATTAATGACATTTTTTACACCGTGCTGTTACTTCAAATATTTGAATTAATCCAGATTATCTTTTGTTTTTCATAAATTAAAGTGTGTAATCCACCCCCATCCACACTAACCTTTTGTCATTGTTTGGTGGTATTTTTGTACTGTGAATCGGATAGATTGCAACTTTTCTTAGTAGTATCTGTAACAATGCAATGTCTGAAGATGTTTTGTTTTACAGATGATCAGATATTGCTTTCAGATCATGCTTCCTCACTTGCTGTCCAGGTAAAATAAAATATATGTTCTTGTTGCTGCAAAAATAAATAAATAAATATATATATATATATATATATATATATATATATATATATATATATATATATATATATATATATATATATATATATATAATATTAATAATATGTATAATACAACTGTGATATTAATAGCTGCTTAAAAGGTCTAGAACAAGAGCACTCAATGTAAGACTCCATGGAAGTGTATTCCAATATATAATGATCAAGTTGATGAACTGGCCTATGACATCACCACCCAGATTACCCCAGTACTGCTTTTTACCATATGGTTCCACAAGTAGTAAAGTAGCTGCTAAGATACCGTTAAGAAATAATGAAATGGTTTGAAGAAAGACAGGAGAGTGGTATTACCACTACTACCATTATGTGTGATCTATGATGTTAAAATGTATCAAGTCAAATGAAATGTTAGCATCAGGTAAAATAGAGTGAATTGCCCTACTTAACATACTGAATATCAAAAATTGGTGAAGGGACAGATTTGCCTTTGAACCAGTCACAGGGCATAGTACCATTATTGAGCCCTTACTGGAGGCCTATGTTTGAATTCCAGTGTTCTCACAAGAATAAAACAAACTTTTAGATTGCTGAATTTTATACAGTACATATATATATATGGATTATTTCTTGGACTCCTAAATGTATTTGTTTTTTTTAAAGCTCATAATTTTCTCCCTGACTAAGACAACCTAGTGATTAAGAAATATGAGTAATAAATAATCTCTTTCTCATCCATAATATTTTAGGCCAAAATATATTATAGTCCCTTTCCATTTTACTGATGCCCGTATGGACACCTTTTATAGCATTTTCAATATAGAATTATGACTAAATAAATTGCGTCTTCATTTATCTTCGAGACCCTTTCAGTGATAACTGTGAATCCAGCCTTGCAGCATTCCAGAAAAAAATTGTTACATCATTAAATTAGCCTTCTGCTGCAGTGTGAAATTGATTGTTCTGGAAAATGAACCTGGCTTTGCTATAAATTACATCTATGGGTTCTAAGGAATCTGTTATTTTGTTTAAAATAGTAGCTAATATAATTAGAGTTCTAATTTATGTTAAACTACAAGTGTGCCTATTACAGTAACAGGGTTTGGAATTTAATCTGTCTCCCAGATAAAGAATGACCTTGTGTGGTTTTCATTTGTAACGTCAGACACATTATTTCAGTAGCGTAGTCTGTAACCATTAGATATGAAAAATGGATTATTATAGAGACAGTTTTATTCATGGTTTTCAGTTTTAAAAGTTGCCAGTCCTTCCATGTACTAGAAAAGTAAAAATTGGTAATTATACTACTTATCATAAACCCGGACATATTTAGAATAGCATTGAGAATGTAGTTCTGTGTGCAGTGTAATATAGTGAAACGACATGGCTTGTAACTGCATAAAGAACAGATTATATTTTGCATCTGTGTATAGTTTCTAAAGAATCTCAGTGTTAGTACATGTCTCTAAGCTGTGTGTATTGCAAAACAGTACTATCATGCAATAATTGGAATGAACAGAATTCAATCTGTAGGGCCTGATGAGGAATAAGATTAAGTTGAATCTTTTGTAGATGCATGTCATGCAGACAATTGTTTTAAAAATGTAATATAGAACAGATAGTGGTTAAAACACAGTCATTTCATTTGGTATTTCGGTTACTTTTTGTCTCCAAAATTAAGATGTTTATAGATATTATTATTGTACTGTATAAGCAAACTGTTAAATACTGTATATGTTAATATTTAAATTAGCATGAATATTCATGGTCTGTCTAAAATAGAAAACACACACATATGCTTTCTGGGTTGCCCAGTGCTCATTATTGTAGAAGAGAACTGAGAGTGCTGGAGCTGGGAATGGATGTTTTAAGGCCAACTATGAATTCAGCATCAATAAAGAAATCTTTCTTCACTGTCAACCAATACAGGAAAGACATAGTTCCTGCTGTTTATTAATAGTAATTTTGTGGGGTGGTGGTGGTGGTGGACATGCCTTTTTTAGCTGAGATTGCTGAATACATGTGCATTAGTGATAGTTATGGTGGCGATGTCCATTAGGGTCAATGCTGAAACCACCAGAAATCATTGGCATGCCCCAATCGGGGCTTTATATGTAACGTGGGTCCCAGAAAATGAGCACAGAGTGCCTTCATCAGTGGGCAGGCTTTATGGATCTTTATATCTTCCTTTATATGGATCTTTATATCAATCCTTTATATTTTGCTTCTTTTTGATCTTTTTGTTTTAAGTGTATTTTATTGACATTGCTGTACCGTCCCACTTACCCAAGAAATAACATGGAAAAGTTTTTAATATATACTGACGAATTACAAGGGAAACAAAAGGTGTGAGATATTAAATTATATACAGCATGGACAAATTATTATTATTTTTATTTTTCCCCCACAATTTGTTCCTGACACATTCCCCACCTATATTCAATTCTAACATACAATTTAAAAGCAAAAAACAGACATTTATTTATGTTTTTATTTTAAGTGTAGCATAAAATGTAACAAATACCAAGAACCAGTGTGGAAGAGCAATATTCAAAGGATTAGCTTTTGTGCCGGTTACGTGATGTAAGTTTTAATTTTGTAACAGATACCAATCTGTTAATGCACTACTTTATAAAATGTGCACTTTGTGAACATGCATGACTTTATAAAACATTAATCTGGAGATAAAAAAAAAGATCTTAATGTACTGCATCCTTAATACTGTAGAATAGCATATATATATATAAAACATTATTACGTGACCAAATATTTAAATAATGCTATCCCATGTTAAGACTAATGACAAGGATCTCATGGCTTGTAGGATATTGGTTACACATTTAGCAAGTATTCTGCTTAACAACAAATTAAACAACCTTAAAAACCTAGACAAAGGATACAGAACAAACCTTTATATATCTACACAGTAGTGTATGAAATGAATCCTTTTCCACAATATGCAGACATTGGAATGTCTTTACATTTCATTTGATTAGTTTTTGATCATTAAATATATTGGTATTACATAAAAAAAATAATAATAATAATAAAGGAATATACAAGATTTAAAATATGCCAGATCTGGTCATATGAAGGAATAGAATTCCTTCAAGAGTCAAAATAAAGAAATAGATTTAAAAATAATGGCGTTTGTAATGCATGGTCTATGTTAATGTACAACGTTTTTAAGCAAGTGGAGTGCGCTTTAGTTTGTTCAGATTCCTTTCTGGAGGGAGGAGGTGAAATGACCTTTGGCTGCTGCAGAAGTAAAGCAACACATATCTAGCGTTTTGAGACACAGAATTGACAATACATTTGTCTTTTGAATAATGTAAATATCTTGAGAATACTGTGGCAGTTGTTTGGGACAGGACCCTGTGCTCGCTGTGTCCACTGAGGGCCAGAGCTGTCAGCTGGCTCGAACACAGCTCCTGCTGCAGAATAATTTAGGCTGTGTCTCTTGAAGGTGCATTGAGTCGCACACTGCAGTTTTACACTTTGCCTAAGGCTAGCTACAGAGCCTTAAAGTTAATTTAGAGTTCTGCTGTAAAGGGAATTAATGTAGTAAGGCTGGCCAAAATTAAACTTCAGTTTCCTGTCAGTAGGGGGGAAAAAAGGCAGCCAGAGACTAAGACATGTGCGTTTGATTTGTTTTAAAGGGTAATTATTCTGTTTTAGTAGAACCTGACAATCTGAAATAGTCTTTGTGTTTTAATAAGGGTTCATAATTAAATTAATGCATCTATAGTCTTTTTTTTTTTTTTTTTTTTAATTTAATTAACATGTCCTACCATTGCAAATATGTTTGTCCTTCCACCTTCAATGTTAGAGAAGTGGCTATTTCAAATGAAACCCTTCATGGGCAGCTTTTTCTACATGTAATGGGCTGGTGCCCCAACAAATACATTTGTTCAGGCTGACTGGCTTAAACACGTATGGCTTAAAATGAATAGCTGGTGGCAGCCTGGCAGCGCTGTTCGGTGAGGCAAAGTGCCAGTAAATTGTTTGTCTTCTGCAGTACAGTCATGTAATTCTTCAGGGAACCAATGACATTCTGCTTGCCAAACAAAATAATGATAAATTGAAGTAAACCAAACTTGAGGATTTCTGATCTTTCTTTATGCTTTGTTTTTTGTTTTGTTTTTATTTTATTTGCAGTCACTTCCACATTTATTTATTATTTTTCCTTTTCAACATTTCATTTTCTTAGTTAATATTTGTATAGACATGTGTCACCGCAGTACACTCTGCTTCATTGCACTGTTTTGAATTTGCTGTCAGGTAATTATTTATATTTTTTTTGTATTTTCTCTTGCCAGGCGTATTTGCGAATGTGCAATCTGCCAGTCCAGGTGGTTTGTAGGGCCAATGCAGAGTACATGTCTCCATCTGGTAAGTCTGTTTTACCCTCTGCACTGGAGCACTGGAGTTACAGTGCCATGGCAACAATATTTCAGCTTGCAGCTATTAAGCAACACCATTAGATGCAGTGATTCTAATTTTCTGACTCTTCTGAACGCTTGGCTGTTTTCTAGGGTTATAAGAATGCAATATACACCAGGATGTGTGGAATATACTCATATTAGTACTGGTATTTCGTTTTTTTTTATTGCAAACACATTTGTAGTAGATAGTAAATCTGATTTTTTTTTGTTATACACAGTACTCCAGCAATGGTCTTGTTCAAATGCTGGCACTGCATGCCTGATTATAATATTCTAGCAAGGTCAGCTGAGGCAGTGACTGAGGATAACAGGTACAATCTCTTGACAGCACTCTACCACGTAGGTATTGCAGTTTGTACTACAGCTATGAAAGGTGTTTTAAAATTACATTTAATGTGTTTTGGATAACCGAAGACATGCAACTGCCAAAGGTTTGTACAGGTCTGCTGTTTTAATTTAACTTTGCTGCGTATAGATATAGCTTAACAATGTAATAACCCCAGACCCAAGTCCAAAAATATTCTAAGAAAGACACAGTTTGGGGATGGAATCAGAAACCTGTCTTTCTACAAAGTGAATACAAATAATAATAATTCAAAACTATATATTGTTTATAAGGGAACACAAGTAGAAAACCCTCAGAGACCTCTGTGTTAAAGAAACCTGCATCTCTTTTGTCAAACACTTTATCGTATGGATGCAGATGAGGTCTTTGTTGGAGCATTGCACCTCATCCATTACCCTAAGGCTGCTTGTGAGTTTGTGAGAATGAATCTATTGAAAAGGACCATGACATAACCTGCTGTTAGTGTGAACTCTAAGTGAACTAGGCCAAACAGCAGGTTCCATGCATCGAGAAAAAAATTCTGTTTGTATTTAAGTCTGTTCTTAACTGGGTTTTTTTTTGTATCTCTATCTATCTATCTATCTATCTATCTATCTATCTATCTATCTATCTATCTATCAATTGAAATCTAACCCACTGGTATGTACTCTCTGTTCGAAATCGATGGCTTTAATTTATTTTTTTATTCCAACATGATGTAACTTACAAGGTAGTTTCCTGCTTTCAGGATACCCTGTTCACACAACATATATTTTCTTTTGACACGTGTGAGGGATTTCCTTGTATTGCCATTATGATTTTTTTTTTTTTTTTTTTTAATTCACCATTTAAAATCCTATTAACCAGATTTAATTTCCTCATAGGAAATATGAGCACACTGTTGGATGCTAACAGACTTTTTCTAGTCCTCACACATAATGGGCCATCTTTCATGGCTCTTGAAAGAGTGTTATTAATTTCAGCTCAGCAGAAAATGGATTTGCGGCCTTAGCGATCTAGTTAAGTGATTGACCGGGGCAATATGAAACTGCGGAACACCAATGTGGCCTGACTGAGCAAGTCAAATTATACTAACTGGATGACTTAAAAGAAAGTTAAGATTTTTCATGCATCTGTGTGTTTTTCATCAATCAGGGATGTATTCATTTCTATCTGTGCTATAACCAACAGACATGTCTGACATAATATTAACGTTATAAAGCTGTATAGAGAAGATTATTGATTTCTGGATCTAGATGAAATTGGTGATAGTTTATTATAAAAAAAACAGAATTAAAAAAAAAAAAGTTTAGTAAATTACAATTTCACTATGATGCATTCTCTGAAATGTATTGGATTTAAAATGTCTGTGGGTGGACACTTTTCTTTTAATGTGAAGGCCCAGGGCAGTATTGTAACTGATGCTGTGGCTATAATGTGAAAAGTCACTGGACACAATTTCATTTCTGCCAGCTTTGAGGCATAGAGAATACAATGGGGCTCTTACGCTTTGTTCCATTTCTGACTGCAGAGCTTTGTAAGCGGGTAATGCCATTTTTTTTCTTTTTTTGCCCCCCCCCCCCCAGGTAAAGTCCCTTTTATACATGTCGGTAATCAAGTCGTATCGGAACTTGGTCCTATAGTCCAGTTCATCAAGGCGAAGGTAAGAAAAACTACATCTATATCAATGCGTTTGGTCACAGTAACTGCAAAGCCACTTCAACAATCACTCTCAGCCACATTCTGGCACACATATTGATTTGACAATTTATAAAAATTATGAATGTTTACAACCACTGCCAAGCTTTGAAATTTGTCAAATAAAGCAAAAAGGTGTCCTATGTATATATTTGCAAACCAAGAACAAAAATCCATTGAACATGACCCGGAACACTCAATTATATGCTTTCTGTTTACACTTAAAGATTGAAACAGATACTCTTTGTGGTAGCTTAAGACAAAATAGTTTTATAAGTGAAATGATTGTATTAAAAAGCTAGGACCGTGCTGTGAATTGTAATGAAATTAAATGGAGGAGCTGCGTATGCTGTAAATTGGCTGTACTAGAATGAGATTCTACTCAGTCATTTATTATTCCAGTGTTCTAACTGTTTTTGTATTTCAGCAATCAAATATAAAAAAGTGTGTGTGTGTATGTATGTATGTATGTATGTATGTGTGTATATATATATATATATATATATATGCAGTGCCTTGCAAAAGTATTCAGACCCCTGACCAATTCTCTCATATTACTGAATTACAAATGGTACATTGAAATTTCGTTCTGTTTGATATTTTATTTTAAAACACTGAAACTCAAAATCAATTATTGTAAGGTGACATTGGTTTCATGTTGGGAAATATTTTTAAGAAAAATAAAAAACTGAAATATCTTGCTTGCATAAGTATTCAACCCCCACACATTAATATTTGGTAGAGCCACCTTTCGCTGCAATAGCAGCTTTAAGTCTTTTGGGGTAAGTATGTACCAGCTTTGCACACAGTATCGGTGTGATTTTGGCCCATTCTTCTTGGTAGATTTGCTCCAGGTTGTTCAGGTTGGTTGGACGACGCTTATGGACCGAATTTTCAAATAGTGCCACAGATTCTCAATGGGATTGAGATCAGGACTTTGACTGGGCCACTGTAGGACATTCACCTTTTTGTTCTTGAGCCACTCCAATGTTGCTTTGGCCTTGTGCTTGAGATCATTGTCCTGCTGAAAGGTGAATTTCCTCCCAAGCTTCAGTTTTTTAGTGGACTGAAGCAGGTTCTCTTGCAGTATTTCCCTGTATTTTGCTCCATCCATTCTTCCTTCAATTTGAACAAGATGCCCAGTCCCTGCTGATGCGAAGCATCCCCCAGCATGATGCTGCCACCACCATACTTCACTGTAGGGATGGTGTGTCTTGAGGCATGGGCAGTGTTAGGTTTGCGCCACACATAGCGCTTTGAGTTTTGGCCAAAAAGCTCTATCTTGGTCTCATCTGACTACAAAACCATTTCCCACATCGCAGCTGGGTCACTCTCATGCTTTCTGGCAAACTCCAGACGTGCTTTCAGATGGTACTTTTTGAGTAATGGCTTCTTTCTTGCCACCCTCCCATACAGGCCAGTGTTATGCAGAGCTCTTGATATGGTTGATTGGTGCACCATTACTCCACTCCCAGCCACTGAACTCTGTAGCTCCTTCAAAGTGATTGTTGGCCTCTCTCTGGCTTCTCTCACAAGTCTCCTTCTTGTTTGAACGTTGAGTTTTGAGGGACGGCCTTTTCTTGGCAGTGCCTGGGTGGTGTGATGCAGCTTCCACTTCCTGATTATTGATCCAACTGTGCTCACTGGGATATCCAAACACTTGGATATTATTTTGTACCCTTTCCCTAATCTATGCATTTGTATTACTTTATCTCTAACTTCTGTAGAATCCTCTTTGGTCTTCATTTTCCTTCAGATTCACAGCCTGACCAATGATCCTTCAACAGTGGGGTTTTTATCCAGAAAATGTGACAGCAACTTTAATGGTTCACAGGTGGAGGCCAATGGTAAGGTAATTGTGTCCTCGGGAGGGCATTTTCTTTCATCGGTGTAAACTGGGAGCTTCCACAGCACAGGGGTTGAATACTTATGCAAGCAAGATATTTCAGTTTTTTATTTTGTACCTAGAAGAATTGGTGCTGTTTTGAAGGCAAAGGGTGGTCACACCAAATATTGATTTGATGTAGATTTTTCTTCTGTTCACTCACTTTGCATTTTGTTAATTGATAAATATAAACTATTAACATGTCTATTTTTGAAAGCATTCTTACTTTACAGCATTTTTTCACACCTGTCTAAAACTTTTGCACAGTACTGTATATGTGTATGTGCATCATTGAATGCATTACGACACTTCGTAATGGGTTTGGTCTGTTTGCTTGAAGAGCCATGCATCTCTTCTGAACTGGAGCCATCCCACAGCTGAACTGATTTGTATTATTTAGTGCATTCCCACTCTCTGTCCCTTTAGGGCCATTCACTTAGCGATGGCCTGGATGAAGTCCAGAAGGCTGAGATGAAAGCCTACATGGAACTTGTGAATAATATGCTGCTGACAGCTGAGGTACAGTAACTTCTACAAACGTATGTGGCTATTGCTTTCAACAGCAGGATGAATGAAAACTTATGACACATTTTTCTTTCTTTTTATTCTCAGCAATTGACATTGCTTGCTCTTATACTGACAGACTAAAGAGGTTTAATGTATTTAAGGTCCCACCCTGGGGTTCTTTTTTGTACAGTGAATTTTCTGTTCTTCATGAGAGATCCTCAGACAAAAGAAACAACCTGTAATATTGTTACCTACTTTAAATGATCTAGATCATGTCTTAGACACTACCAAGTGTGTTAATTTTGAAGCTGTAGTGCCCCATACAGTTTTTTTTTTAAACATGGTATTTAAAAGACATATGGCTAACAAAATAATTTAATTGGTAGCTATTCCCATGTCTTAGTTTTCATTTTCTATATGAAGACACATACATAATGTTCAGTGTTTTTTTTTTGTTTGTTTGTTTTTTTGGCAAAAACTTCTTAGCGAGAATTCACGAACATTAACACATGTTAAACAGAGGCAAGCAGTGATTGGTTACTGAGTTTTACAAGAACTCTTAACTCCCAGAAGCCTCACTCATTGGCTCTCTTCACTTGCATGCTTTCGATGTCTCTGCATTCCTTTGTGTGACCTCTTGAATTAGAATGGGGGGAGTGCAGCATTGAAAATATCTACAAGGAACAATCGGCACATTTTTTAAAATGTATGTGTGTGTATATATATATATATATATATATATATATATATATATATATATATATATATATATATATATATATATAATAGCATTAAAATATCAAATAGAGGTTTACCATAATGTGTGTGTCTTTTAGAGAAATACAATAATATATAATATAGATTATACTGGTTAAATGTTATCAGTAAAAAAACACATCACTTTTTTTGGAGTGTCAGGTTTAAACAGGACTTTATGAACAGTCAGTTTGACAAACTGACAAAACCAATACGATCAATTTCACTTTGCGAAAAACACCCATGATGTGGTGATACAGTTGCTGCTATGATGTCACAATCAATCATAACAAACTCGTCTCTTGTTATACCAGCCTGATTTGTATTAAATTACTATGACATTGCCATCCACGCGGTGTATATTGTCCACACCTTGGACTGCAATAAATAGTGTTGGTGTTTTCAGGTACAGCAAACATTAGTAACGTATTGTAAAGGCTGCTTACATCATGGGTATGAATATCCATAGTAATATGACATTAATAATTTAGAGCTAGTGATACATCAGTCTATCTGTTGATTACAGATGTTTATCTTTACTGATCATTTCCATCAGGAATTTAAATGAGCAATCATTGCTGTTGACTTATTTTAAAATTTAAAGGGTCACCCTGACATCCCCCCCCCCCCCCCCCCAAGTATTAATTGGTTTCACCTATCATTTCTGTTATTTCACCTTATACAGTTTTTACAATAAATGTCCTTTTCTGTAGTCTTGCACTAATTAATCACTACGCCCCTAGAACATCATTAATTAAATGTTTGTAACCACCTTTTAATATTCCAAGCATTCCCTCTATAAATCAAGTGTAGATATGCAGAAGGAGTACATTTTTATACTGCTCTGTATTGTCCATTCATTTCTGGGTTGTTTTTTTATGTTGTGATTTTCCTGGTTTGTTTTGCAGCTGTACATACAGTGGTGTGATGAAAATACAGCAAAGGAGGTGAGCACTTTTAGAGCATTTATCTTAATTAAAATTTAATGAAAGGGAGCTTTCTTCACAATCGCAACTCCCTCTTCATAAATGATATATTGTGTTTTACAGCATTAGTAATGCAGTGTTCACTTACTGTGCCTGCACATATATCACATATATTTTCAGTAAGATATGTGGTCCTTTTTTGTCTCCTTTCAGTAGTGACTTTTTATATTTTGTAGATTATGCTGTTCAATGAAGATACATTTTAAATTGAATTCTGTTGACAGGCTTATTATAAGCAACGAAGAATACAATGCGGTCATTCAAATTTGTTTTCCTTGAAATGTGTTACTGCTACATATCTTTGAAAGGACTGTATATTTGTTTAGGACACTGTAAATGCTTGATTTTATTTGTTTGATCTTAAATAGGGACTCAAGTTGTTCTCATTTTTATTTTGGAAGATCACTAGGCCTAGATTTAGCTCTCCATACACATGGCCTCTGAATCACGTGTTGGCCTATCAGAAGCAGTGGGAAGTTCGACGTAAGATGAAAGCGATTGGATGGGCAGGGAAGACTCTTGATCAGGTTAGTTGGGCTGTAGATGTTTCAGCTTGAAGTAGTTAATATGTGGCTGACTGTTCTTTAAAATCATAAATATTAATTGTCTTAATGCCACCTTGTTTTGTTACTTGAAGCTGGCTCCTTGCCTAAGTAAGTATTAGCTATTGTCCCTTGGTCTTTTCATGCCCATAGGCATTTTTTATGAGCTGCATTGGATACAGGTTAATGTGACAGCTGTTATTTACAGACATACCTTGTTCTTGTCTTGGAAGTATTCAAAAATTATTTGTCGTCATGTGACTGCAGCCCAAAAATAACAATAGTAATAGTGTCTGTAAAGCAAATATTTCCCCTTGGCACATTACAATTAAAATATGAAGTCCTGAATCAGGTACAGATTTGTAGCCAAGAAAGGTTCTACTGTAGAGTCTGCCTCCTAAGAGATATGTTGTTTGTTGCAGTCATTCTTTATAAGGTTTATGAAGATGTAAGTCAGTGCTGCCAAGCTTTGTCACAGCGACTGGGGACACAGCCTTATTTCTTCAACAAACAGTAAGTTTATGTCTATGCAAAAGTTATGACTATCCAGCAAATGTAATGGAGGACTTGCTTGTCTTGTAACACATTGTTTGTTTATTCATTTGCACAACCTGTCATGTCCAGAAACAATTTATTGCTATTTAAATGTTATCAGAATGTTTTATCATTTTTTTGGGGGGGGGTTAGTGTTTTTTTTTTTTTTTTAATTATTATTTTCTTTTTTTTTATTAAGCCTCCAGTGCATTTTAAATATACCATATTTTCAATTTGTCAGCTTCTCCTGTAGCAGATTTATAGTTGAAGCGACCACTCCAGTTAGGTAGGAGTTAGCAAAAGGTCAGCTCATGACGGAGGGGTCCATAGGTAAAGACAGGGACGTGTTTCAAGCATGCACTGTCTTCCTTTGGTTTTGCTGTCATGTTTATTTCCATTTGTTTAGCCTTTGGTACAAAAGAAATGGAACCAAAGACTGCCACCATGTAGGTTTCATTTTCACTGGTGTCAGGCTGCTTGGCAGATGAAAAGCCCAGAAGGGCATTTTCCTGTTTGAAGTGCACCCGTCCTTCAAAGGGGGGGTTTTGTTATGCATGCTAGCTGCAGGGGAGACCAAGGGAACAGACTTCTAGTTCCCTTTTCTTTTTATTTTGCCTGATGGGTGAAGGGTAGCCAGGCAAAATGATAAAGTACTGTACCCTACTTACATTCTTTTTGTCAGTCGGCTGTGTTCACATATTTTCTTAAATTTTTAGTGCATTGGGATATTATAATGAATTTGTTAATGGCAGCAGGGTTTGTTACAAGCTTGGGGAATGAATAATAAATTGCAGTAATAAAAATTTCGATTGCATGCATCAGTGAAACCTTTGGAGGTTTCATTTAATTTAGTTAAAAAATGCCAGCAGCTGACTGGGCATCTGAAGTGCTACCTTGAGAATGCACATTGTTTTGACTTGTGGTCTGAATCTGATAGGGTTGGCCAAGACTGCAGGGAAAAGTATTTTAAACCAAAAAAAAAAAGGAAAAGTCACCTAAAATAATGTTCTTCGTTCCAGGCCTACTGAACTGGATGCTCTAGTCTTTGGACATCTGTTCACAATTCTTACAACTCAGCTCACCAGTGATGAATTGGGAGAGAAAGTGAAGAACTACAGTAACCTGTTGTCATTCTGCAGGAGGATAGAGCAGAACTACTTTGAAGACCATGACAAAGACAGCATTACAAGTTCAACCTCTCGCTTATCAAAAGGCTCTTCCTTAATGTAAACACTTCACAGCTGTAAGATCCCCTTCCATTGCCTAATAATGAAGCACACAAATAGCTAGACTATGGTACCTGCAACACAACAGTACATATAACACTGGCACATGGTGGTCTATGACATTGTGTAGAAAACATTTTCAGGATTATTCGTGAAAAGGAAAGTGTCTGCCGCCAATAATAATTAAACATGTTACAATACTAGTGAAGTAATGATTAATTTACTTTTTGTATAACAAAAATGATTGTTAAATTGTTAAAATGATTGTTAAAAATATCTAGATATGTTGTTTTTTTTAACAAAAAAAAGATTTAACCATTTGGTTGTAAGCACGAAGAGAATGCAGCTTTAAAGGTGACGCATTTGAGGAAACTTTTAATTCAGTCATTGTATTTATCTTGCTCTTAATTGTATTATTACTTGTACTGTGATACTTTGAAATGTATTTGCTTACGATTGTAAGTCGCACTGGATAAAGGCGTCTGCTAAGAAATAAATAATAATAATAATAACACTATGTAACACAATTTTTGTTCCTGGGTAGTAAGTGTTATTTCCTAATTGCTTATGCCTCAAAAGTATAGAAAATGGCTATTATTCCCCACAAACTTTGCTTTTGTGACCAGGACAGTGATATTTTGAAATTTACCTATTTCCAATGAGAAAACGGGCGATTTTGTGTCTTTTCGGTCACATAAAGTCAGAAAAAAACAACATATGAATCCAAATTAACATGTATTTATACTAAAGTAATACAAAAATGACTACAAAAGATTTCGAAGTGAGTAGTCTTTCGAGATTTACGATTATACTGTAAATCACTTTCACGAATCAGCCCCCAAATGTAGTCTCCCATCATGTTCTCGTTATACTGTCCTTGGTAGCGGCGTTCAAAGTCCAGTATATCCTGGTGGAAGCGCTCGCCTTGCTCCTCAGAGTACGCTCCCATGTTCTCCTTGAATTTATCAAGATGAGCATCAAGGATATGGACTTTGAGGGACATCCTACAGCCCATTGTGCTGTAGTTCTTCACCAGTCTCAACCAGCTCCACATAGTTTTCGACCTTGTGATTGCCCAGGAAGCCCCGAACCACTGCGACAAAGCTGTTCCAAGCCGCTTTCTCCTTACTAGTGAGCTTCTTGGGGAATTCATTGCACTCCAGGATCTTCTTTATCTGTGGTCCGACGAAGACACCGGCTTTGACCTTTGCCTCAGACAGCTTAGGGAAGAAGTCTTGAAGGTGCTTGAAGGCTGCCGACTCCTTATCTAGAGCTCTGACAAATTGTTTCATAAGGCCCAATTTGATGTGCAGTGGTGGCATCAGCACCTTCCGGGGGTCCACCAGTGGCTCCCACTTGACGTTGTTCCTCCCCACAGAGAACTCGGTCCGCTGTGGCCAGTCCCGCCTGTGGTAGTGAGCCTTGGTGTCCCTGCTGTCCCAAAGGCAAAGATAGCAGGGAAACTTGGTAAAACCGCCTTGGAGACCCATCAGGAATGCCACCATTGTAGCCTCTTGATGCCATCTCAGAAAAATGCAGATATGTATCCATTTAGGCAGCTGGAACTAAACTGAACTGGTGGGCTTAAGGCCCCTGTATTTATACTACTATTTATATTACTGGAAAGTTCTAGAAGTTACTCCAAGTTTACTCAGCACTGAATCTATCTGGAATGTTCTGGAAAATAGGTAAATTTCAAAATATCACTGTCCTGGTCACAAAAGCAAAGTTTGTGGGGAATAATAGCCATTTTCTATACTTTTGAGGCATAAGCAATTAGGAAATAACACTTACTACCCAGGAACCAAAAAAAAAAAAAAATTTGTTACACAGTGTAATAATAATAATCTGAATCTGACTATCATGTACGACGTAACTAATTCTACTCACGTGTTGTTGATCATAAACATCATTTGCCGTTTGGGAATTGTTGATTTGCTCTGTTTTTCACTTAATACACTTTTGAAAAGCCTTTGGACTCCACTGTATCTGCATACAATGCATTAAAGCCTAATGTATAAAAAGTACTCTTCCTTGTCTTTGATCTTGCACAAAGGATCTGCACTGGGCCTTTCACACATGTAGGCAACACAGAGCCTTCAGCTTCCACCACAGAAGAACAAAGGGCAAAACATTTGCATTACACATTAGAGGATTATCATGTTAGCTGATGTAGCCCCAAACTGGTAAAGCTGCTCTTTTCTCAGGCCTTAACAAGTGTACACTCAAAGAGGAGCTTTGTGTTTACAAGGTGATTAGCCGCTGTTACACATTTGCATTCAAATGATGTCTCTTCTAAAAATCAGATGTGTGCTGGGTCACCACACTGAGAAGAAAGCTTGTTCTACCATCGTCTGGTCTGGTCTGTATATCTTGATTTTTGTTAAATGAGTTGAAGGTTTGTGGAGCTGCTCGATACCTCGAGTTATCTTTGTATCTCACTGGGTTATTTAGGATACACTGGGGTTTGTTTAGGATTGCTCCTTAAGACAATTTGGATCCCTAGCTGCCTGACACCAATTGACCTGTGAGTGTTGCCCAGGTCATCTTGCCACAACATTGGCTACACAGTAACGTCAATACAATGCATATCTGTTTAGGCAAACTGCTCCTGGCACTTTGTAAACTTAAGACACTGCCCAATTAGCAAAGTTATATTTGTCCTAAAGCAGTGAAGCAGTTAGCTAAAATTCCGGTCTGTTCCTAAAACTTAGCAAAGGTTAGTGACTGTCAGCATGGTCATTAGTGACCCAGGTCATATTCAGTAAGAGATACACACAACCTCCACATGGACTGGTCTGATGCTGTTACATTGTTTATGTTAAAAATAATAATAATTGAATGTGTCTTGATGCACACTCTACAGCTGCAGACACTTGCTGTCACAGCAATCTACTAAAATTGCACTCAATAACACGTTTTTAATATTACATTACATTAGTGTAAATAAAATGTAAGTAGGGCAGTGACCTTAAAATATAATTCTTTGCTTATTTTTTATTAATATACAGTATATTTTATCTGCTTAACACAGCCACAATATATTCGTCACAAGCCTGAAGATTTACACAAAATACAAAGTTGACCTAAATAAAGTTACTGGAAGGAAAATCAATGTTTTGGCCACCTCACAGATATGCAACATCACTGTGTCTCAGGAAGATTATGATAATTGCATTGCTTCTAGGAGTAAACACACTGGAATAACAAGTTAAACAATCCTGCCCATGTTTTTGAAAGGCCCTGCAGCCCCACTCTTCAGTACAAGGCGGTAATGCTGCTGTAGGATGTCATACAGTAGTAGTTGATGCACTGGCTAAACAGTACACTACAAAAGTACTTTAGATACAGACAAATTCCATTATTACAGACCAAATACAGTAAATCATTATTTTAATTGCTTATCATGACTAATCAGAGTTAATGCAGAGGATTATTTTTAGTTGTTGGTATATTAATTGTATTGCCAGTTGTGTTGCAGATTTTTTAAAAAGGACACTTTATCTAAAGATATTTAAAACTCGCTGCAGCAAAAGGGTAATAAAATGTACAAATGGATTGTGCTAGTGGGATGTGGCTAATGAAGCCTCTTAGGATCAGCTGGGTTGCCAGTGCATGCTTCATTTCCTGCAGATATTTTTTTTTCTTCTTACAAGCAGAGCACAGCTCCCATGGCTCTCACAACAATTATCACCCACTTGTTTTGTATTTTGTTTTGTTTTTAGTTTTTTTTTTTTTTTTTTTTACATTAGCCGGGCTGAGAAATGTGCTGTATTAATCATGGCTAACGTTGTTATTTATCACCTGCTGGGTGAGAAATAATAATTTTGGCACGAGTGGGGCAGCAGGCCAGTGGAACCGAATTAAGTAAAACATCTAAACACTAGCAAGGATCATTTCTCTGATTAATGATTCCTTACGAAGGAAAAGTGCTGCTCATTATCTGTCCAAATTGGGATTTGCAGATGAAGGTTCCAAGAAGGCTATATATTACTTTACATTGTTTACTTAAGTGCTCCTAGTTTATTTTCAGCTGTTTCACAAACCACTAGAAGCCAGAGCATTCGTCGCAAGAAAAGGATGCTATCTGTAATGTCAGCTCTGCCTTCCTCAGGGAAGCAAAGAGAAAAAGCAAACCACCTCCTAGAGTACTGTGGCAACAAAATGTTCCAATATAAAAAAACTAAACTTAGACCCTAATACTAAAATTATCTTTATATTGAAACATGCACATTTTCAGTATTGCGTGGTTGAATCTAGAGAAAACTCATTACTTCTGTGATTGTTTTTATGCAGTAGTCTTTTTTTTTTGTCTAAGTCCTTAAACAGACAAAATAATGAATTAGTGAGTGGTAAAAATTTGAATAAAAATATGTGTTTGCACAAAAAAAAAATGAAAAGCTGCTAAATCCCATATTAAGTGAGTTGATTGTGAAAATGTATCCATTCTTTATAAAATGGCATTTGTAAAATATGTGCTCATAAAGGCTGAAAAGGATTCCAAACCATGTAAATATGTTAGTACAGGCGCTTGATTTCAAACACCAGCTCATCACACACTATAGAAACCATTCAGGCAGTTTCAGGGTAGTTATGGACCCTTCTGGATCGTATATATAATGTGTTTTATTATTATTTTTTTCTCTGGTGTGCTCCTTGTGTTAAAGTGTCTGTATTTTTTTAATACAAACTTCTGTTCCCTTTTCAAGGTGTTTGAAGATTAAATTCTAGTCATTGGAATATCTAAACATAAAAGGGATCAACAGAAATGTCCTTTCTGCATATCTTGGAAAAATATAATCATTCTTTTTAATTACTGAAGCTGGGCGCTCTATTAAAATTCTAATTTCCTTCACCCACCCCAATTCATACAGGTCTGGTTGCATTCCGTGGTTGAAACGACATCTAGTGTATATTATTCACGGCAGTACGCCTTGGTTGGGCTGCATGTCAGAAGCCATCTTGCTGCAAATTCTTCACCCACCTTGGAGTGCAGCTTGTGGAACTGATGAGGTGAAGAGCATTGCACTGCATCTCCGTGCTAGTAATCACAGGACTGAAGAAACACATACATCATCTGCCACATAGGCTGGCATTCCAAGTGAAAAGCCTTCACATCATGTAAGATGTTGGACAAATGATGGCCAATGCACGTCTATCTCTGCATCCTCAGTCAGGGAAAAGCTGAACTTGACTTTCTTTCTTTTTTTTTTTTATTTGTTGGCAAGGTTTAATATTGACAACAGTTTTTGTGCTCTGTGAAAATAAGAGCTGAAAATATGATATAAATTACATATGCAGGGCGTTGTTCTTGCAATAATCATCATTGCACTGTCAGTTTAAGATATGAAGGATGCCACTGCTGTTTTATGTCATACCAAATGCCTTTTAATGCTGTAGGTTTTTATTTTTTTATTTTTGTTTGTTTGTTTTATGTTTTGGTGCGAGTATAACCATATCACTATAACAGAGTGGAGAATAATTGAATTTATTAAACGTGATAGTGATATATAACAATGGTATGGAAAATACCAGTAAAACACCTGTATATCTTAAAGGTACAATGCTAGTTATTTTTTTTCACAGCATTTTCAAAATGGATAATATTTGAAATTTCTCTTTTGCTAATTTCACTGGTGCTCCAGCTTATATGGCATAGTAGAATGTTATGCCTTTTGAACCAAAATGTCTTGATACACAAGCTAAAATGATGTTTCAGAATACTGTAGATTTCAAATTATGACATAGGCAGGTTCTCTCGAACATAAAGAAAGGAAACACAACAACTGCATTGAAAAACTTAAATCCATAGAAAAAAAAGACATTATTGAAGACAAAAATGCAGGGGGGGGGGGGGGGGGGGGGCAACTTGAGAGGCATGGAGAGCTTTACATTATTTAAAATATTACATGTGTTAACATTTTAATAGCAAAATATAATTTCAAACTAGTTCTTGCAATGGATACACACATATCCAAAAACTAATATTGCATGAGACCCAACTGATAGCATTATATGGTGCTCCTATTTTTTTTTAATAACAATAACATGTAGTTGGATATGCTATAGGCAAGTTAATGAACACACAACAGAGTCTGGTATATTCAAGGGCATAAGCTACTGTATGGTATTTATTGCATATAGAAATGAAAGCCCATCTTCTTTTTTTTACTGTAGTTATGTGTTGTGAAATTACTATTCCTGTCAGTAGATAATACATCTTACGTGCTTAACAACCCTTAACAACTGTGCTGTAATTGGATGGTTTTAATAATGTTTGTCCTGGTTGACGGAGACACTGAGGCAACACATCACTGAATCAATGAATTAAAAGAGCATCAGTTCTTATAATAAAGAAAGCGGGCACAATACAGTCTTGGATGATGTTAAGGCACATTGCAATAATACTTTATCAATATCCTCAAAACATGGCCTCCAGGCTTTGGCTTTTTGATACTGGGGTTTGTTTGTTTTCTGCATTGATTTAAATGTTTAAAATATTTTCTAATATGAATGCATATATATAATGTTGCACATACTGTTTTGTGACATAATCAGTGGTAGAATTTAGTAAAACTGAATTAGTCCATTACTGATTACTTTATAGGATCTAGTTCCTCTTATAGGATCATCACCACAGCTATAGCATTATGCAGTGTAAACAGACAGACTAAGTTTAGTGATAAAGTAAATAATCTAAAATAAAGATAAGTGAATATATAACAGTCTCCCAGACAGATACATCCACACAGAATATACAACATTTTAAGGAACATATGTTGGTGTATTTGGTCACTATTGTTGTAAACACCATAAAGGTAAACACATTTATTATATCTGAGTTGTTTGCTAATCTGCATGCCCTGCTATCAATTTACATTGGCGACAATTTGCTTGGAATCCTTTGGTAATAAATCATTGAATTGTATAATATCTTCAAGAATTGTTCTCCCACTAGGAGCAAAACCACCCATCCCCATCATGTCTGTGCTGTGGATGCAATACTGAATGCACCCCTCCGCTTATATTGAAAGCCCTTGAACCAAATCTTATGTAATTGTAATTTATTTGAATTATAGGATTGCAATGACAATGCTCCACAGGCACCCAGCCACTGCTTCTCCTATAGACATATCTAAAAATGACTGTCAGGTTTATTACGGTCATCTTGAGATGAGAGGTGCACGCTCAAACCTCGTTTTTCTTTTGGTACAAGAAAAAAGTGAAACCAGTGGCTCACATATATACAGCCATACCTTGTGCTAGGGCATTGTTCCTCCCGGTCAGGTTTGTGACTCGTAATCATTTGGGAGAAGATTCTACCGTTACTGACTATTTCAGGTCTGACCTAAATATTTCAGACCTGAACAAACGTGAGAGCAAAAATACATTTTACTCTCAGTGTTAAAATTAGAGGGTAAGTTAGTCCCAGACCCAGCACCTTATCTGGAACGCTGTGTAGCAGTGTACTTTGCCATTCTAAAATCAATATGGTATGATTTCAATGGCATTTAAAATGTGATACTAGTTTATAATGAAATACAGCAGTTGACAGACAAGCAGATAACATGCATATATAAACCAGCTTTTTTCCCCCATTATGTGTTATAATTAGGAGTTCATTATGGGATTGTTTCAAATCGTGTAAACGATTTTGTTTGCAGCCAGATTTCTGAATAAGCGCTAGGACTTCCACACACTGCTTTCCTAACTGTCTCAATTTGCAGTTGTCACATTTCAATGTATCACTCAGTAGGAGCCCAATGGGAACTATTCCAGGAGTGCCCTTGAACGAGAGCCAATCTGCAGGAGACCAAACTTTTGCCAATCTGTGTAGACAGACAAAAGGCTTATTTGCTATACTGAAACAACATGTCGTGCATTCTAAAATCAGTTGCACACACATAGATACTGTAAACAGATTATCCATATATAATGTGATTAAAATGAACAGTTGAAATTTAAAATAATACTAACAGTGCCTTTATACTGCCTTTAGTCTGAGAATAACAGCTTGTATTTGTTTTCATTCCTAACAGCATTTCCCCCTAAACCTTATGCAAGTGGCAGCATGAGACTTTCAATATTGTTCTCATTGCTATGTATTTTGTACAGCATGTCTGCTTTCACGTACTGCTTCTACCATATAACCCAACCTTACTATAATGCTCTTCTTCTGCTATAATGTCCTTAGAGAACATTTTGAAATCCATCTTAAACCAAAGTGACCTGAATCCTCCCAGTCTAGCTGTAATGTGAAGTCTCATGAGAAATGATATCCTCCATCAAAAGGGAATGTCACAAAACATACGCTATTATAGCAATCTCAAATCCCCGGGGGAGCTCCTTCGGAGCCGAATGGCATGAGGTGTAGATATTGTCTCTCTTGTAAAGGTAGCTGTTATATGTGTTATTTTGTTTTTCATTTCTGTGTGTAGATCCAGCATGGGAATAAATAGCACTTTCACAAAATAACAATCTAAGTTGGGACAAGCATTTCAAGAAGGGTGTTTATTTAAATGGTTTTTTGCTGTTCTTTAGCAACATTTTGCCTGTTCACTGTTCACTTTAGTCTTACGCTCTCCTTCCCAGCACAAGCCAGTTAGAATAAGGCACAGTGCCTGCACACACTGCCCTGGTAATCAATTGAATTGACACCCAGGGATTATGAAGATCAAGGTGATATTCCAGAATACCTTGACAGTGGTTCTGTACTAAAGGTCAGTGAAAGCACAAGGGTAACTACAAATGTACAGTATGACTCAGTCATATCAACAGCACCATAATGATCTGATACACACTGGTAATCCATTGCAGTACTATGGTACGATATCAGTACCAGGTGTGACCATATCAGGACTGCTGTGTAAAATGTTTTTTCTAATGGTTCTTCTAGTGTGCGTAATACACTAGTATTATAATAGCATTTGAATGGCAATGCTCAAACGTTTATGTAAGGGACTGCTCTGTCATACTTGTCTCATACTTGTCTTTCTCAATATATTATTCCAGTGCTTACAGTACTGTCCTTACATTGGTAACCAGTGAGCAGGGGCACTGGAACTAGGAGTGCTGGGGGTTTGCATGGCTTCCATCATATACAGGGGTTACAGTTTTGTTCAATGGCTTTCAGCACCCCCACTATAAAAAATTGTTCTATTTTATAAATTGAAAACATACTTTTTTGAATGTGCTTTTATATAATTGGTTGTAGCTGGAGTGTATTGTACATGTGAGTTATTTGGTTTTGTTTTTAACTTTGTAAGGCGCTCTGGGATGCCATGGCGTGATGTGTGCTGTACAAAAATAAATTTGTATTGTATTTTCAAGATTTCATTGACCAGTTTAAAAAGCACAGGGAACCTTTCACAGCTGGTCTAAGATATCCAGAAACAGCAGGACATTGTATGTAAAATACAGTACAGTCTTTCCTTACACTTTCCTTTGTATTATAAGTCAATGCTTGGTAATAAAGTGTTGAATTTAAATCAAGGGAAGTAATGTTAAAACTTTACAATGCATTAGTAAGACCTCACCTAGAATATCGTGTTCAGTTCTGGTCACCTCGTTACAAAAAGGATATTGCTGCTGTAGAAAGAGTGCAAAGAAGAGCAACCAGAATTATCCCAGGTTTAAAAGGCATGTCGTATGCAGACAGGCTAAAAGAATTGAATCTATTCAGTCTTGAACAAAGAAGACTACACGGTGATCTGATTCAAGCATTCAAAATTCTAAAAAGTATAGACAATGTCGACCCAGGGGACTTTTTTGACCTGAAAAAAGAAACAAGGACCAGGGGTCACAAATGGAGATTAGATAAAGGGGCATTCAGAACAGAAAATAGGAGGCACTTTTTTACACAGAGAATTGTGAGGGTATGGAACCAACTCCCCAGTAATGTTGTTGAAGCTGACACCCTGGGATCCTTCAAGAAGTTGCTTGATGAGATTCTGGGATCAATAAGCTACTAACAACCAAACGAGCAAGATGGGCTGAATGGCCTCCTCTCATTTGTAAACTTTCTTATGTTCTTATGTTCTTAATATTCTAAATAATAAAAACAAGAAAGAATTGGAGCATGTAGTTACATTTAGAGAAAGTTTGTAAATGTTTGCTTGAGAAATGGTCTACTTCAGCGTACCCTTTTGTATATTGTCTATTGTATCTCAATATTGAATTAACCTCATTACATATAACAACTTGCTATTTTTAAAAATAAAATTATGAGGATAAAAATTCAACAAATATTTTTAAGAAAATTGTATAATTTTCAAAAGGCGGGTGGCCAAACTACCTCACAGTTTTAATTTTAAACTAATATTAAGGCTGACTGAACCCTGGCCAGGAAACCAACACTCCCACTGCCAATTCAAAGGTGGTAATGTTAAACCTTAACCCCAACACCATTTGGCTGGCTGCTGATAAAGCAATCTATAGTAAAGGCTTGCATTGTCAAAGATACATTTTCTTGCAGTGGAGCCCTTTATACAAAGAGAGCTAGCATTCATCTGGCAGGCTATGAGGTTGGAGCAGCAAATTAATTATACAAAGAGCAGTACTTAGCTTGCCAAAGCTACAGGCACCCCTGCCAAAACCACAGCCTTTCAAACAGCATATTCACTAGAACACCACATCAAGTTTGATCTTTTCTCCCTGAAATCAAAGGATGGTGTTATTAGCTAATTGTCCATTGAAATCTACAGTATACCCAGCCCTTCCATTCTAGTGTGGCGACCCAGTTATGAGTTCCTAGTTCCCTCAAGCAGGTATCAGTGTTTTATTGAGATCATAAATCACATCATTTCAAATGTAAACACAGATTTACAAATAGTTCATGGTTTACTTGCATGTTGATTATTGGACATTTGTGTGTACTGTACATCATAATTAGTAGCAACCAACCTGTGATTAAAAAAAAAAAAAAAAAAAAAAAAACGAAGCTAAAATAGACAGCATAGCCCCAGGCAAGATGTTTAAGAGAATTACATCATGTAAAAGCAATAGCTGAAATGAATGTTATACATTATAATTGGTGTCATCATTTCTAATTTAATTTTGTATTCTTTAACATTATTTACCATTGAATTACAAATGAATCCAGTCAAAACTTATTTATATTAATTCCTCAATTAGTTCACCTTAAGCGTTTTGTATAATACACTGATCTTTATATACTTATGGGCTCACCTCCTACTATGTGTTGCTTGTAGGCCATGAATTAAAATATAGTTAATAAACTCTCTGCAAAACTGATCAAATATTCCATGACAAGTTAAGGTATTTATTCACTCTTACTGTGCCACCATGGTGGATCCAAACAGACTCTTTTTTAATAGTACTTAATGGGGGCTGATGCTAAGAACCTTGAGGACCTGATCTGGTTATGGACTTGGGGAATGCATGTCTAACATAATGCAGATGTATTATTCTTAAAGTACATGGCATACTAACCTTAATTAGACATCATAATTTCAAAGGGGAATTGTAATGGCAATAATATTATCACATCCATAAGTGTCCTGTAACATCTTCCCCCAACCTTATGAATTTATAAAGCTGATATAAGCAAAACCCAGAGCACTTAGGTAGGAACATTTAGTGCGAAGAATAATGCATGCCTTATAAATTGAATGTGAAACCCCTTTGAATTGCTGTAGCACTAGTATCCTTGTCTTTGTATTGTGGCTTGGATGACGGTAGGTCACACTGTAATGCGCAGACAGTCAGTAACCTCTTTTAATTGCTTCCATTTGCCTCAGCATTAACACCAATTCTGGAGTTTTTCTTTTAATGATTTATAATGTTTTGGAGGAGATGAGGTCTGATTATATGAAAGTGTATGTATTCAGTATGTAAATACTCTGCAAAGTTACTAAAATTAGATTTGAGATTCAAATACAACCTAGTAAAGAACAGAAACGGCTTAAAATACTGACATTTAATTAACATAAATGTACTGTATACAGTACCTACATATGTCATCTCAACATCCTATATATAGTATTAGAATGCAAAGAATCTGATTCATATATATATATATATATATATATATATATATATATATATATATATATATATGAATCAGATTCTTTGCATTCTATATATATATATATATATATATATATATATATATATATATATATATATATATATATATACTAATTTCCTCTTTGTCATGCGGTAATACCAAAATGGATCTTGTTTTTCACCATGAATCCCAGAGAGGCAGCAGAGTATGAAACCACCAGGGTTGATGGGAGTAGTTAATCCCAAGGAGTTGCTAATGAGGCATTAGGTTCCACATTCTGTGGTCACTCATCTCTTACAAGAATAATTTGCACTCACACACATGAGGATAATGTATTGGTTTCAAATGCAGATCTAGAAGGGCTCAGCGTGCAATGCAAGTGTTACTGGGTTGAAAACCAGGTCATCAAAATCAAATCTTTTTGGAGGACGCAATTTTCATTCATTAGCAAAACACACTTTTCTGAAACTATACCTGTATAATATGCCACCCTCCACGCCCTATACAGACAAAATCACTGAGTGAAAATCGACCGTGACCACATTTAAGGCCTGAGAAACTGGAAGTCATGTCCTGTCTGTGTATCAAGAGGACCTTTGTGTGTTTTACATGAGGTTCTGGTGATTTACCACAATGTATTATGCATGTGTGCTTTTTTTTCTTTCTTAACAAGCAGTAAAGTAATACACTGTAACAGAGGAAACTGTATACCAAACCTGTCCCTTTTAACCTTTGGCTATTAGTGGCATATTTGTTTGCATCACAATGTTATTTTAGTGAGGTACAATTTTATGGGTGAAGGCAAAAGGCTAATTGTTCATAAAGGAGAGATGAGCCGCAAGAATCATTAGTGATGAGCTTGTGGTGTCAAGGCACCAGTCTCTGCTTGTGTTGTGGTTCGGAAGCAAAATAATGGCAGGAAGCATGGGACCGAGCTAAACCATGCCAGCCTGTGAGGAGGCAGTAGACAGGAACTTGACCATTTGCCCATGATACACAAGCTTCTGTTTCCTCAAGCAGCCTACCCATTCCAGCTGCCCTTATATCAAAGATGCTCTGTTTATAGTCGGAAATCAATTGATGCCAGTGTGCTAAAGCTGCATGATAGATTGCTACTGGCAAACTGATCCTGTCTGTGGGATGTCAGAGGTGTTCTAATTTAGAGGAAGGCTCGTTTGACTGAGTCATGGGTCCCCTGCACTGGTGACAATGGAGCAGCAGTCTCCAAAATAGCAGCAGAGGAAAATGGATTCCTGTGAGTGATTGCATGATGTCTGAATTAATGGCCAGGAAATGAGCTATTACCCCAGCCCCTCTGCTAGACTTGCTCTTAATACTGTCAGTGTGTTTCTTGGTTCTGTTCTACTTGAACTTGGAAATCATTCTAATAGCTAGAATACAAATAAAGAGACAACTTACATATGTAGTAGTGTGTAACAGAAGCTTCATCAAGATGTTTTTGCAGTCTGAATCACACAAACACCCTTAAAGTAGAACAATTATATTTCATGTTTTAAAGAAAATATGAAATATCTAACTTCAGCACAGAATACATTTTCTGTAAGGTCTACTCAGGTGACTATTAAAATACAAGTTTGCCATGTAATTTACTGCCTTGCTAATGTCCCTTGATAATTCTGAGAACAACATATCTTTCATAAATATTCAACATACATATTTCAAAACATTTCAAAAAGAAAAAGGCAATGTAGGTAGACAAAAATGTGAATAATTGATCAAAAATCAATTCTATCAGGACGTTTCGGACTACTTCTTCAGCTGGATGGAAAAAGCAGCTTGTTATAAACTGTATATATCTGCATATTATTTGAGTATTTTCTTGCTTCCAGCAATGGGAGTAAATGACCTTTGACAGTCAACCACCGAAATGACAAATTGCAGACTGGAGATAGCTGTGTTTTTAGGAATGCAAGAGTTCACAGAGTGGTCATATCCCTGGCAGTGCAGTGAACCCCTACAATTGAGACAGATGCAATATTTGATAGATAATGTCCATAGATATTTGTGGATTCATTGTATTGATACCGGCATACAGTAACCACAGATATCTGAAGGCACATTTAATGAGTGATGAGGGCCAATTGACTCAATCATCTAAGAATTGGAATGTTGTCATATTGTTGTTCATACCCAGATCAAAGGCCACACAATTAAAGAGTTCTGTTTTGTTTTTGTTTGCCAGTTATGGATTCTTGGCTTTTTGTCTTGCACGCTTATCCTTGTCTTTGCTTTACATTAGTATTCGCTCTCTTTATTATATCCAGATTATCCACTGCATAAGCACACTAGCCTCACTAGCCTCTACCAGCTCCTATGGGCAGTAAGACAAAAACTGCTAGATCTCTGGTCTAAGCACTGTGCATGTAGGTGATGGTCATGGGAAGTGACTCTCGTGGTTAACATACATAATCACGGGCAGAATACATGATAGGCTGACTTCAGTCTTGCATATGGCTACAACCATATAAAGCTATTTTAGTATTTGTGTCTTTTTAGCTAGTAGCCCTGGACCCTGTGACCAAGTCTAAGCATTTCTCCCCTTGAATGAACCCTTTGTATTTTCTTACTCTGTGCTCTGTCTCCAATCAATGGCAATGTGAACCCTGAAACTTCCTGAGTCCACTGGCGTCTCTGTGCTATAGCTTCCAACCCGGTCACCAGCAAAGTCATGAACCAACTCAGAAAGAGTGACGCTTTGACCTTCTTATCCTAAAGGTTAAGGTCACCCTCACTACAAGTTTAACATGAATTGTGCAATAATAATGCTACGACTTGGAATGCAGAAACCACAAAAGATATACACATAAAGGGAACTGATAAGGGACAGACCAAGTCAAAATTAGTAATTTCATCATTATTGCATGAAAATGATACATCATTGTTAGGACATTTTTTAATGTACTGCACATCATACTTTATTGGAATTCATTGTGTTTTTTAATTACCCTGTTACAGTTTTTGCTTGGTCTGTAATTGTTTTGTTGCGGTAAAGTGAGTACATTGCTTCTGTACATGTTAGATAAACAGTCTGGATATCCACTTTATTTAATTATTTCCAGAAAGTGGGGTTAGGCCGCACACACACAACACTGTCTGTATGTACATTTAATCCAATTGTGCTGACAATTCAGTTACCAATTAATTTACCTCCATTTCTAACTGAGAGCTGTGGCTCTGTCACAGATTGGAATAACATTCCAGCACACACCTTAAATAAGGAATCGAAGACAACAAAAAGACAATTAAAAAACATGTATAGGACATCTAACAACTACACATTCCATTATCAATGCATACATTTGTATTAGGGTAAAACCGCTAAATAAATTCAAGGCCAAAGAATAAAATAATTCAAATAAGCCTGAAATATCTTTGACTTTTCTATATACCCATTAACTACAGAATTGCGAGTACATTACTGATACTGGTTGACTTGATTTCATCATCTGGTATTTAAGATTTCCAGAAAAAAAGCAATCTAAATAAAAAATAAATAAAATGAAAACACAGGCAGAAGTGTAACTGTATTGCTATTGTTTTTCACTCATTATCCTGGTTTGCTCACAAGTAATCTCTACCTCCTAATGATGTACAGCAACTCCATTGCCAGGACTGTATACTGTACAGTTAATGTATCAGCTAATACAAAATAAACTCAATGAAAGTAAGGAAAATGAAACTGTAGTGCACATCTGGTTTTCATTTTCACCAGTTAGATTATAGAGATTACATTCTAATTCCCATATTATGAAACAAATGTTCTGCTAATAAAATCTCTTAAGGCTCTTTGAAGGACTTAACCACAGTGTGGTAATTAATCTAGAAACTACCAAGATTAATTGTCGCAACTCCAATAAAATAAACAGGTTTTAAAACATAAAACAGAATCCCCCTGATAACATTTTAACATTATTACACTTACCTGAAATTTAAAACAATATATGTGTGTACCCATAACCGGCAGCCTAGGTTCAATTATATAAAACAAAACAATTTTTTTTTTTTTTTTTTTTTTTTTTTATGATTGTGTGATTGTCTTCTGTGTATGTACGGAGGGTAGGCATACAAAAAAAAATACTGTAATCTCTTTCTATCCCCAAACTAACATTGAAACATTGAAACATTTGTATAATGTTAAACATTTCACAACAACAACAACAATAATAATAATAATAATAATAATAATAATAATAATAATAATAATAATAATAATAATAATAATAATAATAAAAAGTGATGTTTCCTGTTGCCGCAGCATATCTCTTGGGTGATAACTGTGACGGGCAGCATTAAATCATAATGGAAGCAGCTTAATTAACTCTGTTTCTGTTAAACTTCTCTTTCACTGGATATCATTTGGATGCTTAGGCCTATACTGTTAAATGTATGTAGCTTGAAATGTATTGCCAATGTAAATCTATGACCAAAGGTTTTGCACCACCTAGAATTGGAAGATTGAGATATATGTTTTAAAAAATTCAGTTGAGTTCTGTTGCTCCAATATGGAATTTCAATCTTGATTCTCTGTATCAGAATCCACCAAGCATTATATCTGATAGAATTCAAGTGCTGTCTCCTTTCTAATGAAATCACAAGATGAGGCGAACATTCATCTGTGCTGGCCCCATAGTAATCGTAGGACTGTTGTTACATTTCTGAAAAAAACCCCAAACAAACATCAATTACAGATTGTATACCTTATTTTCAAACGTTATAAGGAACACTTTTAGACTACTGACAAGCTCCTAATTTATAGTTAACTATCTTTATTGTAGGAAGACCTTGGGATAACCTATTAAATGTATTGCTGCACCAAGTGTTACTCTCATTCTGTCACTTAAGTATTATACTTCAATTTATGTTACAAAGCCAACTGGGTTTCACTGCTCTTAAGTGCTTAGCCCGAATGTATAGGGAGCTTAGAAGAGGTCATTAAAGAGGTGCACTTACATGTATGTCAAGCGCTAAAAGAAAGTAAAGCCAGCCAAGTCATGTTGTAATCCTTAACTGTAACCAGCCTTTGTTGAAAGTCTAAATGCAGATAGCAATTGCTGTAGGAATGAATCATAATGTAAACATAACTTGACCTTGTCAGCAGTTATAAGTAAGAGGAAATCACCCATCTCCATGCTATGGCACTTGAGGTTCATAATTCACAAGTCACAATGATCATGACAGCTATGATATCCAATCAAGTGTCAGCTACATGCAAACATTATAGCTTTCCTTCCAATTTTTCTTGATAATAGCCCTAATTATGTCTTACAGGATAACTTTTTGCACTAAATCATAACAATACAATTAATTTACCTTTTTGCAGGCTCTCCCCTTTTCACTTGGATTTATGTTTGGCCACCATATAGCAGTCTAAATTATTATTTTATTATTATTATTATTATTATTATTATTTTATTTTATTTATTTTTTTTTAATACATTTCTTTAAATATGAATGGTCTTGGGAAAGGGCTTGCTAAAGACGGCTATGCAGTACGTTTACTTCATTCCACTGAATTGAAGAAAGCGTCAGTTCGCGTGGTGCGTGTTTTTTTTATTATTATTATTATTATTTTATAAGAGATTTTTGCTTGAAAAGAGGAATACGTACAGTGATAACTGAAGGTAATTTAAAACCCTTCTAGGACCACGTTTCTTTGTATTTCGTTGTTGTCCTCTCACTCACGTTTAGCCGTTTAGCTGCGAGGGGGCGCCCCTTACTGGCAAATCTAATTATTGCACCATGAAATTGTGTGTCATTTATTTGCTCAATGCCACAGTGGTAGAACAAAAAACGCTATTGTAGGCTTATGTGTTCCGTTGCAAGCTTTTGGCAAGGTTTGTCACACAGAGGATGTCTATGTAACATATTGAAAGAGGATTAGTTTTCAATTCCTGGATGTCTGTGAATGTGTGTGTGTTTAATTTTGTATATTTGTTTTATAATAATAATAATAATAATAATAATAATAATAATAATAATAATAATAATAATAATAATAATAATAATAAAGCATGTATTATTTTACATGTGTTAATTGCGCAGAAAATAGCACAGATTAATGTTATATTGAGTTACATTTTTGTAATAGAGAATATGTATTTCCAATATATCCTACTATGTTGCCGATACGTTTGTAAAATAACAGGAGAAGCAATCAAATTACGTATTACAGAATTTGTATCAAAAGTATAATATGTGAATGTGATATCACAACATAGTACAGCCTAAACAAATTCGTTTTCCAAAACATTCAGTCCAGTAACGTGCAGAGGACATTAAAATGGCAATTTTCAGCCATGGCAAGACTTAGAAAAGGTGCACTTTTTGGGGCATAAGGGCTGGAAGGCAGGGGCTTAAGCCCAATCCTTCCTCCCTCACCCCACCCCCACCCACACACCCACCCCCACCCCCACCCCGTTTACGTCACTGCTTCAGTCACACTGCCACCACCGTGATATCTGATCATAATATTTATGGCAGTTTGGGGTTTTGAAAATATTGTATGGGAAATGTCTGTAATGATGAATATTGTTCTTAAAATGAAGTATATACATCACACGATGATGTTTAAATGTAACTTTATCAAAAGCATGCGAGTTGTGCCTAAACATTGCTGTCGCTGAAATATTCCTGTGAACCAGTGAAAGAAAATCAAAATACATTTATTAATTAGATAATTATATTTTATTTATTAAATTATATCCATCGCCCTGTAGTCCAGAACACTGGATGACAGGCCATTTAAAACCATTCATATTGTACGTGAGGATAAAAAATAAATAAATAAATAAATAGCCCCCCCTCCAAAAACAAACAACAACAAAAAAAAGAAACAAACCTCTCCAACTGTACATGACATGCAACGACCGCGGCCCTGGAATCACAGACATGCCATCATGCTGACGTAAAACAGAGATTTGTAGGAGCTGCCAGAGCAAATGGCAATAAAGATAAGTGCTGGAATGTACAGCATAGGAAAGCCACAGGCAGCGTACCCTGGTTTTAAGGGAGAGTCAGTCATCTGGGTTCAGTTGTGAAGACTTCTTTGACAGCTGGTATGCTATAATGCCTGTATTTATCAAAACAAATAATTCATTTAAAACTGTTTGAAATGCTTGCTTTCACCATAGCCGCATTAAACTCAACAGTTAGATTTATTACTATTATTATTGTTATTATTATTGTTGTTGTTGTTGTTGTTGTTGTTGTTGTTGTTGTTGTTGGCATACAGAAATATAGGCCCCTATTCAGAAAATGTTAAGCGATGTTTTGTTAAGGATGGTTTTAAAACCTATGTTGATCAATTCAATCAATTGTGCAGTTCATGGAACCCAGTTCAGCTGTTACAGAGAAAGATTATTAGTTTATTCTCATTTTTCAAAGCACCATTTTAACCTATGAGAATGTTAAAAAACAGTCCTTAATATTTTGTGAATATATATATATATATATATATATATATATATAAAATTTATTTCTTAGCAGACGCCCTTATTCAGGGCGACTTACAGTTGTAAACAAAAAATAAATTTCAATTGTATTTATATATACATATACATATCGGTTGAAAGTAAAATAAATAAATAAATTGCCATACTAATATTGTTGGCTGTTGTAAAGTAAGCCTGCTGTAATCATTTCAAGAGGAGCAATGACAGGAGGGCTAATCATTAGGAGAGCCAACATAAATAGTGTGGCTACTACCATAAACACAGGATCTCCCACCAGTGGTGAGGCTGTGACCTAGGCACACCCATACTGGGCGGACAGCCCTAGTGAAAATCCTGTGTCAACCAGGGGAGTGAGCCACAACCCAAGCCAGCATGACGCTTCCAGCAATGGCTCTTTGCCCAGGCAGTGTAACTATCAGTACATAACTCTTTGCAATCACTTAACTGCTTATTCAAAACACAGACCTGAACTGCATCACAGGCATCTAAAGAGTGGCAACAATATTTTACTGCACATCGTGATGTTAATATAAGATTGATGCAAGTTAAATAAAAAACATACATTAGGAAGCAGGGCAGATTCTGCATTTACCCACATTGCAGCTACTGTCAGGCCCTGATCATCCTGTCACCACTTTAAAAGATGTCAGACATGCAATTATGCTGACTTGTTTAGTTTGACTGTTGTAACATTAACTTTGACTTATTTCAGGTATTTTGGCATGGATATTGTTATCCAATGTTTTTTTTTATTTTTATTTTAAGGATGACTTAAACACGTACTATCTTGTAATGCAATGCGGAAAAATAGTATTTCTTGATTGTTACTGTTAAATATATTTTCTAAAATATATTTAAATTCAGTGAAATCAATAATTGTGAAGACAGTGGATTTATTAAGGGATTTGCTAGGTTTGTAGGTGCTCTTTGTTTTTATTATTTGTTGCTTTTTAGTATATGCTTGTTTATATATATATATATATATATATATATATATATATATATATATATATATATATATACAGACGTGCTCAAATTTGTTGGTACCCTTACAGCTCATTGAAATAATGCTTCATTCCTCCTGAAAAGTGAAGAAATTAAAAGCTATTTTATCATGTATACTTGCATGCCTTTGGTATGTCATAGAATAAAGCAAAGAAGCTGTATGAATTATGAATTATTGCTTATTCTACAAAGATATTCTAAAATGGCCTAGACACATTTGTTGGTACCCCTTAGAAAAGATAATAAATAATTGGATTATAGTGATATTTCAAACTAATTAGTTTCTTTAATTAGTATCACACATGTCTCCAATCTTGTAATCAGTCATTCAGCCTATTTAAATGGAGAAAAGTATTCACTGTGCTGTTTGGTATCATTGTGTGCACCACACTGAACATGGACCAGAGAAAGCAATGGAGAGAGTTGTCTGAGGAGATCAGAAAGAAAATAATAGACAAGCATGGTAAAGGTAAAGGCTACAAAACCATCTCCAAGCAGCTTGATGTTCCTGTGACAACAGTTGCAAATATTATTAAGAAGTTTAAGGTCCATGGAACTGTAGCCAACCTCCCTGGGCGCGGCCGCAAGAGGAAAATCGACCCCAGAGTGAACAGAAGGATAGTGCGAATGGTAGAAAAAGAACCAAGGATAACTGCCAAAGAGATACAAGCTGAACTCCAAGGTGAAGGTACGTCAGTTTCTGATCGCACCATCCGACGCTTCCTGAGCGAAAGTGGGCTCCATGGAAGAAGACCCAGGAGGACTCCACTTTTGAAAGAAAAACATAAAAAAGCCAGAGTGGAATTTGCTAAAATGCATATTGACAAGCCACAATCCTTCTGGGAGAATGTCCTTTGGACAGATGAGTCAAAACTGGAGCTTTTTGGCAAGTCACATCAGCTCTATGTTCACAGACGAAAAAATGAAGCTTTCAAAGAAAAGAACACCATACCTACAGTGAAACATGGAGGAGGCTCGGTTATGTTTTGGGGCTGCTTTGCTGCGCCTGGCACAGGGTGCCATGAATCTGTGCAGGGCACAATGAAATCTCAAGACTATCAAGGCATTCTGGAGCGAAACGTACTGCCCAGTGTCAGAAAGCTCTGTCTCAGTCGCAGGTCATGGGTCCTCCAACAGGATAATGACCCAAAACACACAGCTAAAAGCACCCAAGGATGGATAAGAACAAAACTTTGGACTATTCTGAAGTGGCCTTCTATGAGTCCTGATCTGAATCCTATCGAACATCTATGGAAAGAGCTGAAACTTGCAGTCTGGAGAAGGCACCCATCAAACCTGAGACAGCTGGAGCAGTTTGCTCAGGAAGAGGGGGCCAAACTACCTGTTAACAGGTGCAGAAGTCTCATTGAGAGCTACAGAAAACGTTTGATTGCAGTGATCGCCTCTAAAGGTTGTGCAACAAAATATTAGGTTAGCGGTCCCATCATTTTTGTCCATGCCATTTTCATTTGTTTTCTTATTTACAATATTATGTTGAATAAAAAATCAAAAGCAAAGTCTGATTTCTATTAAATATGGAATAAACAATGGTGGATGCCAATTACTTTTGTCAGTTTCAAGTTATTTCAGAGAAAATTGTGCATTCTTCGTTTTTTGTGGAGGGGTACCAACAAATTCGAGCACGTCTGTGTATATATATATATATATATATATATATATATATATATATATATATATATATATATATATATATATATATATACATATATATATATATATATTTGTGTAATTGTCTCCATTAAAACAACATGTTGTAATACTAGAGAAAGGAAACCTGTCTTTCAGTAACCCTTCGTGCTCTCAGTCTCATGAGGCATTTACTGACAAACTAACATTTCCTTCTTTCAGGATATAACAGGTTTCATAACTAGGCTATATAATACAAAATCACTAAAGCATGCCAATTTCCATTGAAACATATTTTGTTAGTCTTCCTGTTGGCATCCAAGTTAAGTCAGGATATACTGTAATACTGTGTATTTTGAACCTGGTCCATACTTTATGTAAGTTACTGTATTTTGGCAAATCAAAATACATTTTCTACACATTGGGAAACAGTTGTTTTTTTTCTACACCAATTGGTACCATTGATATAATCAAGGAAATTATATATTTCTTTAATATTCAATCAACAGGCCAGATGCGTGCCATTCCTTTTCATTAAGTAATCTGGTGTGTCTGCTATTACATTTATCATTCCTACAGCAGGGTTCTGTAATTTTCTTTTGTACTTCATGGTAGAAAGACTTTGCAGTTGGTGGGTTACGAGAAAGAGAGCACAGTGTAACAGGAGCGTGTTCACATCTTTCTAAGGCAGGTGGTGTAATCAAGTCTTACACAGATGATTTGAAAAAACAACATGTATCCCTTACAAAAGTTGGCCTTGATAAATTTGCATGACAATTCAGTATTTTCCCATATGTCTCAGTTCTTGCAGTTGCTTGCTCTATGCTTGCTTTGATTTCACTGTGGTATAACAAAATAATTTATAATCATTTATAAATAAATTGCAAAAACAATTAATGAATTAGTAAATATAGTGGTATACTGTATATTATGGTATACTATGGTATACGGTATACTGATGTATATATGTATGTATGTATGTATGTAAGTATATATGCAGATATGTATCTATGCAGGCCTTAGGGGGCCTGGCCCATCCAGTTTCGGTCCAGTGCCCCTCCACTTTCAGATTCTAAATTGATTCAGTACCGCCAGCTTCCAAATAGTAGAGAATACAAGCTAATTGATTTGTCTTTTCCAAAATGAGTTCGCCCTAAATAAGGGGATGCCCCCCCAAAGTGTTCATGCTGCCGCCAGGCCTGTATCTATGTATGTGTTTACTGTATGTGTGTATGTATGTATGTATGTATGTATGTATGTATGTATGTAAGTATGTATATGATGTGTTTGTTTACTTGTGAGTAGATTCTGATCTCTTGCTAAAGTGATCTAACCTTATAAGCTTTGTTGTAAATACTCACATATGTGCATTCATGGTTCTGCAGTACCAAGACTGCAGTTTTCAGTCCTGTCACTATCAGATGCAATAGGTTATAAAAAGCACAGAAGAGCCCTTTGATGGCTGGATTACATGCCTCTGGTAGCTTATCTCTATCGGTCTGATTTATGGTACTATTCAGGTACATTCGTGATTTTAATAGAAATAAAACTGCCACAAATCAACATTTCTTGCACTACAGAACAAAAATGAGCACGGTATACTTATGTGCTAAAGGAATCTTAAGGTAATTTTAGAGTCAAATATTTGCAGCGTCACTGTGGTTTCTCTAAAATCTAAGTGCAAACTCAATATTGTAAGGATCTCTTAATTCTAAACAAGGCCATGTACTGTAGTGCCTCATTTACCAAGCATTAGGTCACAAAGACCTGGAATTTTATGGATTGTAGATTTACAGAACACTAATTGCTTCATTAAATCATATTTCATTAATACAGGAATGTCAGTGTTTAATAACAGACAGACCCAGTATTAAATTCTAAGTGAGAAGCATTGTAAAAAGAACACATAGATGATATTACAGGTAAATCTATTTTTAGGAACTACGAGAGACTTTGGCAGGAGTTTGCTTAAATGCAGTTGAATGAAAAAATATTTTGTAAAATAAAATACTACTGTGTTATACAACAAAATGATTATCTGCAACAGCTATATTTATATGTTACAATTATTTCTTCATCAACAGCAAAACGCTTGATTTCCAGAAAGTGGTGAACTCTTTATAGTTTCTCTAATGACAGTTCAAAAGTTCAGATATTTCCTCTGGGATCTCATAATATTCTCCTCCATTCTTCTAAAGCTGTACAGAGCTAAGCCTGTCAGCTAAGATACCACAAGCAACAAATGATGGAACACAGTGTAACATGGCCCACCGGTCAACAGAAAAGCCTTCTCTCTTTCTTGTTAAAAGTGCTTGTAAGATAAAGCTGATAATAAAGGGATGTGCAGTAGGCCAAAACCTGTGACAGGAGAAAATAAATTGATTGTTCTGAAAACTGATGAAGCTTTGGCACAATTAGATTGTAAGGCAGTGCTGCAAGGTTAGAGTGTGGCCTGCTCTCTCCTGATTGATGATAAAATCATAGCCGCATCATAATAACTACAGAGTTCACTGCTTGGTGAAGGTAGGCCAAAAACACAGCTGTTATTGAATTTCAATAAAACCTAGAATATAAAAGTATGTTTTTTTCTTCACTATAGACAGCAATAGGGCAGTCACTGGGGTGTATGTTTAATATCCATTTAGATTGTCATTTAAAGCTACCAAACACACCACACAGCCTTCTGTGACAGGGAGGACCTGGTTAACAGGAAGGCTTGCCAGAGCTGAGCTGATTGGTAGGTCCTGATTGGTTGGTCGGTGGGGGGGCCCGGGGAGCTTACGTCTGTTTAAGAAGGCAGCAGCGACAACGTTTGAGAACGACTGCAATGCCACAGCTGAGCAAAAGCTTGCACTTGTTGACACTGAGGAGGGGAGAACTACTACACGTAACCCTTCCACTCCAAGACGGTGCTTATGAAGGCATTGCCCAGCCCAGGATATTTGAAAAGGCCGGAGTTGCCATGACGATGTCAGGATCTGGGAGCCCAGAAGTAGGTCAGTTTAGGGGATTTAATCCCAAACTAAGTACAGTGAGGATTAGTAGTGTAGTAGGTTCCTGGAGTGGGACGTTCCTTTTAGTGGGACTAGAACCAGCCTTGTGTGGCAAACTTTTATTTTTGCTTTGTTTTATTTTCTTTTCTTTATTAAATCTGGCACTAGGATTACCATTGCTGGTACCCTAGCGTTGGGGCCTGTGTTGTTTATTAAATCTGCGCTGTGCGGCATGTCAACTCCGTGTCTGATTCAGTATTATTCAGTGACGACCCACATATGTAACATTGCCGTTACACAAGCATAGATGTTTAAAAAATATTTTAGATGTTGCATATGAAATGATCTGTACAAACAAGGTAATATAGACATACATGCATCCACACATACATACATATTCACTATTCATTTATTTCTAGCAAGGGGCAGAGATGAGGGGACTAATTGTACTAACTGTAGTACTTAACCATCCTTCTCTGCTGAAGATTACCTTAGCCCAGGCTATTGCAAGGAGCATGACATTTTATTTTATCATGGGATGCTTTTCCCCCTAGTGGTTCATGAAGTAACCACTGGCAAGGTTTGTTTTTGAGTTTCAGTTACAGCAGTCACAGATGTAAATATTGATTTGTTCTGTTAGCTTGTCCCAACTGTTGGATTTGCATTTATTTTTTTACTGTGATTTAAAAATATATACCTTCAGTTACAAATATCTGGCAGTCGTGCAATAAATAAGTAAAGCAGCCTTGAAAACACAGTTCAAAGATTTAAGGCAATGTTTTTTTTTTGTATTAATTATTTTGGTAACTGTTATATAAATAATGTTATATTATTATAAAGTGTATTAAAAACACATTCAAAAGCTTTTGTAGCATTTTAAATAGATGTATGAATGTTAAATAAAAATGCAGAGCTGTACTTAGAGTCCTGGCATGGAAGGCAGTCAAAGCATTTCCTTATAGAAATTGTGCTTGCTAGAACTTCATAAGATTTGAAACATTCAGCCCTTCAGTGTCAAATGTTTATTGGGTTTATTGGGTCTTTAGTTGAAATTCACTTTTGTTTTATTGAAAGTATTATTCAAGCATTGGTTTCCTTTCAGAATTCATTGTGCTACCTCCACATCCTGCTCCCATTAAGCTGTAAAAAAAGGGGGGTTTAAAATTACAACCATAAAAAGAGGCCCAGTTGAAACAAATTGGGGAAGAATGCTTGTTTTCTGGAAAAGCTCGTTCCCTTTCCTCACTAGAGGATTTTTAACATGGATTACCATTTGTGGAAAAGAAACAGAATTATTTACCCACTTGGTTGAGCATGAAACATTTAAGAATGGTTAATGGTTAATGCAACTTAACAAGTTTAGAGTTCCACAGTAATACAAATGTACTGCAAAGTATAATAAAGCATGGTAAAGGATAGAGAAATATGATTAGTTAACAGCCATTTGGTGGTGTTGTACAGTAGCAACATTGTGTTATTATGTATTCATAGATTAAAAAAAAAAGATAGAATATACTGTAGAATCATTGTCAATATACTGTGACATACTGCATTCAAATAGTTTACTGTAAACTTGTATAGACAGATACAATTAGGCTTTGTCTGCTTCTGTCAGGTTTTGTTAGTATCTCACAGTAGAGTGATATATGTTCAGTTCGAACACTGATTGACTCTGACATTGACTGCAAACAGTAAATGCAAAGGCCACTAGGATCCCATCATCAGCGGAAAACTACAGATTCATGGGAAATAGGACTTTCACCACTGTTTTGTTCTAGAAGCCATGTTATAAGGTACTTACATTGGTTCAAGTGTTTAAGAAGCTGTGTATTTGAAGTTGCAATGATTTGGCTATGACATCACAATCAGTTCTACAGGTCTAAGTATGTGGTCTTTTTGACAGACATCTAGAGTGTCCCAGGTCTACTGTGTGTGTTAGAACTGTCTGTCTTCATGGCAAGATTTAGATTTGTGTGTCATTAGGGTGGATTCAGTGGGACAAATACATTTGCTCCCAAATAAGCCTGCTGACATAAGAAAAAAAGTAAACTTTATCCTGATGAATTGAGCTACTGGGGTAATGATAGGTGTATATTTGAATACAATTGAGAAAATGGCTGTAAAAGCAACAAATAATTGATGTGTTTGAAAGATTTTAGCAAATGCAAAATGTACACATTCTTACATATATAGTACTAGTGTCACGATATAAAATCATAACAGTCCATGTCAACTAGATATTATGAGCATTTTACTCTTCATCTGTTTCTTTGAAATTATCAGATGTAATTGGTATAATGCTTAGTCTTTCAGGTCTGTGGTCTATTTACTAAAATGTGTTTTGTTTTGTGTTAGATGCCTCCTAGGTGAAGACATTTGTTTCTCTGTGTAAGCAAAAATAATGTATAATGTTTAATAAAAACTGCAATCTATTTATCTGACGAGGACTGGAAAAAAAACAAACAAAAAAAAAACCATAATTGCATTTTGTTTCAAATGAGTATCCTGCAGTTGCCATCCTTCTTTGCATTGGTAATTCTGATTATTGTTTGTGACCAGCATGAACACTGACCTTTGCCATTTCAAATGGTCTTTTCGTCTCCCAGAAAGTTCACGAAAGGGTCACAGAGCTGCTTTGACTGCCTCTGTTTATGTGGACGTGTCTGTTCTATTGATCTATATGGGATGCCTTCCATTGTCATTGCACATTTCAAAAAGAATATGGATTATGAAGTCTGCATTTACATCACATGTTAAGATAAATCAGGTCTTAAAATGAAAGTTTGATTTTGAACTGCACTGTGATGAGTCTGCTAGGAGCCATTCTGAGCATCAAGACACAAATCTCTTATGTTCATTGAACAGAGTGGCAGTATGACATAAAACATTAAACACATTTTCTATGTTGTTGCTGCTGTTTTTTCATTGTGATATACATTATCTCACCTGAAAACATCCCTGATCGATTGCCTAGTTGTGATATGTATTGAGATTAAGGTTCCCTGTTCATCACAGTATGTTTTGCAGCTTGTCAGCAGACCAGATTGAGGATATCATTCATACTCTCAAATGTAATGGGAGCAGCATTATATTTCACACAGGTAAGTCAGGTGGCACTGGAACAATTTTTATAGTGGGGTGCTGAAAGCCATTGAACAAAACGGTAACCCCTGTATATGATGGAAGCCATGCAAAGCCAGGGGTGCTACCGCACCCCAAGCACCCCTGGTTCCAGCGCCCCTGGGTAAGTCAAACCACTTTTCCATTCTAATGCCCATAATGTTCAGATTTCAATTTATATAAAAGCATCAGTATTTATTTCAAGAATGAAAATAAACTTTATTTAATAAAAAATGTATTTGCTAAGTTTGAAGGGGAATACAGTATAAAGACAAGGGCCACTATCAGAAAGCATTTTCCATGGTGAAGTTTTCACCTTTTATTGTAAAACAAACAAACATAAAACTATGCTACAGAACTAACAAGAAACAGCTAAACAACCACCTCTTAAACAACCCTCCTGTGTCATATATCTGAAGCTTTTTTTAACATTCATGTTTTTTATTTTATGTATAGAATATACTATACTTTGCACGGTGGTAAATATTTTTTTAAATACAGCCCATGATATTCATAAAGCAGTAACAGGTGGTGAATTTGAACTTTAAATTGTAGTTCATAATAAGTAGATGGTAGCCAAAGATTTGAACACAGCATTAACTCACATTTATTAGTTTTGAAATACTGTACATTATCCACCTACTGTTCATTTTATAAATTCTGGTATATTTAATATAAGATTGTACATACTTGTCAGTTCAAAGTGGAGATAATAATAAAGGCTATTAGTGCTGTAAGCTGTGTTGACATCATTACTCATGAATTACAGTAAGCACATCAATCTTCATATTGTGCAGAAATGACCATTTTGGGGTTCATTCGGAGGTCATGGAACAACATACCCTGAAGATACCAGCAAAACACAGCATCTAAACAAAATGGGTTGAATGTACAGCAGAAGGAATTCAACCAGCAAATACTTTATTTTAGAATGAGTTGTACTGTTTGAAAACAGAGAATGCTACGCCTTTAAATACTGATAGCTCCCACAAAGCAAGACAAATTTAACGAGACAGAGGAGAGGAAAATTGCTGCTTTCAGTTATTCATCATGCTACTGTAGTGGAGGTGGCATGCCTTCATCTCAAAAAGGGAATTCTGTACCTGACACTGGTCATACATCACGGCAGCAGTGCCCTTTGAGTGAACACAGGGATCGCACATTGTATCAGTGGGTTTGTCTGGTAAATGGGATCTGGTCAGTAAGTGCCTTTAACACCTAGCCCTTTATCGAGGTTTGGATAGGTAAATTAGGGCCAGGTCTTGCTGGTGAAATAGACTCATTGGATTAATAGAAAGCAAGACAGAACAATCATTTATTAGTCTTATTAAATGACTTAGCTTTACAAACCTGGAAGATGAAAGACCCATTCATGTTTCAAACAACAGATCCGGTACGATGTAACTTTGCATACCAGTAATGTGTTGCTTCAACATGCTTCTTGTAAAAAATGCATTTCACTTGTTTTGCTCGCTTTGCTCAACGAATGCTTGTTGGGAATCAATGCAAATTTCATTAAAGAAATGCTTGCATATGTAGCATTATTACTGTGTATTAAAATTTCAGTTGATGGTAAATGCCGATACAGTACATGAAAGCAGAAGTAACATAATTTTTATGTTGGTTCTCTTTGTGATCAGAGGTAAGCGATAGGCATAGGTTTAGCTCACAGAAAGAGTGCTGGTAATAACATGCATTTATATGCCTTGTGTGATAAATCAAATGTTGTCATTTTTATAAAGTATCTTTACTTTGGTTGTTAGGAACCATAATTTCTGTCATAATAAGATAGTGTGCTATGATCAGGTACCTACTATTTACCTCCAGGGACGGCCTGTATCATCAGCACAGGTTTCATATACTTGTAAACACTTTTTTACAAATAGCAACCCAACCTACCTAAAGTCTAATTTCTCAGCCTAATGTGAAAGTCACATCCTTACCAGACAATGATGATGTTAGATGACAGATGCCAGTATTTGAGCACTATACCCACAAAAAGGGCTTGTGTCCTGTCCCAACTGTTGAGCACTTCCTTTGATGGCTTCAATTTAATTGCAATAATTTAAGAGATAAGACATAGTTCCTAGCATGTGGTTTCAGCCAAATATTTGCAACATGTACCAAGAAACCACATAAGTCTTTCATCAGTTGATTAGTTTTTTTTTGTTTTTTTTTGGTTTTTTATTGAAAGCTTATAGAATTCTTCACAGTCTAAAGCTACATTCATTATGAGCTGGATTTACCATGACAAACCACTGACTGTTGTAACAGTAGGTCTCCCAGGAGTAACAGATGTTACTGTTAACTACAAAATACATGAATGTACTATGTGTTTTATTAAGAAATATGTTCATATCTGCTTAGCATAAAATAGATTCTACTTTTTCTACTTGGATAAGTGGATACAGAGCAAACTTCCACAGAGGAGTTCTACAAAACACAGTGCAAACCATGGAAAAAAACAGTTGTTTGTTTGACAAAAACTTGAACCAAACGAATGCACTGCCTCTTAAGCACTCTCACTTTTGTCTTTTGTCTTATAACATTAAAACTGAATTTTCACTTTTTTAATAAATAGGAGTTAAAGACTCAAGAAATATTGCCCGACAGGTTTTAAAGGAGTCATTTTTAATTGAGATGTTTTGATTACGTTTACTAAGATAATGAGCAGCACAGGGCTATGCTTCGACAGAGTGTAACGAGTATGTGTATGGTGTTCTGGTGTTTCAAATCAAATCATTTGAACTGTTCTGTTCTGGCTATTCTCTGTGCTGCTACTTTCATCTTTTACATAAAAGGATACCTGCAAACATTCAAAGGTTAGCTTCTGCTCTGGAAAAAGCAAATATACATACTTAAGTCTTAGGAAATTAGATTTATATGTTGATTAGTATGGTAAGCTAAGCTACCTTTTGATAGTAGAATAGTAGAATGTAACTTACTTGATCCCCCTTATTCATTTAGCTACTGGTATATTTTCATGAGATGTTCATGTTGACACTTTATAAAGTGGTTAATGTAATGCAGTTGATATTTACTTGTTTTTTATGTTAGTAGAAATAAATATGCCAGTTCAGAATTGTGCCTCAATGCTCTAGATTATTAATAGCAAGGACAGGTCTGCGTCAGTTACATTCTTGATAACTGTGTCCATTTGGTTGATCAAAACTCATTTAAATGTATCTGATATTTTGAATCCAATGCAAACTAGCAAAAGCAAGCAAGAAGCAACAATAATATATGACTGCTACACAATTGGAAACTATATTACTACATAACTACATACTATAAAATACTTGTCTGTAACTGCTTCATTTATCCAGATTTTTTTACAGGTTTTATTATTATTATTATTATTATTATTATTATTATTATTATTATTATTATTATTATTATTATTATTATATAGTAGTAGTAGTAGTAGTAGTATTTTAAGTGTAGGATATTGCTTTTAAGTGCAGTGCTTCAGTCAACCCCAGTAACTGGCTTTTCCTTCACTAAACGCGTTGATTTACAGCAATTCACTAAGTCATTCCATTCGTTTCCAACCACCTCAGGCCCAGATGGCCCTATGGCTTTAGGCCCTGCTCTGAGGAACTTGGATCAAATCACCAAGAAAGCGCAGTATTCAGCTGCTGGCTGTGGCATGCATGTATTTTACACCTGCAGTACCAACCTCTGACTCTCACAGGAAGAAACTAATACAATTAAACAGATGATCTGTCTCATATATATATATATATATATATATATATATATATATATATATATATATATATATATATATATAATATATATATATATTGACTTATTTGTCAGTTTGCAAATCCTGTTTTATTCTTTTTTTTAATCTCAAAAAGAGTAAGATGCTATTAAGACTGAGTTAAAGTCTTGACAGATCCAGAGGAAACACGTATAAGGAAAATACGTTTCCTTTATTTTTGTTTGTTTTTATTTAGACGCTGTTTTAAGAAACAATTAGAGGTTAATATATATATATATATATATATATATATATATATATATATATATATATATATATATATATTCAATAAAATACTATATAATGGAATAATTTTGAAAATGAATATCTATGCTCCCTTATGCGGTTTAACAGAACTTTTCCAGCTAGAAAAATGTTAAATACACGAAACAGATAACGATACTTCTTGCAAGGAAAAAAAAAAAAAAACTTAATGCAAAGTCTGGCACTTCAGTATTTATTTACAAAAACTGAATGACAGAACTTGGTAAATTGAAATAATAATGATCAAGTTAAATTAACAGTAACAGAATTTGAATCATTTTTGTGTAAAGCGTGATCTCGTACAAGACTGGTCTTTACCTTAATTTCAGGTGTGTGCATTCTCCAATAACGTGTTGCTTAAAACTAAATAAATAAATAAATAAATAAATAAATAAATACGTTTTAAAAAAAAATAGAATTAGATGTGTTTAGAATTCCAGTTTACTATATAAATCAGCAAATAAAGAAAAACACATACGGATCCTAAAAAAAAAAAAAATCGATTTGCTTGTTTTTGTTGTTTTTTTTCTGGTCATTTGTTGTTTACCAGTGCTTATACACATATAAGACGTGCTGTAGACCTACTGATACCGATCAGCTGTTGAAATAAAATGAAAATAAGCATTTATGGAGAACTGTAAAATCAATATGTTACGAAGTGTATTTACAACATACATTACCCTACATAATGTAATACTGTGATTAAGATATTGTAATATATTTAATTGGTAATCCTAAAAATGCTTAATTGTATAGCAGTGCATTGGTTTCATGCAGATTGTTGGACTTGCAGCGCGACCTAGTGGACACAAAGATAAATGCCGGAAACTCATTCTGAATAGGAAACGGCTCAGTTTTTGTTATCCTGGCAGTAAAGCATGCAGTACAAACTCGCCCAGTGCTTCCTTTGTGTAACATGCGCCTTTCTGAAGTAGGTTGCTATATAATATTCCGTGTATTAAGTCCTGCTGTTATGCACTTAGTAAAATCTTTATTATATCCTCTTTACAACGTTGACTGTATTGCTTAACTAACTATTACATGCTAATAAAATTTTACTATGGACAGCATTTTCACCATTTGGTGGGGACAGTAAAAACATGAGAGTTTGCATTGTTGGACTTTATATGACGTTTTAGCACTTAATAAAATGTTACTGGTGCACTTTAATGTTTACAAGCCTACAAAACTCCTGGCAGTTTGTCAGTAGTCTCTCTTTTTAATTTTTTTTTTTTTTTTTTTTTTTTTTGTATGGCCCTGGTGAAATATACCACCTATGAAAAAAAGAATGTCCAGAAAAAAAATCCTCACTGATGTGATGACGTGCTACATTAGAAATAGGGAAATAGCGATTCACACATATAGCTCGGCAATAGTTATGTGATACAACTGTTATTATTTGCAAGTACAGTGAATTATATTGCATCTAAGTAAACACACAAGCCTATAGTAAACACTTCTTTTACCTGTCGCTTATGGGGCGATAATAAAGATTAATGGAACTTTATACAACAGTGGTCCCTCCCCCACAACCTTATGTATTCCAACTGCATTAACCCAATTAAATAGCAGATAAATGTACAGCGATTTGTTAATGTGACTTTTTACATTTCTACAAACATTTTAAATATTTCATTACTTGGTGTATTACTTTTTTCCAAGAAATACGGTAAGCTCCTTTTTTTTTTTTTTTTACATTCTTGCGTATGGTTGACCTTGCTAAGAGTCATGTGTTGTTGTTTTAATACAGTGCTCCAGGCTTTTGTAGTCCCAATCCTAACAAAAACGGTAAATATTTGCTTTATTATTGTTATGGTGAAAATCTATTTGTGACACATAATGGAATTTATTGACATTATGCAAATACATTCTGTTAAAATGTACGTGGTTAATCAAGCATGTGTAAAATCATAGTGATTGTGGAAGAAAACTGTCACTGGGGTTGTGTGTGTCTGCTAAAAAGGGCTGCTCAGGACTATCAAAGGGTTCTGTTTCCTCACTAAATGCTTCTTATCAGTGCACTGTTTGTTTTGTAGTGGATGCTGTTGTTTATGTGCTCTTCACTTACACAGCCTGTCATGTAGGCCCCATTTGCTGAGTCTGACAGGCTGACTGACCGGCCAAGACACTGCTGTCAATCACAGGGGAAACACATACCCAGGAATGCGGCACACACACCAAGGAGGTTTTACTGTAATGAAAGAAACAGATACAATTAGAAATGTACATAACGTTAAGTGCGGTAATAGGAATAGTCATGAAGGTAGTCTGATTACTTAAACCTCTTCAGAAAAATAACAATAAATGTAGCCTGTTACTGGTACTAAAACATCATTTATTGTAAAACAGCCTTAAGCATTTGTGCAACACAAACAACCTTTGGCAAAAATGATTTTAATGTTTTAATACCTCCACAGTTTTGGTAGAAGTGTTTTTTTTTTTCTCCTAAGTCACTGATACAGACTTTATACATTTAAGACTGAATGTTTTTAGCTTCACAACTGTTTATCAGGTGTTATCAGGTTGCTCTGAGTGCAGGTTCTGTGCTTGTTTTCAATTTTGCATGTGTCTTGTACCTGTACATCTCAATGTTTCTATTACATACGTCACATTTTTAATCTTTTTGCTTGTCAATTTAACGCAGTTGCATAGACCTTTGTACTTTGATTGGACTCTCAACACTTTTTTAGTTATCTTGTCTTTCTCTAAGTGGCTTAAGAAGACATTTTCCACATACAGTGAGGTACTGACTTACTGATCGCTTGATTGTAATCTTGTTTTATAGAAAGAAGAACGCAGTTGGTTATAGTAGTATGAATTCATCTTGCCAATTCAGACACAGAGCTGGACAAATGTATTCCTCTCATCTTTTCTCACATTTTTTGTTTTTTAGTGTTGGCTGAAATTATGCATCTGTTTCCTTTTCAGCCTCCATCATCTCCACATTGTACACTGACAGAAATACTACATCACAAAAAGTATGAAAATGTCTGCTGAAAAATATTGGCTGGTCGTTGCAATAGGTGTTGTTGTCTGTTGCACTGCCTGTTAGGGAGTCATGCCCTTTTATGCTCTGTAAATGCTCTTTTGCTTGGTTCTTTGGTGCAGTGATTAAAAGGGTTGCTTGAAGAGTGCATGTTGACTGGTTCATTCCCATCATGCTCCCTGTTGCAACATGAAGGGCCCAACATCTTTGTATCTTTGACTTAAGAATACAGAATCACGACTAGATTCAAGACCTATGTCTGTTTTCGCTTGTTGCCCAAGACTAATCAGCAACTGTTCACCCTTTGTTAAAATGTATACTTCCGCTGGGATTATGGCCTTATAAAATCTCTATCAAAATTTTCATCACTCTTGATCAACAACTTGCCACATATTTCTGTAGAAATGTCACCACAAGAAGGAAGTTGCATTTTTTGTCTTGCAATACAGGAAGTCTCTTTTCATCATTCTGTACAGAACTACTGTAGTATTAGTAGTAGTAGTAGTAGTAGTAGTAGTCATAGTAGTAGTAGTATTCAAGGGAACAAATGCCAGTATGAACACAAGTCATAGAACCCAATTAAGTTCATAAACCATGCTTAAAGTTTTTTTCTTTATGCTACATAAAACAGATAAAAAGGATAATAAAGTGTAACATACATTTTAAACCGTAACTAAATATAATGTATAGCATTCTGTTTTACAAAGTGCACTGACACGAGTATTCCAAAGCAGTATTCTGCAGTCTTGAACATTTCAGCACGTACTTATCTGAAGGCAACATACTCCCTGATTACACTGGTAACAATGCCGCTCTTCGAACAATTTGTTGAAAGAGCTTTCATAGCTCGATAGATGGGACCTGTTCACCAAAATGGATGGCTTTCTCATCCCATTGAAATGCACAGGAAGCTAAACTGCTGCCAATTTGTTTTTTGGGGTTTTTTTTTTTGTTTATTTGCAGGAAGACTGAAATCTAGTCACTTGAACTTTTTATTAAACCAATACTGTATTTTCTTACTTATCTGGTCAGTGTTGTCAATTATATGGCTGTCATATAGCTAGTGTTGCAGATGCCTGCATCTGTACCTTTTTGTCATTGGTTTATATTGGTTTTCATATACATTTTCAGCAGATTTTCATGAAGGATCATTTGTTAGATTCATCCCCAATGTGTATAGGTATGAACTTACAGTATTTATGCATATTTGGCTTTAGATGTTATGTGCTGAAACGGCTTAAACTGAAAGCAGTTGTTAATTTGCATACAAAAGCATTGTTATTAAAATAATACAATATGATATGCAGACAGTAAACTAAATGGGACCAGATTATTACATGTATGAAGTATAAATGTGAAACTGGAAACATTTTTTAGATATATTTGATCTCAGAACAGCTAAAATATTGCTACCCAATTTAGATTGAACTAAGAAACAAGAATGCATATGTTGCATCAGTAGAAGGTCACATGACTACATCAAGATGGCATCTAGTCGCCAAGCTAACATTTCAGCTTGTGCCTTCAGTATTACTGTATAATGATTAATACATGATTATTGCTCTGCTGAAGGCCCTGGACTTCTTGACTTAATAAACAGCACATAAATCAGTTCTCTTTGTATGGAGAAAGGCAGTTATGTGTTAGTTTTAATTGCAGTACGAAAACAAATTGGATACCTTATAAGCCTTACCTATTAAATAATACATATTAATACCACTAACTATGACTAAATAAAAATATTTTATGTTATGAATAAAGATGGAAAAAGTCTACCTTAACCATTCCATGTACCTCCTTATAAATAATACTAAAGGGATTGTCAGTTTTTCTACCTCTATGAGATGAGTATTTTATTGCATATGATAACATATGCAGTTGAGCTGTCCAAAGCCTGTTCCTTTTGCAGCTGCTAATTTGGCTGTAGCACTGCACCCCCTTGTGGCAAAATTCGGGAATTAATTCTGAATAATTGGTCAGTTTGCAAAACACTAATCATTGCTGCCAGACACTGAAAACAGTGGGCTTTTAGCAGCAGAGCTAACAGACTGAGAAACAAGTAATAAAGTAACAGCTTAAAAATGATAACCTAATGCCACGTTAAAGCAATTCTCAAAATATTGCTTTCAACTGTCACATTAGGTCTCCGAGGCATTTTCTTCTGCTGGTTTATTTTCGTAAATATTGGAAAAATTGATTTCCAACAGAGACCCGCAAATTAAATTATTCTTTTATATCTGTGTGAATCTATATCTGGGGTACCTTCAAGGCACAACAGATTATGTTGCATGTTTTCTACTAAACGTATTACTGTTTCAATACATTTGCACCAAAATACCTACAGTTTTTTTCTGCATTTATCAGATATACATTGCAAACATGATTTCCTGCTTCATTGGTAACAGAAAGTATATAAACCAATATCCTTAATGATTTAAAAAAAAACTTTTTGATATCCATGTGCTTTCTGTCGTGCCACATGCATAGGAGGCTGTGTGGTCCAGTGGTTAAAGAAAAGGGCTTGTAACCAGGAGGTCCCCGGTTCAAATCCCACCTCAGCCACTGACTCATTGTGTGACCCTGAGTAAGTCACTTAACCTCCGTCTTTCTGGTGAGACGTAGTCTTAAGTGACTCTGCAGCTGATGCATAGTTCTCACAACCTAGTCTCTGTAAGTCGCCTTGGATAAAGGCGTCTGCTAAATAAACAAATAACAATAATAATGTGAAAAACCACAGTGTATAAAAACAGGAATGATAGCAGTGGAAACCTTAGGGTATAGATATTGTGGGTGGGGAGTCTCTCCAGACAATGCACCACAACCCTCTTAATACCTGCCTTGCTATGTTACACTCCACTCCTGGTTTATTTATGACATTATTATTATTATTATTATTATTATTATTTATTTCTTAGCAGACGCCCTTATCCAGGGCGACTTACAATCGTAAGCAAATACATTTCAAGTGTTACAATACAAGTAATACAATAAGAGCAAGAAATACAATAACTTTTGTTCAAGCAAAGTATAAGTGTGACAAACCACAATTCAATAATACAGCAGATAATAGTGATAGTTACATCAGGATATGATTAAATAGTGATAGTTACATCAGGATATGATTAAATACAAAGTACTACAGGTTAAACACTTGGCAGATTACAGTATTCTGAAGTACAGGATTAAATGCAGTAAAATAGGGGGCAGATAAGAGCAAAATAAAGCACATTTACATGAAGGGTGATAGTGTCCCAGGATACAAACAGAGGAGTTCTACAGGTGCTCTTTGAAGAGGTGAGTCTTAAGGAGGCGCCGGAATGTGGTCAGGGACTGGGCAGTCCTCACATCTGTAGGAAGGTCATTCCACCACTGCGGAGCAAGGGTGGAGAAGGAGCGGGCTCTGGAGGCAGGGGAGCGTAGCGGAGGTAGAGCTAGTCTTCTAGTGCATACTTGAGAGAAGCTCTGAGATAGGGTGTGGTTTTGAGCTGCTCTAGGATGACCTCTTACCCAAATTACCAACAGTCCAGCATAGCTTTTTATTACTGCAGCCAAGACCACATTGAAACTTGGGACCCCATCTTGAGGAGACAAGCTGCAAGCTTACTGCAGTATACCATGGTACTAGCATAGCAGCGTGTAGGAAAGAGCACGCTCGTAATAGCGAAAGAAAACTGCAAATGATCTTGTTACATAGGAACAGATACATATACATGCTGGTCTCTGTAGTTCTGTAACTGCTGTATTTTTTTTTCTTTCACAGAACAATTAAATAAAATAGTTGGAGCCTGGAGATAAATAGTCCACTGTGTGAAATGCAGCATTAACATATAAATTAACCACAGGCCTTGGGTGATACCACTGTTAGATGATAAGGAAGATTTGTTTTTCAATAAAGCTAGCTCACTGTTTCAGATTATATATATTACACTGCTTTTATTCAGTAATTACTTGTTATTTCTTTGTTGTTCTGAATGTAAGAGAAAAGCTATACTGAACATACAATAAAAATGCAAAAATGTAATTCAAATAATAAACAAACTGTTAGGATTTTAAGTGTGTGCATTGCAAAGCAATTTAATAACAATATTCTGGAAACTGCAGACATTCAAATGTGCCGAATATTTCTAAACATAGCAATGTAATTGCAGATTTGATATTTCATATGAATCAGTACAATTCCTAGCTGTGTAGCTTGTAACCAATTATGCACTTTAAGAAAATATATGTTGTTTAGTGCCACAAACAATATTAATATCATGTTGCAACATGAATTATTATCTCAACAATTTCTCTAAGAACTATGTTGTCTGCCATGCTGTTTTAGTTTGACATATTCAGGGTCCTCATTCAAACTCTTATGTACTGATGGTGTCCATTCTTCTGTCTGTCTGCCTGCCTGTCTGTCTGTCATATAAGGTGAACATGCCTGTATTTTGCACCAGTCTTCACCAAAGCAATCTTTATCATACACTTCGATATTTCATTTGGCTGTGCAACTTGTATGCGCTTATGAGGACCTTCTGTATGTGAGTGCACTGTTTTCATCTGTTTCACCAATTGTTATGATTGTTTTCTAGAAACTAATAGCTGCTTAAAAAATAACACATTTTGTAGGTAACATAGCTTGTCTTCATTATAGCCTTCAACTTTTAGCTTTTATTAGTCCATCCAATTAGAGACCACACTTTAAGTTGTCATGATCTTGTGCCAAAGAAAACCAACCTAGTTTCATCCCAATCTGATGAGCAGTTCGATATACAACAGCATACAATGCGTACAACGTAAATGCATATAGCCACCTCCACTGAAACTCCTTCGATGGTACATTTTACCTATAATAAAGGTTTTACATCCAGCACATTGACTAAAGACAGCAGTGTAGCAGTGTGTGAAGAGAGTGATAACTCTGTGTCAGACCGCTGTGAGATGAAATTCCTTTGCCATCCATCAGTCAAGCATGAGCTTGAGCTTAGGTCTAGACCAGGGGTGGCCAAACTTCCTGACCTTACGAACCGCATACCAACATTTTCATATGGCTGAGAGCCGCAAGACACATACTGTAAAACGTGAAATGTTTGTGAGCAAGGCATTGTAAATACTAGCATTGTTTTACATTTTTTTTAACCAGCTTCTTTACTGAACGCCGAAAGGAGCATCTGCTGGCTGCTGAGGCCTGCTTTTAAAGAGCCTAGCTTGTTTCTCCTTGTCTGCTCCAAGAGCATATTCAGCTGAAAATGTGTTGTGATATGTTTCATAATGACGTTTGAGGATTCTCGCCTTGTGCAGACTACGGTGTAAGCGATTTGTTGGAGATGAGACACAGGTTTACCAGTTTTCAGTGAAAGCAAACTCTTCCTCCCATTCTGGCTTAAAGCCTCATACTCGTGAGCCACAGTTTGCCACCTCTGGTCTAGACTTGAAGGTACATGAAGGTTTGTTGACCTCCCCCTGGTGGTTGATGGATTTAATGACTGCTCACTGCCTTTATCTATACTACTGAAGTACTGAAGTACTGAAGTAAATATTATACTGTATTTTTTGTTATAAAATGGCAATTGTACATAACTGCCCAGTCATGATCATAAACATTTCTAAAGGACTGTATTTGTTCAGTCTTAAATAAAACATTTTGACAAGCTGTTTATTGTAATGTGACCTAATGCTGCAACAAAGTAATACTACTTTATAAAGAACACATTTACAGTGTCTCTTTAAACAACTTGCACTTTTGTGGCAAAGCTGCCATAAAATGTAACAATATTTATCTGTGAATATTAAGCATGCTGTTTATCAAACCTATAAAATGTAGTTTAATATATATATATATATATATATATATATATATATATATATATATATATATATATATATATATATATATATATATAAAAAATTAGTCTTGTGGTAAAATAAGTTAAAAATCATAAAATACATCCCTATTGTCTATGTTATTATACAGTTAATGTACTGCAGTTGCCAAGTGGGGTCTATTTAATTGATCATAAAAATTGGTGGATCATTAAGATGAGTGTAACAAGATTACAAAAATCTAACATTCAACAGTGTATGGGAATCTATTCAGTGCATTTCTCTCTGTAAAAAATGGAAAACACCAGATGGGTCCTTAAGTATTTAGATTCACCACAATTTACATACATTGAATAGACCCTAATGTCGAAGCTCTAGTCATCAATGGAATTTTGTGGGCAAGTGATCCAAAAATGGATATCAATGGAGAAAATGGGGATCTATTCAGAAATAAAGTCATTTATAAATAAGTACAAAGTCAGTAGGGTCTTCAGGAAACATATTATTATACAGTTGATAGTTTTAACAGGCTAGACAGTGTTATAAGAAGGCATTGATAAAAAAAACCTCAGAATTACTGTATAATATGACTTATGTCATTCATAGTAATAAACTGTCATTCCTTGTTGATAATCATCAATATCTTTAATCACACAATTATAGATATTTTATAAAGTGGGACCGATGTGATTATACTTAATGTTGCCCGGTTATATTCTAGTTTCTGCATCTAAAAATGTCAAATGTGAAATGTACCATATTATCATATTATGAAAAGGAAACCCTTTCCTGTGATCTTATCCTTGAAAGCTGAGATTCGGTGTGAGATGTGAAGGGCTTAGATAAATCACCACTGTTAACGCAGTCTTATTTTAAAATCCACACACTAGAGTAAATTAGACGTGTACCCAGGGCCGGATTAACCCATCACTGGCCCCAGGCAAGCATAAACTTGCGGGCTGGTACCCCTGAAAAAACAGCCACACACATATGCATACACACATACACATACACACATACCTCTATATACATAGCCTTTATAATTAGCCCTCCTCCCTCTTACAACAGGTATACTTCTCAGTTTTAAGTTATTATGAATGAATCTGACAGAAAATTAAAATGTAGGGGATGTGCTAAATGCATTTCAAAATAAAGCAGGAAAAAACTGAAGCCTATGTTAAATCCTGTAGCACCGCTGGACAATGACTTTTCCTGATTTACTGAATAAAAAGGCAACAGTTCAAACAAACAAGGAACACCATAGGAAGTTGAAAAAGGGTAATATATAGAAGGTTGCTCAAACTTTTATTCACTAACAGTAGCTCCACAATAGTCCACAAAAATAAATAGTAAAAAACAAACATACCTGTTGTGTAGTCAAGTACGTTACAGTTTACTGAATGTAAAATCGGCAATAATGTTTCCTTGTTTTTTTTTTTTTGTTGATCAGATGGGTTTTGACTCGCTTCATTAAAGAAAATGCATTTTTCTCCAGAACAGAGAAATCGCCAATGTTTTGTCATACAAGTAAGTTTAGGTGTTACATATGGTAGAGGTCTGTACCGTATAGAATTCTGTACCCTTGATGATTCCACGCAGACACAGCTGCATTTTTTCAAAGATGGCTGGACGTGAACGCTTGATGTTTCTGAACAGTATTTACATGTAATAAAATGAAAATGTGTTTTAAAAAGAAAAAAAACTTTTATAAGGTTACTTTAAATCAAGGGTTTCGTGTATTGAGCAATGCAGGAGACTGAACGTACTGTATATCTAGAAAATCAGTGGTGTTAAATGTTTTATTTTGCACAGAATTAGTTTTGTCTTGTTTACAATATTTGTTGCAAGCTGCAGCAGAAGTCAATGGCAGTGCTTGAGAGCACATCAGGGTGCGGGCACAGAAATATCACGCGTGCACATCCTTTTATTTAATGTATTATGCCTATATTTAATGTATTTGCATTGTTTTTTTAATGTTTGTATTTAATGTACTATGCCCTGTATTTCACTGTATTTAATGTATTATGCATTGTTCCTCACTATCTTGTAAAGCGCTTTGTGATGGTGGTCCACTATGAAAGGCGCTATATAAAATAAATATTGATTGAGTCATTGATTGATCCAGCGATCTTTGAAAAACTGCATCTGCAGAGGCAAGGAATCATGTGTGGTTACATAAATCTGTCAGAACAATTTGATTTTGAGATGCATGCCTTGGTTCGAATGTCAGTGAGTGAAGTTTGTTCCAGTTTAGGTGCAAATCTGTATATGTAAAAACAAAACAAACAAACAAACAAAAAAACATGACCCCTCCCCCCTTGAGTTCAGGCCCTTGGCACATGCCTAGTTTGTCTATGCATTAATCCTGCCCTGCAATCGGTTAGGAAAATTTCACTGTAAAAATGCCATCCATCTTTCAACAAGAACCACCCTCTGACATTAGAAAATGCTGGCACCATGCCTAGCAATAAGATTTGATGAACGTTTCAGCAGTAGAGAACATGACATTTTACTACATAGTGAGGCCTGGTCAAAACAACACAAGCAGCAGCCACTGTGATTAAAAGGGCAGGTTGTTAAGGTAGACGAGATTGCATCTAGCCTGCCAAGAAAGATGAACTTCACAGGAGGAAGAACTTACGGGAGCAAGAATTTATACTGGTATATAGCTTGTTCATGGTTTATGGCTAGCAAAGCATTTTTGCTATGTCTTTCATTTTTTTTTTTTTTTTTTTTTTTTACAAAAATGTAATACAAACACAAATAGACAACAAATAAGGTTGAATCGAAATAGTAGTCAGTTATCATTTTTTGGTTGGACATCGATGGAACTTAACAAGCTTTCTAGCAAAGCCTTTGCATTGCAGTAATTTGTTTTTGAGCCCATTGCAGATGGTTGCTATGCTGATGCACCAGGGAGGCCACAAATAGGCTGATCCCTGGAGCCAGCATTACATTTCAGTCATCAATAGGAAATCCACATTACTGAAGGCAAGTCTATTAAAGCAAAGCTATGTCTTGGTTGGTTCGCTCCACTATTATCTCAGTTTATCTTGGTGAAAGCTGGTGAAACCTTAATTAGTCATTTAAGGTGTCTTAAAATGATGTATTAACATGTTATAGATGCTTAATATATGTGTTATAGTTTACTAATAAAGCGTTATAGAACAAACTGTAAATTGGCACTAAAATGCTTTACATAGATGATGAATAGATCTGCAATTATGAAAATATAAACCATTATATTGCTACTTAATGGGAAGTGTTAAATAAACCTTCAGAAGCATATTTTAACATGGAATTTAAACTATGTCATTTTTTGTATACTTTGTAAAATTAAATGTAACAGTTTATGCTCAGATTAAGTTAATAGCAATGTTATATAATATAAAATGACTAGATTACAATGTAATACTGTAATGTTGTTTGTTCAAGCTATGGACTGGAGTTTGTGCAACAAAAACAAGCTAACATACTGTACTATATTGTAAGATTTAAAATATTGTATTAATCATTTTACAATTCTCCGGTTATAAGAAGTAACCTCGCACACAGCTAAAAGGTCTGTCTGTAACACAGGATAAGATCGGGTTCTTTTGATGGTTCAATGGACCTTTTGTTTTGTTAGTGTTGTTACCATGACACCAAATAACTGGTTTATTTTATGGCATAAAGAGTAGTTGTTACCTTGGGCTGAGTACCCCTGATCATGTATAAATTGCTTTGCTAATTAAAATACTGATTACGATCACAGGTACAAGTCTCAAGCCTGGCTCGGCATGATCTTCAAAGACTTCTGCTGGACGACTCCCAAGAAGGGGGGCTGGTTTTGCCTTCTATTTAAACCTATTTATTTCTGTACTCTTTAATCAAGCTCACCTGATGGCACTGAAGGGTCCTGTAGGGTTAAACCTACAGTATTATTTTGTTTGAAGATTTGTCCGTGCAGTTCATACATGTTTACGTTCTGTACACTGGATTTCCTTTTTGTCTCAGAATTGAACTGTATTTATTGAAAATCACATCAAGAGGACTGGAATTATTATTTTCGAGAAATAAACAAACCTATTTAACTTTACAATATTGAGTTATATAACATGTAGAATTAAGGAGAATGATAGCATTAAAGCAGGGTGTAGAGATGCATCATTATCAATGCTATATTGTATTTAATGATCCTGAAATATCATTTTCCATAGTATATCATGCTCTAGTATGAATATTTTAAATAGCAATATGTTTATAATGGGATTTGGATCCCCTTAAAGTGTCTAAATATTTAGCAAAATATCAAACTATGTTATACATGTTTATAACACAGTTACATATAATTCCAGAACTGTATATTAAAAAAAAAAAGATTATTATTGGGGGATATTGGTGGTCAACTATCCCAAGTCACCCTTGTTTCTTCATCCACCTGGGAATTTGATTACTTTCCTGTATTATACACTTGCACCATCTAGTTACTGTTGAAGTGGAATCAGCATGCAGTACGACTGAATGAAAAACCTTATGGAGAATATATATTTTTTAAGCCATATAACAACATAAAACATGACAAGGTTATTTCTACAGAGGTTATTGATTGTGATGTCATTGTACTTTTTTTTTATTATTATTCCTACCGCAGTAGCTTTATGATTATAATAAAGTTTTGTGTACCTTCATAACTGTGTGATACATATTTCTTTTGTGGAATCTATGAAGGACAAGTCGGATACAACCAACCCAAACACATGTAGGCCTAGCAGTATTGACTAACTATGTGGAAAGGTAACAGTGTGAGGTGTGCATTCTGCACTGCACAAGAAACAAGACTCATTAGAAACAGAACTCTTTAAAGAAATGCATATGCTTTTGACTGCTGGTTAACTAGTTAGTGTTGAAAAATCTTGAGCATGTCTGTGTGGCAATGAAATCAAGCAGAGGGGGGCTTGTTGATTTATTACGATTCTTCATTGAGTTAAGGGGAATTCCACTGTGATGAAGCCATCTGCACAGACTAGACACAGTGTTTTAGTCAGATGCCAGTCTGCATGCTGTAGGCAGGAATGCAGGAGTAGACTAAAATGTTGCTTACAGATTTACAGGCACAGAACAGAAGCTATGGATCACATCTGGAGAACAGTATGTGTTTGTAAATCAGTTCACTGCTTAATGTTGGCAGCATATTAAGCCACTATCTTTTCTTGGGAAACACACATTCATGTTGTTGTTGATGCTACAACATGTTGTTCCAGCAGGCATTTGATTGACTGTAGTTTCAGTAACTGTAATACCTGTTTTTGTTTCATTTACATACATATGTGTTTAATGAACAGGTCATTATATGTAAGACAAGATTCCATTTAGATACATTTGCCAGTTCTAAAACTGCCTGTGAACAGTAGAACTTGTGGTGATTTTGGGCAACCTTGACGCTAATTAATATTTCTAATTCCAGGTTTTCTTTTTTTTTTCATTGGAGTGATTCACTGTAGTAATAAAGTGTAACATACATATCCATGTCCATAGATGTAAAAACACATTACTGATGACAACATGTTAAATCAAATCTCATTGCAAATACTTGTTCACAGGTTCTGCACAACCTATATATATACTCTATATATACCTATATATATTCTAACCTCGGCATTTCTGGAACACCCCTTAGCTGGCTGCACTCATACCTATCTTCCCGCACCTCTGCTGTTGCTTTCAACAGCTTCACTTCTCCCCCCTCCCCTCTGACTGTTGGTGTTCCCCAGGGCTCTGTCCTCGGACCCTTGTTATTCTCTCTGTACACCTCACCTCTTGAAACTCTAATCTCTTCTTTTAACTTCCCCCACCATTTCTTTGCTGACGACACCCAGATTTTCTTTTCCTTCCCTTCCTTCACCCCTGACCTTTCCGCCCGTATAACTGCTTGTTTGACTGCTATCCAATCTTGGATGGCACACCAATTCCTCCTCATCAACCCATCAAAAACTGAAATCCTTTTCTTCCCCTCCCCTTCTTCTCCCCCTCCCACTCCCACCATTTCATTTGCTCCCCTGTCCCTCATTCCGGTTAATTCTGCTCGCAACCTCGGCTTCATCTTTGACGCGACCCTTTCCCTTGCTGATCATATCTCGGCCACTACACGCACCTGCCGATTCCACCTATTCAACATCCGCAAAATACGCCCCTCCATCTCTTTATCTGCCACTAAACTCCTGGTTCATACTCTCATCTTCACCCGCCTCGATTACTGCAGCTCCCTCCTCCTTGGCCTTCCCTCCTACGCCTTCACACCACTACAGCAAATTCAAAACGCCTCTGCCTGTATCATATTCAACCTCCCCCACTCCTCTCATACCTCCCCTCTTCTCCACCAGCTACACTGGCTTCCTGTTTACTATCGCTGCTTATTTAAATTCCTTACCCTAGTCTTCAAATCCCTCCATGGTCTCGCCCCACCCTATCTAGCTGCACTTATCACTTACTATGTTCACTCCCGTCCCTTACGTTCTCAAACTCTGTTGTCCCTCTCGGTCCCACTCTCGCCCTGTGCCCAATCCTCTTTCCGTTCCTTTTCCCTCCTGGCTCCCTTTCATTGGAATAAACTCCCACTTCATTTAAAACAGTCCCCTACACTACGCAGTTTTCGCTCCTCCCTTAAAACTCATCTTTTCACCCTAGCCCATCCCACTGCGTGTCCTAGCCCCTAACCCCCGGTCAGGACTCTTGCTTGCTTGCTCAACCCTGCCCTAGCCTCTGTTCTCACTGTAGCACCACTCTACTTACCCACCCTTGCCCAATAAACGTACCTTCTTCCTTCAGCCTTTTCTTTTGAATGTACCGTTTAGTTTAAAAATTGTTCAGCGCCTTGGTTAAAGGCGCTATATAAATAAATATAAATAAATAAATACTATATATACTGTAACTACTGCAAAGGGGGTTCAAATCATTTTGTGGAATTGCAGGTAGCATTCTTCTGGGTTGTCTCTTGTAAAATGTCAGATGTTTAAATTGTTTATTATATATTTCCAAATTGCCATTTATGTATGTACGTGTGTAGTCATTATTTAACTGTTTTTTATCTGATTGATTGATGCCATGGTGTGGATATTTTAAACCAAATTATTATTATTATTATTATTATTATTATTATTATTATTATTATTATTATTATTATTATTATTATTGTATTTATGAATCTTTTAAGGGATATTTATCATTAAACAGCATCTAAATTAAATGTTGCTGTATTTGAATAATGAACTGTTATAGTACATTAATGGAATACTGTTTACAGTGATAGCTTGTTCTACATGAATCAATCCCAGTATGTGGTTACATAAATAGAAGCTTGGCACTGCATGTGTTGAATACTGGGCCATTTCTTGCAGGAAATGGGAGCCAAATTCCTACTCAATGAATGGAGAGGAAATCTCAATGTGGCAAACCACCATAGAATGCTTCAGTACAAAAAAAGGTTCTTCCTTAGCTGCCAGATCCCAGTAGGTGAGAATGATGAAATAATAATAAGCTTCCTGTGTGTTCTTTTCATTAGTTAGTTTTTTTTTTCAACAATCTGTGGAAAAAAGATTCGGAGACCCTTATTTCTGAGCTCGACAAATTGGTCTGGTCCTTAGGGAATAGCAGCTGCATAAATAATTGGGTTAAAAAAAATCGTGATACAATTATTTCCTGTACCTTGCTTGTGGAAATAATAATTAACTAGAACGTGTTCACATGGCAGTCAGCAATGCATGGCCTTTGGAAACAAAGAATAGCTAACAAGGAGTGTACCAGGACCTTTCATTTCCTATTAACATTGGGCATAACCGACATTTTCCATTTTTTTTCCGTAATCTAATCAGATTACCACCATGCGTCCCAGTGGTTTGCGACCATGACCCCAATATGTCACTCATAAAACCTATCAATCTACTCTTGTTTAAAATATATTAACTTGTTGGTTAGCAGTGCATGGAAAAATGTTATCAGTAATTCATATTAGCTCTTAACCCTCATAATCCCTTTACAGCCTTACCTGAAACCACCTTGGGTCTCTTGCGACCTATTTTTCCATTTAAATACCATGAGTTTTCCTTTATATATAATCAATGATTTGGTGTAATTCATGCTTATTCTTTAGACAGTGTCTGTATATATATATATATATATATATATATATATATATATATATATATATATATATATATATATATATATAAATCATTAATTTATTAAAAAAATGTGGTCCAGTGGTTAAAGAAAAGGGCATATTGTCAACTATCAATTGACATGCATATTAAAAAATGTCAGTTTGAAGTTGGGGTTTACAATATGTTTATCAAATTAATATTGAGACCATTTGAAAAAAAAAAAAAAAACTGAACCATACTGCAAGTAATATGAATACTGATGCAATCTAAAATGCACTGTATTGTTTGTACTGTAGCATTTGAGTTCAGATTTTAGTCTGATGTAGAAAATAATGCAGCCATTGTAGTCTATTATAACAGATGCTGGACCATACAAGCATTTATCACCATGTTAATGTTTCAGAAGTATTACATTCACCTCCTGAGTTATTTATTTTAATCTTTTTAACATCAGCGTTTTCTAACTGGTTTACAGTAGACTTGGTTCACTGGTTAATGCTTTGCAAATAACGCGCCATGTTTTCTGAACCATGGTTCCATGGTTTTCTGGCATAGGTGCAGAAGGACAGGTCACGCTCTTTACCTGGTGCAGAAAGACAAGACAATGTAAAACTGTGCTACATTCTTTCAAACACATGTTCCATTTGAGCTGTTGCTTGTTCTCGAGACCCTTTACCACACTTCTTATCCTGTGTGCACTGTTTTTGTAATGACCACCGGTGAAGGTTTTGATGGTGAGTGAGGTAGCAGCTGACTCTAAGGTAATACTTTTTTTTTTCAACAATATCAGTTTACTAATACAGTACATCGCTTTGACATTTTGTGAATGTACAACAAATCACAATAAACCGAGAGCCTGGATTCTGTTTTCATTCACCAGCTGGTGGGCTATAAATATTTCAAAATATATTAGGACATTGACCATAACAACAAACTGATGACCAGATCTAACCTTAGTGGCTGAAATCCATGGAAAACGACATTTTTTGGACTTGTGAATTATTGTGTCTCTATTTTTATGATGCCGAGTTTGCATTAAATAAAGAAACAGCATGATCATAGTTATTGACATTTGGTATTTCACTTTAAGGAAAGGTCCACCATAGTTCCAATGTGTTGTTTCTCCACAGTCAAAGAATCTCTCATTTGTGTGTTCTTCTTTAACATTCTGTTATAGAAAAGCTATTTACTTTCTCAAAATAGAAATGAGTAAATATCTTAATTAAACTAACACTTTCTCTGTTTTTGCATATGTATCATTAACCTTAATGTTTAAATGTATAGTTGTAATGTGAACAGTGAAAAGTGATTTTCTTCTTCCTTTTTATTCCATGCAGTGGATAACATGTGGAAGAATTCTAGGTAAGGCAGTCAGTGGATTTCCACTGGGATTGTATGTACAGTACAGCATCTCATTAAAACTAAGTTATAATGATTAAGCATTCTTGGTTACAGAAACTGCATGACAAAATGGAAGGATGCATTTAGTTTAGAATGCTGACCAAACAATGTAACTAGACACTAGAGACTCTGAGGAAAAATATATAACTGTGAGAGGAAAACATATAGTACACTGAACTGTGTGGGGATTTACATTGTTTTAATCGATAGCTGTATTCACAAATAAATTACCATTTAAAAATAAATTAATATTGTTTATTTGATGAAATACTATATAGCTATTTGTATTGTTTTGTGTCTTTGCTATATGTGTGTAATATCCCTTAAGTTAACCCTGTCATGCATGGTGACCTCATATGGGGACGGAAAGAAAAACTCTCTTCTAGTCTTTATGGAGACATATGAGGATGCCATTTCTTCCCCATATAAAGCCATTTTCAATGAAAAATATATGTATTACGTGTCCAACGCTACTCTTTTTCAGCTACTTTCAATATTCCATGCATGCAAGGGTTAAGGCTAATACATTTTGTACACACAGGCATGTCTGTAGGTTTCCTAACTAAGGGGTCTCTCAGCCCCCTGCTGAGACATCGTTTGGCCTATAATTTTTTGCAAATGTTTGAGGATGTTTATGAACCTCAGAACTGACAGTCTCCATAAGAAAGTATTGGTCCTGTCATTTGCCTGTAAAAAAAGTTGTTTTGATAAAGACCAGAGCCTACCCTAGGTTCTTCACTAATATAATACCTCTCCTGAACAGTAGGAGATGAGGAGAAACAGGATGTAGAAGTCAATTGCATTTTCAATCTCAGGAGGGGGTCTCCGTGGCAACCTGAAAAATAGTTTGGGGAAATGAGTTCCTGTCAATAGTAATACTTAATTATATATATATATATATATATATATATATATATATATATATATATATATATATATATATATATATATACAGACATGCTCAAATTTGTTGGTACCCTTACAGCTCATTGAAATAATGCTTCATTCCTCCTGAAAAGTGATGAAATTAAAAGCTATTTTATGATGTATACTTGCATGCCTTTGGTATGTCATAGAATAAAGCAAAGAAGCTGTGAAAAGAGATGAATTATTGCTTATTCTACAAAGATATTCTAAAATGGTCTGGACGCATTTGTTGGTACCCCTTAGAAAATATAATAAATAATTGGATTATAGTGATATTTCAAACTAATTAGTTTCTTTAATTAGTATCACACATGTCTCCAATCTTGTAATCAGTCATTCAGCCTATTTAAAATGGAGAAAAGTAGTCACTGTGCTGTTTGGTATCATTGTGTGCACCACACTGAACATGGACCAGAGAAAGCAAAGGAGAGAGTTGTCTGAGGAGATCAGAAAGAAAATAATAGACAAGCATGGTAAAGGTAAAGGCTATAAGACCATCTCCAAGCAGCTTGATGTTCCTGTGACAACAGTTGCAAATATTATTAAGAAGTTTAAGGTCCATGGAACTGTAGCCAACCTCCCTGGGCGCGGCCACAAGAGGAAAATCGACCCCAGATTGAACAGAAGGATAGTGCGAATGGTAGAAAAAGAACCAAGGATAACTGCCAAAGAGATACAAGCTGAACTCCAAGCTGAAGGTACGTCAGTTTCTGATCGCACCATCCGTCGCTTTTTGAGCGAAAGTGGGCTCCATGGAAGAAGACCCAGGAGGACTCCACTTTGGAAAGAAAAACATAAAAAAGCCAGACTGGAATTTGCTAAAATGCATATTGACAGCCACAATCCTTCTGGGAGAATGTCCTTTGGACAGATGAGTCAAAACTGGAGCTTTTTGGCAAGTCACATCAGCTCTATGTTCACAGACGAAAAAATGAAGCTTTCAAAGAAAAGAACACCATACCTACAGTGAAACATGGAGACGGCTCGGTTATGTTTTGGGGCTGCTTTGCTGCGACTGGCACAGGGTGCCCTGAATCTGTGCAGGGCACAATGAAATCTCAAGACTATCAAGGCATTCTGGAGCGAAACGTACTGCCCAGTGTCAGAAAGCTCTGTCTCAGTCGCAGGTCATGGGTCCTCCACCAGGATAATGACCCAAAACACACAGCTAAAAGCACCAAAGAATGGATAAGAACAAAACATTGGACTATTCTGAAGTGGCCTTCTATGAGTCCTGATCTGAATCCTATCGAACATCTATGGAAAGAGCTGAAACTTGCAGTCTGGAGAAAGCACCCATTAAACCTGAGACAGCTGGAGCAGTTTGCTCAGGAAGAGTGGGCCAAACTACCTGTTAACAGGTGCAGAAGTCTCATTGAGAGCTACAGAAAACGTTTGATTGCAATGATTGCCTCTAAAGGTTGTGCAACAAAATATTAGGTTAGCGGTCCCATCATTTTTGTCCATGCCATTTTCATTTGTTTTATTATTTACAATATTATGTAAAGCAAAGTCTGATTTCTATTAAATATGGAATAAACAATTGGTGGATGCCAATTACTTTTGTCAGTTTCAAGTTATTTCAGAGAAAATTGTGCATTCTTCGTTTTTTGTGGAGGGGTACCAACAAATTTGAGCATATCTGTATATAATTTTTTTGTTTTATTTAAAAAAAAAAAAAAAAAAAACCTTAATATCTTATAAAATACTGACAGGCATGAGTACAGTGTTCTCTTATAGGGTCGGTTAAACAGTATCACTTCAAAGAAAGCCTAACCCAATCAGATTAATAATACTGGCAGATTTTTCACAATAGACATTCACTGAGAAGCACAATCCCAGTGTTCAATATCATTTTCACAAGTGTCCAGTATGTGTACATTATGGATGCTGTCTTGGCTAAGTTACATATGTGTACCACTATATCCTGCTATATTATTATTATTATTATTATTTATTTATTAGCAGACGCCCTTATCCAGGGCGACTTACAATTGTTACAAGATGTCACATTATACACATTATTTCACATTATACAGATATCACATTATTTTTTTACATACAATTACCCATTTATACAGTTGGGTTTTTACTGGAGCAATCTAGGTAAAGTACCTTGCTCAAGGGTACAGCAGCAGTGTCCCCCACCTGGGATTGAACCCACGACCCTCCGGTCAAGAGTCCAGAGCCCCTAACCACCACTCCACACTGCTGTCCTCATTTTGCAAAGTTTCATTTTCTTTTTTTAGTTGCTGTTTCACTATTGGGAATATCTCATTCCTATTAGTTATTATCTATAAATATGTTATAAAGTATGCTATAATTATTCATCTGATAGTTTATAGCTTACTTTATAACATATTATAGATAATAACTAATAGGAATGAGATATTCCCAATAGTAAAACAGCAACACAACTAAAAAAAAGAAAATAAAACTTTGCAAAATGAGGACAGCAAATATTCAACACAAAAGAAATGTGATCAACTCTTACGCACAGCAACAGACAGAGACAGAAAAATGTAGACCAACATAACCGATTAGGGAACCAGTGCAGCACAAGGTTGAGAAGTAAAGGGGAAGAATTGTGGTACTAACATGGATCATCATCACACACACACACACACACTTTAACCATGCAGAGTAATATATTTTAAATGCTCAGCTGTATAGCTGTATTAGACATTGAACACCTACATCCTTTACATTGCAACGTATAGATGTTATAGGGTCCACAAAAAATAAAATCAATGTATCTTCAAGCCACATACTGTACAATATTGGGCTTCGGATTGTGATGTATACACAACACAATTCATTTTCATGAATGCAAATAATACAAAATACAGAGCTGATTCATCCTGACATTTTAAAATATGCTCTCTTCTATACAGTAGACCAAGCATGCAATGTTATATCTGCCGCAGTGGTATTAGACCAGATGGCTGCCTCATCACAGCATTGAGATTGCGAGATAATGTATGCAGCTTGGTATTATTAGATTATGTGAATTTAAAGAGGTCATGGTGTGCATACAAGAAAAGCAACCTGCTTCATCAGTAAGACATCAGTGTCGAGCTAAAGGCTATTTGAAGATTGTACCCTTAATAGCTTTTTTGGCCCTATAGCTGTGATGGGCTGCTTCAGATTTTGTAGAAGATGATGCTAATATTTAAAAATGAACAATACACCAGCATGTTGATAATTTCCAACATATATATATATATATATATATATCCCTCTAAAACGAGTTAAATAAGATGAACTAGACCGTTATTACAATAATAACTTCTTTGTTTAAGCCACTAGAATAAATATCGTTATGGAATAAATAATTTGATTGAAAAAGTGAAACCTGTCCATGCATTAGTGTTGTTTTTCTAAGTATGCTTGTTTCAACAAAATATTTCACACTCATTTCACTAAAACCAGTATTGCTCTATAACAGATTATACACAACAGAAAGCCCACAATAATTATTACTGTTTTTACAAATCAATGTTTATATAACTTCATTTGCGTATTCTTTTTTGCAGTTTTTCCCTAAATTGTGAAAAATATCACAAATTTGACCTGCTAAATGTGGTCATTTAAATTCAAAGGAAAAAAAGTACAATCCTTTTTTTCTCTTTCAAGTAAAGATGCAGATAAGTTTATGACTGATGATAGCTTTTTAATGTTAAAACTACATGAGTGAGATGTTATTGCTTTTTCATTTCCTGGACAATCTTGCTCATGGCTCAGTTTGTTCCAGATTTTGCCGAGTTACCCTCCTCCCTTTCCTCAGCAGTGTTATTAAGCACAGACTTTGGCACAATTGAAGATCGTTGATATGCAGAAAGTGTTGCTTGCATAATGTGTCAGGGTGATTGGAGCTAGTTTTGAAATGAGATTTGAAGCTCTTACTGGTTTCATATTCCTGATAGGAAAACATGAATGATGTGCATAGAACTGTACTATATGACTTTTTATTATTTTTGGTTTGTAAATGTTAATGCTGTGTCAAACCTAACTCATCCATGTGCCTGAACTGTTCATTGCATGAACAGCAAAAAAACAATTGCTGATATTTCATTCAATATTTTAATGAAGGCTTAGGTATTGAAAAGCTGACCCGTTCAAATAAGTAAAATCATTTATTACATTCAGTGTTGACCTAAGAATATCAATCTTCAGTAAATGCAAAATATAAAGTATGTGGGAATTCAGGCTTCCCATAAAGCAGAAACTTTTATGACAAACAAGTTTACTTTCTTTTCAAAAGATTTAATAGTATAAGATGTAATCCAAGTTACACATGAGTAAAAATAAAAGTTAATAAGGAAAGTTTACACTTCTCTGTCCCAGCAGTATTTAAATCCAGGGAGCTACAGCTGTGCTCATTGAAGCGAGACTTTAATTTGCTGCACCATGCCAGGGTATTAATGGACAATTATTTATCGCAAATCTAGAGCATTTATACAATTTATTGCCTGACATGCTGGAGAATTTTGATCCAAATGTTAATGTATTCATGAATTTGTATAACTTCATACAAATATTTTTGATCCATTCAGAATAAACTAAGCCTGCAGTTTTGTTAAAGACTTTTTAAATATGCAAATTGTTCTTTTATTTTCGAAAATGCCAGTAGTATAAACAAACTGCTTCAATGAGGAAATACACAGGTGTGGCTTCTTGATTAGTTTATGTATGTATAGATAGATAGATAGATAGATAGATCTATAACATTGTTAATAGTCCAACAAATAGACAAGCACATACAGAATATAGATTCAATTCTATTGCTAGTTAAAGGTGCAATTCTCCTTGTGATTTTAAAAACAGCCTTACGAAATTAAGAAGGCTCTTCCCTTCCTGTAAAACATGATCATTATAACAAAAACACAATTCACACCAAAAAATTGTACTTTTATGTAAAACAAATACGATTGTAGGACACCTCTGCTTTTACTTATCGGGTCTATTTTAATGTCGGAAATGTTTTTAAGAGAAATGGTTCTGCCTTACAGTTATCTCTTTATAATACAGTAAATATTTCGCATTGAGTTTAAGATCTATTTCTGCAGCCTGACCAACCCCCATATTTTTAAAGCAAAAAACATATTGCTGTATTATCGGACAATATTCTATAAATTATAAAAATATAAAGTTAATAATTAAAATGAGCAGCTTCCAAAAAAGGAGGGTGCATTTTAAGCCCTTGGAGAACAGTTTTGTTGAGAAATAATTGTATTGTACATTTCTCAGTTATAAAAAAAAACAGGGATGCCTGTATATTTTAAGATAGTAAAAACACATCAGCAGAAAAAATTGAATTGTTAAAACTTCGCCTGATGATCCCATAGACATTTCTGAGATGAAATTACCTAATAGTGCGCATGTGCAGACTACCTGAAAGTACAGCATGTCAATGTAATATGGTAATTGTATCAACAATTCATCTACAAACCCGTAAAGGAGGGTGAGTAAATAGAATACCTAACAAGTACAGAGATAAATCAGTAGTTTACATGTACAGTATTTGAAACATGTAAAAGATTTTTAAAAAGTCATTGAAATTGTGACATTGACTAACATTGTAGGTTTTGTATGTCTATATTATATTTAATAACATTCTTCTTGTTTTTGTAAGTTCTCTTTCTTATGTTCTCAAGAATATGTACTTATAATTATTTTTAAGGGAATAATATATTGTAAAACATAGCGGACTGCAGATATTGCTGGCTGAAGTAAATATGAGTCCTTGAATGAAACATTAATGAACCTTCAAGGCTGGTGCAAAGCAAGCCACTTAAGAAAAGCCATTGGCTTTATCTGCCTTAACTCTTTATGTTAATATTCATATTTTGTGGCTGATAGTTTCTGAAAAATTCTGGAAAGTATGCCATAAGGGCTTAAAACTAATGAGAAATTAACAAATAAACAAGCAAATATAATAGCCAGCCATTTGGGATTTACTGCTGTGATTCCAGTATAAAAAGCAGACCTTGTAGTAATATATGCTTCTCCAGGTTTGTCGATCCCAAATGTTGGAAAGAAAAAACAACTAGTAAAAATATTTGTGTTAGTTTGCATTAGTTTATTAATGTAATGTCATTTCCATCTGATACAAAGTATCTGAAATAAAAAATAAATTTCAGATGGCTGTATCACATCAATAGCAGAGTCTTCTATATATATTTAAATTTTATCTGACGAATAAAAGTCCATTTAAACAGTCTACTGCCATCTTCTGGGTATTTTGAAAGTGCCTTACACTGCAATCAAGCCTGTTATCAATATCAGTCTATTACAATGCTATTAGATGCGGTTTTGTTGAGTTCATTATTTATTTTAGAGTTTAAAATATTGACAAAAATCTTAATTAAAACCTGCATAATTCCATACAGATATGTCAGGGAGACACTAGCTTTCAACTCTGACCACAGACCAGGAAGTTTTCTTTTTATTATTGCCTAAATCAGTAAGAAAGATATTAAATGCCAAAATTATACTTAATCACTATACACATCACTTTCTGGCCTTGAATCCTGGACCCATTCAAATGCAGAAGAGTTTATATATAAACACATATTTACCATCTCTGAGGGCTACCTTATTTTTCCTTATACGTATTACTCTTTATAACTCTACATTTGGTCACAAAATGTCCATCGTGGTGTATCCTGTAATTAAATAGTGTAACTCCCTTTTCAGTTAATCTGCTACATAGTCAGAAAAGGGTAATGGTTCTTTAGGTGATTCGTGATATACATCTACTGATGGCAGTTTATTTCCCTTAACTGAAACACTGCAGACAAAGGCAGGGGAAATAGCCTTCAATGACAAACCCTTTCAACTGCCTGTGTGTTCTGCAGGGCTAAACTGTTCATTTCTGCAGTGGCAATAAAGTGAAGAGAGTGCAGAGAGGACAGATGGTATCCCTTGCAGTGGCTGAAATAAAGCAGGGAATTAGAGCACCCCGAGGTGTATGTACTGGTGGCAATTATAAGAAATAAATGGGCACAGAGCCTTGAAGATGCTCCTACAAACTACACAGGAGACAGATAGTGCATCTGGTGAAGAGATTTTATCACACGCTGGAATGTTATAAACATTTGTGTTGAACGCAGGCCCTTTTCCCCTCAGCAACATTATGTTCCTGTTTATATTCCTAAAAGGTATTTTATCTGTAGGCTAAAACTAATAAACGAATATATATATATATATATATATATATATATATATATATATATATATATATATATATATGTGTGTGTATATATATATATATATATGTGTGTGTATATATATATATATATATATATATATATATATATATATATATATATGTGTGTGTATATATATATATATATATGTGTGTGTATATATATATATATATATATATATATATATATATATATATATATATATATATATATATATATAGATATATATATATATATATATATATATATATTTGTGCTGCAAAAGCCTGCATTGTATAGTAAACAGATTTTCTTTATTATAATGCAATTCATGATTTAACCCATAAGCAGAACAAAATGATCTGTACAATAGATCTTGGATGTCATTTCTAATTGATCACAGACTCGCTCCCTACCCCCACAACTAGCTCCTACCTCAAATATGTCCACTGTTGGTTGAATAAGACACCTGATTAGCAGCCAGTCCTGTGGCTGTCCAGCTCTTTAGCAATCCACCCACCCCCAATGGGCAGCTACACGTCCTAAAACACCACACAGCAATGTTCTTCCTAATGCACTACTATTTTATACTGGAACAAAGTGTTTTACACCAGTCCATATTCATATAATTACTGTGTGATGCAGATCATCAACAAAACATATCAATGCATTTATTTTAATATTTATATTTTGTGTTGGCCTTTGTTTTCTGCCAAGTGGAATTACCATGGATGGCTGTACAAAGCAACACCCCTGCATGAAAATCATTTAGCAGGAGTGTGGGTACATGCTTCTTGTTTCATTTTTCTATGCTCTCATGGTGTTTTAAGAATATGGCATTGAAATGTTGGCAGAGGATACTAATTACAGCCTTTCACTTCTAATAACGCAGGGTGTAATAGTTACAATTTAGTTTGACTTTAATCTTTTATTTGCAAGGCATTCATTTGGCTGTTTTATCACTGTTTAATGTCTATTTAATCACTGATTTAAATGGCTGCCATTTGAGCAGAACAGTATATAAATGGAATACAACTGTTGTATTGTTTGTCCTATATTGTCAATTGTGACATTAATATAGAGGGTTTTACATTATGTTAAACACTCATTTGTAACACAAGGCATTGCATACATATATGCAGAATACATACCTGTTAACATTGAAGTTTTGATTTATTTTTATTTATTCCTTGAAAAAGTCTATGAAAATGTATTGCTTACAAAGTAGTCATCAATAACGTTTTACTCCCATAAACTTGGTGCAACAAAACTATGTGCAATAAACCATTATATGAGATTGACAGTCATATCTTAGCATGCTGCATACAGTATGCTATCTATTAATTATAAAGGTATAATGAAATAAAAAGCCAACTGGCAAAAAAAAGCAGCTCCATAAAAATACTGAGATGAGACCTGCCTGTTGCCGATAGCTGTTAAAAAGCATTGAAAGACTACATAGTTTGCTGTTTCATAATCGGTCCTCATACTGAGTTTAATGAAAGGCTCAAGCTAACTGGACTTCTTTTCTTTCTCTTCATTTTATCTCTCTGATGTGTATCTTTTCTATTTATTTTGTTGAATTCAATTCTGTATTTTGTACTGAAGGCTTATATCATTTTATAATTGTATTAGCTGGTGAATAGAAGCCCAAAGTGTATCTTCTTTGTTTGCATTATAATGCAAAGTAAAGATTTTTCTGTCACCAGCAAGCTAATACAGTTTATCATTTACCTGCCCTTCCTTCCATTACTGAACTTTCCGGTTACTCTCAGAGATAAGAAAAAATCATTGAATATTAGATTTCTCTAACAGTAAGCATATACCGGTTTTATTTCCCTGTTTAATGCTTTTCTAATGATTGAATTGGAGAATGTCTGTGCTGTTGAGAAACACAGCAGAGGCTAGGGTTCATAGAACATAGAAATAGGATTCTCAATTAAAATGGGCTTTTCTTACTTTTGACAAATGAAGTACTATGGCTGAATTACTGTGTCTCCATAAGTACAACACATGGCTGTTCGGGAGGAAACATTAAATGTTTGGTTTACTCCTGTTTACGTAGTTTAATACAGTGGATGGATATGAAACACAAACAGGACTGAGGTTAAGATTGGGAATTAAACAGCTAGATATAAAAAAAAAAAAAAACGCTCTAAATTCTAGAAGGAATATCCAAATCCTAATCCAGGTCCCTTCCATGTTTCATGCCCACCCGAACACAGCCCTGGTAACTCTATCTCTAATAGTAAATGCTTATGATGTCACAGTAGGACTACAAATATCTAAGCCAATATTTCTCATTAAGCAAATAATAACCTTGGAAGAATACATTCTGAAAATATCCAGCAAATGAGATGTGTTGTTGTTAATTAACATATTCAGAATTTAATCAATTACAGTATTTTCAGATTGAATGTTAAAAGAACAGGTTTTTACTGTATCAAGGGTACTTTATAGATGAATCATGTTTGCAAGACCTCATTAGTATATAGTAAGTAAATTAATTTAGAAAACAAACCCTCCAGTTTTTTATAGTTGTGACAATACAAGTTATTCTTCATAGCAACCCTTCTTTTAAAAAGGAAAAGTCCTGGCTGAATGAAAGTTATTATCACCTTAATCACTTTTACAGGATTTTTGCATTTTCGGTTTTGGCGTAGAAATAGCTAATTTTTGAGCTAAGATTTGAGAATTAAGTCATTTTTGGGGTGACTCATTTTTAGTATATAAATACAGTTGGAGTGCTTGCACAGTTGGGAGTTTAAATGATTTATCAATAAGCTTTCAAAGTAAAACAGATAATAAAAGAACAATAGAAGGTTAAGCTAATGAAATGGTTCACCACCGTGGACTTACGGGACACGTACTTTCACGTTCCCATTCGTCCAGAGCACATGAAGTATCTCCACTTCGCCTTTCAGGGAAGCGTTTACGAGTTCGCTCTGCTGCCATTCGGCCTCTCCCTAGCTCCTTGTACGTTCTCAAAGTGCGTGGACACTATCCTGGCCACCCTGCTGCTGCAGGGGATCTGAGTAATAAACTATCTCAACAACTGGTTGGTCTGTTCCCAGTCGCTAGAGGGAGCAATGGTCCACATGCCGGTCGTGACAGAGCATCTGGCGAGGCTGGGCCTCACCATCAACGATGCAAAGAGTCGGCTTACACCAGTGCACTGCACCACATATTTGGGGCTCCGGCTCGACTCCAGTATGATGCGCGCATACCTGTCGGATGACAGAGTTGCAGCTATCCAGGTTGCCTCTCCCTGTTTCGACAGGGATCGCAGGTCACCCTCCTATTGTGTAAGAAACTGTTGGGTCTGATGGCCGCGTCCATATCGGTCATTCATCCGGGTCTGCATCGCATGCTCTCGCTACAAGCGTGGCTCAATGCGTTCCACCTCGACACCAAATGCGTCGGTGTCTAACGCGTGCTCGGCAGCCCTACACTGGTGGAGGATGACCTCTCACCTGCGCAAAGGTGTGCGAATGGGAGTAGTGTTAAACCACCAAGTGGTGACGACAGACGCCTCCAACTTGAGTTGGAGGGGTGGTCTGGGAAGGCAGAGGAGTACACGTATCCTGGCCGGACTGCTGGACATCCCTGCACATAAACATGCTGGAGTTGCAAGTGGTCTCCTTTGCTCTCCACCACTTCCTCCCGGTGTTGAGGGGTACACATGTGTTGATCCTGACAGTGGTGGCCTACAGTCCCCGGGGTTGCATCGCATGGCCTTCAGGCTACTGACATGGGCTCAGAGGAACCTGCTGTCCCCGTGGGCGACGCACATTCCTGGAGTGGTGAACTTGACAGCGGACCTCCACTCTCAGGAAGTGGAGCGCATTGGGTTATTCAGTTCTGATGCATCCTTCATATGCTGCCGTTCCCTCTCCCTCACAACGGCTCTGGTATATATTATTCCATACATAATGTCGTTGGTGGTCATCTTCGAATTGAAAGGGAATGTTAGGTTATTTACCATAGATCTGGTTCCCTGAAAAAGAAGACGAACACCAACCGCGAGGTCGCATCGGTCGCCCTCACGGGTTCGATGGAAAAAGAGAAATGGCTTCCTCAGGATGATGGTTTTTAATCCCTTGGTGAGCGGGACCAAGTGCATCATCCCAGGAAGGGGCCTATCGGCAGCTCTGGTATAGAGAGCTCAGCAATTACCTACCCAATGGGCAGGCATGTCCCATACGTAACGTCGTTGGTGGTCGGCTTTTCTTTCAGGGACCCAGGGTTACAGTAAGTAACCTAACTTTTCCATATACTTAACGAAAAACTGACAAAAATTGAAAAATGTGACATTTTGAAATTTAATATGAAATACTATACTACTATTATGGCTGCCAATAGACCTTTGCGATAGAATTTTGTATTCTTTTCTGATTACATTATATTAAATAAAATATTTAAATGATGTTCATATACCGGTATTTTATTATTTAATATTTTTTTTATGATGGCTCCATCTGATTTAAAAGCATTTTTCACTATAATTAATATATAACAATACCTGTGACACGAACAAATTAAGATTGTGTTAACTTTTAAACTGTTTGATTTGAGAATTAAATGGTTTACCCAGGTAAAATGTTAAGCTTGTATGTTAATACAGTAGACTGCAGAAACCCAATTACCGGTAATTGGAGCTCTCAGTAGACATTTTATATTTAATTTGGCACAGGAACTTGAAATTATTTGTTCCATCAGCTGATTTCTGATATACTGTAAATCCTTTGAAATGGTGTCCTAAAAAATATCTGGAAATAGTTTTGATTAATCTTTTTTTTTTTTTTTCTTTTTACCATGCATGACAATAGTATATAATCGTACATTTCTTCAGTGGAAAATCTCTCCAAGATATACAATATGATTACAGATGATTTGTCTCACAGTCATGTTCAATTTCACATTAAAATATAATTCCTTAGTGCCTGTTTACTACATTCCTGCCCTAGGTTAGCATTCAACGCACTCTATCTAGACACTGTTGACAATCCATTTCCTTTACATTTCACATTTTACTGTGGAAAAAATCCTCCTAGCTCTTAGAAACCTGCTTACCACAACTTCCCTTAGCCAAAGAGCTATGCTCCAGAGACTTATACAGTACACAACATTGTAGCTGTCAATATACCATGCACAAAGGTTTTAGAGCCTTAGTCAATCACAGTATCATATATATATATATATATATATATATATATATATATATATATATATATACAGTACTGTGCAAAAGTTTTAGGCAGGTATGAAAAAATGCTGTAAAGTAAGAATGCTTTCAAAAATAGACATGTTAATAGTTTATATTTAGCAATTAACAAAATGCAAAGTGAGTGAACAGAAGAAAAATCTACATCAAATCCATATTTGGTGTGACCACCCTTTGCCTTCAAAACAGCATCAATTCTTCTAGGTACACTTGCACACAGTTTTTGAAGGAACTCGGCAGGTAGGTTGGCCCAAACATCTTGGAGAACTAACCACAGTTATTCTGTGGATTTAGGCAGCCTCAGTTGCTTCTCTCTCTTCATGTAATCCCAGACAGACTCGATGATGTTGAGATCAGGGCTCTGTGGGGGCCATACCATCACTTCCAGGACTCCTTGTTCTTCTTTACACTGAAGATAGTTCTTAATGACTTTCGCTGTATGTTTGGGGTCGTTGTCATGCTGCAGAATAAATTTGGGGCCAATCAGATGCCTCCCTGATGGTATTGCATGATGGATAAGTATCTGCCTGTACTTCTCAGCATTGAGGAGACCATTAATTCTGACCAAATCCCCAACTCCATTTGCAGAAATGCAGCCCCAAACTTGCAAGGAACCTCCACCATGCTTCACTGTTGCCTGCAGACACTCATTTGTGTACCGCTCTCCAGACCTTCGGCGAACAAACTGCCTTCTACTACAGCCAAATATTTCAAATTTTGACTCATCAGTCCAGAGCACCTGCTGCCATTTTTCTGCACCCCAGTTCCTGTGTTTTCGTGCATAGTTGAGTCGCTTGGCCTTGTTTCCACGTCGGAGGTATGGCTTTTTGGCCGCAAGTCTTCCATGAAGGCCACTTCTGAACAGACTTCTCCGGACAGTAGATGGGTGTACCAGGGTCCCACTGTTTTCTGCCAATTCTGAGCTGATGGCACTGCTGGACATCTTCCGATTGCGAAGGGAAGTAAGCATGATGTGTCTTTCATCTGCTGCAGTAAGTTTCCTTGGCCGACCACTGCGTCTACGGTCCTCAGCGTTGCCCATTTCTTTGTGCTTCTTCAAAAGCGCTTGGACAGCACATCTGGAAACCCCTGTCTGCCTTGAAATTTCTGCCTGGGAGAGACCTTGCTGATGCAGTATAACTACCTTGTGTCTTGTTGCTGTGCTCAGTCTTGCCATGGTGTATGACTTTTGACAGTAAACTGTCTTCAGCAACCTCACCTTGTTAGCTGAGTTTGGCTGTTCCTCACCCAGTTTTATTCCTCCTACACAGCTGTTTCTGTTTCAGTTAATGATTGTGTTTCAACCTACATATTGAATTGATGATCATTAGCACCTGTTTGGTATAACTGTTTAATCATACACCTGACTATATGCCTACAAAATCCCTGACTTTGTGCAAGTGTACCTAGAAGAATTGATGCTGTTTTGAAGGCAAAAGGTGGTCACACCAAATATGGATTTGATTTAGATTTTTCTTCTGTTCACTCACTTTGCATTTAGTTAATTGATAAATATAATCTATTAACATGTCTATTTTTGAAAGCATTCTTACTTTACAGCATTTTTTCATACCTGCCTATAACTTTTGCACAGTACTGTATATATCCATTATAAAAATTAAAAAAAAAATGTTCTCCCGGTGGTTCAAAAATAAACTGTGGCAAAGTTGTACTGTCAGTCAAAACACACATTATTAAATCAGAGCTACGTAGGAGGGACTTTATAATAGATCAGTGTCGATTAAAAACAAAAAACTGTTCAGTTTACCAGGGGGGTTGCATTTCATTCACAGCTGCTGCTTGTAAAGATTATAACAAACAGTTTACTAACAAGGTATATAATCACAAATACTTCTGAAAAAAATAAACACATAGGCCTATCAGTCAACTTTAATTTTCTGTGCGAACTCCTATATCACACCCCAATTTTCCATAATAGACTTGCCTGGTAAAAATAAAAAAAGCACTGGGTGGAAGTAAGCTAACTTTTCCACAGTTGTGGTAATAAGTACATAACGTATGGTATATCGAATATGCCATCAAAACGCAAGTTAAAGAAACTGACGTTGAATTCCCCAAAAAATCACACATGATTTCTACTAATTTTTGGAACAAAACTTCAATTAGATTTATTTTAGGTTGAGGTTTTTTTTTTTTTTCTTCACACTTTTGCACCAGGGCCCAGTAAATCCTAGCATCGGCCCTGCCTTAAGGAATGGAAAGAAGACCATCATTGAATTGACAACAGAACTGGCAGAAGGCACAGGTGTCGTTGTCCATCCATCAACAGTCTAAATTTCCATAGCCCCATTTATGTGTTCTTGTGCATATTTTAGCCCTTTAGTCCTGTTCCCCTTTCTTAACAGAGGTATTCTTACTGCAACACATCCTTTAAGTCCTGATTTTAAGAGTGACCTTCGTACTGTTGATTTGATGGACAACACCTGTGCCTTCTGCCAGTTCGGTTGTCAATTCAACACTTGTCTTCTTTTTATTCCTTAAAGATATTGTCTTCAAGTATTGCTCATCCTTGTTAGACAGCATTTTGGGTCTTCCAGTCCTGGGTTTGTCAATTACAGCTGATGTTTCTCTGTACTTGTTGATTATGCTTCAGATACCACACCTAGAAAACTGAGTAATGCAAGCTATTTCACACAATGTGTTTCCTTCTTTATGAAAGTCAAGGCTGTTATAATAGTAGAAAACACTAGTGGAGGCTTTGAGTAAATTGTTGATGCTCATAATGCATCAGAGTAGCTAGTGACATCCAATGTAAATTAACTCTATAAAGTGGTATATTAGTATGCCACATATTGGAAAAATACATGATGCCTATCTAATACAATTACAGCGATCTAAGTAAAAGCTCTATCAATTACATTTTCCTTGAAGTAAAAAAGTAACCTTGACTTCTGACCTTGTGAGGTCATTAGCTGCTCTTGACTTTCTGACACTCAAAAAGTCTTTCAGATGTGTGGAGATATTAACCTTTAACCTGATGGGATAAATGGTCTATGACCTTTGACATTTAAGGGTCTAGTAATGTCTAAGATATCTACCAACCTAGACAACCTACAAGCCTATTTACAGCACCAGCATTTCTAATTAAATATTAAAAGTAAAACACTTTAGAATGCATTACAAAAATGCATTTCCGTCCTTCAGATGAAAAGTAAAACTGAGGACCTATTGTAGGTGATGCATAGTTCAACCCAAGTCTTTGTAAGTTACTTTAGATAAAAGCATCTGCTAAATGACTAAATAATAATGATAACAAAAAGCAAACCAAATAATGTGAGAGGCAACCAGACCTTTGCGGATCTAAGCCAGGCTCCAAAAAAAAACAACTGTTGAGTAAAATCTGTAAATGAGCACTGAATAAAATTTTATAGAATTTAGTAAATCAGGCTTACAGTAAAATAGGTGGCAAAATGGACCAAGTCACACAAAACAAACAGTCTTTGGTGTAACTGAAGCCCACAAAAGCCTCTACTGCATTCATATATCTGAAAACTTACAATGCATTATTGGTTAATGTACAATACAGAATATATATATATATATATATATATATATATATATATATATATATATATATATATATATATACAGTGCCTTGCATAAGTATTCACCCCCCTTGGACTTTTCCACATTTTGTAGTCTTACAACCTGGAATTAAAATTGATTTAATTGGGATTTTTACCATTTGATTTACACAACATACTTAACACTTTGAAGATGCAAAATATTTTTTATTGTGACACAATAGTTAATTAAACAAAAAAAGACATTTGTTGGTTCAAAAAGTATTCACCCCCCTGAGTCAATACTTGGTAGAAGCACCTTTGGCAGCAATTACAGCTGTGAGTCTTTTTGGGTAAGTCTCTATCAGCTTTGCACATCTGGATCCTGCAATTTTTGCCCATTCTTCTTGGCAAAATTGCTCAAGCTCTGTCAAGTTGGATGGGGACCATTGGTGAACAGCAATTTTCAAGTCTTGCCACAGATTCTCAATCGGATTGAGGTCTGGGCTTTGACTGGGCCATTCTAAGACATTCAGGTTCTTGTTTTTAAACCACTCCAGTGTAGCTTTGGCTGTGTGTTTAGGGTCATTGTCCTGCTGGAAGGTGAACCTCCGCCCCAGTCCCAGGTCTCTTGCAGACTGAAACAGGTTTTCCTCTAGAATTTCCCTGTATTTGGCTCCATCCATCTTGCCCTCAATCCTGACCAGTTTCCCAGTCCCTGCCGATGCCGTTTTTTATTTGTAAATAATTTTGAAAAATATGTAGATTTTTTTCCCCACTTCGACATTATGGACTGTTTTGTGTAGATCAGTGACAAAAAATCCTAATTAAATCCATTTTAATTCCAGGTTGTAACACTACAAAATGTGGAAAAGTCCAAGGGGGGTGAATACTTATGCAAGGCACTATATATATATTTCTGTATTGTACATTAACCAATAATGCATTGTAAGTTTTCAGATATATGAATGCAGTAGAAGCTTTTGTGGGCTTCAGTTACACCAAAGACTGTTTGTTTTGTGTGACTTGGTCCATTTTGCCACCTATTTTACTGTAAGCCTGATTTACTAAATTCTATAAAATTTTATTCAGTGCTCATTTACAGATTTTACTCAACAGTTTTTTTTTTGGAGCCTGGCTTAGATCCGCAAAGGTCTGGTTGCCGCTCACATTATTTGGTTTGCTTTTTTTTTTAAATGTATATTTAAAGTGTAGGCTGGTGACACAATTGCGGGAACATGCAAAAATACTTAAACAGCTAGCAGTGGATTGTGGCTTACCAAGTCTTTTAATGTAATTTTATTTCCTTACAAAAATATGAAAACAGGCTGAGGAAATGTGTAATTCTGGTTCCTTGGCACTATCACCTTGATTTGTCTTTCAGCACATTCAGTTCCTTCCCATGGAATGGGCACAATACACTTCAGTCCATAGTGCGGTGTCACTGTCGACAATATATTTCTGCTTGGAACTTGGCAGCAAGCTATTACCACTGGGATTAGTTGATATCCTTTGTGGTTTATTGGGACTTTTTGTTTTGTTTTGGTGACATTTATAACCTTTCCTTTGATGTATGTGCCAAGCGGGCCTCGTCTTGATCCTTTTTGCACCAACAAATGGAAAAATGACACGAAAACGGTGAATAAAAAATCATATAACACCTGGTCTACCTCAGAGACATAAAGAAAACAATCAAGTCAACAATGTAAAGCCGTATGCTCACTAAATGTGCTTTCCTATTGCAAGCAACCATTACATGTGTAATAATAACCAAGGCTTCCATAGCAAACGCCTTGCTATATTATTACTGGTCTTCTAATATTTATCATGAATATGCATTTTTTTAACTTTTATATACAGATTTTTTTTTTATCAAGCACCACACCAGTAGTTTGCAAGACTTGGAAAGCTCTTCCTGGTACATTCTTGTGAGTGACTCACTCATGATGTTCCTTGGCCAAATGGTGGAAATACTATATGCATATCATTTAATAGACTGACATTTATTTAAAAAAAAGAACGTGTTTCATTAAAATGGATGCATGCATGTAGAAATCATATTGACCCATTCAGTTAAGGTTAGATACTCCCCTGGGATTTTAAGCCCACCTTTTTTCATTTACCCAGGTGGCTGATGTTGTGATGTACCACTATCAACGATTATAACTCATGAAAAATAAACTAATAAATGGAGATCATAATAGATATTTGCGATCTGCAAAATAATGTTCCATTATCCCCATTGAATATTTAAAGCACAGGAGTCTTATCTTTTCTGCCCTTATTTCAAATTTTATAACTGGGTGACATTAGTCATCTGTCAAATTATTGTATAATGTTGTATTCATTTGTCAAGCCACAGTTTCCTGAGGTTGCTGAAGATCAGCGTTCATTGTAAATACAGTTTTTGGAAGAAATAAACATGCATTATTTAGATGGTTATTTTTAAGGTCTAAGACAAAACCATACCATTATTCACAGTTAAAATGCCGACAACAAAGGGCGAGATTCTCAAAGCTGTTTACTCCAAATCGTCATCAGTACCATTTTTTTCTTCAGAAAGTAAAAACAACATATCCCAATAGAGGGAATAAAAAATGTTTAAAAACTCAGGCTACTTACAAGTCCCAATATTAGATGTATGGGTTGTTTATGTCTGGTTTGGTAACTTTATCATATGAGTTTGAGTTTTTCCTTTCTGAAAAATGTAAGACAACTTGGAGTAAATAGTTTTGAGCAGTAGTGGCTCCTAACTTTAAATAAATGGGGAGGCTATATATATACGCAGGCTATATACGCAATAAAACGTTGTATGTTTCAAAAGGTTCATAATTTAATTTTTAAAAAAATGTAATACAGTAATATAGTATACACTGCACATAAGGCAACTGAATATAAGAAAAACATAGTGGACTTACTTGATTAATGAATCTTGAGTAATGTCATTTGCAGATATTTTGTTGTTGTTTTTTTTTACAGCCCATGGAAGATTTTGTAAATCACTAGTATAGCCCACAGAAATCCACGGGGAAGAGCCGGTTTGAAAAAACAAACTGCGAATACTCGTGTAACAGGGTTAAGCATTATTTGCACTTTATTTTGTATTTATAATTTAAGATGTATCGTTTTTCTACTGTACTTTGATTATTTTATATTGAGTTGTTTTTTTTGAAGCACGTGTGAATGCGTGTAAAAAAAATTGCATTGTAATTGATTAATTAGTCCAATTGTTTGTAGCTGAATACTTTATATTGCTTCATTAAGAAGCACGAGTAGAGAGCTGGGAGGACGTTCAGGATAATGAGCAGCGGTAGTAGGTTTTGAGAAACTGCTACTTTGTGTGTGAAGTTTATGAACTGTAGCATGTACTGGTGGTGGTGTGTATCCGCATATAGCAATTGTAGCTCATGTGTTGCCGCTGCTGCTACATTCTTAGCCCGACACCGGCTCTGACTGTAGTGAGAGGGGTAGGGGGAGATCTAGAATGGCTCCTATGTGATTATTTAGCCTGTAAAATGAAAAACCATTTCCTTTCTTTGATAGCTGTGAGAATGGAATTATTTAGTCAATGGAATACATGCCCGATGCTCGGTATCTGAACTCCATTGTAGGTGAGATTGAGGACTCGTTAGGTTTTGTTTTGTTTAGTTGGAGCACCGAGTTTTCTTGATTTGAATACATTTTGTTGACGGAGTCCTCAACCGCATCTCCAATTCACCAATGCAATTAACTCAGGATTGTTTTATTCCGCTTGGGTGCCCTTCAGATCTTTATATCCTGTGATGCTGACATGTTAAGTCCTGTGTCTAATTTGTGTAGCTGATAACGAATATGCCTCTGTTTCTACGAAGCCCTGGAAAAAAAAAAGATATGTTTGATATTTTATTTTTGTAAATGCAAAAAGCAATAAAATAACTTGTGTTGTTAAACTGGGGTAAATTGGGAAACATTAAATTTGAGTTACACTTTCTTCATAGATCGGGAGTAGTCGGATTACTGCACGGCGCGCTGGTAGCTTAACCTGAGCGTAGTTGCCCCCGCTGTAGCAGTGCACACTTCTATACTGGTTTGGCTCAGTTACCCCGCCCCTGTATACTCGCCATTAAGTTTTTTCGTAGCATGAGCAATTAAGAATGCAATTTTGCTTTGGTCCTCCCTGTTGAACAAGGTCCAATTTAGGCTTTCGATGGCCGTTATTGTTATTTCTTATTCTTATTTTTTCCTCAATTGAAAGCAAGAAAAATGGCGTATGAATTAAAAAAAAAAAAAAAAAAAAAAAAAAAAATCTACAACGTATTGTAAGGAAATCGAAAACTTAAGGGAGTAGCAACACGTGACCCGTACCCTGCCTGGCAACAGACATGTCAGGATTAAGTCTAATTATGAGTGGTAGAGGCTAGCAGCAAAGCTTGTACCGTGTAGCCAATACAAATATATTCAAACTTGACAGACAGAGGGTGATTGCCGGTGGAATATACAGAATCCCACCCATTTTGAGGCAACATTAGCCAATAGCAATACAGTAGACCTTGGAAAGCAGGACATAAGGTAAGCTTTTTTTTTTACTTTTACAAAATTGCACGTAGCCTCTTATGACGAACCAACACTGGCTTTGAGAATCTAACCCATAGCCTTAAATCTGATGCACTTATCAATAGCTACTGTATATTCATTAGAGTTCAGCCAGCCACACAACTAAAAATGACTACAATGATGAGAAATTGTCTAATTTGCCTATTATAAAGAGAATTAGTCATGTAAGTCCATTTAAAAACATTGATGTAGACACTCTAGCCACAAAGGTGTGACTACATGACATCAGCATCCTTACACCACAAAACAAGAGTTTCCATTGAAATCCTCTGACATCCTAGAGATACTGAAATATCCCCTCTCCAGTAGTGTGGTGCTTAAACTCTTGTGTAGGTAAAGGGTTACGTATTTCAGTTTTAGGTAAAAACATAGATAATATAATGAAATGGTGCATTTGTTAATTTTTTATGGGACATAACCGAAGCCTGTAGAGAAAAAAAAGAAATCAACATGGAAGAATTCCAATTTGACGCTTGTTTAGTAGATTGAGAATTACTACCAACTTAAGCCAGGTCCCCTGCATGTTAATATTTTCTCTGATGTGGTCTGATCAATGCTGTAGAAAACCATTTTGTTTAATTCTTCTGGCTACTTGGAGGGACTGCTGAATTATGGGCTACAAATCTAACACACATTAATTCTTTCTCTGACATTTTTATAGTCCTCATTATCCACTATGCAGCCATCGAGCTGAACTGAGACCTGCAGAGTTTTATGGGTGCCCAGCAGCCTCATTCAAGGCTGGTTTTATATCCTTTAAACATTAGGGAAGAGTGAATGTTGTGTACATGCATTCAAAAATCCCTAAGAAAGGTAGCAGGGATGTTGATGCCTCACAATGTCCTCTGTAAGAGTTTGTTTCGGGTTATTTACATTCAAAGTGATTGCCGCATTAAAATGGCAGTAATGCATGCCAGATTCCCCAACATACCTTGCGTTAGATGTCAAACACAGACATGTGGTGCATCAAGAGTGTCTTTGCGATAAAAAACATGCATTTGCAATCCAAACCCATCCTAGGGTTAGAATACCCTTTCTGGACTGAGCGGATTTGGGATTTATGGTGCAGCTTTAGTCACTCTCCTTGGAACATGATATAGGAATCTTTTACTACAGCACCTCACGATGACTGACTTTGTTCTGCTTATTGAGGTTCAAGTGCATTTTTTCAGAAAACCCTGTAATAAATAACAGATGTCTTTCTTTCTTTTTCTCTTTTCATAGGTTTATACCAAGTCATGCCAACGAAGCTTTTTTTTTACAGTAAGACCAAGCCTTTTCTCTGATTTCAATACACGTCACCTCATATAACAGCAATCGGTTTGAATTTTGAAACTCATCAGTTTTTTTCTGTATCGGTACAGTACTTGAAGAGAAAAGTGAAGTGCTTTGAAGTTCGTTTGACATTCTTGTGACTCCAATGCTTTAACACAGATCATTTTCATTAATCCGTCCCTAAAATTCAGGGCTGCTTAATGGGGGTTGTAAGTCTTTTTTTTTTACTATCAATTACTATCGAATAAAAAAGCTGTAACAAGCTTTCACTTGTAAATTCAACAGTTTAAAAGGCACTCAATCATAACCTTCGGCCTCCGTCCGTGATCGTTTGGCAAGGTATTCGTGCTCTCTTATCAAACATTTACCCACCCTTCGATTATAGTGCATTTTGGCATTATCATTTTAAGGAAAGTTAAAAATAATATTAATAATTATTGGGATACAAATTTCGAATAATACAAGATAAAGATTTTTTTTGTACATTTTATTTTTATTTTTTCATGGTGGGAAGTTTCACAGTTGCTTTATAGTGCACAGTTAACGACTTAATTAGGCTACAGAACGTTAATTATTACATTCTGAAGTTAAAAGGCATTCTAAGTAATGGCTTTCTGTTACTGTTTCACTGTAGTTTTAATAGTTTGCTTAAAACATGTAGACACGTACTTGACCTTCTTTAATACAGCCAACTTATTTCATTTCCATGCCAGGTCTTAGCTTTGATATAAAGTATTAAGACATGAAGATTATATTTATAAAAATGTGTGTGTATGTGTGTGTGTATGTGTGTGTGTGTATATATATATATATATATATATATATATATATATATATATATATATATATATATATATAATATATAATATTTATTTTTGCTATCTGTAGGTCCAGGGAAGTTGACAGGTTGCCGGGGGAGGTGATATATAATATAATGTTATTCGGTTCTGTATGTCAATCCTGAAGAACAAATAAAAATTTGATGTTAAAAAATGTATATTTTAATAGCTTTCCAATCAAAGCACACTGTATTTGTCAGGCACTCAGGCTTCAGAAGGAATAAGCAGGTTGTGGGTTAGGACTGGCATATTTCCTAATTTACCACCACTAGTGCATGTGTTCCTCTGTTACAGCGTTTGTTCTGTTTAGGCGGTTAGATGTTTTATTGAGAGAGACAATGTACAGAATTGTGATGATGTCATTATCCCAATAAATAGAATTCTCAGTCTGCAACTCATGCAAAGTAATACGGTGTAGGAGAGGTGTGCTGATCCTTGTGATTTCAGTCTTGAAGAAGTATTTGTCGGCAGATATTCAATAAATGAAAACACCTATTTATTAATGTGTTGATTTCAAAACAAGAAAAGCTGCTCTCGCCTTTACAATTGAGTACCAGTCAGTGGTAATTAACTTCCACATTGAGTGTTTAAACAGCCAACTAGAAGCAAATTTTTATCTCATCCAGGGTGCTGACATTATTATTTATTTATTTATTTATTTATTTGCTGTACTGCCTTAAATTGGCAATGAAAATATGTTGCAAAAGTAGCAAATGCAACTGATTCAACAAATGAAGTTGACCTTTCCTTTCCTTAAAACTCGAACTGTGTATGTATTTCCTTCTCAACTTTAATCAGAGATAACTCCTTGCCCAGGACTACAATCCTACAATGCACTGAAGAGCTGGCACATTTCTAAGGAATCAAAGGAAAGTGGTGGGAAAAAAATAAAAAAAAAAAATAATCCAATCAAAAGGATAAATGAAAGGAAAGCCAATTAACTGTTAATAAAATAGAAGCATGTTTTAGTTAATGTGATTACAACAGGTTCAATATCAAATAACTGTCAGCTGGTTAGTGACTGATACTCAATAATTGTGTAAACAAGGGAAACCAAGGGGCTGCATTGTTTAGAGTTGAGTAAATAACACTTTTTATTCAATTTAATCAATACCTAACCACTTCAAATTCCATAAACGCAATTATTCAGAACTCTCGGTAAACCCATACAATGTAGTTTATTTTGTAACCTTTTTAAAGGGTACGTTTTTACAACATACCATTTGAAGCATGTTGACCACATGGTTATATAACATAACAAATATGTTTTGTGATCATTTTAAAAAGTTTTGTGAATCTCGTGCTTGTTTGTAGTTTGAAGTTTGTTTGGGGGAAATATGTTAATCATGTATATTATATGCGAAACCATGACCTTTCCTGTAAAATCCTTTTAATTCTTAATGTATCAGTGTAAAACATTGAATTAAAATAAATACTAAAAAAGCAATAGTCTTAATTGTATATAAAAAAAATGCACCAAAAAAAGTTACCAAGTCAGAAATAAACAGACATTTAAGTTTGACATTGTATACAGGGGTTTATTTTCTTTGTCAAAAACATGTGCTAAAAACTAGCAAATAAAGGGAGAGCTGTATTTTACAATGTTGGAATGCAAAATGGTTTTAAGTACTGTACAGTATCCTTCTGACAGTCCGCACACAGCTCAGGAATGCACAGATTTCATGAGAGATTATGGGCCTTTTCATACTGCCTTTCTGTGTGGATGCAGTTAACCAAGTTTATTCAGCATGAAACACCAACAATACCAATTGAAAAGAAGAGCGTCACTGTCTTTTCTGTTTTTTATGAGGTTGGCCTTCAACTACAATAGAGTGAATGTACACCATCAAACAAAATAATTTATGACCTAAGCTAAATTTGACATAGGGTCTCCCAGAAATGAAACACAAGTGTTTCCAGCTAATCCTGACAGGCAAGTACTGTGAGCTTTGTTTGCCAATAGTCAGAGAAGTCTTGTCCTTATAAGAACTTTTCTTTTTTAAAAAGTGACATTACTGGTTCAGATCCAACTATACAATATACTGTATCTCCAAAATGTCTTTAAAAAAAATCTTAAAGTATTATCATTTATACATGTGATATTTATCGTGGATGTAAAACCTCAAGTGTGAAATGAAGCACATGAAGTATGTTAGTTAAAAGATTTCTGTACCAGCTGAACTCAATACCCAAATAGCACTGTCCATATGGCAAAGTGTTGAGCCCAGATGCTTATTTAAGTTATATTCAAACCAATCATTTTTTTATTTTTATGATCTATATTTTTGTAATATTATGGTACAGACCTTTACCTTTGCTATTTTATATTGATGTTGCTTTCAAGAGCCAGCAGCATATTTCACATAACAGTTTGTGTACAGAATTACACAATAAAAAAAACAACGCAGAGAATATGATACTCTTGAATAACACAGTACAGAAAGATGTTGAAGCACATATTAAACTTAACGCATGGTAGCATCTGAAACAGGTTAAAACTCCACTCTACAGATCAACCAAATGAGCAGCATGTTTTTAACCTCAAAACTGCAGCTGGAGCTAATGTGAGTCTCATGCAGAGTACATCAGAGATCACAAAGCCAGCTTAAATAATGTGATAGCCGTTTTGTCTCTGAAAACAGCAAGGGGCATGCATGCACTTTAGCAGCTGGCGTTGAGATCTAGATAACTTCACTTGGAGTCTTGTACATTGATAACAGAGATTAAAGATATTAATACCTCTGCATTACTTAAGGTCTGCTGGAGGAAGCTGCACTGACTTCAGGCCTCTTTAGGGAGCAATAAAAGTCCTGCCAAACTTCACTTGTGGAGTTTGTGTTACTGACCATGTTTCAGTCTTTTGTTTCATATTTTAATCCTGCACTCCTGAGCTGAAACGCCATATCATGTTGTCCAGTGTTAAAGATACACCTTTAATCTTTTCAAAAGGTTAAAACGTTTATAGTGGATGTTTTGTTAACCGCGATTTGAAAACCACAATACAATTTATGACTATAAAAACTAAACAAAGTCTGCCTTTTCTTTGTTAACAGCAATTTACTCAACAGTTGTAAATGTTTATTCCATTAAACATGCCTTAGTTTAAAGTCTTTGAGGTGGTTTGAATTCAAATAATTTCTGTGGCTGCCCTTTTGTATTTTTCATCTGTCGACATACCAACGTAGCTACATATCTCTTTCTAGGTGGAGCTGAACAGCTAGTTTTTGTGCTTTTCTGTTTCCCCACACACCCTTTTCCCACCGCACAAGGGACCCTGCAGTCTTGCGTGCAGGGACAGGGGGTGGGAACAGCTTTGGCTGAAGTTCAAAATAAAGCTGCCCCCAGCACACCCTTCCCAACAGAAATGCTGTTTTTCCATTTCACTTCAGCAAACAACAAAGATATCAAAATTTTTCTGCGGTCTTGGCACATTAAAGCTGATCACAAAATTATAATAAACTACGCTAGCCTGAAATCATGTAATAGGTAATCAGAGAAAGACAGTGGAGTGTATTCCATAGATTTTAATGTTAGGAGACCTGAATACAGCCATCACTTTAAATCATTAAAATAGAACCTTCCCTGGCATTTTACATGCTTATTCAGACACACACTAATGAGACTCATATGCACTGTTAGTTTACATTTCATAACCTCAGTACTCAAAGGACCCTTTATTAATTATCTGAACAGTGTGATATTTAGATACACTGCTGTCTAGCTCAATTCATTATGAATGGAACCCAGCTCCTGGGTGTCATTCAGACCAGCTCAGGCTATGTGACCTATATACTGTTTGTTCTTGCGGGGAAAAATATTTCCTCTCCTACTAGTGTTCTGCATGTTTGGAAATGTATAAATAGTACATTTAGATAGTGTTGTGGCTGACAAAATAATTTCATAACTCTTACCTGCCATGCACTACCATTTGTATATAGGTCCCGAATGTGCACATGGAGAGTATCACACATAGGCGTAAGTTACACGGGGGATACAGGGGACATGCCCCCCTAATTTTTTCAATGATGGAGAAATGTCCCTCTCACATTGCAGGAGTACTAAAACTTTTATTTCACGATAATTTATTGGTATAATCACTGGTCAGTATAGAAGTCAACAGGAAGAAAAATGGGATCGGATTCAGCATCACTGGAGCCGGATGATGAGATGGTGTTTTACTACGAGGATCTGGATCAGGCTCCACTGATCTGTAATGTTGATCCTATCGTGGAGCTGCACACGCCTTAACTAGGGAAACTGACCAATGAGAAGTGAACATACGTGGCGCATATCTTAAAGACCCCGGCTGACAAATTTGTATACAGCCTGAGATCACAGTAATGTTGGGGAAAAATGGCAAACGGATGGACAAAGATAGAGGAGGATACGTTACGTTGCTGAATCCAGAATCACAGGGAAATGGTTTAAGTTTGTAATTCACCATAGCTTGTGTTATTTACTAATGTTACCACACTGAGGTTTCTGTCTACTTGCAGTTTAACTTTTCATTTTCAATTGAAACAGTAAACTTAAAACAGCAAAATGACCTTTGTGCAAATAAACATAGACATCAATAAAAACTGATTACCAAGAACTTTTTGCACAATTATTATTAATTTAATCACGATATATTACTGATTCTGAATTATTTTGCGTGAATATTTTTCAACAAAACTTTCAGGAAGTATTGTAATGTTCTTCGGGTCATAGAATAACACATTTTTATCTCTAAGCAGTATGCATAATAAAAAATACTTTACATAAAAAAATACGAAATATTGTGTTTAAAAAAAAAAAAAAAAAGCCAAAAGTCTGTATGGTTTCTGACGTACTTTATTTTATTATTTTTATAATTGTTATGGTTTTACCCCAGTTTTCTCCCCAATTTGGAATGCCCAATTGTTATTTGTATCCCGGTTCACCACTGCAACCCCCTAGCGACTTGGGAAATGGAGGCTGGAACACACGTACTCCGAAACGTGCTCCTGCCAATCTGTCATTTTTCGCACTGCGGATCCACAGCGAAGCCACCAGACCTATAGTGCCAGAGGACAACACAGATCTGATGGTTCCACTGCAGAACTGCAGGCGCCCTATCGGCCACAGGGGTCACCGGTGTGTGGTGAACCGTGGATTCCCCTGCCGACCTAAGCCCTCCGTACACGGCCAATTGTGTGCCGCCCTCTAGGAACCCCCTGTCACGGCTGGCAGTGTCATAGCCTGGATTCGAACCTGCGATCTCCAGGGGCTGGTTTTTCAAAACTTTGGTAATCGGATTTCCGCGTTTGATCTGGATTATATTGTGCAAGTGGGTTTTTCAACATAAAAATGCGATCAGGATTACTGTAATCTGGATTTCGTTTTGGTAATCTGATCGTACTTTTAATCACGATTAAATGTTGCAATTGAGTTTTTCAGAATTTACAGAGGAGATCAGGATTACTTTGATCCAAAATACCAGGATTATTGTGATACTACTGAGGAGGTGGATTTAGCTTTTAAATGATCATAAAACATCGATATTTTGTTTGAATTGTCATAGCAAAAACACGTTATATGTCCAAATCGATTGTTAGAATATAATATTTACATATTTAAGATTTGTATCCATGCAAGCAAAAAGGAAAACACATATTTAGTGGTATAGCTTTAATAAAAAAAGCCTACACATACTCCTTCACTTACGTCTCCTTAAAGCTCGTCTGAATTCTGGAGACCCGACCGACGAGGAAGAGGATGAAGATGTCTAAAAACACATATTCTTTTTTCAAAAGTTTTATTTTTATTCAATTTACATTTAGTTATTTAATTTCTGCTAAGTGAGCATAAATAAAATAACCATTATTTGCTTGTGTTATGTGCACTAACATTAAAAGTGATTTAGATTTTGTTTAAAAAAATAAATAAAAATAAAATAAAAAGTTGTGTATTAATCATTATTACCACGATCTTATTTATTTTGTTAAATTAGGTTATATCATAAATAAGACCTCTTAAAAAAAAAAAAAAAATTAATTAAGAACTAGCCTACTTCAAAAACTGGATTTCATAATCAGGATTATTTGTTATCTGGATAAATGTAATCCAGCAGTGACATTTTCTGAAAAACTGGGTCAAAACGATCCAGATAAAAGTAATCTCGATCACAAAATATAGGATTACACAATCTGGATTACTTTGATCCAGATTAAAAATTTTGAAAAACCGGCCCCAGGCTATAGAGCGCATCCTGCACTCCACGCAGAGCGCCGTCACTGGATGCGCCACTCGGGAGCCCTCTGACGTACTTTATAATGTTCACAGAGTGGACACCATTTCCAAGATGCTACTATAAAAATTGATTTTTAGTGATTTTTTTATAGGAAGAGAGTCAAATACAGCCAAACAAATGCCAGGTCCTGGGGGAGAATCCCACTGAAAAATGCCTGGTCCTGAAAGGGTTAAATAAGCATGTACCACTTATGCACAGCTGCAAAACACTCATTAGAAAGTGAAAAATGTAACTCCTTTTCACATTAGAGAAACACTCATCAGATTGCACATGTACACTACAAAACGTAATTTTTAAAATGTTCTTGAAATGTCTACTGCAGCAGTAGTTGTATACATTAAATTAAATACCAAGACTGTTGTTGGTTGTCCACAATCCCATGCCCTCTTCCTAACTAGAAGCCTTATTTCCAACTGTCATTCCAGCATTTTGCACAGACTTTATATTAATTCATTCATTTTTTTTATGTTTCTGTAATAATAGAAAAAAGTATTAAAACACATGTTTGAATTATTAAAATAACAACTAACTCTGAAAAACAAAATATTTCTGTATATTGTGGCAGCCAGAAATAAAACAGAACAGTATTTCCCTTTTTTAGTTTGTTTTATACATGTGTATTATTATTATTATTATTATTATTATTATTATTATTATTATTATTATTATTATTATAGGGCTACAACATTATAATAACTGTTGCACTGACAATTGTATGTATAGACTAGATATTATCTTTTATATTTTATTTTGCTGATATTAATATTTTCAATTGTATTTGTAGGACCACAGGTCTTGAAAATGCACTCCATAATAAATAATTTATTATCTTGAAGTAATCCTGGTGAACTAGATCAAACACATTGCTTAAGTATGCTAGAGCAGCAGGACCTTAGGAATACATTGTACATGTTTATGACCAAATCATGACCTGCCACAAGCACCTTGGCCAGCTTACAAACCATAATCCGGGTGCAGTGCTTCATGAAGCTGTTTGAGTTCCCATATCCTTCCATAAATATTAAACATAATGAAGGCTGCTTGGTCTGACCACAGAATGTTTTTCCAGTCATTCACCAGGGTGTCACCAGAGGGTTGCACACAACTGGATAAATACAACAGTATCCATAATGGCAGTCTATCACACTACACTGGCGATTACATTTATTAATTATCACAGCTGTTTTATGGGTAAGAGCAACAATGTGACCATTCTCAGATATTGTTGTTTGTGTTACAGTCAAGTTCTCAGTTTATACAACGAAATTAACAATACATTCATGGTTAGTCAATTCAGAGTATTATATAGTGCTCAGTGGTATACAAGGGATAAATATGTACTTCATAAAGTGAAATATTAATCTGAAATTCAGAGGTTAGATGAAGGAATAGAAAGACACTATAGGCAAAACAATTAGCATTATGTATCCTTGTGAATAAACTAATCATTTATGCATAAGTCAGTGATATAGCATGATATAGCTGTGAAATGGTCTACATAAGCCATAATATGTAATTTAATTATGCACCAGTTATAATTATAAGTGCCTCAGAAATGTTATAAAATATCAGTGCTAGATTTACATTGTGGCACGTATTCACAAAATGAATTGCTCAGTATCAGTTATACATACTTGTATTGTCAGTTGGAACACTGGTACTGTCACATAAAAATATGCACATACTGTTGCAAGTACAGTAGAATGTGACTTAATATTGTTATATCCCCAAAAGTAAAGAAAGATAGCTATTGATTTTACTGCAGACTACAATACATTAGTTTTCTAATGAAGAACAAATGGCAGCAATAAATATTTCAAATCTTAATTAATATTACTTGTCTTCAAATGTCTTTGTTTATTGCAGAGAAATACTTGAAGGCTAGATATGCCAATAGACATTTATTTACTATGTAATACAACTATTTACAACAGCTAATGATACAATCTGATTTTAGTTTATATTTAAAACATAACAGAAAAAAATATACATAGCCCATCCCACCCCCAACATACACACATACCCACTTAACAGAACCTCATGATTTAAATGGATATATATATATATATATATATATATATATATATATATATATATATATATATATATATATATATATATAGTCATACATGTTAGTGTTTTTATGCTGGAACATAGAATGCACTTAAGTGGAGGAATCACCTAAAATCCCAGCACCAAAAAAAATACAGTGTAGGACATATACATGAAAATCCGAACATCCATTTCAATTAGTATGGAGACTGAGGAGGATATAGAATCACCCAGTGGCTGAAAATCGAGTGATTTGATGTGATTCCCGTTCATGTTAATATAATTTTGATTAATATTTAAATAATCATTAAAATGTAATATATATATATATATATATATATATATATATATCCATCTGTATAAAGTATCTGTGCACATAACTACTAAAGGTCAAGCTTCAGGAGAGCTACATAATGTTGAATGAATCCAATCCTTGTGTCTTTTATTAGCAGCATGCAAGCACGAAGGTTCTTTTGTACAACTGTGTGTGATGTCTCCCTCAGTGCATTATGGGATGACACATTATTTAAATCAGTGCATGATCACTTCCCTAGATGACCCCCTGTGAGTATTATTTATGACCGAAGCTGCTCTGTAAATTCCATAATATATATTTTGTCTGTGATATCAAAGCCCCAGCATGCTAATGCGGCAGATGCCTGAAACCATTTTTCAAGCCAGTGTTGAATATTCAAAAGCTGTAAGTTGAAAAAAAGGAGTTAACATTAATTAATATTTGTACTAGTAAAATGAAAGCAACAGTGAGGCTAATTTTATAGGACAATTAATCATAAGATTCACAAATTACACATAGGAGTTTATTTTTTTTTCAGGTACCAGAGAAAGAGAAAAAGAATAATCCTCTACCAATCAAAATCATTGGCTTCCCACCAATGTCCTCAGCAAGAGCAATTAGTGAGAACAGCAGAGGCTCAGTAATTGCGTGCCTGGAGAAGGTAGTGTAAGAATTTTAATTGCTCTAAATAAAGACCACTTGCTCTAACCCATGATTGCACAAAGCAAAAAATCTGCAGGCCAGAGCAAGAATCTAACCACTTCCAGGTGCTCTGCACACATAACTGGATGTGAGCAGCATTCCTCAGCACCGGCACTTTCTCACCAGAGAAAACACATCCTGAGAACACACCAGCGTGCAGTGTCATCACTTCAATACTTGAAAATCAAGCTCACCTGGGAATATTTCCATTTTTTAGCAGTTGCAAAATACTGCATATTTACTGTAGTGGGTTGTAACATGATATTACTACTTTGCTGATTCGTTTTGCTGGTAACCGAAAACAAAACAACCACAACAACTCAAGAGAACTGAAGATCAGTGGCCATCCTCTGATCCCAAGTCAATGATCTCTTTACATTCAGGAGCACCAGGCGCCTGGCCAGTATGAGGCCACTGTAGCACGGTGAGGTGTAAAAGTCCCTGCTGATAAACACTGCATTTCCTTCTTCTCCTTCTGTTCACTCCATTATGGTCTAGGTAAAGACATCATCATTTTTGTTGTAATATTATCCAACCATATAAAAAAAGATAGTATATTTTGACCAACTAACAATGACCTGATTGCAGCTCACAACAGGTCTTTGCCTCTTCTTGTAAGCTTGTGTTTCCAAGTATAGGCTCAGTTGAACTGCCAGTTTCCCAAATCTCTGGTTGCAGTAACTTTGGGACATGAACATTTTATTGTACTATTCTCACATCCCTGCAATCTCTGGAACTAATTTGAAACAAAATTAAACTATGCTAACTATGGTGGGAAACAATTCAAGAGAGAGAGAGGAGATCGTATGTATTTAGAATAAGTAAAGTGTATACAGATGGATTTTATTTTCCAAAAAGCCAAGTCTTACACCAGCATGTGGTTCACCTCATCTGATCTGAAACTGCTAATGATGTTATGGTTCTATAATGATGTTCACATAGCCAACAGCCACAATCATAACTACAAGATGAGGCTTTTTATGTGTAAAATAATACACTGGGCCCAAAAAGTGTTCTTTTTAATAGTTCTTTAACTATAAGAAAGAAAAAAACAATCAGAAATCAATCAGAGAATAATGTTATCCTACTGCTTTCAGGGTAAACCAGAGTATGCTTCAACTAATACTCCTGTATACATCACACATTTTCATCACTAGAATTGGACAGCTACAGTAGAACTGGTTTCAATTAGTGTATGTAAATATGTATTTCTTTGTTAAAGCCACAATAAATAGATATATCTGAAATTACTGGCTAAAATTATTCCCTGTTTATAGTAAAAGAGTAAAAGACTATTATTAAGCCATGTTTGACTTTAAAAGTGATGGATGTTTGTGATGACTGGCTCACTATAGATTATACTTTACAGAGCTTTACTGATGTTTATAGATGCTGCTTATGTTAGCTCATTAGAAACCCTTGCCTATGGCTCTGTGTCTGCCATTTTAATGGTAATTGACCATCAGTGTGAAAATGAGCTCTTCTATAAACATTTTTATTTTTCAAAGTATTGTACTTTTATCAAATATGTTTGCTGTGTCCAGACTGTACCCTAGTTTTTAATGGAATTTGTTGCAAAAAAATTCCTGAATTGCCTGAAATAAGCATGCAAAGAATTGTCTTTTTGTTCTCTTTAGTGTCTTCTACTGAGGTACCAAGTAATTGATGTTTACAACGCACAAGCCATTCAGGCCGCATCCGTATCTTCTGATGATAAAGAAGGTATTTTCTCACTCAAATCACTAAACCTGCTTAAAAGAAGGAAGTGTGTTTATTGTCCAGCTTCTTTCCTAAATTGCAGGCCAGACACAGGTGTTTGTATGGAGTCCCGGAGGTGATTCAGGTAATAAAACACCTGTACAGCCATAAGAAGGACAATAACCCTGTGCATTGTGGTAGCCCCTTTCACTGTTGTCTGGTTTATATGCATTGCTGATGTGCGCCATATCATTTATGATGCCTCTGAAAAGTTTTTTGTTGTTGTTGATGTGTAGGAGCAATGGTCACATCACAATTAAGCACATGAGGCAGTGGGAACAACAGTGCAGCCAATGAATGTATCACTTACAGCCCAAACTTCTCAAGCTCCATTCCCTGTGCAAGAAGGAGGTGTTATTTTTGTCATTACCAGTGCTTGTGTGCGCCAGTGTGGGAGGTTCTGGGAAGTAACTGACAGCTTTGATGTTTTTCTGGGTTTTTTTTTTTGGCATCAGTTTTTGTGGAGGTGTCAGTTTTAACATGCTGTGTTCATTTATTGCAGCTAATAGCCACAACTGACTTTCTTCCTTGCTTTCTTTCTTTTTATAAATGTTTTTATTAAAATGTTAAAATTTCATATATGCAATCTTATAATACAAATGTAACTATATATATTACTTTAACATTCATACATGTATTCAGTGATCATTATTGCATAATAGGAATAATTAATATACTTAATTGTATTTACACAAGGACATCTGCCAAAGTTATTTCAAATGGAATAATTTCATCTTGTCTTTCTTTCTTTCTTTCTTTCTTTCTTTCTTTCTTTCTTTCTTTCTTTTGCAATGCAGACCAGGTGGTTTTTTGTTCATTTTATTCCCAGCTTTTTATTTTATTTTCCTGTTAGATTTTTACAGTTGTTGGAGTTTTAAGAAGGACTGTTTAATAATAATGTATTTGTTTTGTTTTCTACATTATAGATCCCTTGTTGTCAAAACGAATCACACACCCCATTTTCAAAAGTGTCCCAGGGGTTTTAGGCAGTTTGTCAAAATTGACATTTGCACTGTTATATAAATCTATAAATCCATTATTTGTTGTGTGTACAAACGTTTAAAAAGGAGAACTCACACTTGCTCCTGCATCATGATTGCTTATGCACAAACACTTCCGTTTAGGATTCTGTTAAAGTGGTTATATACATGAATCTTGTTTTAATATGTAGCATTATTTAGTTTAATAACATATTATAAAATGATATAGCAAAAACCATGGCAAAATTGTACTTTAATATCTGTAACTGTTAATAACATACTTAATAACCTTAATTATAGATTGTATAGTACCACTTATTCAGTACAACAAGCACTGATAGATCTAGCATCTAATAACTTCCATCTTTGGTGGTCCTGAGTCAGTATTTATTGTACTGGCTCCATTTGGAATCTAACTTGAATTAATTTAAATGCAACAAAAGTATTGCATTCCTTCAAATCTAGCGATTAGGTTAGACAAATATTTGGCTAACCTCATTCATGGCAGCATTCTATGGCGTTCATGGTGTATTCTCTGTTTAAACACTTGGGTAACATGTCATGTGAGTTATATTTTACAAAACAGAAACTGTAGAAACTTGAGAGAGTTCATTTATATTCACTGGTGTCTCACTTATTGTTGATCTTATCCTTAAGGCTTACGGTATTGATATACCTGAAATAACACAGCTCAAAGAATAATGGAACTGGAGACAATTGTATCAATAAATGTCTATCCTGCTCAGTAGTTCAATCCCTATGAATAACAGAGTTTGGAATACCACTGTATACATGAGAAGGATTTAAAAATATGGTCTTCCACACAGAAACAGCACTTCTCTGAAATAGGAAGCTGCTGTAATATATCAGTGTCAGTAAATTTACTTTTGACTGACCTGGATCAGCCCTGATTAAATCAGAGATAGTGAGGCTCCAGGGAGCTTTGATATATGTGAGGCCAACTTTGCCTGATCTAAGTAAGGGGGTACACAGCCTGGGGGCAGCATGTTTTTATGGTTGTCCATGGCATGCCAGAAATTATCCTTTAACACTGAACTTTCCCTCAAATTTCAACTGTCTTAGAGCTGATAAATAATACAACTGATTCAATTTCACTTGAAAAAAGGAATTTGTTCTTGATAAGGACATCAAAAAAGCCAAACATGTTTTTTTTTTTTTTTTTGCAGTGATCCCCAGTGTAGAGAGCATCTTTAAAGTCTATACACATCTCAGGATACATCTTTTAGCTCCTCGTAAAATGCATATAATGGTATAACATATTATACTTACAATTGAATGCAATTCTTTTGAACTCTTTAAACTATGAATTTTGTGGGGGGATTTTAACTCAATGGCATGCAAAAATGCCAGAATATCGATATTTTTTAATCCTAAAAGTGAGTCTAAATAATTTATTTTATAACCTACGTTTTAAAGAACATCCTGATCAAAGCAATGGGTTTAACAGCCAGCTATAATAACATTGCAAAGCTTCTTCGATGGGAATACACTTTTGCTTGGACTGGACATTTACAGTTCTTCTTTAAAGAACTGGGGCCTGGATAAAATCTAAATTATGGCAGCACCATAGTCATTATAAAGTATAAGCATGATACTGGTGCCATAAACTTTAAATTAATTCAAGCCTGTGTTACATTTTTTTTTTCAAGCTGCAAATAATTCAGGTGGCAGTGATTCAGTTGTTGGAAGTATGCATTTGTGGTTATTCTAGTGTTGCTTTTAACTTAAAACTTGGCAATGAATGTGCCCTTCTCTGGCTACTCTGTATACTGTATATATCTGGCTTGGTAGCTACATTAGTTGTTCTATCTATCTATCTGTCTGGCACAGTCACGATAAAGTACGGCACACTATTTGAGTCATATAATGTTTGAACTTTGTTAAGATTTCCATTACACGAGAGTAGATGTTAAAACTTCATGCTGATTTGAACTCGGCTCTCGCCAAGATAAGCACCAACTAAGACGTAGCTTTACAGTAAACTAATGTGATCCATATGTGTCTCCATCCATTTACGTTTCCTTCCATATGATGATGTAGATATCCTTCTGTCTGGTGTTAATGGCTGAAGTGTAATGCTGGCTCCAGGGATCAGCTTATTTTGCCTCCCTGGCGCATCAGCACACACAACGGCTGCGATGCTGGCTCCGGGGATCAACCAAAGTGCGGCCTCCCCAGCGCATCAGCATGACAACCGTCTGGATTGAGCTAAGTAGGGTACATCTCTGGGGTTTTCAAGTGGGCACCTTCCATCCTCAGTGTTTCGTCGACTAGCCCACGACACCTCAAGAGGGCTCGACGGTGATTCTGGCGTCCCAGCATCACCCCCCTCCGTCCCCCACTCAACTCAGCCCAGCTTACTTACCTGTCCCCAGCCAGAATCTTTCCGTCTCAACCACAGCCAGTTGCTGCTCCTCTCTGCTGCTTCAGATAAGTTCTTCACTGTGCGACGCAACTCTTGGCCACTGAATCCGACGTCTCTGAGAAACCGGGTTGTAGAGTGTGCCACAAATCCTCGACAACCCACTTCCACTGGGTAAACCCGAACTCTCCATCCTCGCTGTTCCGCTTCAGTGGCTAGTTGAGCATACCGCAGTTTCTTCCTCACATACGCCTCATCTACAGCATCCTCCCATGGCACTGTTAACTCTACCAGGTGAACAAGGCGTGCTGATCCAGACCACAAGACAATATCTGGTCGAAGGTTAGTGGTGGCAATCTCAGGTGGAAAAATAAGCCGTTGACCAACATCTGCCAGCATATTCCAGTCTCTAGCAGCTTCCAGTTGTCCTGGGCGAGGATTGGTTTTAACACCTTTTCTTGGTGGTTGCTCTCCTGGGCGGAGGAATGTTGTCTTTTGTGTGTAATGTTTTGATGGAACAGGTGGCAACTTATTGGTCATGTTACGCTTGTCTTCCAATGCTAAGGCCAAACATCGCAGCACCTGGTCATGGCGCCAAGTAAACCGTCCTTGGCTAAGAGCCACCTTACATCCTGTCAAAATGTGCCTTAATGTTGCAGGTGATGAACACAAAGGACATGAGGGATCCTCTCCTACCCAGAGGTTTAGGTTCTGTGGTGATGGGAGAACATCATATGTTGACCTGATGAGGAAACTGATCCTGCTCTGTTCCATTGACCATAGGTCTTGCCAGCCAATCTTGCGTTGTTCCACACTCTCCCATCTCATCCATTCTCCCTGTTTGGCCTGGGAAATGGCCTTTATACACCTCATCCTCTCCTCCTGCTTTTGCACCTCGTTGACTACCAGCTTCCTCCTTTGAGCTGGGGCCGCCTTGTGCCATGTAGGAGGAGTTGAACTGAAACCAAGACCCCCTCTTCCATGCTGAACTTGTCCCATGATATCACCAATGCGAAGGGCAGCCTTTGCATCTTCCACAGCTTTCTTTGCCGCCCACTTTCTTCCAGTTTTCAACACAGGTGCTGCCTCCCTTACGCATTTATCGCGTGACTCTACTAATGTCATTTCCAGTCTGACCTTGGCGCACTTAAACTCCTCTGTTAGAGCAGAGACTGGTAGCTGCAGTATTCCTTTACCATAAAGTCCCACTCTGCTGAGGCAGCGTGGAACTCCCAACCATTTCCTGATGTATGAACTGATTAAAGCTTCCAGCTTCTCTACTGTTGTCAAAGAAACCTCGTACACAGTCAGTGGCCACAGCAACCTCGGCAGTAGACCAAACTGAAAGCACCAGAGTTTTAGTTTACCTGGTAGAGCGCAGCTGTCTATGCTCTTCAACCCTTCCACTGCTTGTTGTCTAACTTCTCCCACACGAACTGTGTCCTTTAGATCCCCGTCGTACCATCTCCCAAGACTCTTCACTGGCTTCTCAGACACTGTTGGTATTGCCTCACCATTAATGAAGAATGTTTTATCTACTACTTTGCCTTTAATTATAGAGATGCTCCTTGATTTAGTGGGCTTGAATTGCATTCGTGCCCATTCAATGTTATTGGTTAATTTGCCCAATAATCGATTAGTGCAGGCTACTGTTGTAGTCATGGTTGTCATGTCATCCATATATGCTCGAATTGGTGGTAATCGCATTCCAGAAGCCAAGCGCTCTCCTCCTACTACCCATTTTGATGCCCTAATGATTACTTCCATTGCCATGGTAAAAGCCAGTGGAGAAATGGTGCATCCTGCCATTATTCCAACCTCTAGGCATTGCCATGTAGTACTGAATTCTGAAGTTGAAAAACTGAATTGCAAATCTCCAAAATAGGCTTTCACTAAATTTGTTATTGTCATCGGTACACTGAAAAAATCAAATGCTGCCCAAAGTAGTTCATGTGGCACTGAACCATATGCATTAGCCAAATCCAGGAATGTCACATGGAGCTCCTTCCTCTCCTTTTTAGCTGATTGAATTTGTTGCCAGATCACATTGATGTGTTCTAAGCAACCTGGGAAACCTGGAATGCCCGCTTTTTGTATTGAAGTGTCAATGAAGCAGTTCTTTAATAGGTAAGCTGACAATCTCTGAGCAATAATGCTGAAGAAAATCTTGCCTTCTACGTTTAATAGGGAAATGGGACGAAACTGACTGATGCTTGTAGAATCTTTTTCTTTAGGTATAAAGACTCCACCTGCTCGGCGCCATGCTCTTGGTACAACCTGTTTTTCCCATGCCACTTTCATCAATTTCCACAGAATTCGTAGAACTCCTGAAGCACTCTTGTACACTCTGTACGGAACTCCATTAGGCCCTGGAGATGATGAAGCCCTTGCTTTTTTCACAGCTTGCTCTATTTCTTTCCACTTAGGTGCACAGTCCTCCATTTGGTATTCTGGTGGATTGATAGGTGGGATGTCTGACGGAATTGACATAGGCTCCTGCCTTTTTGAATCTGTATGTGTTTCCTCCAAATATCTCTCCAGCTCAACCTTAGATGCTTTTAGTGTGCCATTCTTCTCACTGGTGAATAACTTCTTTACAAATTTGAATGGGTCTTTATAAAAGTTAGCTCTCGCACGCTCCTTCTTTTTGTAGCGTTTCCGTAGGCGCTCAGCTCTGCGCAATGTTGCAAGCTTATCTTTTATGACCTTTTGTAAGAGATTGAGTCCCTCCTTCTGACTTTGTTCTGCTCTTCTCCATTGGTTCCTCAGCTGTCTCCTTTCTCTAACTAAGCGTTCAATCTCCTGCTGCCGTCTAGACTTTCCAGGAATAGTTTGTACTTTTTCCTTCCTTTTTTCAACTCCAAACCTCTCACTTCCATATGCGTAGATGATGTCCCCAAATTTATCCAGCTTCTTTTCAACTGTTCCACTTAATCTTTCCAATGCGACGCAGAGATCTGTGTTTACTGTGTCCCATGCAGTTTTCTCACAAGCTCTTGGCCATTTAACTCCAGGCTTGTGCCCGTTGAGGTTCTTTTCTCTCTTATGCTTGTTTGTCTGACCGGGTTCACAAGGATCATTAGGTTCATCACTAACTGTGTCCATGCAAGTCCTCCTCACATCTATGACAGGGGTGCTGATATCCTGCGAACTGTGGTTTGCTTCCTGTCGCTGGATTTCATTCGACTGACTTGACTGACTTCGTAAGAAGTACTGATCAATGCGAGGCCCTTGTCCCTTCTCCCTCAAGCATTTCATTCTCCCTTGATGAATCTTCAAACCCCTGACCGTTGTCGCCTTGCTCCAGCCGCAGACACAAACCTGGAGTTCCATGTCTTTGTTAACTGCAGATCTTGAACTAGTCTTTTGTGAAGTACTCTCCATACTCATATCCGTTTCCGTTCCTAAGTCGTTAACCGTGTTGTCCAACGTTGAGTCATCTTCCGCCCCCGCTCTCGCAGACTCTAGGGGTATTTTTCTCTTTAATTTCTTAGAAGCCTTGGGCGGGTGTCTCCAGCATCCTGTAAACACAGAGCTGGATACTGCCGACAAGGGTAGCTAACCCTTACCAGCCCCAATGGGGTCTCTTTCCTCCTGTCAGCTGTCTCTCCAGGCTGTCACAAGGTCTTTCCCTTGTTGCCAGCTGCACTATTCACAGCAGTCACTGGACGTATCCAGATCTTCATGATTTCCATTACACGAGAGTAGATGTTAAAACTTCATGCTGATTTGAACTCGGCTCTCGCCAAGATAAGCACCAACTAAGACGTAGCTTTACAGTAAACTAATGTGATCCATATGTGTCTCCATCCATTTACGTTTCCTTCCATATGATGATGTAGATATCCTTCTGTCTGGTGTTAATGGCTGAAGTGTAATGCTGGCTCCAGGGATCAGCTTATTTTGCCTCCCTGGCGCATCAGCACACACAACGGCTGCGATGCTGGCTCCGGGGATCAACCATACATTACACTCAACTTTCAAATTAGGATGAGATACATTTGTTTGCATTGCAGATTACCTGGGAAGTGCGTTTTTTTTAAATCCAAATAAACAGAAAGAATCATGACAGTAGATCATGATGAAACCCTGTAGAAATAATCAGCACATTATTATTATTATTATTTGTTTATTTAGCAGACGCCTTTATCCAAGGCGACTTACAGAGACTAGGGTGTGTGAACTATGTAGTCACTTACAACTACGTCTCACCTGAAAGACAGAGCACAAGGAGGTTAAGTGACTTGCTCAGGGTCACACAATGAGTCATTGGCTGAGGTGGGATTTGAACCGGGGACCGCCTGGTTACAAGCCCTTTTATTTAACAACTGGACCACACAGCCTCCATTGTTCTTTCAAATGATAGAACAGCTAGATTTAATTTGGCGTGTGAATATAACAAACTGATGAGGCTATCATTATTAAAGACTGTAAAATAATTATACCTAATTAGCATGCACAGATTTTGGACCCATACTTCTGTCATGTAACTTGTGTATCTGGGCAACCTTTGTAACTAGATTTAAATGTAGGGGATAAACTTATAATGAAAACTATTTGCATCAGCATTTTTTATTTTTGTACAAATCAGTATATCACTTATTCTAAGCAAACATAAAACAAAAATAAACAGTTTATTGATATCCTACTTCCTAACATAAAATTATATTTGGGCCTTCACCCTTTCAAAAACTAAAATATTTGCGAGAGTTTTAATCTAATCTTCCTTGGATTTAATTTTTTTAAGTCTGACACAGATGTAGTTTCTTTGTTTTTTTTTATGTTACTCATATACTTTGTAGATTCTTGAATAACAATGTTATTACCACTAACTTCGCCATGTATTGAAACTAACCACACACTTCTTCATATAAAACAGCAAATCCATTGTTAATTTGTCCTGCAAGGGTGATCATTATAATTATGAATTAAAGATTTTTTTTTTTTTTTAAATAATGAAATTAAAATAAAACACGAGCAGCATGATACCACAAAACTAAGTATTGGATGATTTTTTTATATTTCACTGAAATTGAAATATCCAGTTGAGTGGTAAAGACCTCTGCATTCTCAGTGTTCCATTTTAGAATGTGAGTAAATCTTTCCAAAAGCAAAACTTTTGTCTTGTCTCTTGTATCTTGGTATACAATACATCTTTATAGACAAAAAGAGACTGATAAACAATACTGTGATATATTTATAAGCGCTCTCCACCATACTCGACACAATCTTATGAATTCTCTGCAAAGTGTTTTTTTTAAGATCAAGTAGTGTAATGGCTGGCTCTCTTGATCTTCAACAGTCAGCTGGCCCTTTCTCTGTTTCCAAAGTAACCCTGGTTGTCATAGCAACACCATTTTCGGTATGCTTAAGGTCACCAAAAGAAGAGCTTACCCTCTGAGATCTGGAATAACTAATGTTGTTCAGTTAAAGGCTTAATTTAAATAGTCTCAGGTGACAGCAAACTGTACAAATAGTCAATTATAGTTGCTTAAAGGAAATGATTTTTTGTATCAGCCGCTGTTCAACCTCTGTGACATCAATGTTTCCATGGAAACAGTTGCTGATTGCACTACCTAGAATTAAATATTGATCAAACTAGGGCAAGCAAGGCTCAAGTGATGTTGCTGTGTAGCAATTTACTGTAGGGACCTATGAGGGTGTGCCCTTAAAGCCCCAAGGAGCCAATTTAGAAACAGTTACAGTAGAATATTAGCAGAGGTCAATAATGGCAATCCGATTCCAATTCTGTGATAAGCGCTCAGCAGCCCCTTTTGTTAGAGCCCTTTTTGTGTTGCGTTACATCTACCATGACTGAATCGTTTTTAATAAGATGGAAATGCTTTGTATTCGGTTTATAATTTTTGCAAACATATCATTTTTGTTTCCTAAAATACAACCTTATTGAAATACAGCCTCACCCCAGCAGTTTAAATATTTATCTATTTAGAAACTAGCAAAAAAGATGTTTAAATTAATGGATATATACACCACAAAAATTGTCTGTTGGGAAATATGCAGGTCCATAGAAAAACAAATAAGATTTTAAAAACTGTAAAATGGTCATGGTTAAACAAACCTACTGCTTGCAAATCCCATTGAAGGCAAACTTCAGTCAATAATATGGTGTTTATAAATCAAGATGGCATTATCAGTCAAGGAAGGCATCCTGATACCGCTGCAATCATCTGTACTGATTTGGTTTACTTTTTTATTTCATTGTTTTACCTCTTTTAAATTTTGTTTACAGTTCATAAAACAAAGTCAGAAAAAAATACCAGAAGCTTTGGTCATCCTCCAGGGACTTAATTACAGGTATCTCTCAAGGTTCCTCAAAACTGCAAAGACATTGCATTTTCACTCCTAACTACTACAGCTCTGGGTGATGGCATAAAGTGCTGACACAAATACCTGAGTCCATTTTTCCTTAATATCTTTATACAGCGTTTACTTTTGCTGCGTATGTGGAAAATCAAGCTAAAACCGAGCCGCATATAACTGCTGGTACCTGCTACCTTTTTTTCCCCCCTTGTATTGTACATTTATAGTTTTATTTCATACTTAGAGAGTAAGCAGCTTTAAATGCTTTTTCCATCTCCCTTACTGTTTTATGTTGTTTGCAATCATTTGGAGCGGTTCTGGGTTCTGTTACTCCCACAGTGAGTCATTATCATTGTTCTCTAAATCTTACCTGGCTTTGCGCTAGCTTCGAGCCAGTCTGGAGAATCCTAAGAGCCAGGATTGGACAGCGGTCCTCAATCCATTCAAGCATGTGACAATGTGACTTTACAACTCCGCTATCTCCACCTGCATAGACAGAGAGAGTAAATGGAGGCGGTGCATACAGTACGTCACACTTTTCATTCTTCAATATGTCTGTCTGTTCATACATTTATCCATCCTGTATGTCACATATATCTGGAATACCGTTTATTAAATTGGGATGAAAGCTGATATTAACATTATTTAGTGTAAATTATTGGGAGTATCAGGTTATGTCATTTTTACATTATTATTATTATTATTTATTTATTAGCAGATGCCCTTATCCAGGGCGACTTACAGTTGTTACAAGATATCACATTATTTTTACATACAATTACATATTTTTTACACGTTATTTTTTACATACAATTACCCATTTATACAGTTGGGTTTTTACTGGAGCAATCTAGGTAAATTACCTTGCTCAAGGGTACAGCAGCAGTGTCCACCACCAGGGATTGAACCCACGACCCTCCAGTCAAGAGTCCAGAGCCCTAACCACTACTTCACACTGCTGCCCTGTACCTGTATCTTGAGAACACAATAATTCCACATACTGTAAATTTGTCATTTTTAATATACTTTACTGTGATACCGTGACCTTGTGTGCTTACCTATTGACATCTACAGTAGATCTTAAATATCACTGTGGTTAACAGTGTGCAGGTGCAGGAGTGATGTGGTGATCACTAACAGACAGAGAACGATAATCCAGGTACAATGGTATTTTATTTTTAATCCAAAGTCTGTTGACAAACGGTAAGTAATAATGAATGGTAGTACACAAGGCTGTGTACTACACAGTTTAACAATAAACACAGTCTTTAATACACCCACAATATACAAACACGGTCACCAGTCCAAAGTGAATGCTGTACTGCTCGTGATGTAAATACATTTTATTGTATATGTTGTCTGGGTTTTGTGCTGGCCTGTAGTGACATCTCCGGATCGTGTTAGCCGTCTAAACAACAAACAAGTATAATTAGACAAAAACAAACAAAACACTCACAATACACAATACGGTTCTCCTTCCAGTTAGCGTTAACCATAACAAAGGATCACTTCGCTACGTCCCCTTATATACCGTCAATCATGACCCCTTGGTTAACGATTGCAACCGCTCCTCCAATCGTGGCTGCCACATTGTTTCCCTTCCAGGGCAATGATTTAGTGTACCGTAGCTCTGCCCCCTTTCTAGATGGCTGACTTCCGCCTAACCCTGGCAATGAATTGCCTGGCCATCCAGTCCAGGGCTCTCTGTTCCCTTTACACAGCGCCCTCACAGGTCGGGAGGGAGATTTATCACCAAGAATCATTCTGTATCTGTTACAATCTCTCATCTAAGTATCATTAAACTATTCATTGCCATTATTTACATGTTGATATACCTCATGGTCATCAACTTATTTTATCGTACTGTTAGCTCAAATTTAGATTTTAAAGCAGTGGCAGGGGATATTGGTTTTACTGGTAAGGGAAGCAGTTCCATTCTGTTTGGATAATTTAAAAAATCTCCTTTTATGTTAAAAACTGCTGTTTCTATCATACTCATCTCCAGCTTCGATCGTAAGAAAAAACAGACTGGGTATTAAAACTGACTTTTCATCTCAATCTTGTTTTGCTATACATAAAATAATTGTTGCTTCCTACATTGAAAGTCAAATAAAGGTAGCATGTCTGTGGCATTGAGCCGCTGGAGTGCCAGGTAACACAGACAACCCTATATTCCCAGTGTCATGTTGCATTATTCTCTGCTCTGTTTTAAACGTAATATACAAAAGGTCTTTTGAAATATGCATGAGGCTCATGATGCCTGTACTAAAAATAAACTAAAACTGGGAATACATTGACAGCTATGTTATTGAGCTCTCCTTGAATTTTTGTTGTCATGGCAGTCACAAATCTTCCTCAAGTAAGTCAGGTCTGTCATTTATTAACAGAGACATTAAACAACTTCAAATTGTTTGTAAATCAACCACTGGGGCTGAGCTAATATTAATAACAATTATAATAATCACCCAGCTGGGTTATTGGGTGAGTGACTGATAGAAACCATTAGCTAAATATATTTCAACACTGGGATAAAAGAAATACCAATAATAAACAATCGATTAGGATTAAATGTGGAACTTTCATTAATTAAACACGTATCTTGAATATGTACCTGCGGGGGTGTAAATACATAAATAATATTGACATGTGTCTTTGGATAGTCTAAAATGAACTAAACAATTTGCTGTTGACTTGCTTGTACAAACATTTCCATGAAGACTTATTAAATAAGAATTAAATATTTATTGAAAAGAACATAATATTGCTGTTAATAATATCATTAAAATATATAACCTGAGTAAGTTGTTTAGATTTAAATGTAATTAATTGAGATATTATTATTATTATTATTATTATTATTATTATTATTATTATTATTATTATTATTATTATCTTGTGGCTTTTTCATCATTTAAATATACAACAATAAGCACTTCTTTATTGAAGAAAGATTGTATGAATAAACAGTTATACATCATAGAAATTATACGATGACAGTTCAAGTGAAATATGCAATTTTATAACTGCAGCAATGTTAAATATGTGAAATTGTGCACAACGAATAGCCTGCACAGTTTATTTGGGTTATATTTAAACAATCCTCTTAATTTAACATTTTCTGTGGCTCAAAATCCCATTTGGAGCATAGCATAAGACTCAGAATAAATATACAGTCCAGCATCTGGTTGTGCAATTGATCCACTTTCACAGGTTGTATACTGAAGATTCCTGTGCCTTTTTGTGATGTTTGCTATGATTCTCGGTTGTTCCTGTTACAATTGCCACTTGTTATAATTATCATTCTCTAGTTTTTATTTTATTTTTTATATTTCAGTATTTTCTGTGTTAGGGTACTTTTGACCTTGTTCAGGGCATTTGTAACTAAGGCTATATCAGTCAAAGTGTCTTAGTGTCTTCATTGAAGTAAGAGCCTGTGCCATCCACAGTTATGCATTGCAAGAAAAGTGGTACTGGCTGTGATATAGTCACTGGACATGCATCCAGTTACTGTAACCTACAGTGTACTAACATTTTACCAGCAACCATCATCATTTGCAATCTTAACAATTGATGTTGTTATACAGCAATAGTGGTTATTAGTCATATTTTATATTTATTAATTTTCCACACCTAATGCCAAACTATATTATATCAAGAGAGGTTTGCTATATATTACACTGTGTGAAGCAGTGGGGAAGTTGGTAATTGGCCATATATCGGTAAGGGTGTCTGGAATCCATAATAAGTATCTTAAACATTGCCAAGTGTGTTATTCCCTGGTGTATTCTGTGTTAACTAACATTCATCATGTGAATATCTAATTCTTTGCAGAGTAAACTAGACAAATGTACCTATGTAAAGCTATCAGATTCATGGTTACAAATCCAGCATTAACAGTTATCTATTGAACCACTAATGCACAATAAATACCCACATTTATTTTTCTGCTTTCCTGGTAAAGGGTAAGTGGATCAATTAGAGAGGCCTACAAGTTCAGCATCTTTACATGTAGCATCAATTGTTGAGTTCAGCTGAAGAAGGTCCCCTACATTATCTCCAATCGGTTTACTTCACTTTTGGACCAAAATCTGAGCTCATTTGAAATATGCAACCTTGGCACACTCTTCTCAATTACTAATGGCCCTGAATTGATTTTTAATTAGTTACCATTTTGGATAGCATCCAATTAAAAGATAGCACTATAAATAACTAACTGTTTGCACTGCCATGAAGATTACTGGATGTTACCAACAGGGTTGAGAAATTTTTTCACTTTGACTAAGTTAAGGAGCTCATGTGCTTTTTGATGTATTCTTCATCATCAGTCTCACTGTGGTCAGGATTGGTCTTGATCCAAAAGAAACTGGCTGCACATTTGGAAAAAAGTAGTGCTATGCTACGCATTTCTGCAGGGGCTTTGTTTACATTAGGGGAATAAGGTGTATAGAAAATCCTTGATATGTGTGGCAATGCCTCTGACCTTCACTCCATCCATAAAAATAAAAAAATATGACTACTGTAGTATTAGCATTAATCATACATGCTAAAACTTTACTCAATAAGTTGCCATACTTCACTTTTCCATAAGGATACATTTTTCCAGTAGAGCAAAAGGCATCTTCAAAATCGCTACATACTGTATGTTGAAACATATTGGGGAAATAGACAGAACACTGTATAACACTGTAGAACCAGTATTTTATACATATTTCATTGATTTAGTGGCAGATTTAAAAACACTGTTGTTTTAAACATTAAAATACAACTCTTTGTGCTGTTTTGCATAGACCAAGGAGAGTCACATGAGGCACTGTATTATTCGTTTGTTTTAAAATGTTCCATGTAATGGTTAGGGCACTGGACTCTTGACCGGAGGGTTGTGGGTTCAGTTCCAGGTGGGGACACTGCTGCTGTCCCCTTGAGCAAGGTACTTTACCTAGATTGTTCCAGTAAAAACCCAACTGTATAAATGGGTAATTGTATGTAAAAAATAATTTGATATCTTGTAACAATTGTAAGTCGCCCTGGATAAGGGTGTCTGCTAAGAAATAAATAATAAGAATAATCATACCTTGAAGGATAGAAAACATGAAATGTCTTTTACCTGATGGAAGAGGTACAGGGATGAGGGTAAGCAACTACCTTAAGAATGAGCAGAGCTATGCAGCAGCTACAAGCACAAATGCAATGTCAACCACAAAATCAACAGTGCACACTCCACAGCTCCCCCTTTCTCAGAAACACCTGCGCCAAGATGAAGGTATGAAAGCAAAACCCATGGGGCTCATAAAATATTGTGTGTGTGCGCGCGTGTGTGTGTGTGTGTGTGCGTTTGTGTTTAAGAAAGCAAGTTTGGGCGTAAAAGGAAAACAACATAACACTGATGGCGCAAAAGAATAACTATAATCTTTGTGCAAACATTAACCAGCATATTCACAAGAAATGGTGAAAGTAATTAACAGCCAAGTCAAAAAACGATAGAAGTCCACTAACGAGAAGTAACTGTAATTTCATCCGTGAATCAGAACAATATTTAGAGTTACAATGTGTTTTCACCAATAAGGTAAGCTAGTTCCTGCTTCAGTGCTCTGCTTAACAACTATATGTTGTAGTATAATTTTATCAGTTAGGAATGGGTAGCTGTTTTCAACAATATTTTCAAAATGTGATGTTCATTTTATACAGAAGATGTATTATGCCTTCATCAAAGTTCATCAAAATATAAAACATATTTCAAATTTTTGATCTGTAAAATAACCGGGTATGCCATAACAAAATGTAATTTATTAAAACCAATAATAAAATGAATATAGAGCAGCCATTTCTGGTAAAACACTGTCTTTTACATGTAACACAGTACAGGAGTCAGTTGCCGCAATACAGAATGTACAGTAGGCTTTTTCAGTTAAAATGTAAAAGAGGAGCTACATTAGAAAACCATGATCCCATTAACAGCTACCAGGAGACAAGATTTGCTGCTTCTAGGTGATAGTTGCATCACATGACCACCTTTGTATTCGGCAGCAATAATTCACTGGCTGCATGCCTGGATTGATCCCAGTCAGGGTATCCCCAGAGGATACTCTGCACGGAGCAGACTTTGATCTGCAGATTAATGCAACAGGGATCACCAGCCTTTGTCTCCAACCAGCCGCTTACGTCCCTAAATTTGTATCCAGCAAAGGTTGAGTCCCATGTTTATTTGGGTAATGAATTGCAGTAATTAATACATGCATTGATTCTTCTCCAGTGTCTTCTCCAAAGGCCGCTCAGATTTTAATTTAGGGATGCATTTAGTTTTGTAATGTTAGGGAAGAAAAATACAATAGGTGTAACACAAATGTAATGTGAGGGAGAGGACAAGCAGCAGGGTTATTGTTCTATGAATTGTGTTTTGAATGCATTCATAAAGTCATTGTATATTCCAAGCACTGGGTAGGTCTTCTTTTTTTCCTTCTCTATGACGATAATAAAAATGCTAATCCTGAGAAGGAAATGCACAAGAAATAAAACCATTTTCTATTCAGCCCTTTGCAGCCCCGGTGGCACACTAATAACCTGAAATGCAATTTTATTTAGACAAGGCAGTAGCTGCAGTCAAGTGAATTACCATATAATTGCCAGAAATTATGATCTTGCTAATCAGTGAAATATTTGGGCATTAGACCAGCATGCAAGAGGAGATTCCATAGTAGAGGCAAAGACTGACTATTAAATAGTTTTTCACAAAATAACATTAGCATATACCATTTATTGCTCAATTTCCCAAAAGACCACCCCTAACTTGTTCATTATTATTATCATTATTAGATAACAGCCATTTCGAGTTATGAATTCAGATTGGTTACTACATAAACCTAACCTTGCTATAAATACCTGTCATCTCAGCCAAGGTAATTGCTTTTCATTTGAAATAAGAGATACTAACCAATACTGTAATAGAAAAGCCAATTGAACTCCAAGAGGGGGTCTCTTTAGTTTCGACCCCCATTGTGTTAACATTTGGCTATGCATCATGCTACAATCTTTACTAGGGGACCAACATTAATGATGACCTTCCAGCAGCTCGCTTATAATCTTGACTAACACATAAAACATAGCAGTAGGACAAAAATGTGAAAGAATTAAACTTTTATTTTTATTAATCTGTGTTTCACGAATAAGCTGTAAATAAAAAAATGAGTCAATGCTTTGAATGTATTGGTTACCATTTGAGTAATAAGAAGTCTTAATTGCAAAACGTATATGATTATTCAGCATTATTTTTTACCTCTATTGACCAAATTAAAACCCAACCAGTAATGAGACCACCAACTACATAAATACACTGGATGTTTTTAGTGTTCAGGTTCAGAAGAAAAGAGCGACCTTAATGTGAAATTCATTAATCTCAGTCCAATATCCTCATGAAAAATTCAACTAATACAAGGTTAATGGTAGCCTTTTAAGCAATCAAAACAAAACACAGCACTTTATTTTACAGATACTGTACCTCAATCCCAACACATATTAAGGCAGTAGATTAGTTACTAGTGGGGCTATTCAGTTTTAATATTACATAACCTTTGACCTTTAAATGTATTTAAGATTTATACCTGCCACTATCTAATCTAATTTCCAAGAGTGTACTTAAATATAACAGTAACTTAAAATGAAAGAAGTGATAATCAAGGCCTTAAAATGTTCTTACCTCTTATTAGCACTGATAACAATACCACTGGTTCCCTTTTTCTTGTGTTGTAAATCTTTTTGCTTGATATTTTTCCTTTAATTTAGGATATTCACATATCTCTAATACAACGCTGTAAATGAAGTATTTTTTACAGCCTTGTGAACTGTAGTTCAACCTGCATAACAGGTACCAGGGGGCAGAAGTTTAATTTTCTAAAATCTATATGATACTGTATTTAACAAAATCTCGATTTTTGATGGTTTTAACACTGCAAATAAGAGGTGATGAAGTGGATTGTAAAGCCTAAGGTATTGTTCCATTAAGACCAATCACTTTTAGTTTGTTATGTACTTATAAAATAAGTTACATTTCAACTAGATTGAGGAAGATTCATTTAAAAAAATCATTGAACTCCATAATTGAACATTAACATTGTATTATTCTGAAGATCAGGGTAATAACATTCTTGCCAAAAGGGATGTGGTTCCTTTAAAGCAGGTTTGCAATTACTCTGCTATCTGTAATTCTGTTCCAGCGTGTGCAGCAATGAATGGGAGCTGATTGCAGAGCCCACACAAACACGAGGAGAACCTGATTAACCTTTCACTGACTCCCAGCACCACGTGATGCCCAAGCCTCCCTTCCTCTTGGCGAGATAGCTGTGGAAGAAGATGTTAAATGTAACCTCTGGCGCAATGATAAATTGACAATAAAAAATTCAATGGCCTAGTAATTACCAATCACTTCGGACATCGGCAACATTTTTCAGCTCTGTCACTGCACATTGGCACAGAGGCTTCAGCTCAAATTCTCTCACTCTTCCCTCTTTTTTAACTTTGTTTTCATGATGCAGATTAGATCTGCCACCCCATTACAGATTCATTTTCCTAATTTTTCATGTCTGCGCTGTGCCCCATCTGCACAGGGCTGATAATTGTGGGGCCCAGCCCCGATGATTAACATCAGCAGAATTAATTATGCCTGCCATTAAGGCTCCCAGTTGCACATGGTGATCAAGAAAAATGAAGTTTCTCCTGGGCTTCTAAATCATCTCACCTTCAAGGAGAGTGATAGTGCACAAACAGCTGAACCGCAGGGTGTACCGTCTACATTCTGAACTAAACAAGTGCCATGCCTCTTTCACAGAACACTTTCATTTAAGATGATTAGTGCTCAGTTTTATAAAAATCAATTACATTGCTTATAGAATTGTAGAAAGAAGCTGAACAGTGACTCTGCAGGGGAATGCCAATGACAAATGTCCTTGAGTTGAAGCTCTAAGCTTATCCAATAACAATTCAGAGTTGTAGAATAGATTTCTTAGGGATAATCACATATTGTTTTGCAGGTCAGGTGCAACTCCTTCACTGAGGTACACATGTGAATATCTGCCAAAGTAACATCTATTATATCATTGTATTACTGTAAATATGTCATTACTGCAGTGAAGGATCATATGTCTCTCCAACTTTAGAACCATTATCATCTGTACACCTGAAATGCTGAACTCGTCTGTCTGGTTTATTTTCTTTATCTTTTAAAAATATCAACATTTTACGCAACAGCATGTTAAAAGAATGTTTTAATGTATATGATTACATGCTTCATACATTACATTTTTTGGGTCACACTTTTGACTAATACTATTTTGTCCAATAGTATTTATAAACATGTTATTACAAGTGCTGATGACATTAACAAGTATAATAGTTAATTACAATGATTTAAATCACACTACAAGTACAAAGCTGCATGTCATGATTCTTATAGTACCTTAGTTACATGACTTATATACAGTACTGCTTTGGCCTATTAGTAGTAGTAGTAGTAGTAGTAGTAGTATTAATAATAATAATAATAATACATTTATAGACCTGTTTATTATATTGTACACAAATAAAAGATATATGTTAATTAAAATACATAGTGTGTGAAAAATGATAACTAGTAGAAAGAAAAACATATATATTAAAAAGAAAAAGTAGTACGGTAAGATTATTTCTAAACTAGATACTAAATGGTGTAAAAGTTCTATATATAAAAGCCCTTTAAAAAGGAGGAGAACATGTTGTGTGTATCACCGGATATAAGCCCCCATCCCCCAATACATTCACTAAAAATCATTAATCATTCTAGTTTTCTTTATGTTTTGTCTTTGTGAAATGCTAATTGTATGCTTGGTTCCTTGCATGATATAATGGTAACATAGTATGGTAGTATATCTCTTGAATGCACAGCTTCAAACAAAGACTTGATAAAATGCTTCATTTTATGTAATTATTGTAACTGCAACATGCCAAACAAACATGGCTTGATGTGTTGTAAAGTTTCCCACTGGTATATGGCTTTTACATGTATTTATTTGTTTTAATACAGACATATGTTTGCTTGTTGTTTTTATAATTTCCTACAAAGAATGGCCCAATGAGGAACAACAATAATGAAACAACTTCTGGCTCTCTGAACAGTGGCTATGTCAAGATAAGAGAAGCAAATTGGTTTTATATCATATAGCCTTGTCAAGGTTAAGCAATAAAAACAGTGACAAGAGCAGTAGGTTATTATATTATTATACCCAGTGTTATTGTATCAAACTCGTGGTTTAGTAACGTTAGGTTACTTACCATAACCCTGGTTCCCTGAAAGGGAAGACGACCACCAACCAATACTTTTGGGATCTGCCTGCCTTAGGTAGGTATTCACTGAGCATTTTATGTCAGAGCTGCCGAGAGGCCCCTCCATGGAATAACGTCTTCGGTCCCATCTGCTGAGGGAATAAGTAGTCGTTCCGTGGAGCTCACTTCCTCTTTTGCATCGAACCCGCGAATGTGAGTGATGTGACCTTGCAAGGTTTGGTGGTCGTCTTTTCTTTCAGGGAACCAGGGTTACGGTAAGTAACCTAACGTTCCCTTTCAATTCAAAGACGATCACCAACCAATACTTTTGGGAAAGTATACCAGAGCCGTCGCGAGGGAGCGTGAGCGGACAGCATACAAGGGACGCCTCGCTACCACCGAACTAGTATTGGTGGTGTGCACATACAACCTCAAGGACCCTTGTGCCTAATGATGGCTTAGAGGGACCTACCACATTAAGTCAATAGAACCTGGTGAATGTATGCGGCATAGCCCAGCTAGCCACAGTACAAATGTCAGTCTATGAGGCACCTCAAAAGAGAGCCCATGACGCAGCCACACCTCTGGTAGAGTGTGCGGCCATCCTTCCAGATGGGAATAGGCTGGCATTATTGTACATAGTCAATACTGTGTCCACAATACAGTGGGCCAGTCACTGCTTCGAGAGGGCTTGACACAGGGTCCTTTCACCATAGCAAATGAAGAGCTGGTCAGACTGACGCAGCGCTTTCGTCCTATCCACATAACCTCTCAATGCCCTCACTGGGCAGAGGGAATTCAGTTTTCTATTCTCCTCCGAATCAAAGAGAGGGGGGTGGAAGGCATCTAGTTCCACTGATCAGTTCAAGTGGAAAGTCATAATCACCCTAGGTAGGAATGCAGGGTTCGTGCACATTATCCCAAACGCACATACAGGAACTGTGCACAGACAGAGCCTGTAGCTCACTGACCCGCTTAGCGGAAGTGATGGCCAATAAAAAGGCTGTCTTCATAGAGAGATATTTCAGCTCTATGGAATGTATAGGCTCAAATGGGGCCTCCAATACCACGTCCAGACTCCACTTGGGGAGGACGTCCTTTCTAGGGGGATGCAGCTGCCGAGCACCCTTTAAAAAATGGGTCGCCAGAATATGGGCGTCCCGGGATACTGAGTCTATGGGGACCTGGCATGCAGATATAGCTGCCAGGTACCTGCCCGCCTCTAGCAAATCTTGCAGAAATTGTAAAATAATGGCTATGGGGCAGTTGATGGGATCAGGACCTCTGGCCATACACCACTTTTGAAAATACCTCCACTTGTACGCATATAGTGCTCTTGTGGAGGAAGCCCTAGCGTTGTGCAGTGTACTAATGACCGCATCTGAGAGCCCTAAGGTGGACAGACGGTCCCGTTCAGGGGCCATAGCCACAGCTGGAGTCTGTCCGGTTCTGGGTGCCAGAGGGTGCCTGAAGGTGTCTGTCACGCTTGGGGTGTCTGTCACGCTTGGGGTGTAGCCGAAGGCACTGAGCCACGCTTGGATCGGGCGCATGTGGAGTAACCCCAGTTAAATGGCTAATGAAGCTGCAGCCATCAGACCCAATAGTTTTTGACACACAACAATTGTACTATGAACCTTTGTTGAAACAGGGCCAGACAGTTGCGAATGGCAGCTACTCTGTAAGCTTGCATCGTAAGTGAATCCAGCCGGAGACCCAAGTAGATTGTACTTTGCACCTGTATTAATTGGTTCTTGGCATTGTTGAGGGTGAGATTCAGCCTCAACAGATGCTTTGTCACAATCGCTGTGTGGGCGACTGCTCCTTCCTACGACTGGGAACAGATCAACCAGTCATCCCAGGTAGTTCATCACCCTGATCCCTTGCAGCCGCAAGGGAGCTAGGATGGTATCCATGCACCTTGAAAACATGCGGTGGGCTAAGGAGAGTCCGAATGGCAGCATGGAAAACACGAAGACGCTCCCCTGAAAGGCGAAGCGGAGATACTTCCTGTGCATCGGACAAATAGGGAAGTGAAAATACGTGTCATTTCGGTCCACTGTTGTAAACCAGTGGACCGAAACGATGGCCCTCAAGGTACATTTTATGATTCAAAATCACAATCTTAGTGTTTAAAAAAATACTTTATTTATTGGTATATAAAAATCAAGTACAGTACCTGGCTATTTTGTCTCGTGTTGAAGGGTCATACACATTATTGTCCTCTTTACGTGGTTGTTCGGTGGCCTTAATAACTTCTTCATTGGTAGATGCTACTGCTCTTGCTTCAGATGCCTTTTCTTCTGCATTTGGGTCAGGTGTTCCTGGGCTGTTTTTAAACTTTACCCAGCAGAGAAGCATGATTACAAGTAATTTAACGCAACCAAGTAATGCAGTACTGTATTCAAAAACAATTAACGGTTCTGTTCTACCCAGGAATCTTTGGGACCATCACCATTGCAACTGAAAGAGTGCACGTGACTGTTTACTGTATCACATGTTTACTGTATACCAGCTGGCATTTTTTTGTTTTTTCTAAATGTATGGTACATATATTTTATGAATAATATATTTCAAGCACATTCATGTTATTGTTTTACAGTATATGAATACTATCTAAGGTTCCACGTGTATTCCGTAGAGTAACAGCTATGAGTTGTATTAAGATCTGAAAGAAAACAATAAATGGGCTTGGCACTCCTATGTAACATTTTTCATATTCAACAGAATTGTATAGGCCACTATTAAATGCACTCCTACTTTTGTGACCTTAATAATGTTCTGGAAAGACTTTCACTTTAAAATTTGACTTTCACTGTTCAGCACTGAAATTGACCTGGATTTGAATTAAGTGACTAAAGTTATTCCTTATTCCACTCCCACAGGCAAACCAAACACTTTTAAAAAGTAATCCCCATCTGACATCAGCACTTAACAAATCAGCTTTCATGGCGGAGAGTAGAAACGGGAGACTGACACTAAGTCCTAAAAAATAACTGTTTACTCAAGGCTGTAGGAGCCCTGTTCTGGTGGGAAATAAAAAAGAAACCAGCAGGGTGTCTGGGTTTCGTCTTGATTTTTTCACATATCTTGTACATTTCCATGTTGGGCATGTCCCTACTAAAGAGAGCTTAAAGTGATAAAGGCAAATTGCAGTTTGTTTAACACTTTTCTGTAATACACCCTCCAAGAGGAACAGAGGTACCATTTCATTCAAAACAAGACTGTCATCCTTCAAGCTATTTCAAATCCTTCCCCTAGTGTTTCAGTAGTGATATATTAGACTGGAACGTCAGATTTACAGCTTCCACTCATTAGGCATTGCAAACCCCCAACACCAATATGGGGAAATAAACTTAACTTAATTAAACTAAGGATGTCATCACTCCATGATAGAAAAGAGTGGTGTGTGTCATAAGCATCCGCCATAGCCTGCTTCTGTCGACTGCCGTTCATGGCAACTTCTAAATCTGTCATCACCTTTGAGCTTTGGTCCTGGGCTCCTTCCTAATGTCCTAGTCAGGAAGGGAATGAGGGGAACATGCAGTATCATTTAGAGGCTTCTTAGTGGAGGGTCAGGAATGACATCACTTGGCAATCCACACAGATGGGGCAAGGTGTAAGGATAGTTTTATTACTGAAACTGCTTGTGTACGTTAAACAGATAAGTAGGCAGAATTTTCTTTGTAGATCTTTTTTTTCAGAATTCTGCTTGTGGTCTAAATTGAAATGATATATTTTACTTAAAGCATTCGTTTGAAATAAACCAAATACCCAATGTACCATATACACCTTCTGGAACTTCTGGAACTGTAGGTATTCTAATTTAATTTAATTTCATGTTTGAATCCTTCAATATTTTACAGGTTTCGACAAGAAGAATTACTTTGTTCATCTAATGACTCTTTAGCATGGTCACAGCCATCTAGACCATCACAGTAGTGTAAATCTACTGTGATGGTCTGCAATGGAACAAGAATGTACTAAATCAAACCAAAAACAGGATGTGTAAACTGCTGAATAAACAGCACACTATACATTAACCATGAGATATGCGCATATGGGCTTCAATAGTGTCACCTATGGGCAATTGCATCATTGTTCTGTTCAGCACTCTGTAAGCTACAAAACATACCGAAAGCCATAAGACTTGCCAGCCCTGTATTTTTACCTCCCTACGCAGCTTTATCAGCTAAAGTTATGGTAAGTGTAACAATGTGATTCTTGTTTCTATATTATTTGTGACATCATATCAGATATGCCAGGCTAAAAAAAAACAAAAAAAACGAATTTGGTAATATAAAAGAACTTCCGCCATTTTGGAATTTTCTGGCATCTTCCTTCATTTCCACTGCCTGACTGGAGTCTTGGAGAGGTAATAAAGCATGCCCTTTAATAATGTCAAAGTAACGGAACATCTGCAATCACTCATCTACATTCGCTTGAAGAAAATACAATAACACCACTTTGATTTTTGATAAGAACTTCATGAGAAATAATAGATACATGGTATTGGACATTACATTTTATAATATAGCACAGTTCTCAGTAAGAAAAAGTCTCCCTAGATTTAATGTGCATGTATGTAAATAAACCAGTTTGACAGTACCTAGAAACATGTATAGTGCTATTTGTTCATTCTGCATATTTTGTGACAGTCCCTTTTATGCAGTAAAAAAAACTGTAATCTGCTTCAACAATTCTTGCCAATTCTCTTAAATTGTTAACATATTGTATTAATCATGGGTGAACATTTTATATTATATATATATATATATTATATATATATATATATATATATATATATATATATATATATATATATATATATATATATAGTAAAGCTGCTGTTTTAAACTAATCTAGTCACATGCCTGGGTGCTCTGCACTGGAATTAGAGGAAATCAATTCAGATGTTAATGAGAAAGTCTCTCACTTATTAGCTGCTGCGGAATGCATGTTACATTAATTTTAACAGTAAACAATTATTTCACAGCAAGATTTATGACTACATTTTACACCAATCCCCAACCCCTCACAATAACACAGGGTTTTTTTTGTTGTTTTTTGTTTTTTTGTAGATGATGTAATATTGTGCCCTTGCAGCTAACCATTCATTTTCATAAATTTTGAGCCTCTGTTATTTTAAATCAGTTCATAAAAGTACCACAGGTAACTGTAATGCAGACAAGGTTGGTAGGATAAAGAGGACATTTCTGGACATAAAAAAATACAACAGAAAAAACACAATGACGATATACCAGTTATGTACAACATATAGGGTTTTATCATATTAAACAAATAAAAAGGTATTAGTAAATGTCCCTGCTTTCACATCACTATTCACAAAAAGTTAAAAACTGGAACTTAATTAAGATTTAGAACTCATCAATACATATCAATTTTCTCCTGGCTCTCAAAAATCCGATACACAAAACTAAAGAAACGGTTAAATGTTAATTTATTAATGTATCCATAAAAAAACAATGCACACACCATGGGGAATCAGATTGGGTCTTCCCCATGTCTCAGAATCTGTCTGCATCCAAAATGTGAAAGTAAACAGTTGCTACAAACTGATTATGGACAAATATGTATTTATAGTAATGGTACCTTCATTGTTTGTTCATCTATAATCTACCAAAATATTTGATTCATAAATGAAAACGTTTGTGTGTTGCAGCAGGAATGCCCAGAGGGTCTCATTCTTTAAATCAACAGTGAGGGCTTGTTTCATTCTAACCTACCATTTCACATTCATTATTACTGTGTCCTTGTGTGGGTTTTTTTTAGAATGTGTTATAATGGAGTTAAATGGAAGTTATAACAGTTTGCATTTAGTTTTTACTTCTAAAGATTCGTTAATTACAGCCTGTGTGTTTAATTGATTCATCTTTAGTTTAGTTTACTTCAGTAATTAAAATGTTCATCCACTCCAGTGGTTTTGATTATAAAAAATGCTTTGCAGTTCTACAGAAACTACATCCCATTTCCATGGCTAAGTGACAACTGGCATTTATCACATCTGGGATATCATTTACTTACTCATTTCATTTTTTGGTTTAGGGAAATAACATCTGTTGCATGTTGCAAAACTGCCGATCCTTTCCAAACATGTTCTGCAAATAAACCTCTTAAATGTGACAGATATGACTATAGTCAATTGGTTGTAGGCTGGTATATTAGAGAAGCCTTTGCTTTATGTACAGTAGGTCTTGTTAATTTGACATACTCAATGAGGTTGCCACAGTTAGTGAAGCTCAAATTTTAGACACAAAGAATTTGGTTTATGTATGCACCGACCTAGCTTAATTTTATTATTGTACATACTGTATAAAGCAGTAAGCACATTCTCTGGTAATTCTGGGATACAGCACACATACTGAATAAAAATAAACATATAATCCTTGACCTCACATCTGTGTGCCTAGCTCCCTCATGATAATGCATAGGATTGCATCTATTTATCTATTTAGACATAAATTAGCCAGCTAAAATCATTATTGAATTAATCAACATTGCTTTGTTCTGTAATAATGAATAGTAGTTATGTATGTAAACATATTGTAGATATTCTACTACAATATAATACAATAATAACAACTGTTACAAGACAATCATTAGCTTTCTAATATATTTTGGAAGAACTACAGGACTACAGGCAAGTTCTATTTCATATTACCTAATTCGTTCATACAATAAATGCATACACATTGATCTTAGTGTCACAGTGTAGCAGTGGAGCCTTTATAAAGAACTTGAAGATGATAACAATCACAAATGTTTATTTATTTAAAGAAACTAAATAACACATGTAAAGCAATACAATGTACATTGTACTGTAATTAAAATTATCAGTTTAAAATTAAGATTCTACAGTAGAGTTTCCATAACAAATAGAGTCTGGCTGGCTTTATCCCATGTTTGGCTCCAGTACTGCTCCCCCATAATTTCATAAACAGGTGCCTTCCTCAGGGAAGGATCTTTTAAATTGTACATTTTTTTAATTTTCCTGCTGAAGGGCATTTAAGTTGCCTGCCTAAACTATCGCAAGCTTCACAAAATTATAATAGGTGAATGTATGGTTTTATTGCACCCAGGAGGGGTATTAATATTCATTTAGCTTTCTATCCTTAATTTTCATTGCAAAAAAATGTCTAATAAGTATATTTCATTACTAATGAAAAAGACAGCAGTGTATCTAAAAATCATCTCTATTTCCTCTCTGGGTATGTTTTTATGGCTACCCTAAGACATTAATTAAATAACATTATTTTTAAAAATGTATTAACAGAAACTTAAGCATGCCTTTTCAAGCATGTCTAGTCAAGTATAAATATTTCAGTATAAAGTAGATACCCGCCATACATCGGCAATGATTCTTTTGTCCTTAATAGGAATTACTTTTGCTGGGATGAATAATGGTGAATATGGCGAAGCACTTATTTAAAACTTGTAATCAGTGGTGTAATGGTAAATAAAAAAGTGGGTAAACTGCCCTGTGTGGTAGAGCTGAACAGATAGATTGAACAGATAAACATGAACAGATACATTGTTATTGGCCCACAGCCAACCAAAGCCCCCACATACAATCCTTTACCCTTTCAGGTGCTGTTCACGTGAACAGTCACAGACCCGACAGTGCGCTTCACTGAACAGTTCTGCGAGCGTCCTTTCACAGGCTAGGATGAAGGCTATTAGCACCGCCATGCAGGTCCAGTGTGCCTAACAAAATAACATTAACAGAACATAAACAACCAATCATACTCACTCACACACACACACACACACACACACACACACACACACACACACACACACACACACACACAGAACACGCAGTCCAGTGGCCACGCCCCCCCTGCTCACACCACAGTTCTAACTGAGAGCTCTCAGCTGTCAGTTTCACGCCCAGCAACGCAACACAGATGCTCACTGTTAAAATATCTTGTCTTTAACCCAGGATTTGCATATCACAGGAGAGTAGAAGTCAGTAAACTCTGTATCCCTTATATGAATAGTGGTAAAATGCCATATTGCCAAATGAAAAGTGGGTAAACGCCGTTTACCTGCGTATACCCTCGACTACACTGCTGCTTGTACTGCTGTGGTTTTAATGTGTACAAGAACTGCATCTTCATGCAGAGGTATTTCCACTCTGTTTAAAATCAAATGCAGATGTAGAGAACGGCAATAGTGTAGATATACTACATTTAGGAGCCAGATTAACACTTGGAACCCTTGTAAAAAAAATGTGCTATAATGTAACGTATTGTCTTTTAATGTAGCACATTTATGTATGTTTTGTTTCTGTGGATGGGTGTACTATAGTAGCATCTGCATAATACACAGGGGCTTGTGGGTAATTCAGCTGTCCTCATGGAATAGAGTAACTACAGTAGTCTATGAACGTTCATAGTGTATTCTCTCTACCCTCTGTTAACAGACCATTAACTAAACATGAATAACATTTGTGGACATGTTAGTAAGATATAGAGGTAGTTACCAATTAATAAAGTACAAAGTGACACAGAAAGCAAAGCCAGGTGGAAGAAACAAGGAGGAAACACAATATAAAAGTTTTCTAAGTTTTCTGTGTGAAAAATGTTGCTCGGATTTATTTATACATTATTAACAGTTATGCTTTATTCTTTATGCAAAATATATTAATAAGACATTCTAGAGCACGTTCTAAACTGGAGAAGGAACCTTTGCACTAATATCTGACCAGCTTTAATGTGGGTTATAGGGTCCCTACTACCCCATAAATGACCTGGTTTAAAAAGTAATTGTGGTTTACAAGTATGAAACGTGCATGAGCTCCAGCTATCTCTTGGGATTCCTGCCAACTGAATTACACCGGTTTGGTTTGCAAACCTTCCCTCTGCTGTTTGATTATGATGTGTGTACACATAAAATATACCACTACATAAACAAGCTTGCTGTATAGTATCTATGTTTTATGTGCTGCTGTTGGCATTCTGTAAGCATCCAAAATAGCTACTTTTGCAACTGAATAGAATAACTTACCATGTACCAAGTTATAGAACAGATAGCAGTACAATACAAAAATCCAATAATGTTATAATTTATATATATATATATATATATATATATATATATATATATATATATATATATATATATATATATATATACAGACGTGCTCAAATTTGTTGGTACCCTTACAGCTCATTGAAATAATGCTTCATTCCTCCTGAAAAGTGATTAAATTAAAAGCTATTTTATCATTTATACTTGCATGCCTTTGGTATGTTATAGAATAAAGCAAAGAAGCTGTGAAAAGAGATGAATTATTGCTTATTCTACAAAGATATTCTAAAATGGTCTGGACGCATTTGTTGGTACACCTTAGAAAAGATAATAAATAATTGGATTATAGTGATATTTCAAACTAATTAGTTTCTTTAATTAGTATCACACATGTCTCCAATCTTGTAATCAGTCATTCAGCCTATTTAAATGGAGAAAAGTAGTCACTGTGCTGTTTGGTATCATTGTGTGCACCACACTGAACATGGACCAGAGAAAGCAAAGGAGAGAAAGTGGGCTCCATGGAAGAAGACCCAGGAGGACTCCATTTTTGACAGAAAAACATAAAAAAGCCAGAGTGGAATTTGCGAAAATGCATATTGACAAGCCACAATCCTTCTGGGAGAATGTCCTTTGGACAGATGAGTCAAAACTGGAGCTTTTTGGCAAGTCACATCAGCTTTATGTTCACAGACGAAAAAATGAAGCTTTCAAAGAAAAGAACACCATACCTACAGTGAAACATGGAGGAGGCTCGGTTATGTTTTGGGGCTGCTTTGCTGCGCCTGGCACAGGGTGCCTTGAATCTGTGCAGGGCACAATGAAATCTCAAGACTATCAAGGCATTCTGGAGCGAAACGTACTGCCCAGTGTCAGAAAGCTCTGTCTCAGTCGCAGGTCATGGGTCCTCCACCAGGATAATGACCCAAAACACACAGCTAAAAGCACCCAAGAATGGATAAGAACAAAACATTGGACTATTCTGAAGTGGCCTTCTATGAGTCCTGATCTGAATCCTATCGAACATCTATGGAAAGAGCTGAAACTTGCAGTCTGGAGAAGGCACCCATCAAACCTGAGACAGCTGGAGCAGTTTGCTCAGGAAGAGTGGGCCAAACTACCTGTTAACAGGTGCAGAAGTCTCATTGAGAGCTACAGAAAACGTTTGATTGCAGTGATTGCCTCTAAAGGTTGTACAACAAAATATTAGGTTAGTGGTCCCATCATTTTTGTCCATGCTATTTTCATTTGTTTTATTATTTACAATATTATGTTGAATAAAAAATCAAAAGCAAAGTCTGATTTCTATTAAATATGGAATAAACAATGGTGGATGCCAATTACTTTTGTCAGTTTCAAGTTATTTCAGAGAAAACTGTGCATTCTTCGTTTTTTGTGGAGGGGTACCAACAAATTTGAGCACGTCTGTATATGAATGAGAGAATTTACAGTATTGTTAAGTAATTAAAGAAAAAAAGAAGTCAAAAAAGCATTTGCTGAAAACAAATAATTATCTAAAAGTAAGCTTGTAATTTAACAGAGCTTGTGCTTAACAGAGAAAGTCAGGGTTGTCCTTAAACCTAATCTCTACTTTACACTCCACAGGGCTAATAACTAGCTTGTTTATTAGAGGAGAAGCATCATAAGGGCTGCCAAAACATATTACACTAAACACAGGATGTATCAGTAAGTGATCCCATTTTTCACACACTGTGCTGAAAGCAATTACAGATAGAATCACTGGCCTGGATGTGTGTGTTTGTTTATTTTAAATCTGATGAAAAATAAACAGAACCTGTGGCTGGAAGTGTGTGTGAAGCATATTGTTTGTGTGATGACATTGGGTTTCAATCTGAGTCTCTACTCACTAATTCCAGGTAGAGAGGTTCTCTGGGTAACTGTGCTGAGTCAGTTCCTCCTCGGTCCATCCATCATGGCAGAAGCTGCAGACAGGTGCAGCCGCACTCCAGAGGAGCCCAGAGCACAGTCCCAGGAGATTCCCAACCCTGCAACCAGGAAACATCTGCGCTCCTCTCCACTAGGATTTTATTATCTCTCTATCCCTTTGTCTGCAGGCTGGCTGTGGAAGCCAAAAGCGAGGGAAGAAAAAATGTGAAAACAGCACTTTTGAAGTCATTTGTAGACAGGAATGATGGAAGCAAGTCTGATTTTCCCTTTTCCAATGTTGGGTAACGGACAACTGGCAGAACCTCAGATAGCTGAGTATTAAACAATGCACACCCAAAAAAAAAGATGTCATTAACACACGTAGAAACAAAATATTTGTATAAACTGATTCTACTGCAAAGGTGTGTTTTAAATAAATACAAATAAATAATGCCTGTCGTTGATTAATCGAGAATTGTTCAATTATAAAATTGAATTATGAAATACGTACTTTGTAAACTATTAGCTTTAATCTGCAGGGTGAGAAAAGATTTGGATATGTTTTGCAATTTACCACAAAGGTGCTGTAAATAAGGTTGTAGAACAGTTAGCTCACTGTTTCTTCATTCACAAATCAATACTCCAATCCAGTCTAATGTTTACTAATGTAATCACCTTTTGACCTTATTTTTTTAAATTTGTTTAGAGGTTAAAAAAGGATGTTAAAGGGTCATGTTCAGTGTTTTAAATGTTGCTGCCTGCCATTTGATGATATAAAACTGCCTTTACAAAGAAGAAGTACTGAAGATTGTGTCCCTCTTTAAGTTAAAGTCTGCCTGATTTCTACTGCATTCCACAAGTTTACTTCACACACACACACATATCTATATCTATCTCTCTCTCTCTATATATATATATATATATATATATATATATTGTACCATTCAAAACACAATAGTTTAATATGACACACAATTCTGGTCCCATTCCTTTATTTATTTTTCAATTTTATAGTGCCTCAACAAAAATGTCAAATTATCAAGGAGCAAATGTGAGGTATATTAGGCTGTATATTCACCTAAAGGAGGCATCTTTTTCCCCTATCATTAATGCAGTAATTGCATATTAAATACTGGGGCGTTATTACTGTCAAACAACGACACCCTTTGTGTTGATAAAATATGGCAAATAATATGGCAAATATGGCATTATCAACTGCCCTTCAATTTAAAAATAAATGCAAATTAACTAAATGTATGTTTCTATCCGTAATTGACCTAAATTGGGAGTTAATGCTTCCACGTGCTTTTTTCTTTTTTTTTTCGTTAGCCTATACAAAAAAAAAACTAAGTAATAATACCCCCACCCCTCTGTTTGTTTTGAGTTAAAGCTCTGATTCTATTTTTATTTGGTGTGATTTACTGCCAATATCCTCTATGTGATAGTAGAGGAAACAGATGCTGGTAATTGTTCTCTTCCTAATTCCTGAGAGGCAGGTTCTGGCTAACACTGATGTACAGTCTCTGTTTTTTACTTGCATGCAAAGGGTAGTGGAGAGAAGCTAAATTGGCGTTCTGGTTTCCCTGTTCTCATTCTCCATTTCCTCACAGTTTCCACTTACGTATGTCCGTCTTCACCATCCCCAGTTTCGCACGTGGTTTATTGCAGGCTTCCCTCTGTAGAACCGCAGTGAAATGTTTTCCCAAGACAAAGCCAATTTCCATCTTTACAGCAATGCTGTTTCTTTCTTGGTCATTAAATAATGTAGCACAGTGCTGGGGGATAACATATTGCTTTGAATATTCAGCTTCCCATTCATGAAGGTTGACACGCACATACATTATGAACTCTGTTTTACCTATTGGGAGTACATTGTACTCTTTTCCAATTACTACAGTTTTAACCGCAAACTATGATTGTACTTAAATTGTCGTTTGGTTTTGATCAATAACTTGATCTAACGCAAAATATACATAAGGGAGGCTACCTCTGTTTTTTCTAGCATTGTTATTTTAGCATCGCTGTTCTATTGGCCAAAGACTAAACTTGCCTTCATCGAACTTCAATATGATGAGTGCACGTTTACAATTCAGTGTTGACCAATCCCAGCTGTGAAAGGTTCTGATTTGACCGTAGTAGAATGACTCAAAATGGTTGCAATTATTAATCAGTTGTATTAAATGCAAAATGTTCCACGGGTAACAGCACCACCTAGTGGAATCAAATTAAACGAATACAATTGTATTATTTATTTCTTAGCAGACGCCCTTATCCAAGGCGACTTAGAATTGTTACAATATATCACATTATTTTTACATACAATTACCTATTTATACAGTTGGGTTTTTACTGGAGCAATCTAGGTGAAGTACCTTGCTCAAGGGTGCAGCAGTGTCCCCCCTCCTGGGATTGAACCCACAACCCTCCAGTCAAGAGTCTAGAGCCCTAACCACTACTCCACACTGCTGTATCCGAAAGAACATAAGGGTTTTTTTTGTACTCACTTTAGACTGACAAACAAATATGTTTTATTTATAATGATTCACATATAGTATATGTAACAACCAATTACTACAAGATTAATAAAAAAATACATAAAAAGAAAAAAAAAACATTAATTCTTTTATCTAGTATGTACATAACATGCAGGCAATTGTCAGTGAAATGCAAGAATTAGTGATTCATACCACCCATTTAAGATAATAAACCACATAAACTATGCCACCATGTGTGCAAAATAGTACAAACCTAATCTTAAGAGTGCTGATGGAAACAATGAAAAATGTAAATTAAAAATAACCACTGGAAATGAGCTGGCTGGAGATATATATATATATATATATATATATATATATATATATATATATAATTACATTTAATTGAAGCCTTGGGTTATGTTAGGCTTTTTATAAACTATGTTCAATGTTTAAAAAGGAACTCCTAGCTCTCAAATTGAAAAGGAAGAATGACATAATAAGAAGAAGAAGAAGGAGTGGGGTATTGATATCACTACTCATAATTGTATTTTGACTGGATGCTAAGTAAAAATGATGCTAACAATATCTCACTAAGTTAATGTAGATTTACATATACCTAAAAACATTTATCAAAACAATTTGAACCCTGAAGATTAATAAAAAGGAAATCAAATAAATAAATAAACAACATTTCATTCTAAACCACTGCACATTTTTTTAAAGATTCAAAAACAAATATTACCAACAATTCACATGAAGTGTTAAGAAAATGCTTCATTCATTTCTAGTGCATACAGAAGATTATTGTTATACAAGGTCTACATACTGTATGTAAAAATTGACTTGGTTTGAGACAGGACAAAAAAACTTGAATAAAATAGGTACACATCCCCACCTACTGGACATAAAAAAATACACTGCATAAAGTTTAAACCAACATTGCCCATCATTTTATTGATAAATGCATATAAGAGCATTCAATAACATGCATTATATATATAATATATATATATATATATATATATATATATATATATATATATATATATATATATACATATATATATATATACATATATATATGTATATATACATATACATACATATATATATATATATATATATATATATATACACACACACACACATACATATACACACATATATATATATATATATATATATATATATACATATATATATATATACATATATATATGTATATATACATATACATACATATATATATATATATATATATATATATACACACACACATACATATACACACATATATATATATATATATATATATATATATATATATATATATATATATATAGATATAGTCGTTAATAACTACGGTAGGCTACATTAATGCATTTAATGTGCTTACCCTTTTTGGGGCATAATGTAAAAAGTAAAGTATAAAGTAAGCAAAGTAGACCTTTTAAATTTGGGGTAGTGTCCAGATATCAATATGTGCATTAATGAGGCTTACATAAAGATCAAACTGACAGGGTATGTTGTCACATATAGGTGGTAAAACATAATTAGAGGTTTGAGATAGGCATGCAGCTCCATTCATTATTGGCTTAAGTGCTGCTGAGCAACCAGGTTTTTAAAGGAAAGAAGATGTCACTTGTGGCTGTTTGGGACCGATTACCTCATAAGCTGGCCTGCCAAATACATGTTTTAGAGCAAATTGTGTAGGATGAGACAATTTATACACCAACATTTTATTTCTCAGTAACCTCTTTGTTTCATTTTAATATGAAATGTAGGCTCTGTGGTGTGTTTATTAGATACATCATCATTTACCAAAATAAGCACACAAAGGTATTGGCTTACACACAAACTTTAGGTGGAAAATGCAGTTTGTATTGCCATGCTACAGTGCAGACAGCTTTGTACCTCATTGTGTTTCTGTGTATTATTATAATATAAATTACAGTAATCATGTTTACAACACAACCCATCTACCCATTCAAAGTTGGCAAGACCAAGCCTTTAGCCTTTAGGTGGAAGGTAATAAATAACTTTTAACCAAGATGATAAATACCAGAATTCTGTCACAAGCTATAAATTACACTAATTCTAAGTAAACACAGGATATAATTAACCTGTCATACAATAGACATGAAAATAATAGTTGATACTCCTTAAATCTTTCAATAAGGCAACTGGAACTGTAAATTAAGCAGTTCTCAGATCTTGGTATGTTTGCATTTATTTGGGTTAATGGGAAAGGATTTGACAAAAGTGACAGGAAATACAAGTTAAAAACAAAACAATGTGTGTAAATAAATGTCATGATGTATGTGTAAGTTATTAGGTTAACTGTTACGTGTCTAAAGAACACAGGGAGTTATTACCAGTACTCACCAGTATAGGCGGAAAGCCAGATGTTATCAAAAACACATTGTGAAAGTTCTGGGGGGGGGGGGGGGGGGGGGGAATACATGGAAAATATATAAGGGAATCTATGACACTAATTATATATATATATATATATATATATATATATATATATATATATATAGCTGCTAGCGCTCAGGTTCTTTGCCCCTTTAAAAATACCGACCCAGGACACAGAAATTGAGTTTTCCCAGTACTGACGCGCTATTTTTCTTTAATAATAAATTAACACAAAAACAAAACAAACACCTCCTTCAGAGCGCTTACTACACAGTAGGCTGGTCCCTGACTAGCTTGCAGGATGGCTAAGCCGTTTACCTGGCATACACAAAAACAAACCACACAGTTTTAACAAAACACTTACTTTTTCCATTGACTGCTTGGACACAGAACACACTACCTGCCTCCTTCTACACAGCAGCCCTGAACAGACTGGCTGCTACCCTGCACCTGGCTCTAATTTACAATGATAGCCAGGTGCAGGGGATAATTACTAATCAGTTTCAATCTTTTGCACATGAACAGACTCTATTGATGCCTGACAACATGTATCTTAAATAAAAACGTCCATTGATGCAGAAATAATATTACTTCCTCTGAATCTCATTATCACTTTCATTTCAAATTTTATGTACTGGAACAGCAAGCTTGGTACATGAGATATCACTGGTCATCTTGGTTATAATATAAATACACCATTTGCATAGAACCCAGTTTTGGCATGGAGTGGGACTCCTTCCACGTTCATTATATCAAAACGGTGCAATCTGATGTTGGATCTATAATAAAACGAACTACTAGGGCCGTCAAGTGTTTTTTTTGTTTGTTTGTTTTGTTTTTTTACATATTAATTGTTAGGTCAATGCTTGCTTTATTTATATAAAATACAGATATTAAAAAGTACATTTGTACATTCAGAACATCCTGTCTTCTGCATTTACCATGCTTGGAAGGAAAACTTTTAAATTATGCGATTGGCTTAGAATGTCTTCTAGACTATAAATTAACAATAAATAAAAGTCAGATTTAATGATAGTGAAATATTATTATTTTTATTGTGGCTGTATTTTTACCGGCACACTGTAATGGCAATAACAGACATTAATCCACCTCATAAAATCAGAAATATTTGTAGGTTTGCTATTATTTTCAAAGGAAATTGTATATAGTCTACCTCTTGTGTTAGATACCTCATTGCCTAGCCCATATACACGTCTGCTTCCTAAAGAGGCTCATTTTCATATTGAGTAAAAAGGTATTTTGCTATGTGGTTTTGGTTTTATTTAAAGCTGTCGAACCTTTTTGTTACATAAACTATTTTCCATTTTAAACTGCATCCACTTATAATTCTTTCCGAAATGGCACCTGACATTCTACAGTCTAAACACTACCACGGACAAAAAGAGATACTGCACGATCTTTCAGACATAGGAATAAATGTTTTTCAGATCAGTAGTCAAAATACTATGTCCTTCGGCAAAGAAAGTAATGCATTAAATTCTCAAGCAGTGTTCTAATCATAAACATTTGTCTTCAAAGTGTGAGTGATCTCAAAACATAAACTGGGCAAAATAATGCTGTATAAAAAGGAAGCCTAAAAACGAGACAAATAATGGATTTGGCAAAATACATTGTAATCCAACGGACCAGGAGATGGCAATATTTCTCACAGTTCTATTTCACTTGAAAAAATTCTGCTTTACATGCTGATTTTGTACCAAATAACCAAATTATCACCAGTTTTTTTCCGATTCAGTCTTTCCAAAAAAAAGAAAAACAAATAATCTTCTGTTATTTTTAATATGTTGCTTGTTTGAGAACGTTTTCATAATATTCCCAATTATTGTATCGCCTCCTCTTCCATTTTATTTTAATTTCTTTCTAAGCACTGTTGTCCTAAGCAGTATTTTTTCTTATTATTAACTTCGCCCACGTACGTCAAATCCTGATCCTATAGTACTATCACAACACAACAGTTAATTTATGTTTATTAATAAGTATATGCGTTTTATATGTGTTTTCTATAAAGACGTGAGAACAAGTGACACACACGTTAGGCATTAAACAAAACAAATCTATTTTGTGTATACAATGTATCTCTGTGTTTGTTTTGTTTCAATGAACACCGATAAGACACAAGACTCAAAGCAATTACTGTAGTGTACTGTGTAACACAAACAATACTGTACTGTAACGAAAAGGATAGGTCTACATATTTATTTATTTTTTTAATGTGGCAATATACTTTGGAATAATGTGTTTATCACTTACCATGTGGTAAAGTTAATGGATAACATAACCACAGTATAATAAGCTAATGAGGGACTGGGGACTGGGGACTGGGGACTGGGGACTGGGGGAACGAAACGTTTGTTTCTAGTAATATTTGCACGCGTGTTAACAGATCGGTATCTTCCATTTTTGGCTTTGTTTTTTCTAATGTCACGTGGGACGCCCCACTTCCTTCTTCCGTTCTGAAGCGAGGAGAAACGAGATTTAAGACAAAATGGAGGTGATAATATTGCATACAAATATTCATGTTTACTATAAGGATTAAAATGGAACTAATATAAGAAAAGTTAGATGCAGACTGTATCTATATTTGTATTTATTTTCGAATGTACATATTTTTTTTGAGGCAAGCTGTTCTTGGGTTCTGCCATGTTTAGCTAGGATCGTTCAGTGTGTTGCAGTCGTAAAATGGGCTTTAATGGTAGTAATTACGGTATTCTGCAGTAAATACTGTTTTATTCGGTATTGTTTTTTAACCGTAGTTTTGTGTACTAGAAAACAAAAACAAAGGCTGCGTATCGAAGTGGTTAGCTTCTACAAGGCTTTCTGTTTTTAAAACATTAGTTTATTTGCTTAAAGTAAATGTCTGTACGTACTAATTCGTGTAAACTTTAATACTTTCCAGTTTTAATGGGTGCATTTCAAGCTTTGAATACATGAATGGTTTGCATTGCTTGTATCTAGGTACGATTACAATATGGAGGAATGGCGGGTGGGAAGAGATAAAATGGCGTAGGGTTTCCTTTTTTGAAACTTCTACGCTGTGCGTGTGGATTAATATGATGATTAATTTTGACTCGGCATTAATTCATGTAGAGTTTGTTATTTGTAACTGTGCGGAGAATCATTGTTGAAATGGAGATGCAGCATTATGACAACCGTGCCGGGAAGTTGAAAAAAAAAAAAAAAAAGTAGTGACAGAACCACACTGCCTATGTCGTGAACGGGGTACCAGAGCGATTCCAGTTTATTCATGTAATGTGTATGATGAATTATTTTGAGGTCGTAGGCACACGCCGTTACATAAATATTGTATCAACACTTATTTTAAAAACAACATGCAAGGAATCTACACTTAGTCTGAACTGTACAGAACAAGCAATGTGCAAAACATACTGTCCTGAGACTACTAGCTGGAAAAGTTTCTCCTTTTTACAACGGCTTTTATTAGTAGTACTGTTGTTACTGTGTTGGACGAGTAGTGACATGCTCATGCTAAACGGTCTACTGCAGTACTGTTTATTAAGATTATATACTGACTTGCTTTTTTCCTTCATTGTTTGGATAGGGCCATGATATCAAGGAACCAGAACAGCTGAGAAAACTGTTCATTGGTGGTTTGAGTTTTGAAACCACTGATGAGAGCCTGAGAGAGCACTTTGAACAATGGGGGAAGCTTACAGATTGCGTGGTAAGTTGTCTGTAAAATTGACTGTATGGTCATCCACAGATGTGCAAAATACACAATAGTCTGTGTGGGGAACATATGTACAGGAGTGCATTTAAAAACCCTTAAACAGCAAAATGACATAAAAACACTGCTAAACCTGTGACATTGGTGGGGGTTAAAATATGTATGTTCTTTATTGGAGCAAAGTAAACATTAGACATACAACATGTTTGACTTAATAGCCTTCTAATTACTTTTTTTTTTAAATCTGTATTGTAGGTAATGCGAGATCCATTAAATAAACGATCCAGAGGTTTCGGGTTTGTAACTTACTCCTGTGCAACAGAGGTAGATGCTGCCATGGAGGCCCGCCCACACAAGGTTGACGGGCGTGTTGTAGAACCAAAAAGAGCAGTGTCTAGAGAGGTAAAACCCCCATGCCTTTAACTAATGTTATTACTGATCCATAGTACAGTACATAACACAAAGGAATAGTAATCAATGCTACTTCCTCTGTGCCCTTCCTTTCCACAGGATTCTGCAAGGCCTGGTGCCCATTTAACAGTGAAAAAAATATTTGTTGGTGGGATTAAGGAAGATACAGAAGAATGTCACCTGAGGGACTACTTTGAAAAATATGGAAAGATCGAAAGTGTTGAAGTTATGGAAGAACGGCAGACTGGGAAAAAAAGAGGATTTGGATTTGTCACCTTTGATGATCATGACACTGTTGATAAAATTGTTGGTATGTATTTTGAACAGTGTATATGCATGATTAAAATACCTACAATTGGAATATTACATCACTGGCACCACTTAATTAAATAAATCCTGTATTGAATGTACAGTTTCTAGCAATGTAAGGTGGTCATAAACTAGAATTACATAATATGGTAAAAGCACAACTTGTAGCTGTTAAATGACAGCTTATTTCACCAAATTATTTTTGTTTTTCAGCTCAGAAGTACCACACAATAAATTCACACAACTGCGAAGTCAGGAAAGCACTCTCAAAACAAGAGATGCAGTCTGCTGGTAATCAGAGAAGTAAGTTGAAATTTAGAAACATTTACCATGTTTTTAAGTCCGAACATGCGCATAAATCTAAATGCATCAGTGGTTGTTCAGTTTGATTTATAATAAACGCTGTGGAACTTAAAAGGAGATGTAAACATGCATTTGGCAATAGAAATGTGTTTAGTGATGCTAAAAAAAATAATTAATTAAACAATCAATATGCAAATAGTCAATAAACTCCAATCGTGGTTGACTTTTAACACACTCTACAATGCTTCAGATGTTTTTAAAGTGCGTGAAACATAAACCTGTTTATGAATTGGTTATTTGGCTATAAGAGGAAAACATGGGCATTTCCCCATTTTTCCTACAGTGTTTTTTTTTTCTAGCTAAAACGGATGCATGTTTTATTTCTCATGTTTGTCTTAAATTTGTTAATTTATTAAAAAACTACCAGTTTGCTATGTTCAAAAAACTACTGAGCCTTTTAAATTTTTCTGTTATTGGTTTGAAAATCTGTCAGGGCTGTAAAATACCAAAAAAGCTAATCTAAAACATGAATTAAATTTACTGTTAAATGGTTTAGGTAGAGTAATGGATGGAATAGTTTTTTACAATGTGAACTCATCAGGGGGATCTTTAAAGGATGACATTTAAAAATTTTTAAAAATCAAAGCTTCTCCATATAGCAGGGTGCAGTAAGCTTTTTTTAAAGGCAGTTTCTTAATATGCCTATATATTTTTAAATGCTCTGTTTTTGTAGGCCGAGATGGGGGATCTGGCAATTTTATGGGTAGAGGTGGAAATTTTGGAGGTGGAGGCAACTATGGCCGGGGTGGAAACTTTTCTGGCAGCGGTAAGAATGAGGGAGAATGCATCCACTTTAATCTGAAGTAGTGAAGTGTTTTGTGTTATGTAAGGTGTGTGTATATATAGAACAAATAAAAACCGTAAACAACATTGTGTTGTAGGAGGCTATGGAAGTGGTAGTGGTGGTTATGGTGGTGATGGTGGATACAACGGGTTTGGTGGAGATGGTATGTAAATTTCATTTATTTATTAAGCAGTATAATAACATGTCTGATGATCACGTTAATTGTAATGTGTAACACTGTTTCCCTGGTATTGGGGGGGGGGGGGTCAGTCACAGTGTACAATTTCTTCTGTGGAAGTGATGGCCTCAAGTATGTACATCCCATTTTGCTACTGATTTATAATTTTTTTAGCTAGGTATTCCCCAGTAACTATATAGCTGTTTTAAAAATCTTAAGTCTGTGTTTCACTGTATAATTACTGATGTATTTTGCATTCCCCATGTTAGGTTATAAAGGGTCACGTGTGTGTGTGTGTGTATATATATATATATATATATATATATATATATATATATATATATATATATATATATATATATGTGTGTGTGTGTGTGTATAATATTAGGGCTGTTCCAATTAACAGATTAATCAAACCGATTAATCAACTAAAGAGTTGATCGCAGATGCACTTTTTTTTTCTGTCTGGGAATTATAGGGTTCAAATCCTGAGTAACTAACACGTGGGGAATTATGCAATCCGTCACAAAGGGTATCGTGGAGATAGTTGGAGAGAACAGGAAATGGAGGGATATAAACAGTTAAATGGAAAATGCAAATCTAGTTTTGAGACAAATTAGACTCAAGGAAAAATCATTGGAAAAGAAAGGGTGTTGTGTTTCATTTGCAAGCAAGGTTTTTCGTAGAAGGGGAGCATGAGTAGTTTGCTGTATCATTTGCAGTCATCCCACTGTATTTTAACCAGTTGAATTGGTCATCCTATTACTACAAAGTACATATTAGCAGATTAATAAACAGAATGCTCTAGATGGCGACTGACATTTATTTAGCTCTTGCATCCCTGTGAATACATGTAACAGGATTTTAAAAGGATTTTTTTTCAATATTTCAGAGAACACATAAGTGCAAATAATTGTTTAAATAAATTTACCATTACACTTCTATGCAAATCCTTTGTTTAAAAAAACAGGAGTTAAATGTCTATATATGCAATTTGTCAACAGAAGGGGAGAATGAATGAATAAATAAATAAATGGATTTCCCGTTTGAGGCACTGATCCCTGAACAATAGAGTTAATGTATTGGAATCTGTGCATTTGATAGATTCTGTAAGATGTGCAAGCTGTTTTTTTATTTATTGTTATTGTTACTGGTTTTGTTTTGTTCTTTGAATATAATATTAAAAAAAGGTTGTTCATAAGGAGCCCATAAGTGTTACTTATGTTTGCATGAAAGACAGAAAATCCATTCTCAGTTCTTGTGCATTATATATTGCTATTAAACTCTTTCATGGATTGATGTTCTGTGAACATTTGCAAAATTTACTAAAATAATTATAATGCGTTTAAAAAGACCATATTTCCATTGGGCTTTTATTTATTTAGATTATATAGATTTTTTTTGTTTTAAGTATTACTATGCGTACCGATTAATCAACTAATGCCGATAAATTAACCGATCAAAAATTTTAAACGTGTGACGGTCCTAATATATATTAACATGATTAACAGACTTTAGGGTTTAATATGCTGGGCTTGGTTTATCTTGGTTTTTGATCATAAGCCAAGCCAGTGATGAAATGATGCAATTCTTCCTGGAAGGAAACTATGGAGGTGGCTCTGGCTATGGAGGTGGTCGGGGAGGGTATGGAGGTGGAGGTGGAGGTGGAGGTGGATATGGCAACCAAGGTGGTGGATTTGGCGGATACGACAATTACAGTGAAGGAGGTAAGATTTATAAAAGTTGCGCAATTCCTGAAAATTAGGCACCGTTTCATCCGATCGTATTTTTGATCATACTGTTTTGTCACAATCAGTACATTTTAATACATAGTTTTGCTGACTGCACTTTGTATACATGTTTATATAAATGTTATAAGTTGGCACCTTGCACCCAGCCTTGCAAGGGGTATTATATGACCTGTATTTTGCAAATTTTGTTTAGGAAACTATGGCGGCGGCGGTGGTGGAAACTACAATGACTTTGGAAACTACAGCGGGCAGCAGTCGAATTACGGACCCATGAAAGGGGGCAACTTTGGAAGGAACTCGGGTGGACCTTACGGTGGTACATACAATACCTGAATGTTGGATTGACTGCTATTATTTAAGCTGCAATTGTTTCATTTACATATTAACTTTTTTTTTTTTTTTTTTTTTTTAGGCAACTATGGCTCTGGAGGTGGCTCTGGTGGATACGGTACGAGGAGATATTAATTTTTTGTAGAATTGGTAAGTTACATTTAATATTGCACTGTTGTGTAGAATACCTATTGTTAACTTAGTGTAATAATTTTCTTATCCTGTATCCATTCAACAGGCTACAGTTCTTAGCAGGAGAGGAGATGAGCAAGGAGTTGTCAGGAAAGCTGCAGGTTACTATGAGGCAGTCGTCCAAGTGCATTAGAGGAACAGCAAAGTTACTGCAGCTTAAACAGGAGAACAATTCTTGTTGAGGACTGTATCCAGTAGCTACAGACTGCAAAAGTGTAGCTACTAATGACATACAGTGTCTATTAGATGTACATTCCTGAGGTCTTATTTGTTGCTAGATTTTATTTTATTTTTTGCTTTGTTTTTTTGCAAGTATAATGCCCATGTAAACTGTGGTAGTAGTACCAGGAATAAAAACAAGGAATCTTTTTTAACAAAACTTTTGTAGTCAGTTTTTCAATCGAGTCGAAGATGTCTTAACTTAAGAATGTTAGTCTATTCTGTGGTGATGTTTCTTGCTATTTGCTTCTATGTGCATTATCTGTGTGCCTGTATTAAAAGGAAGTAGGAGAAAGTACTTCATCTTGTGAGCTGCAGGTCACCAAAGTTAGGATCTGTAAACTATTTCAAATTATATTGCAACATGATTGCATAGCATTAAATCCATGTTTTTGTTTGCTTGTTTAAAAAAAAAAAGTTAATTTTCTTGCAACTCAACCTTTTTTTTTTGTAAAGAATGTAATTTATTGTAAATACCAGGTACATTGACAATTGAAGTGATCATCAGTTTAAATATGTCTAGCAAAATTAGATGAATAAGTGTAGTGTATCATTGGTTTTAGAAAGCAACCAGTTAAAATGATTGTGCTATCTGTATATTACAAAACTGTTTTCTATATACGTTTTATTAAGGCTAGCTCTGACAAATAAAATTCTCTGGAATGCTTATGCCATGAAAATGACTTATTTTCTGACCTGAGGACAAGTAGCTTCAGCTAGTTCTCGGTTTTGAATGATGTGGTGCTGTATAAATTCCAAGGGGCAGACAATAAAATGCAGGATCAATTTAAAACAGAAAAAGTGTGGCTCAAAACAGATGAATTAAGACAGGATTTCTTCAGCCCAAGCAGTGTGGACAAGTCAGTATAATGTTACACAAAGACAATGCAGCAACAACAGCTACATCTACAAAGAAGTCGTGATAACTTTGATAGTGAGCATCTTTCTCAAGACTAGCTATATCTTCCAAGACCAGACGACGGTAAGGAAGAAAGTCTAGGAAGAGTTCTTCAACTTTTGGAATCTCCATGAGTCATAGCTACTTCAGGTGACAGTGAAAATACACAATAGGTCTAGACTTTACACCTGAAAGGAAGGGGAAGTGAGTATAAGGTTTGCTTTTCAAAGAGTACTTGAATTAAAGAAGATGGAGCAATAACGTAAGGAAAGGTAAGAGTAACAACTTTGCTTGATTTACAGGTCGGGTATGAAGCCGTCTTTCATCATTATCGGTGAAAATCAAATATGACAAGTTAACATCGAAGGTTCTGGATGGGTAAGGCTGAGGTGCATTTTTAACAGGATACATCTGAAATTGGATCCATAGCTCAACTTGCTTTTCATGTTTTAATGCTTATCAGTTTTTTGAGTTCGCACAATCTGAAGCTCAAGAAATTGACATCACTGATTTACTATCGGAACACTGACATACTATTCTACAGTATCACTTGCATGACAGCATGGTAGCTCTTTTAGATAAGGAAATTAGAACAGACAGTGTCAGTGGAGAATTCATCTGTAAGGCATACTGATACATGTATTATGGGTTACTTGAGGTAATGTCTATATCCTTGGATATGCCTAGTGGAACTGATTTAATGGTGACTGCTTTCACTTCCTACTAGCAACTGAAACGGGTTCAGTACATGAATATGCAATTTAAATCTTTTAGGGAGGTGTCCTGTGGGTTTCCAAGTCTGGAAGCAGTTCAGTTCAGTACCATGTAATTGAACTATCAATTCAGAGTAATACATATATATTTGTTTTACAATAAGGTGCTTTGCATGTTTTCATTTTATAAATAACCTAGAACTATCTAACTTTTGCATTCTAATGGTCTTATACATGTACCAAAAAAAAAAAACCTGCCCAGTCTCATCCATTATCAAAATGCTAATGTTACCATTTAACTAGTAATGTGATATATTCACGAGTTATGACTTCATACTGTTTTTTTTTTAAATACATTTTTTTGTTATTTTAAAAAAAAGTTCAAATGAATTGTCAATGCTTTTGTTTGCATTGTTAAAGTTCATTCAGTTATCATTTATGATCCTTGCGGAAATCATTTAATCTGAAGTATTTTTTTTTATCTTTTATCTTTAGCCAGCATATTGGTCTAATATTTTACATACTGATACCCGTGCCAATCAATACGGTATTTAACATACGTTTTGTATTACTAGTTTTGCTAGTTTCTTTTTTCGCACATTATCGTTGCTGCTCACATGACCTTGGATATTTTGATTTTCAGTTTTGTTCTACCATTTCAGTAAAGGTTACAGAGATGATAAAGATAACATTTACTCCTGTTCTGCATGACTGCAGAACGGAAGAAAACAACTGCATTTTGAAGAAAACAAATTGGTGTATTGTTCCTCTTACTTGCAAAGCTGGTAACTAGGTTGGGAGATTGGATATAATAACTGGAATTTACAATAACCTTACATGGGAGTGGTGGTGTTAAAGAATCTCCCTCCATCCCTAAGGCCTTGGTCATACAGAGCTATACTGTTCTGTAGCTGTTTTATAGATGGACAGCTAGGACTGATTAGTGTTGAGTACTACCCTATATTATTACATTTCAAGATCAATAGCACTGTGGGATCCTGCAATAGATTTCAGTGAGATGTGGAATTCCTATACAGTATTTATTTTTGTGATTTTGCACTTAACTTGATAAAGTATCAACATAAGTTTAATAAACACAATTCCTTGTTGAACTTGCATTATTCCTGTTTTAATTTTCTTTACCCATACCAAAAAATAAATATGTATGTACAATATGTATTCAAGCTTTTGCCTAAAAGTGAAATAGATTAAAATCAAACCGGAATTTTGTTTTCATGCACAACAAAAACTACCTTATGACAAACTTCAATTTGACCTGTTCAAGTAGCAGTAATGCATTCATAACAACTGTTTAACATTTCATTAGATGAAGAATCTTCAGCTGTCATGGAGTTCATATGCAGTGTACTGCCAAGGTTAATAAAGGCGTTGGGTTTGATTTTCATTTTATTTACACACACTAACACAGTATATCAAAAAATTCCTAGAACCATATTTCATGTATGTGTCTACATTTAAGGTTATTGTTACCAACTGAACTTTATCAGGAAAAAAAAGCTTAATCTAAAAGAGCTGGACAGCAAAATCTGGAACCAAGTGGTTATTACACAGTTCAGTCAAGTTTTCTGTTCCATCCCGGCTCTATGCAAACATAGTATTTCTATTATTATTTTGTTTCCTAATTTGACATTGAACTTCATTTTGCGCGTGTGCTTTTATGTTTCTGATAGCATGCCAACTATGTTTGTTTAAACTTTTTCTCAAGCTGTAAGTCATCTTGCATACAGCAGATGCTTAGATTTTTATACTTGAATGTTTGTATCATATGTCTAGGAAACACTTAGTAATGTATGTATTCTGAGGTAAAGCCAGCAAGAAATGCTGGAATCTGCTCCCATTAACAAAAAGTTGTAAATATTCCATCTGCGTCATTCTTTTTGGAATTGCACTCGATGTTTTCCTGGCTTACTAATAAAACTAGGGTGATAATTTAAACAATTCTACAAAAATGTTACTTTATCTTTCTGGAACGCATTCATTCCAACAACCCTCGAGCGTCATGTATGTGCAAGATTTGGGTTCCTGTGAGCTCTTTTAGTCACGGTATATTTCCAAAGGACAAAGTGACAGCCAAAAATGAAATACTTACTATGGGAGTGGTTTCAACTTTACTGGAACTAGCATGCATAAATTAACTATCTAGGTCCACTTCTCCATTTCTGACTTGCGACACTTTAAATCTGTACGCCATGAAAAATGAGCAAAATTGCATAAGTGGCCTTATGCAGGATTTGTTACACATGCAAGACATGAATATTGCAGTAGGCAAGGTCATTTCTGCAAATATACCCTTTGATAGTTCCGTGAAAGAGGACACAACTTCCCTAATAAGTATTTTGTTTTTGGCTGTCGCTTGGCAAATTCCTATCCTATAGAGACCTTTGTCTTTTATTAGAAAGTTAGGAAAATGAGTCAATTAGAATGGCTTAACATATCCCATACATTCATTATTTTATACTGGATCATTAATAAACTATAGTGGCTTATTTTCAGTAGGAGTTCCCAAGCTGACATTGCTTTGATGGCAAATAAGAAGTGAAAATAGGCGGGGGGAATTTTCAGCTTTGCATGAGTTTTAAGATACATGCTTATACAATAATCCATACAAACATAAGAACAATTCTGATATTTATAGTAAATGGATAGTTTATTTACCTTTTTTATAAAGCACAAGAAAATGAAAGCAGTTGTAAGAAAAAAGCCAAGTTCAAAAATACTTAAATCATTTATAAAATATATTTTTAAAATCACACAATGATTTGCAACACAGGATCGTTGGCATACTAAAATGTGATACTTAAAAATCTATGAAATTTCAATAGCAAATAAGAGAGAATAAAAATTATTTACAAACCATAAGGAAAATACTTTTGAAAAAAGATAGCTTTAGCAGTACAAAATAAGTAACGTAGAGACATGAAAAATCAGCATAGTTATATACAGTATGCATACACTATATGTTAATGCAGCTGAGACATACTTTTCTTTTATAAGTGCAATGGCTAAAGGATAATTTGCATAGGATTTGTTTACTTTAAGCAAAACGAGGAGAGAGAGAGTACAGTAATGCAGTACAAAAAATGTCCATGTAAGCAAAAAATATTATTTCAGTTTATTCTTGAGTTGTGTCTTTTTGCTCTTTGGAATGAGAAATATGCTGCCGTCAGAGGTCTGTTGAAGTGAATATTCACTGGGGGAATAGGGCTTCCCGTCCTCATCATGCAGCATGCTGAAGACTTCAAGATACAGGTCGTTGAGCTGCTGCTTTAGCTGAAGCAGGCTTCTGTCATTCTCCTCCTTCTCTTTCAACTGTTTCTCCTTCTCGTCTTTCAAACTGTCGAGGTCGTACTCCAAACCCACAATGTTCTCCATTTTCCGCTTGCGACAGTTCTGAGCCGCAATCTTGTTTTTGCCTCGTTTGCGTATATCCCGAATCAGAGCCAGCTGGGCTTCATTGAGCTGGTGCTTGGACATGATTTCATTGAAGTCATCCACAGGAAGGTTTATAATGTTGTCTATGGGGAAAGGGATCCGAAGCGCCTTCGCACGCTGCTCATCTCTCGAGAGACGAGACTCCAAGCGGCTTCTGCTCTTGTCTTTGGTGAAGGGCGGTTTGATGTGGCCGGGGCTTGTCGGCAGTTCCTTCTTTGGTGTTTTTGGCTCCAGACTGAAAGTTTGGTTTGACTGTGCAGTAGAAGGTGATGCCCGATAACCATCCCCATGGTAGGACAATGGAAACATCTCTGCAAACTCAGGCTGGACGCTTCCAGGACTGCTGTCCATGTCTTCCATGTCGGAGTCACTGTTTCCAAAAGCTGCATCTCCATAAATGGAAGACTTCATTGAGCTTTCTGGTGAGGATGCAACAGGACTTGCATCCATTGACAGGCCTGAGTCAGAATCTGGTAATTCTGGTATATTCGGAGGCGGGTTACTCTCGAAACCTTCAGTCACTGTAAAGTCAGAGATATCCATTGGTTTTGGAGGTGGCTCGCTCAGCAGGTCAGCTAGCGGTGTGTTCACATTATTTGTTGGTGGAATGTTGTTAATGTTTGTGTTTATGAGGGCAGGATAAAACATTTCACAAATGCTGCCGGAGCCGAAGGGTGCATTCAGATCAGAGGTGTTTATAGTCATCTGATTTAAGTTCTCAGGTGGAATCACATTAGTATAGGTGCTTTCAAATGAGTTGAGAAATCCTCCAGGGCAGCCTGGATCGGATGCGTTTGCCATGGCTTCTGCTGGATTAGACATGTAAAAGTTGTAATTTACATTCTGAATCTCTGGAGGCTTGTTTGGGATTGTATAGCTGCTCAACTCTGTCAAATCTGGCATGTTTAGGCATTGCTGTAGAAAAGGAAAACCAATATAATTAAAATGCATGTTTTACAATCTTATGAGAAGTCAATCAGCATCTACAACCATATTGAATCACAATAAATAAGCACAATTTTTTAGTATGTAAGCACAAATGATCTGAGTGGCTATACTGATTCTTTATTTGTTCATACTAATTACATGCTTTTTAAACTTATATTTACTTTTGTTTTTAGCCTTGATGAAAGCTTTGTTGTTAATAATAATAATAATAATAATAATATTAGTAGTAGTAGTATTGTTGCACTTTTAATATAAAAGTTGTATAATCATATACAGTATACTTATTGGAAAAGAAAATGCAGGATATAATTGCTGTAAACCCCCGATACCTGAATTATTGGGGATTCTGTGAGTGCAAAACAATTCAACAACTGCCTTTACATTAAAATAAATGCTGTCAAGAAGACCAGACCCTTTCTACCAAAGCCTGGCATTGAGTGCTCTGATGTATCCTTTTTTATGTTCAAAACACGTTAACTGCGGTAACTCAATCGCTCAAGGATTACCTGAGTGCATCAGCTGCCTGCCTGTCCATATAATATCTGTGGAACAAAGGTGCATTTGTTCTCTGAATAGCTGGCTTATTACATCGAGTACATTCTTTGGGTGTTTGTTACTCTCAGAATCGCAGCTTATGAATTTGGTTATTGTAGTTACCTGCAGCTCAGGGATGGAAAGCAGCTCCTGCCAGGCTTGCTCAATGTCCTGTGCAGATTTGTGATCCGGCAGTGGAGACGTGAGGAGAGAAGCCTGAGCTTGCTGAGGCTGATGGGGAGCCATTAGGACCGGGCTGCTTCCAGTTGGGTCTGGAACTGAAGGCTCAAGTGCAGCTGGGGAAACCTAAAACAAAAAGCAAAAAGAATATTACCTACAAAGTCAATGAGTGTATGGCACCACACTGATTGTATAACAAAAGTAATATTTTGCTGTCAGTATGCTTATGAGACTGAAGTGCAAGTTATAAACAAAATGTAGGCCCCGGTATTGTGCTAACCACGCCAATTACCTGTAATGCAAAATCTGTTTGTATTGTTTATGTTAAAGGTATTCTTGATTTACCGCAATATCTTCTACCAGCGGGAACGACTCTGCCAGGAGCTGCATGCATTCATCAAACGACAGAGCCTCTCCGTCTTCTTCTGAGATAACAACATGCTGAAAGGAAAAACACAACAGCTTGGAAACAAAACACCTTACAATGGAATTGCTTACTTGTTATCAGCTGTGTAACAGAGCCTTAGAATCCAGACCTATACACAAGCTATTCTAAAAAGGCTCATAATGAACAGAAATATATATTCATCTAAGTAATAATTTAGTCTTTGCATTTTTTTTTTTTTTTACTTTGTTTATACATTTTTCCACAGTAGTTTATGACAAGCAAACAATACATAGTTAAGAATTGTTCTGCAGTTAAAGGGGAAAGACATATCTAGTTAATACAAATATTTCTGGCTTGGAACTGCTGGCAAAAATACAATAGAATGCATAAATAACCCCCGGAATGCCTTTAACATAAACCTACATGTTGTTAATGAGCCATATATTTTGAATACTATATTAAGTACACTCAGTTGCCTAGGCTCCCATTCATATTAAAGTGCAGTCCGTCCCCGTCCCCCGGATACCACTAACACCAGTGTACCTGTGAGGGCTCTCTGGGCACTGGAGAAGCTTCAGGTTTAATGTGTTGTGCTAGCCGGGGAACAAACTCCCCTGTCTCTTCATCCAGCTGCAGCTGAGCAAGCAGGGCCTTTTCTTCCTCTTTCTGGAGCTGCTCCTGCTTCTCTTTCTCAAGTTTCTTCTGCTTCTCAAGCTCGTACTCCTTCTGTCTGTGGCTGTAATCGAAAACTTCACGCCCTGCGCCAAGATCTATGTCCTGCCTCCACAGGATGTCGATCAAATCCATGTCCTGCAACACCACCCAGGAAAGAAGACAACAGTCAGAGAAAAAAATAAGTCTGGAACTGAAACTTCTGTCTGGCCAAAAAGAAATACATGAGTAAGCCAGCAAAGACAAACTTCTGCATGGGAGTTATCGGAATACTAGGGGTGATACACCCAGTTTCCATAAGAAGAGCCTGTTGGTTAATTTCGCAGCCTCTCAATGTTGTTACTAGGTGATTGTAACATAGAACAGCCATGGATAATAGATGAATTTCTCCTTTTTCTCCATGTAGGATGGTGTTTTCACAGTCACTAAGTAAAAAAAAAAAACAGATGCAACCACAAATACAATGCATTTCAACATGACCTAAAAAGGAATTGAAAATTAAAATACAAAAAAATATTAAAAACTAAAAATCAATCAGAAAATACATAACATAATGCACAACTGATTACCTAACATTGTTTCCTGTTTTTCATATTCGCTTTTTGAAAAGAACACAATACTTACGGAATGTACATTTTTTTAAATGTACTGTGTCTCAAGTCTTTTCTTAAAAATCCATGTTACTTATACTTTTCAAACAAGGAAGAAATGGGACGTGCACACATTTATGGTGCCTGTTATCTTCAACACTGAACTACGGTTTGAACAGTTTGTGTTTCCTTGAGCTAGACAGTCACCATTTGTGTGTGGCTTAAATTTCAATCCAATCAAATCACAGCAGGGGTATGGCTAGCAACAGGTTTGAGCTGCCCAGACTGAAAGAACCTCTTCAGGTAAAAAGATAACTTTATTAAAGAGTCCTGGTCCGTAACTATCTCCACATATAGTTTTGAAAAACACGTATTGTTCATCTTCCACATACCTGCCTAATATACCAGGTATTATGAGCTTTGTTTGTTTTATGAATAAAATTTAATTTATTACATTACAATACATGTATATTTTCCAGTTTTCTTTTAATGCACTAAATACAAAATAACCCTTACTTTGAGCAGAAGCTTTACAGTAAGTAAACCCAAATTGTAATGACAAGTTATTGAGTGTTCTTGAATATGAGGTTCAGAGAGTTTGGGGAACCAAATACAGGTTTGACCCTTGGGTCACACGAGGAGTCTGTTTATATTTTATTTTATTTAACTTGGCTTGTTTCCTTGCCTTTGATCATCTTGCTTAATGCACAGCAGTACATGATCTGCACGAATGCATTATTTTTTGTAAGGCTAAAATATATTTAGTTAAGGTAGCTGGCATCCAAACCAGCTAAAATATGAAAAAAAAACAAGTGACACAATAAAAGGGGGACCTGTGATAATCGATAATAATAAATAAGAAGCATTGGTTTGCACTCTTTTAACAGAACACTGGTATGTGGTTCCAGCACATTACTGGGAGTTCATGAATTGTTACTGGTACTGCACAAAGGTGCAAGGAAAGTCTTAAAAGCTGCCCATCAGGTCTCCATCAAACTATTTTTTTTCATTTAACTGAATATCCCATTAGAGTGGGTGTTTTTTTTTGTTTGTTTTAAGTAACTTCCTAAAAAGGCCATACAGATGCAGTATTTACAGGAAATGTTAATCAAACTGCCAAATATTAAGCTATGCATTATGTAGAGATGATGAAAGCCACACCCAATGTAAACTGTACATGCAAGTTCACAATCTGAATGTAATCTGGTATTAGTTGCGCAACAGCCATCAGATTGAATCTACACATTGTGTATTAGGGTGATTGCTAAATAATTACATTCCCTTATCTTTCATATCAATTCAAAAGAATTGGCATCCAAATCTGAAGATTACAAAAACATGCTCAAAGTTCAAAACCACCCACATGCTTCTTTTACCAACTAAGAGAAAATGAAAAGATCTTAGGATAGACCAACTTAAATTATTTAAGTGCAATTCTGATCAATACTAATTGATGTTATACCTGTAAGAAAAGCACCATTACACAAGATGCAACATTCCCATTCCATGAGAACTTCTTTTTGCAGGCACTCAACTCCTTTTCTCTTGTCACGTGTGGTTTATGTATCATCAACTACAAATGGAAGAAACACCCCTTCAGAATGTGGCCCAGAAATCATCCCAACATGGAACTGGACCTGAATCTAGACCTGAGGTAACCCTCAGTCTTTGGTTGACCAGTGTCAGAACATCTTAAATAGACAAGGGCAACTGAAAGAAATAATCCCAGCTATCAGTATTATGAAAATTAAAAGTGTGAATGCTCCCTCCATTATATCTGTGTGGGATCATTAAATACAGCTGTTTACATAGGCAAGGCAATTATTGTTGAGCCCACCTTGAAAAGTAAACATGTGCAACTGTGGTAACCTGTGCAACCTGTGATCAGGCACTGATTGGTCATTGCACGTCATCGGTGACATAATGGAACAGCTAATTTAAGATAGGATTGGGCACTGGAAATGCAGCTATGAGCATCCTATTAAAAAGAACACTAGCCTGCCAAGTGAAGGCCACTACTTAACTCGAGGGACATTCCAAGAGGCTACCCAGGTGAAGGGACACACAGCAAAAAGCCTTTGGGATTTAGTATGGTCTTTGATAAACAGACCATCACAGATACCATCAGCTTTATAAATCATTTTCCAAGAGCCTTGTTTACAATATAAAATACACTTCATGATTGTCCTGGCTTGTTGCAAAAAAAAAAAAAAAAAAAAACACATCGAATCACAAGGAAAGTTATACAGGCACGTGATTTTTAATTTTTAATTTTTTAATTTTTTTTTTTTTTTTAAAGAAAGACAACTACACTTCCTCTATCGGCTAAGTTCTGACCTCACTTCCCTGGAAATGGTCCACTGTAAGATTTCCTTAAAGTCGGGGAATACCCAGAGTGGAATGAATTTCCTGATAGTTTACTGTATTAAGGAAGTCTAAATAAATGTAACATAATGGGTGCTTTTTGTTAAATAAGAACATGAGAAGGAATGAGAAGAGACCGTTTGGCCTGAGGTCCATCCCTTTCTAACACACCAATTGCCCCTATTACTATAAGAGGATCTGATTTAATAGGGCAGATTTTTTTTTTTTTTACTTGTGTTTTAGATATTTACCTGGTAGGCTATTCCAGGCATTTATAACTCTCTGAAAAATAAAAACCTCACTTAGTAGAAGTGTAGGCTACAATTGTATAGCATTTGTATCTCTTTATTTATAAATCACTGCTGAAATTGTATCACTATTGCTATGGATTGCTTTTACCCCTTCAGGACCTGTTCTACAGTGCCTCTTCTGAGCTGTTTAACAAGAACATTCTTTCAGGGTAAACTTCAACACTGAATTCATTTCAGAGTAAACTCCAACACTCCCTACTGATACTTTCGTAAACTGGTATCAGTAAAAAGAAGAAATAAAATAGCAAACATGTGCATGTATTTTACAGCCGGATTATTTAGTACCATTTGGGGTTACTTAACACTCTCAGTGTGCCTGCCTTTAATCATTTCACCTCAGCAGCAGTCAAATCATGTCAATTAACAAGGAAAGCAACTGGCTAAATGCATGGGAATGAGAATTTCAGGGGAAGCAACCGAAATAAGAACAGCACAACTCTTAACTGTAGACATATTTGTAGGCATGTTTGCATGTCGCCTTGCTAATGTAAAGAATGCAATGATTGTGTTCATCAGTAGTGCTTATAACGCACATTTGTTTTGTGTGTTGCATGCTGTTAACAGATTGTAGTACACAAATGCACTGCTTGTCTCCTTTTAACGTTTTTTTTCCACTGTTGCTACTTGTTACAATCTGATCAGAGTGGAGTCATCATATTTATAAAAGCTTCCCTTCCTGCAAGATTGTATCATTCTGCATCATATATAATAATATAGTTACTGCTTCCATCAACCATTTCTGCTTTAGACAGGCAGTAATTATGGTAACATCTCTTGGGAAAAGTCATGTCTGGTTTAACCACCCACTTTGACAACATGATTTCAGTGTTTTGAAGGTCTTCTTGAGTTTACTATCATTGATTTTCGATACCAGAAGTGTTCAGTTTACAGCTTCAGAAATAACCTGAGCTACTTACAATTACTTTAAGAACTTTTTTATTGAGTGCATTGCCACAATGATTATTCAGATCTTTAAAAATATATAGTAATGGGAACTGTACTTTAGGTGAAAATCCAGATGAAAACTCAGGTTATTGTAATCAAGTCAACTACTTAATCCAGATTTATCTGGCTCTAGACCTGTAAGTAATTAACCAACCAATTCTTGGAATACAATCCAAGGGGCTCCTGGGTAACAGTGTGCACATCAGATAACAGTTGCTTTAACCAACTGCATTCAATTTTAAAATGCCCTTTTCTTTCTTTTGTAAAGTAAATTAACTTTGAAACTCCTGGGTTACAACCATTAATACCTTGCATGTTCAAACCACAAAGTGACAAGTGATATATTATATTTATTGTAAAAGATTGGCAGATGTATTGATATGAAGTTGAGGAGGATTATAAACAAAAAAAATATGTCAATGAAAATGATGTAGCAAGTAGCTCTTAACAGATAAAGAAATGAAGGCAAAGCTGTTGAAAAGGCAGATAAACCTACAAACACACCCTACGTTTTTGAATGGCTGGTGGGTGTTATTGTATATTTACCATCGTTATTGTACATGTTAAGGGATTTGTCCATTCTTTCACAAAAAAGTAGTAGCAGAGGTGGAATATCTTGGCATATGGTTAAATGACATCATTTTAAGGCAGTGACAACCTTATATGAACTTTAAAAATGTTATATAACAAGTGTCTGTTGACGTTAAAACTCAAGGTACACCCATTGGTTAAATAATCATATTTCTCTGGAATTATAGTTTCAAATTATTTAGTTGCCAACCTGTTGAAGGTGCAGAAAGCACTGAAACGTTGGTTTCAAATATGGAAATCATAATAATTAAAAAAGTATTGAACTGAATTAAACAGAGTTGCTAATGTTTCTATTAAATGTTTAACAGTACCACTGTATTGGCAGGCCAGAGGATACTGCTACAGACAAATCGGTATTTTAGAAAATATTTTAAAAAATACAGGTAATGTCTTTAAATATATTTACCATCAATTACATTAAGGTACCGAGACTAACTACATTAACTCATGTGAGGTGTTTGGTATTAAACATGCTTTAAAAGTTTATAAATCATTTTCCTACACTTTAATACCTTTGTGTTTCAAACAATGATAATGGAGGCATGATAACTGTACAGAAACTAACTTAGATTAAGACATTTTAAAACATAGTTAAATCATTCCATGGTGCAGTGTACGTGTTTGCATGTAACTTTATAAAGTTATATGAAAGGTTTTGTTTTTACTGTAAAAAATAAGTACTTGTTTTTATTTATTTAAAAGAAAAATGCATAATTTAAATTGAGGAAGCTAAACAAAGCCTTTACTATGATTGTTTTCTTGTCTTCATTACTTCAATACATCACTTTTTGTTTTGAGAGTTGTTTTATTTGATCCATATTTATTTTTTCTGATTTTGTTTTTATTTATCCACAGAGAGGGCACGCTTCTCCACATTGCTCTTCTAATAATTCTCAATTTAACCCCACCAATCATCACCAAGTCATGGCTGGTTTTAGGATATGAAATTCTGCCATCTGAAGGCTTAGCTGAGACCACAATGCTTTTTTATTCTACTTGTAAACCAGATTCCAAGGCTCCAGCGGTCAAAAGCTAGTTTACTCACTGCCCCTCTCCAACTGCCAATCCTGTGTTTATCATAACACTTGATAGATATAGCCTATGAGGCATAAATAAGTTGTTCTTCATACATTAGGATGCCTTTACATTAAATGATTTCTATAATTTTAATCAGTTAATAGTTAAACATATTTCCATGACTGGTTACATTATATTTGTGTTAACTGCATAACCATGTTTCCTAAATTGTATCCATTTAACTGGAATACTCAGGAAGAAAAATGTCAAAAATTCAAATATGCTTATATTATGTCACTCCTGAAATGAATGCAGGTAATATTTCTATTACATAATGTTATTTGGTGTGTTGAGGGTGTGTGTTGTTTTGTGGCTAGGAATTGAAAACATAATAACATGAGCAAGTCAGTATTTTTTTAAGAAATCCACCACAATGCTGAATTTAACATCCAACGACAAATAGGAAGAAATGAAAGCCTTTAAAAATGCCTCATACAATGCATCCCAAGACATTTTAAAAGCATACCTCGCATTTCTTTAATTTACCAACTGCAGGATAAATGTATAGGTCCTAGAAAATACAAGCTAAAATAGTCAAACAGGATACAAAAGAGTGCCCTTGGTGCAAACTTGTTACAATGGGACTGGGAGACTAGACAGTAATTAATTAGATCCCTTTCCACCCTCCCTCAGCATCACTGATTGGCTCTGACAAGGACAAGCAGGTTCTGATTGGCTCAGTGCTTGAGTAACATGCCACAGCGCACCAGAACCAGGTCATGAAACCTTAGCTTCACAAGATATCTAAAATGGCGCCGGACCGAACAAGGCTGTTGCAAAGGGAGTGCTGCAATCGAGGTTCACAGTGATCTGTACTACAGATCTTGTTTCCTCAATGTACTATACATGAAACATCAGTGTTTCTATGGACTCTACCCCACCCCTCACAGGAAATTCTACCAGGCTCAGCACTGGTCTGGCCTGTTTCTGCAGTGGAGAATTGTTACAAGTGTCTCAGTTGTTAACAGGATTGGAATCAAATAACACATTTTAAAATATATTGTATCTAGTTGGCTGTAATCATGGCCCATACTTTACTTTTAGGGAAACAGTAGCAATCTACCTTTTTTATTTTTGTATTGTTATTTTTGTAACATAAATCCTTAGAAACTATAGAAACTTTTGAAATAAATGAATGTATTTTTTTTGGGGGAATATAAGAAATGCATAAGGCTGATAGTATTTCAAGTCAAGGTAGCCTCTGAAGGCTGTGCACATGATACCCTAACAATGAACCTTCCAGGGCAGCAACAGCTACACTGGTTTGTATACACTGTACAGGACATGACTGCAGCAATGAAAACTAACCCACACATCCTTGTCCTTTTCATTGGTGCCCTATAGTCAGTTACAGTTAAACCAAATATCCAAATATCCAAGTATAATTTTTTCCATGTTGATTATGAGTTGCCTGCGATTGTGCAATCAAGCAATCTACCCATTGCAGACTGAAGAGGCAAGCCCACTGATACTATCTACAGAGATCACACGCTATGGGGGGCCCGGACTGGCTCAAGGGAGGATTGACAACCAACAGCCAGGCATACTAACAGTATAGAACATGCGCACAGGAAAAAAAAAACGTTGTATTTTTTACTGGACAGATTGCTACATAAAAATGAAAAAAAAAAAAAAAACCCTCTTTAGAATGTCTGTGCTTTCGTGAAATACGGTAATATAAGAAAGGAGTATATCTCAGAGTCTCCGTAGCTTATAAACCCCCCTACGAACCCCAATGACTTGCAGAAAATTCTACAATGTGAGTGGTTGAGTGGAGCAGGATCGGAACCAACGCCATGAACGCTTCCAATTTACCGTGCTCGCCAAGGATGTACGGTACTTAATTGGATTGTCAAGGAAAAAATAAAAATATCCCAAACCCGGGTTAAAGGGAAATCATTAATACAATTCTAAAATAGGATTGTCATTATGAACTTGAGACACTTCAAACCTGTAATATATTTATGTATTTTAATACGAATAGATATATTTTAAACTTTTAACACTCAATCAATGCAATGTAATGACACCAACAATATGTTGGGCTATTCTGTTTGTGTGGATGCTGATACTTTTAAATTGTATTGATTGCCTATCATTATTAAAAGAATGATGGCACATACTGTTAAGACCAGTTCAAACTAGTGCCGCAGTACTAGTAGGCTATGATGTCAATGGCAATGCACTTACCTGTTGACTCTGGTACGTTTTTGGCAATGCGATCTCCATTATTTTGAGGCGTTTTAATCCTTTTTTATTGTTAAAATCACAAATGAAAATAAATAACTTAAAATAAATATAATGTTCCAACAGCCCTGAACGTACGCAAAGTATCTTGGAGTTTGAGTATATTCTCTCGTCAATGAAAAATACATGGAAAGCCCCAGCACCACAGACCCAGCCCACTTGAGCTGCCGCAGCCAGTCAAGGGCGTCCAGAGTTACTGCGGAAGGATCATCCCCCGCTGAATTATACAGATAAACGATTTAGTGCAGCTAATTAAATAATGCACACAGTGAGTTGTTTGGGTAATACTGATAGAATAAGGTTCTGGCACCAGTTATAATTTGTTATGAAATGTTAAATTGACGACGGTTAGAAAATTTTATTGACAACAATGTATAATGCTCATAAATCGGGATGGTTCCATTATCGTGTTTTCATTCTCACTAGGTTGAAATATAACCTATGTTCAACACATTATTATGAAAACACATTAATTATGAAGCAAGATTGCGAGAGAGAGAGAGAGAGAGAGAGAGAGAGAGTCACATGCCAATGCACATGAGGTTTGAGACGCTACAGATAAAAGCTAGTTAAAGTTTAATTAATGTTTTTGAAGTTGAAATCCTTGAGATTTAGTGTCTGTTTTGTATATAGTTCATGTTTGAATGGTTACGTGAAAAGATATTGACTCTCGCCCAAGGTGTGTTTTAATGTTAGCAGCGAATAAAACAATACCAATGTATTGTTTACATAAACCTGTGTGTCAAAGGATTATGAGTCTTGGTTATTTAGCGACCCTTAGTGGTCATAGTTGGAATGTATGTGGTAAAACAAATAACATGAGGTATGATAATACATTTTATAAAAACTAAAAAGGTTTTGTGAAAAATCATAAATAATAATCAAAAGGGGGTTTGGTATATCTGATCAAATGATTTATAAATATTAAGTAAATGCATATGTGAAAATATCTTTATTTTTGATATGGCCAGAGATTAAAACAATGGGACAGTAACATTTTAACAGGACAACAACCGGCAATGGAACTTGAAATAATCATAGAAAACAGCCGTATAGCAACGATAATGACACTATGTCTAAGTGTGTGGTCTGTATTCTTGTTATGGTCAGAGATTAAAACAACGCGAGAGTGAATGTTATTGGGCAACACTGTCAAGGCCACCAACAGCATACACTGTTTAAAAAAAAAAAAAAAAATAAAAGGAATAAGTACCAATCTCAAATGGTGTCTGAGGCTTTGTAACTATTCACTTTTTTTTTCTTAATACCCATGATGGAATACAGTTGTATACAGAGTATGAAGCCAATATCTCAGTGCATTAGGTCTTTGTCATTTGGAAACCAAAAAGTCACATGACTCAAGGTCAATTTGAGTTCCATAACACTGATTAACAACACATTAAGGACTGGTTTATGTTTAATTAAACATGAGTGTTAAATAAGTATTATAAAATGTTACCAAGTTAAAGTTTGGTCACCACCATGAGCCACCAAGATATTGAATAGGTCACAAAAATGACAGAAACTTATTATATTTATTACATTCTTTCAATTTTCTGTTTATTTTGTTTACTTTCCAGACTTTTTTGGTAGATAAATACAATTCACATCACCTACACACCAATATATCATTAAATACTTAAAACACTGAATTAGTGAAGGCACTACACAATCAGGAAATGACAAGGAAGCACCCTATAAGAGGTTTTAGTTACAACCTTTAACAACATAGGGAGGAACCACATATGTACATGACCTCTGTTAAGCATAATAGAATGCAATACCATTTTTGTCATTATGTGCACACTATGACTGACAGATGTCGAGGAAAATGGAAAGATATGGTCAGCACATTTATTGTTCAATAATAAGGTGTACACTGAAAGCCTTTGCAATTCAAGACATGATGAGTAAACCTGATATTAAAAGGTACTGCAGATTAATGCAGGTCAGAGAAACTGATCCTGTCACTGTCTGACTGCTTGCTTGTCTGCCAAATTATTCATTATTGTCTATACTATAGGGACAAAAACAACTGCAGTGTGGAAGCTTGTGGGCCTTTCAAGCACTGGCTAAAGTCCTCACTGAAAACACATTTAGTGTAAATGCTGTAACATAATAGAAAATGCCTATATATGTGTAAGGAACTTATTTTTCTTCTCTTTAATCAAAAACTGTAGATTATTAAAAATACTAATAATAATGCAGTCCTGTAAGGTCAAAAGTTGCTATTGCTTCCGATGATCAGGTCAGAGTCACATTTCACACACCGCAGTCGGTTCTCCTGTTAACCTTTTAATTGCTGTAGTAGTGAGTGGGCCATGTGCAATACGTTAACACATCCCCAATGCAATCAGCCTTTCACCAACGTGTAAGCAAACTTCCTAACGTGTTTAATGTAACATTGTGTCACAAGTTGATAAATAATAAGCAGTTTTTTTTCTTCTTACATATACGTTCCTCCTAAGAACCGCAAGCAGCCTCCACTTACTGTAGCTACAATTCAGTCTCTTAAATGCTGTCTAAATTCGACTTAAAACTCAAGTGCTTTTGTAAGGCGCGGGCACGACACGCGTGCACGATTGGCAGCTCCACGTCGACATTCTTCCAGATGCAGATTTGTTCTATACAGAGAGAGGGAAGCCGACGCGGAGGTAATTCGTTGTAAAGGCAGATCACCAGCTGTTCATTTAGGAGGGCCGACAACAGCACCATTCAAAAATACATAATAATAATAATAATAATAATAATAATAATAATAATAATAATAATAATAATAATAATAATAATTCGTGTTGCGAGTTTCGGTTGTCAAGATGCATTTTGTTGTATAACAATTCCTTACATTTAAGCTTTTATTTCATAGTTTGTCTGACTGGCAGCGCCAGCTGGCGCCGTAGTGTGCACGACTTACTCCAGCCAGGTATGTACTCTGCTTTTTTTTTTGTCTCAGTATTAGCAACACAACTAACTCAGTATGTTCACATGCATACAGTTTATGACGATGTACTTATTATTATTTTCTTATACGTAAACCAAGCAAAACATTTTAATTGCTCAACTTTCAGCAGTCAGTATATTTTGTAAAATATGCATGATAGATCGCATAATGCATTTTATTTTCAACAGTTTCATCTAAGGCTACAAGCGGCCTAATATTTATGTTGCCATGGTGTTTTTGTTCCATAATGATTCTTGCATTGCCTAATACATGTCGTATCAACAAATACAGGTGTCACTTTCATCGTAATTCAGGTACAAAATAGAAAAAAAAAAATGGTTGAAAAACAAAAACGTACCTTCCTTAATAAATAAATGGAGAACTGCTTTCAGAAAGTGCATCAAAGCAAAAAAGCAAAAAGCAAAAAAAAAAAAAAAAAAAAAAAATCTTGGAGTTGCCTGTTGAATGAAAGTTGTTCCTAAAACCTGGTACATGAAGTTCAGAACAAATGTACGTGTAGATATGGAACACTATTGATAAATTTTCCATTACACCATGCACTTTTAAACTTTACTTATAGAACTGATATTAATATTATTATTATTATTAGTAGTAGTAGTAGTAGTAGTCGTAGTAGTCGTAGTAGTAGTCATAGTAGTCCTATTTAATTGCCCATTAAGGGACCACTCTAGCTGTCCTATTTGTAGTCCTATTTAATGCCCAGTAGGGGGACTACACCAGCTGCCCACTGGCACCTGGTGCACAGGCCGCCCAAAGGCGGCCGGAGAAAAAATTCAGTTTAGCACCCCTAAACAAATAGGGGTGCTAACAAACACTGGGCCTTAACTAATTTAACGAAAAGACTGGTTAAAAGGGCTGTAAATTAAATGTTCAAAATGAAAGTGGAGGTAGTACAGAGCACGCCCCCTAGAGTCCACTGGTCGACAAAAGATGTCATGTCGCTAGCGGACTCCACGTTGGCGTAGTAGTCGTAGTTGTCTTAGTAGTATATACTGTAGCATTTGATTTGAAATGGGGGAGAAGACACAACTAGAACTATTGTAAGCAACTAAATAAAGTGTTGATTGGATCAATCTACACCATGCTTTCAAAAGACACAGATTTTTTTTTTTTTTGTTATGGCATTTTACAGCACTGTGGATTCAACCTGGATGTATCAACTACCATGGTTATCCCAGGTAGATGCAATCCAAGATCAAATAAACTTCTTAGTTGCTTAGTTGTAGATTTGTAACATTAACATGTGTTTTTCTCCTTTCATAGAAATATGAGTTAATTAAAGGCTGGAATAAATGCTTTGAAAATAATATGAAATGTGTAATGTGTCTTAATGACACTGGTGTTGGAGTGAATGGCTGAAATAAACGTTTGCTGTTGCTGAGGTTTCTTCTAATTTATTGCAGAAAGTATATAAAATGAAAGCTACTTCTTTTTTTCCTATTTTTTTATTTTTTTTTGCATTTTAGGGTGCTGTACTGCAATGATTTGTGACAACAGCGATGCCTTGGATGAAACTGAGGGTGCACAGTGGCTTTCAAAGTAAAGTTCTGTAATACACTTAGATTCTAATTGTTTGCAGTCAGTGCATTACAGAACTTTGTTTTGGGAGTTATGTTCTGTCTATGGAAAAAGATATGGTATCTCTAAAGGTTGTGAAAATGAAATGCATACAGTACATTGATTATTTTATTAGCCAGTTGCACATGTATCATTTTAATCTGCTTTGTTTCTGACTGATTCATTTTGATCAACTACCTGCATGTATTTGAGGCTGTGTGGTCCAGTGGTTAAAGAAATGGGCTTGTAACCAGGAGGTCCCTGGTTCAAATCCCACCTCAGCCACTGACTCACTGTGTGACCCTGAGCAAATCAGTTAACCTCCTTATGCTCTAAGGCGACTTACAATTGTTACAAGATATCACATTATTTTTACATACAATTACCCATTTATACAGTTGGGTTTTTACTGGAGCAATTTAGGTAAAGTACCTTGCTCAAGGGTACAGCAGCAGTGTCCCCTACCAGGGATTGAACCCACAACCCTCCGGTCAAGAGTCCAGAGCCCTAACCACTACGCCACACTTCTGCCCTACATTTCGTCATGCAGGTGAAATGTAGTTGTAAGTGACTCTGCAGCACCCTAGTCTCTCTAAGTCGCCTTGGATAAAGGCATCTGCTAAATAAACAAATAATAATGTATAGTAACCAGACAAGCAGGGATGGGTGGAATGTCCTCTCATTTGTAACTTATGTTCTCATATGTGTTTTGTACATTTTTAAAAAAAAACTTTTGTAAAGATTGATGTCATTTGTATTCCAAGCTAATTTGTCTAAAGCACCATGATCAGCTTTAAGGGTAATATATTATGATACATTTTGTGGCTGTAATACATGATCAGCATTTAGATACATTGGATGAAATTTGTAACAGTGTAAAATGTTACAGAGAAATCCATATTTACAGTGGTAAAGAGAGATGAGAAAGAAAGATCATCACAACCAAACTAAGGTATACGTTTTCATGCAATATTACACATGCTTTTCCAGGCATAGTTAAATCATTCTCAGAAACATTTGATGTATTTTGAATTGCTTTGAAACTGTGGTGTAGTATAAAATAAATATATGTTAGTCAGTTATAATCCGAGAGTAAGCAATGATACTTAAATGTATGTGGCTATCACATTTAAATTCAAATACAATTCATTTTTCATGTTTTGTTGAGTTTTCTTTGTACTTACTAGAACTATTTAATTCAACTCCCACTGTTGTAAATTCTAGCAATGACTAGCACTAGTTTATCCTGCTTAGATCTAGAACAAGTTTTGCTGTGTTTTAGCAGGTGAGACTGGTTGAAGAGACTAATACTGGTTATACTGATTTAAAAAAAAACAAACAAACAAAAAAAACAGTCCATTTAAGCCATGGATGTCTTGTCAACGTTTCCATGTAATTGTTTTATGTATATCTGTTTCTGGGCTTTAACTGTCAGTTAGGCAATACACAAGAAACTGTTTAATTCTGTAATTCTGTATTGTTTTTTCTAGCAAGTCTTCTAAAATAAAACATACTGGTCAATAAAGATTATTAAATTGTCTACTCTGTCTGTGGAAGATATTATCTACATTTTTAAGAAAAAAAAGGCTGATCGCTACAGATTATAATATTACTGTCTGCGTCCCTAAAATGTATTCAAACATTTGGACCTCCACACCCCCAGAGTGATGTTATTTGGAAAGTATTTTACCAAAGTGAAATGCAGATATTTTTATAACTTTCCATAAACCATCAGAAATTAGGGGTAAAACTGTATTTGATTGTGTCAGTGCCAGAATGTTGTTGAAGCTGACACCCTGTGATCCTTCAAGAAGCTGCTTGATGAGATTCTGGGATCAGTAGGCTACCAACAACCAAACGAGCAAGATGGGCCGAATGGCCTCCTCTCGTTTGTAAACTTTCTTATGTTCTTAACCCTACGGGGTAAAACACTGAATAATTTTAGGAAGGGTGTAGAAATACTATCTTTGTCAGGAACGGTGCAAATATACCATGTTTCTGGTGTTCCCTTATACAAGTTTACCACAACAATTTTGCAGTTTTCCCAGTTTTATACTGTGCATTTACTATACTTACCTTGGTTTTCCATGTTTTTAATATGCTTTACCATACCTCTCTGGGCTTTACCATGCATTCGCTATGCTTAATTACACATGTCTATGCTTTTACTATGGAACACTTTTATAATGGTATTCCAAAATCTCATTCCTAATATTTTTCATTTTCCACCTAATATCCTATTGACAATAGGTCTTGTAATAAGTTATTGTTTAACAAAAAATCCTTTAAAAAGTTTCTCATAGTAAAAGCACTGCAAAGTGTAATGAAGTACAGTGGCAAGCACTGTAAAGCACAGAGAGGTATGGTAAAGCATTTTTTAAAACATGGCAAACTGGTAAATGCATAGTGTAACCACGGGATAACCATGGGTAAACTGCAAAATTACTTTATCGTGGTAAACTTGCGCCAAACTATGTGGCTGTTTGGTGTCAGAAACTCATCCAAATGTTCACCTTGCTTGCACTGCCTGTACATTAATTGGTTTATGAAGAGAATGCCTGCATGCTTGATTATAAGGGAACAGAACAGTCCATTTTTATAAAGCCTATGGGTGAATAGATGAATGCAGAGATACTTAAAGATACCGTTTTACACAATACATTTTATAATTAAATGTGATTCCATGTTGACTATTAACTACATTTTTCTAAAGTGCACTCTTCTTTGCAGTTCCTTCCTTCTTCTTAAAGAGGCACAGCCCTGCAGCAGGTGGTATGAAAGTACTTAATTTCCACACAGTAAAGAAAAAGAAAAAACAAAACATGTTTTACCTTAATTAAATAAGCAACCCTCCAACAACTATTTGACAGAATGATTATGGAATGTATGGGGATGTAGAACGTTAGTTTACTTACTGTAACCCTGGTTCCCTGAAAGAGAATACGACCACCAAAACATTATGTATGGGATATGCCTGCCTATTGGTAGGTATTTTCTGAGCTCTATACCACAGCTGCCGATAGGCCCCTTCCTGGGGTGACGCCCTCTGTCCCGCCTACAGAGGGATTAAATAGTCAAACAACGGAAGCCATGTTCTCTTTTTGCATCGAAGCCGTGAGGGCGACCGATGCGACCTCCCTGGTTGGTGGTCGTCTTCTCTTTCAGGGAACCAGGGTTACAGTAAGTAACCTAACATTCCCTTTCAATTAGAAGACGACCACCAAAACATTACAAATGGGAAATGTATACCAGAGCCGTCGCGAGGGAGAAGGAATGACAGCTTACGAGGGACACATCAGAACCGCTTAACCCTAGGGTAGCAGTGCAAACGGACAACCTCAAGAACCCTCGTGCCTATTGAAGGCAAAGAAGGATTTACCACATTCAAGCAGTAGAACCTGGAAAATGTATGCGGCGTAACCCAGCTAGCCGCAGTACAGATATCAGACAGCGAGGCCCCTCTAAAGAGGGCCCAAGATGTAGCCAACCATCTAGAGGAGTGTGCAGCTACTCTCCCAGGTGGGGGTAAGCCAGCACTGTCATATGCCGCAGAGACTGTATCCACAATCCAGTGAGACAGATGTATCACCCGTAGGGACAGCAGGTTCCGTTGTGCCCAATTCAGCAGCCAGAAGTCAATGCGATGCAACCCCAGGGACTGGAGGCTACCCTGGTGGTTGACATACGCCACCACTGATGTGTTGTCTGTTCGGACCAGCACATGCGTTCATTGCAACACTGGAAGAAAGTGCTGGAGAGCCAGGAAAACAACCTGCCGCTCCAACACATTTATGTGCAGGGTTATCCAATGGCCTGACCAGGTGTTGCGGACTCCTCTGCCTTCCTAAACTGCCCCCCCCCCAACCCAAGTTGGAGGCGTCCGTCGTCACCACTTGGCGAGTTAACACCACTCCCATCCGCACGCCCCTGCGCAGGTGAGAGGGCATCCTCCACCATCGCAAGGCCGCGGGGCACGTGTGAGACACCGCCAGTCGATGGTGTCTGTCACGCTTGGAGTGTAAATGAAACGCATTGAGCCACACTTGACACGAGCGCACACAGGTTGCTGAGGAAAGATAGAAAGAAAAAGGCTGAATCAGTAGACTCAAAGCTCTTTTTCACAACACACTCAGATACCAACACAGAGGGTCTTACCTTACCATCTTGAGAGGCAAAAAGAGAACATCGCTTCCATGGTTTGACTATTTAATCCCTCTGTAGGCAGGACAGAGGGCGTCACCCCAGGAAGGGGTCTATCGGCAGCTCTGGTATAGAGAGCTCAGAAAAAACCTACCAAAAGGCCGGCTTATTTCATATCTAATGTTTTGGTGTTCGTCTTCGAATTGAAAGGGAACAAATTTCTCATTCCACCCATCCCAGTATCCCTCGATTAAAAAGCTTTACTGAGCCAGGTATCTCAAAATGACTACACGTCAAGCAATGCTAGAAGTGCTCAATGGAGTGTGCATACAGATGTGGTATTATTTTGTGGTATGCGTTAAAAAGTGGTACACTGGGCTGCGCAAATTATTTCAGCTCAGAAAACAAGGAAATGCCTATCTGAAAGGAGTATGATGCACTGAGTTTAGTTTTATCTTTTTTTTCACAATTCAGCAAATTTATGATGAGCAACAAAATGATTTTGTGGGTGAACTACTGTTTGTCTTGTTTTGTAGCGATTTGCACAGTAGTCAATCACATAATTGACACCTTACTATTTTCTGGCGTTACACGGGTCAAGTTTTGGTACCCATACCACATTATGACGATGTACCACTTTCTGGCCCTACACTGGTAATATTTTTTTGTAACTAAATTGTCCTGTATTTCCATTAACACATAATACTTCAGTTGTTCAGTTCTTTATCTGAAAATAGCTCAGTGCGGATTTGAAAACATACCCCTTGATAAATACATGCCCAATACTAGGGGAAGCGAAAAAAAAAAAAAACACGTTTGTTTTTACCTTCAAAGTCACAATACACCACGCTACTGTAATGTTTGCATGAATGTAACGCATGTAATTGAAGTTAAAGATGCAAGTTTACCGTATAAATGATAGAAAACTTGTTTTTTTGCAATGCATTCTGGGGTGAGGTGCACACCTCATATCCTCATCACCACTGACCCCTGACTCCCCAGCTTTCACTACACACTACACGGAAGCAGCATGGCGTCGAACAGTAACATCTCCGAGCTGCATCAAAATGCAAAGGAAAGACTGAGAATCATTTCGGGTCATTTACAAAAACCTGCAAAGAGGGAGCAACTCCGTGTCTCTGCAAACGAGTGCAAAGCAGAAGCGGCGGATCGGAGTCTTGAGAAAAACAGGACCATCCCTAAAAGAAGGTGGGTGGTTTTAAAAAGGGAAGTCGAGCTACTGACAGGATACTAACTCTGACAGTTGGTTTACAAGTTACCCGGGATTGCTTATGAAATGCAACAAGATTGTAGATTCGAGTTTAGAGTTCTATTCTTAAATATATATCGAGTCCATTGCGTTGTTGACTGTTGTAGATGTTTGTTAACTTGGCTCCATTCTTTACAGTAGGGTTAACAGCCGGTGGCACAATGTAGACATTCATAATCAAGTGGGTGCGGTGGTGCCAGATTCCAAAGGCCTAGAGAAATAACATTATCGCTGTAAAAAGTTGACTTTCTTTATCTGTGTTTATACTGACGTTCTGCTTGAACCAGCAAATGCTCGTTGCAAGTCAGTAAAGTACAATTTACGGAGTAAAATGATCAGGATATAATAGTACTTTTTTTTTTTTTTCTTAGGCAGGCATTGGAATATAAAATCTTTGATATTGAGTTAAACAACAAGTCTAAACGTTCTAACTCGGTTCAGACACGCTATGGCGTTCTTTGGGTGTATTTGTGTAAAACTTTGAATATGTATGTTTTGTATTATATGATTACATTGTCTGCCTTGCATAATCGTGATTGATAAACCTGCGATACCGGTAAAATAGCCATGAACTATTTGTTGACACTGCTGTGTAATTAAGTTACTGTACACATGACATAAGAAGATGGCAAAAGGACACAGAACTTAAAAAAAAAAAAAAAGTTCTCGTCTTGCGCCAAATATGTATTTTTCATGAAAAACTTTGTTTTTTAAAGTCACAGTTATAAGCTGCAATTTACATTGTATTTAAGTGTATGTAAAGTAAAGCTTAACAGTACAAACTCAACTCAAAGCTGATAGGATAAGGTGATCAGTGGCCTGATTCTAGCTTCTTGTTTACTTGCGACATTATCGGTATAGTGACATCTAGAGTCTGACAAGTGTGATAAATGTAATTTTTGTAAATTAGAATCATTATTTACATGTTTATTGGAAGAGCTATAAAACGTTATCTGATACGCTAAAATGTTATACATTTGAAAAAGTTTAGAATCATTTTTGTGAAATTCCAGCAATGACCAACACTGAGGCTGCTTATGCACACTGGTTCAGTGAAAGCGATAGCCAGTCAAGTTAAAGTTACGTGGCAGTCAGAACAATCACAGCCATTGTTTACAGCAAGCTGTTGGTTTCCCTGTGTAGAAACACTAAAATGTCCTTGTCATGCATTTGTCACTGTGATTGTGTGGTTGACATTGACCACGTACAGTAGCTTGGACAGAACAGCAACCCTAGTGCAGTACTCTTAAGTTCTAATATGTATTTTAGTTGAAAGTCACATGATGCATTACTGTGCCATCTACTGTACAGTACTGTTTGTGAGCAGAGGGTCGCAAGTTTAGAACCTTAACAATGCAGTAAAGCAAGAAGAAATAGTGTACCACTGTGTACCGACATCATGACTTATAATAGTGTTGTAAGTGTCATGAACATGAAGGAAATAATTGAAATCACCAGATCATAGAATCACCTAGAATACGTTCTCTTTCCGATTGGGGTGTGTACAGAATACCAACCTGCATTACTATTTAAATAGTGCTGGGATGAACATGGGTTTTTCATATTTGAATATTCTTCCAAAATGGAAACAATACTGTTTATTATTCCTTAAGTTTCAATTTGCAACAGTATAAGATCCAAAATGTTAAGTTATCTATATGGTAACAGTATCCTGGGAGACAGTCAGCATGGTTTTAGAAAAGGGAGATCATGTCTAACTAACCTGCTTGATTATTTTGAGGATGCAGCATCGACAATGGATAACTGCAAAGCATATGACATGGTTTATTTAGATTTCGAGAACACGTTTAACAAAGTCCCGCATAAAAGATTAATTCGCAAACTGAAGTAGGGATTCAAGGAAATGCATGCACATGGATTCGGGAGTGGTTAACATGTAGAAAACAGAAAGTACTGATTAGAGGAGGAACCTCAAAATGGAGCAAGGTAACCAGTGGAGTACCACAGGGATCAAGCTACATTAATGACAGATTCTGGTATAGTAAGCAAACTTGTTAAATTTGCAGACAACACAAAAATAGGAGGAATGGCAAATACTGTTGCAAAAGCAAAGGTCATTCAAAATTATCTAGACAGCATTCAGAACTGGGCAGGCACATGGCAAATTACATTTAATAGAGAAAAGTGTAAGGTACTGCACGCAGGCAAAAAAAATGTACATTTTAAATATCCTATGGGAGATACTGAAATGGAAGAAGGAATCTATGAAAAAGACCAAGGAGTTTATGTTGACTCAGAAATGTCTTCATCTAGACAATGTGGGGAAGCTATAAAAACCGCCAACAAGATGCTCGGGTATATAGTGAAAACCGTTGAATTTAAGTCAAGGGAAGTAATGTTAAAACTTTACAATGCATTAGTAAGATCTCATCTAGAATATTGTATTCCGTTCTGGTCACCTCACTGCAAAAAGGATATTGCTGCTCTAGGAAGAGTGCAAAGAAGAGCGACCAGAATTATTCCAGGTTTAAAAGGCATGACATATGCAGACAGGCTTAAAGAAATGAATCTATTCAGTCTTGAACAAAGAAGACTACGTGGTGATCTGATTCAAGCATTCAAAAAGGTATTGACAATGTCGACCCAGGGGACTTTTTCGACCTGAAAACAGAAACAAGGACCAGGGGTCACCAATGGAGAGTAGATAAAGGGGCATAGGAGGCACTTTTTTACACAGAGAATTGAGGGTCTGAAAGCAACTCCCCATTAATGTTGCTGAAGCTGACACCCAGGGATCCTTCAAGAATCTGCTTGATGAGATTCTGGGATCAGTAATGGGCCGAATGGCCTCCCCTCGTTTGTAAACTTTCTTATGTTCTTATAATTCACACTCTATTACTCTTGAGAGGAAGATAAACCTGGTACCCCAGCTTTTTGATTATATGATTCAGATTTGAGTTACAATTCTCAGTGTCCCATTGCTACTGTGTAGACAAGTTCTAATCAGAACAGAATGCTGTACATAGTAAACCAAATCAGAAAACTGGATCAAATCCACTTAGTCTAGAACCTCTAACTAAAAACTAAGCCTACTTTGCACAGGCCATTACTCTGTTTTTTAGAAACTGAATAACAGACTAAAAATCTACGAAAGGAAGACTAAGACATACGACTATACGTTTAGATGGAAAAATTAGTATAGCAATATGATATAACTCTCACCATTGTAAAGCTGATAATTTGTTGAAGAATTTACCTGGGGTTTTGGGTAATATTTATGGCTGGTTTCACAGATCCTGTTTAGCACTAATCTTGGAATACCCAATGGAACCTTAGGGAAGGTAGTCCCAGGATTTATGAAACCAGCCAATAATGTTGTACAGTAAATTTAACCATGGATTGCTTTCTAACAAATCAGCAAAATGCAAAGATGGAAGGCATGGCCGTGTGATCTTGCTGGAGTGGTTCATACGTGAGTGGGTTGCAGACCACGGAGCTCTGATTTTGGTTTGGTACTGCCCATTGTAAATGGATGCTGCTGACAGACAACAAAAGCAGCTCGGCCTGTTCACCAGTATCAAAAGACACTTAAAAAAGGTCCCTGGAATTTATTTTAAAGGAATTTTAATAAACATCAACACACAATATAGTTGTCCCCCTTATCCACACCAATAGCTGTTCTATTTTTCCACCGGTGTGTCCATTGTGAAGCACTGTATTATTTGGTATAGATGGCTTTTGTTTTTAAACGTTTTCAGTTGTTATGGCCACTATCAGTTTGCAATTCCAGTAGGCACATGCTGTATTGCTTTTCTAACATTTGAAGTAAACATTCATGTAGTTGATTTTGGACCAGTGCTTACAAATAGTACCATTTGTTGTGCTTTATATTGCGATTCATCAAAAGGCTCTAGTTATTTACTGGCTTTCAGGCCTTATCAATTTGGCATATGTTTTCTTGACGGATAGAAAACAAATATTTAATTGAGAAATGTACACTTGGTGTAACAATAGGCCGTTCCCTCATTGGGTCATTTTTATATATTTTTTGCCGCAGTGAGACCTCTCGTGGTAGGTTATACATACAGTACAGGTGCATACATGGACATGTTTGAGAACCCATTAGGTATTTGGTCTGTGAAATATGGAAATTATACAAATAAAAAAATAAAAAAAAACCTGGCTATATTTGTATCTTATGTGAAGTTTTTTTTTTTCATTACAGGCAGGAGACTCTGAAATGGAATGGCTGGGGATATAATGATTCCAAATTCATGTTTAATAAGAAAGGTCAAGCTGAATTTACTGGCAAAAGGTAAATGTACACATTGCTTGCATCTTGCTTCTTCGTTTCCTTCGTGTTCATTTTAAAATACTGTACAATGTTTTTTTTTTATGTGGCCCAATTTAAAAAAGAAGTAGCGTTACCAGAGAAAACTTCCCAACTCCTGTTGTTCCAAGCATCCCATCTAGAAATAAACACATTCAGGTTGTATTTAAGTATTAGATTTGTGTCTTGTCTAAAACAAAGAAAGTGAAAACATTAACCAACTAGTAGTTTCTTAAAGTGTTCCATTTGCAAACTACAATGACATTGTGTTTGTCATTAGTCAATTTTTCACTAGCTAAGTACTTGCACATAGGCCTGCATTTTGTTTGGCATGCCATCTATTGTACTGGTGTTAGTTAATGCTGAAATATATTCCAGTATTTTCCAATATGTTTTAAAAAGTGTGTTAAATCCTTGCTGCTGTCTCATACTGTATTAGCCTGTATGTACCAGGTTCCTCAAACTCGGTGTAGCACTATTGCCATCTTGTGGTATGCATTATGTACTGGAGAAACTCAGTCTAAAGGGTCAATTTAGCTCAAGGTCATCAAAATGAAAATCTGACTTAAAACACGCTTTTAATAATTGTTAATTTTACAGCAGTTGGATTATTTATAATTAAAGCTGCTGTTCTTCCACTAAAGGAGTGCAAACCAAGATATTACAATCAATTTTCTAATATCTTACCAGTAACAGGAGAAGGATCAATTTTCTTTTGTTGAAAATCTTTCGGTTCTTTGCATGTTTTTTCTTTCTAATACTTTTTCCTGAAAAAAAAACCTGATTGATCAAGTATGACACTGCAGATAACAATTAAAAACAAAGAAAGAACCAAATGCTTTGACAGAAGAAATAATAATATAATTGATAATATTGCTAGTGCTAATAAGGCATGAAAAAAAATGAAGGGAGAGTAGGCAGTTCAGTCTCTACACCCTCCAATCTTTGACAATATCGATGTTAAATGGTGAGGTGATTTTATCATTGTTCATTAAGAATTTATTTTCTGAGTATTGTATGTTAAAATAAATAAAGGGAGCACACTAAAACTATTCAGGTTGCCCTATCTGTTAGATAATCTCTTTGACCATTCATGTTAAAGCAGCTGTAGTACCTAGTTTGTGCACTTTCCATTATTCCTCTAGTCTGCGATATTGAAAACTAAATATGTATTAGTGTCAGACATGCATTCAATGAAAGATAGATCATGAAAAATGTTGGTGCTCTGTTATATTACACTAGGAATAGAAACAGCTGTTTGTCATTAAAAAAAGCCCTACATCAATAAATGTCAAAACATAATGTTTAATTTGACTAGCCTGGCAGAAGCTGCCCTGCCAGCTCCAGCGATATTAAATATTTGTAGATAGTTGTGTCAGGTTGATATTAAAGTCCATTTCACTTAGCCTCTAGCTTCTGTAATGCGTCCTTTCCCTGTTTTAGGTACCGACTCAGTGGCATGGTCTTGCCTGCCTTGAGAGAATGGTTTGAAAAAACCTTTGGAGCAAGCCTGGAGCACAAAACACCAGCCAGGGTATGCATTTATTGATTGATTGATTTATGATAAATAGTGCAGTACTGTAGTGACTAACAAATCAGCTTTTTATTTATAGATTTAGTCTGATAACAGCAGCTTTTTTAATATTGTAAAGATTGAATTCTGAAACCTTGCTCCATCTATTTACCTTTGTCTTCTCTATGGAATAGTCTGCTCTTAACCCCAGTGAAGTCCCACCACCTATTCTCAATGAAGGATTTGTCCAGGACCTTAAAGGTACTGCCATACCGTTCTCTCATGAAGCCGAAGACAGAATCTTTAGAGCTCACGGTAAGGAAGTTTGTATTTCCTGTTTTAGTGTTGCTTTTGAGAACGGCTGTTTATTAAACATCATTTTTTCCCTCTACATTTTTCCATAGGACACTGCTTACATGAAGTATTTGCTCTACGAGAAGGAAAATTTGAACGAGTCCCAGATTTGGTGGTGTGGCCAAGTGAGTTTAAAATCTTTTAAAAAGTTGTCCGTAATGAAGGGGTTAAAGTCACTACAGTGAGAGAGAGTAATGTTAATATGTATGATTTGCTTCATGTGCCGTTGCCTAGGGGATTACATCTGACATCTAGTTTTCGATTGTTTCAAGCAACTGAGTACAGAACGTAAATTATGTTCTTCAGATTGATTAGCAAATGTTGTGGTTCTGCCTCTTATCATGCAAATGAGTTGACTGGTTACTGAAACTTGATTAGCGATGTCCCAGCTGAGCAGCAAATCTTAGTGCTAATCCAAGTGCTCCTCTCTGTGTACTTTAAATTGGAAAATCGACATCAATGTGTTCTGCGCACCTCTTGATATAATTTAAAAATATAAAAGCTACATCTCCTTGTAGCAAGTCTGTTAAAAAATTAAAACTTGTAGATGTTATCACTGATGTTTTTAGGTGTTTTCACATCTCAAGTAAACAATGTACAGTAGATGGGTGCAGGTAACTAATTTTTTTTAAATTTTTTTAACATCTGCATCTCCATTTGAAATAGTTTGTATTTCTTTCCTCTTGCAGATTGCCACAAGGAAGTGGAGAAAATAGTGGAACTGGCTTGCAAACATAATATTTGTGTTATGCCTTTTGGTGGTAAGTATTGCATAGACGAATAATAAGGGATTACATACGTACATGCTGAATACTTTGAGGCATTTCTTGGCTTAATTCCTGTACCCTTCTAGTTCTCTCATTGCTTCTTTTTGCAAGGTACTCCCAAATATCCCCTTTGGTTAGCAAACTGGATAACATACAGACATACAAACAATATACATACAGACATACATTTAGACATTATGTCCATTTTTAGAGATTTGCTATACAGTATTAGATATATTTGTCAGGACTCATCAATATCAGGTTGCCACCCATAATTGCTGCTGTGCTGTTCTTAATTTTTTTCTTCACATTTTCTGCATTTTTAAAGATTCTTCTGCCTAGTACAGTAGATTATCAACGATAAATCAATTTGTCATAATCACTGATCTGCCAGAGCGTAGTGTTCTTTCATATTGTTTCAGAAATCTAATTAGTCAGCAATACAGACATTTCTAATGACTCTCTTGGCAGACTATTTAAGTGAGAGAAAAGTCTGTTCCCTTTTGGGTGAAGTTTGGATTGGAGATGCAGTTTTAGAAAGGCTATAAAGAACTGCTTTTAAACTTTTATTGCACTAAGATACTGCTTCAGTGGTTTTCTGCTCATTAAAATACAACATCAGTATGCTACATTTTGACTACTTGTCTCTACCTAAAACTACAGATTGTCCTTGCAGGCTTTTCAAACTCATAAAAAAGCCCTTAAGTTCAATGAGCCATATATGGCCAGCCCTACTGTATAACATTTAAATTCTCTTTCCAACACAGATACCAAGGTTCTTTACAACTGTAGAATACAGAAACATTGTAATATCTGTAAAGAAACTCTCTTGTTATAGCAATTACAGCTGCTATCCGGTTTGCATTTTAATACCGTTTAATGCAAGTTCTTCTCTCCTTATTTTGTCTGCACCGCCTCAGAGCACCTTGTGTGCTGGGGAAGAACAACTTACTTCCTAACTGGCACAGCTGAGCAGGACTGTTCAGAGTGTTGATATTAACTTGTGAGAGAATGGGTGGCAAGGTAACATGTCCTTGTTTCCAGGGGGGACCAGTGTCTCCAACGCCGTGGAGTGCCCTTCAGATGAGAAGAGGACCATCCTCTCCTTGGATACTTCACAGATGGTAGGTGATAAAGCTTAAAAACATAGTCATTATTTTGCTAGCTTTTTTTTTTTTTTTATATATAGCAACGTTCCATTTCACCAAACAGCCAGTGTAGACATTTCTTATTGGCAGGGATTGCTGGTGTCTGAGATCTCAGGCTAAATGGAGAGAGCATGTGAAAAGTATAAGGGTAATGATGCAGTGGGTGCTGTGTGGATGTTGGGGTTGAAGTGAATTGGCAGGGCATTAAGAGACGTTCTCTGCATTGTTCACGCTTCGCTCTTGCCTGCTTTATGCTGCCCCTTGGGAACTCTTCAGCGCTGCCTACCTGGAACCTAATGAGCCCTAAAGCACTGCACACTATTATTTCAGACTCCCATTTCATTTCCAATGTATTCAGGAAGCTGAACTAAATGACTGCTTTAGAAGTTTGCAATGCTATACTATCAATAGCATGAATTCATGTTGTGGTCCTAAACTCACAACCTCCGTAATCTCTGCATCACTGAGTTAGTGGCATTAACACCAGTGCACTGACCTCTCTATATTAATATACTTTACACTGAGAAACAATTCCTTTTCTTGTTTCCTTTTACTCAAGCAGAATACATTCAGTTTTGAATGTGGTGAGTGCAGTGGTGAACAGCAGGATTACACCTAGTTAGAGGAAGTACCTATTCTCTTGTTTATATTAATTATTGTGGTTGGATGGGTCTTTCCTTTCATGGCAAGATTTTAGTTTCCATCGTGGGGTGTTTGATGTGGTCCATTTTGATGTTCTGGTATTAAACCTCTTCACTCCTACAAATGAATGCAAAGCTCAAGTAATTGGAACGCATTCATAAACTGGAATTCGTTCAGATTGGACTGCTTTACAGATTTTTACATCAGATAAGCACAGGCAGGTCCTGAGTCCTGAATGACTGATCTACAACTGTTTGAATCACGACACTGATCTAAATTGTAATGTTTGGTTGACAGGATTTATAGTTCAGCCCAGAAGTCAGAGGACTTAACTGTTTCTAATTTAAATTAAGTGAGATAAAATAACAATGGCAGTATACCATGATATAAAAATCGCATACACTTTAATTTGCAATTTGACATATTTTATTTTTCAGCGTCAATTAAAATGTATGTGTTTTATATACTTTTAGTGGTTTTCATATATGGTAATTAAAAGCTTTTAAATTGTAGATTTATATAATATACACTGTATTTATATACATTATTCATCTGATCATCTTTTGTAATACTTTGTTACAGAATCGAATATTGTGGATTGATGAGAAGAATCTAACCGCACATGTGGAAGCAGGCATTGTTGGACAGGATCTGGAGAGGCTTGTAAGTCACATTTATAACGATAACGCTGCAAGCTGCTTTTCGTTTGAAGCGATTGTATCTAACACAAATCGTACCTGCTTTACACTTCCAGTAGCTACTACATAGGTCTCAAGTGGGCAGTTTTGAAAGGAACACATGTTATAGCAAACGTGGCATGCAAATAGAGATTTCTTTAACCTACTGTCGTACCAACTATCAGATTCTTTCAGGACTGCACATTTTGGACCTATATAATGATGGGAAGTGCAGAAGTGGCTAATTTTGTGCAAATATTGTAACCTGACCAAAACAATAGAAAATACATTCCAGCATTACAATAGTTTAACATTACTACCAATTACAACTAGCCATTAAGTACTGAAGTCAAGTTACTTGGTTTATTCAATAACCTGTAAATAAATCAAAACAAGGAACATACCTGGTAGTACATTTTAATGGTCAGTGCAAATGCTGACCTTACTCCATCCATTCACAGAAAGTCAACAGTAGATGTTTTACATTGAATTGCAGTCCAGAGTTAAAAAAATAACTCCTTTCCAAGTTATTAGTCACTGCGTTGTTCTGCTTAGCATTTAGTATGTCTTTTATATTCATCATAAAGTTAAATTGCCTTTCTAATTTCAATGTTACCCAAATTTGGCTTCCTTCTTTTAGCACTTGATATATACATTTATTTTATTTTCGTTTACACATCAAAAAGTCACTAGTGCCATGCTCCCTGACCTGGAAGTTGTTTCACGTCTGCCTCGCAACATCTGCTGTGTGCAGTCTGCAGGGGAACTCAAGCAGGGATCTGCTCACATTAGCTACAAACAAGGCACCACAATTGGCAACAATTTCAAACAGAATACGTTTACTATAGAATTTTGCTGTTACAAGCATTGCCTAATTAATTAGGATCCTTGGGTTTAAAATGCAAATAACGTCTGACTTAGGGTTTAAGACTGATTTGTAAAAAGAAAGATTTACTAGTAGCTAATATATAAGGCTTTTCGTGTACTCGAATATATAATATGCTATTCGAATATTTTTTATTTTCGTGTATTCAACTACACTGACCCATCGTTTCTTAAGCCCCAGAACAGTGGCAGGAGTGGTGTGGTCCAACACATCTGTATGGACATATTGCACAGCTTGGCCAGGGCAATCGGGGGACATGGATTGTGGATGAAGACCTTCAGATCCTAATAATATATATATATATATATATATATATATATATACAGTGCCTTGCAAAAGTATTCAGACCCCTGACCAATTCTCTCATATTACTGAATTACAAATGGTACATTGACATTTCGTTGTTTTATTTTATTTTAAAACACTGAAACTCAAAATCAATTATTGTAAGGGGACATTGGTTTTATGTTTGGAAATATTTTTAAGAAAAATAAAAAACTGAAATATCTTGCTTGCATAAGTATTCAACCCCCACACATTAATATTTGGTAGAGCCACCTTTCGCTGCAATAACAGCTTTAAGTCTTTTGGGGTAAGTATGTACCAGCTTTGCACACAGTGTCGTAGTGATTTTGGCCCATTCTTCTTGGCAGATTTGCTCCAGGTTGTTCAGGTTGGTTGGACGACGCTTGTGGACCACAATTTTCAAATAGTGCCACAGATTCTCAATGGGATTGAGATCAGGACTTTGACTGGGCCACTGTAGGACATTCACCTTTTTGTTCTTGAGCCACTCCAATGTTGCTTTGGCCTTGTGCTTGGGATCATTGTCCTGCTGAAAGGTGAATTTCCTCCCAAGCTTCAGTTTTTTAGCTCCATCCATTCTTCCTTCAATTTGAACAAGATGCCCAGTCCCTGCTGATGAGAAGCATCCCCACAGCATGATACTGCCACCACCATACTTCACTGTAAGGATGGTGTGTCTTGAGGCATGGGCAGTGTTAGGTTTGCGCCACACATAGCGCTTTGAGTTTTGGCCAAAAAGCTCTATCTTGGTCTCATCTGACCACAAAACCTTTTCCCACATCGCAGCTGGGTCACTCTCATGCTTTCTGGCAAACTCCAGAACTGCTTTCAGATGGTATTTTTTGAGTAATGGCTTCTTTCTTGCCACCCTCCCATACAGGCCAGTGTTATGCAGAGCTCTTGATATGGTTGACTGGTGCACCATTACTCCACTCCCAGCCACTGAACTCTGTAGCTCCTCTCTGTGGCTTCTCTCACAAGTCTCCTTCTCGTTTGAGCGCTGAGTTTTGAGGGACGGCCTTTTCTTGGCAGTGCCTGGGTGGTGTGATGCAGCTTCCACTTCCTGATTATTGATCCAACTGTGCTCACTGGGATATCCAAACACTTGGATATTATTTTGTACCCTTTCCCTAATCTATGCATTTGCATTACTTTATCTCTAACTTCTGTAGAATGCTCTTTGGTCTTCATTTTCCTTCAGATTCACAGCCTGACCAATGATCCTTCAACAGTGGGGTTTTTATCCAGAAAATGTGACAGCAACTTTAATGGTTCACAGGTGGAGGCCAATGGCAAGGTAATTGTGTCCTCGTTAGGGCAATTTCTTTCATCGGCGTAAACTGGGAGCTTCCACAGCACGGGTTGAATACTTATGCAAGCAAGATATTTCAGTTTTTTATTTTTCTTAAAAATATTTCCCAACATAAAACCAATGTCACCTTACAATAATTGATTTTGAGTTTCAGTGTTTTAAAATAAAATATCAAAGAGAACGAAATTTCAATGTACCATTTGTAATTCAGTAATATCAGAGAATTGGTCAGGGGTCTGAATACTTTTGCAAGGCACTGTATATATACTTGCATATGGGGCTCCTGGTACATCTGGTGACCTGGAAAGTTGTCACCCGTGTTAATGTCTCCCTATTCTGGGACTTGTAAAACACCCAATACAGACTCTTTACTCATTGTGTGTTTCATATTTTTAACACCTGCCATTGTATTTCATGTATATCAATTCTGATTTTATATTCACTGCAGAATTCCAGAATTCTAAAATAGTAAACATAAAGGAATATTTACTGAGTATAAATATTGAATCAACTTCTGCTGAATGCAAAGAGGTGAAAACTGGTAGTGAGGGAAGCAAGTGGTGATAATGTAAACAGTAGTCCCGGGGAAAATTCAGGTTCATTACTTCACTTGGCGGAATGTTGAAGGGCATTGATTCTAGCTCGGGTGCAGAACAGATGGCTCCATTAAACTAATTCAGAAAAATTGAATAGAGCCTGTTTGATGTACAGAAATGTGTGTTCTGCATCTCAAATAGATGTCAGTATTGTATCTAGAAAGCTCCATTTCATCTACCAGATGGCTCAACATTAAAACTCATCCTTCCGGGGGCTCCCGAGTGGCGCATCTGGTAAAGGTGCTCCGTGTGGAGTGCAGGATGCGCTCTATAGCCTGGAGGTCGCCGGTTCGAGTCCAGGCTATTCCACTGCCGACCATGGACGGGAATTCCCAGGGGGCGGCGAACAAATGACCAAGCGCCGCCCGGGGGGTGGGAGAGGGCTTAGGTTGGCCAGGGTGTCTTCGGCTCACCGCGCACCAGCAACCCCTGTAGACTGGCCAGGCTCCTGCAAGCTTGCCAGTAAACTGCCCAGAGCTGCGTTGTCCTCCGACGCTGCAGCTCTGGGTTGGCTGCATGGCGGGCCTGCAGAGTGAAAAGTGGTCGGCTGACGCACACGTTTAAAAAAAAAAAAAGAAAAAGCAATTGGATATTTCAAATTGGGAGAAAAACAGGGTAAAATCAATTGGCGGCGACTACTATTGGTGACTCTATCTGTAGGCTTCCTGCACATCTAATTTTCGGTTAACAAGGATGGATAAAGGAAGAGTTTAGTTGGCCTGCTTGTGTGTTCATTGGCACCTTTTTGGAATGCATTGTTTTCATTCTCCATACTTTTTTATTATTATTATTATTATTATTATTATTTGTTTATTTAGCAGACGCCTTTATCCAAGGCGACTTACAGAGACTCGGGTGTGTGAACTATGCATCAGCTGCAGAGTCACTTACAATTACGTCTCACCCGAAAGACGGAGCACAAGGAGGTTAAGTGACTTGCTCAGGGTCACACAATGAGTCAGTGGCTGAGGTAGAATTTGAACCGGGGACCTCCTGGTTGCAAGCCCTTTTCTTTAACCACTGGACCACACAGCCTCAAATACATGCAGGTAGTTGATCAAAATGAATCAGTCAGAAACAAAGCAGATTAAAATGATACATGTGCAACTGGCTAATAAAATAATCAATGTACTGTATGCATTTCATTTTCACAACCTTTAGAGATACCATATCTTTTTCCATAGACAGAACATAACTCCCAAAACAAAGTTCTGTAATGCACTGACTGCAAACAATTAGAATCTAAGTGTATTACAGAACTTTACTTTGAAAGCCACTGTGCACCCTCAGTTTCATCCAAGGCATCGCTGTTGTCACAAATCATTGCAGTACAGCACCCTAAAATGCAAAAAAAAAAAAAATAGGAAAAAAAGAAGTAGCTTTCATTTTACATACTTTCTGCAATAAATTAGAAGAAACCTCAGCAACAGCAAACGTTTATTTCAGCCATTCACTCCAACACCAGTGTCATTAAGACACATTACACATTTCATATTATTTTCAAAGCATTTATTCCATCCTTTAATTAACTCATATTTCTTTGAAAGGAGAAAAACACCTCCTACTTTTTGGATGCATTATTCATACTTTCATGCCAATATTATATCCACTGTAAATGCAATGTGAGATTTTTTTTTATATATATATAATATGTATGTATACACATTGTTTTAATAGAAAAAAAACCCTGGTATTTTGCTGCATGACTGGAAGTACTGTACGACTGCCTTTATAGAACAGATTTTTTATTTTTTTGGACTAATGTTCTGTATTTTAATTGGGCTTTTATTTTACTCCTTTAAACAAAATATTTGTGAATGTTGATGAAGCATGTTCAGGTTATGGAATTAAACTGTCAAGGCTGGAAACCAATATGTTTGGAAAAGTTAGGTTTTTTCTAAAGGTAGACATCTAAGCCTGTCCTCCTAATATATTGGCATTGCAGTGTAGAAATGTTGCCTTGTTGCTATGGTTACAGGTGACAGCATTCTTATCACAGTTATATACAGTCAATTGGGAATTGTTGTAGGGTATAAAGGGAGGAACACAATAGGGCTCCAGGAGACGCACAAGAAACATGATGACTCAATATTGACATAGACTGAATTCCTTGATCTTAGGAATTTGTTGATGGTGATAAAGACACACATAAGTTCACACACCTTATTCATAAACTCTACACTCACAAGCAAGGGAAATGTAAATTACAAAATCCATTGCATTTTATATCCTTGTAGAACATTCTGAAAATGATAATTCAGTTATAATTTACTTCCTTGCTCTTTTTTATTGTAGTTTTGTTTTGAAATAACCACATTTGTTGGGTAAGAATGTTTTATTGTAGCAATAGTAACTGTTGGTTCAGACATGTTCTAATAAAAACAATAAATGTTTCATAAGGCTTTAATGCCATACTGTGGCAAATATCATGAAGCTGCTGAATAATAACATCTGTACAGTTCTGCGCATTTGTTCATCCAATAACTGGGGAATTGCTTAGTCTTTTTGAAGTATTTGGTGTTTTTATGCTCCTGATTTTCCATCCCCAGCTCAACGAGAGTGGTTACTGCACAGGCCATGAGCCAGACTCAATGGAGTTCAGCACACTCGGGGGCTGGGTGGCCACCAGAGCATCTGGCATGAAGAAGAACATCTATGGAAACATTGAAGACCTGGTAAGTTTAATTAGGGGTGTTTATTTAAACGGAAGCCCCCGATACGCTGCATTGGCCCTCCTTGTGTTGATTGTTTGTGTTCATTACTAGTTCATCTAAGCTAGTGGTATTATAAAAACTCTTGAGATGCATCAAGCACACACAATCAAGTGACAACCTGTATGCAATACAGAATACAATACAAATATTATAAAAAATAAATTAATAAATATCGTACCATTAAAACTTAAATCTTAACAATGCATACACATACAAACAGTGTTTCTTTTTTTGCTGTGTTTATCTTAAGTAAAAGTTACAAAATCAAGTGAATTCTTAAGAAATAAACTCTGAAAAGGGTTTAGAAAAAGGAACTGAAAACATGAACTTTAGTTTTAATAAATTAAATAGCATGTTTTAAATAATAATAATAAAAAAACACACCACTCAAAGGGTATGCAGTTAGAAACAGACGAAGCAAATTACAATTTCAACATCTTTGAAAATATTCTCACCCCCCCCCCCCCCCCCCCCCCCCCCCGCCCCTCCCCATGCAAGCAGCTCATAAAACAGTGTTCTAATTTCATGGCTACTGAAGAAATTATGTTAGTTATGGAATAGTCCACCATGTTGTAGAAAATGTATTTGTTGAGCATTTGAAAATACATGAATGGAGCCTGTTCATAGTACTACTTTTTAATCTGCATTTTTTCTTCTTTTTTTTCTGTTGGGCAGGTTGTTCACATAAGAATGGTGACACCTAGAGGTGTGATAGAGAAAAGCTGTCAAGGACCACGGATGTCTACAGGCCCTGATATCTATCACTTTATTATGGGATCAGAAGGTATTTCTTATGTCGTTTTATTTTTATACCACTGAACAGACCATATAAAACTTATACACTGGTACCCATAAATATTATATATTAATATTATTTGCCTGAGTAGCTTGAAATGAAGGTTTATTTTATTTATTTATTTTAACAAAGTCCAAATCTTTTGTTCGGAATCCAATCAAGCCAGGCCTCTGTTGAAACTGATCTCTTGAAAGAAGTGGAAAAATAAATATCCCCCAGAACTTACCAAAAAGTATGCTATGAAAACTATGATAAATCCTCAGTAGGTCGTACTAAATTTTAATAAAGATACACTGAAGTAGCCAACCGTTTTTACAATCCTTCTGACAGGCATGTAGAATGCTGATCAGTGTGCTGCTACTCCATTGCACACATATAAATAGCTTGCCATACTCTTAGAGTGTAAAGAATAAAAATAAGCACTTTTCATTCTATAATGAGTGAACTGTGCCATTTGTGTACCAATTACACACCTGCCCTTTTTGTGCAGTTTTGCCCTTTTCTGACCCAACAGAGAATACTGCCATATGCCAACTCCTTTGAGCTTAATTAGGGGATTCTAGACTCTGTAGAGCTTTTTCTGCAATGGTAATGTTAAGTATCTGCTTGCAGCCATTAGTCTGCTCAATATAAATTGTTGTAGATCCTAAAACACTTTGACTAAATATTTGAACACAGCTTTTAATTGTCTATTTTATATGACATCTAGCAGGTAAGGCATTGGCTGTTCTGATATCCTGGAATAGCAATTTGCCCAATTTCTGTATAGTTTTTTTTTTTTAAAAACAGTTGTATATATATTTGCAGTTTTACATTTTTTGATGGTAGTAACATCAAACATTAGTTTGGCATGGTGCGTTGCCCACAATTCAGATTATTTATACACAGTTCTGTACTGGAGGACATTAATCCAGTTATGAGGTAATGTTTGCTTTTCGTGGGCCTTAAATACAATGCAGTTGGAAAAAAAAAATAGTAACTGTGTTAGCTGACCTTAAATCAATTTTTTATTAGCCTTCAGGATGCGAGGAAAATACTAGTAGTGATGGAAAGAAAACACCTAATCATTAGCTGTTCTCCCCCTCTGTAACCTGGAGATTTCAGACAGACTGTGTGCATTGCAATGTTTGTATTCCTTGTCAGTAGAAGTCTCTTTGAGGATTGGAGCTTGCTATGGGACACGAAGCAAGCCAGTCCCTGCTGTAACCCCTTTGATTGAGAACACCCTCGCTCGACATTGACATTTAAGAAATATGCGTATAATCGCTCAGGGTTTCAGTATTTGCTACTAAAGTGCACTGAAAAAACAACAGCAGCATGTCGTGCATGTTTTATAGGATGTTGCTATTAAATTTGTTTTATATTGATGTTGCTATTAAATTTGTTGATTCTTGCAAAAAGAATCTTGGGTGCTTGGTTGTTCTTATTGGTATTATGTGCCACACAAAAGGAAATGCTATAAAATTGCATTTACTATAATACAGACTTTTGTTTTTGCTTTGGTAATGCACTTCCTCCCATTTTGAAAACATTTCCACATTTTTACAGTACATTATGGTTTCCAAACTCAAAGCCATTGAAGTTCTATGAAATGACACATCCGAATATAATCTGGGTTGTATTTATGCTCACAGAAGATGAATCTTCCCTTCTAGGTAAATATATGCATATTCATTGGCTCTTCTCAAAAGATAATTAGTTGTCTTCTGTAGACTTGATTGATTATGTGTGTGTTTTTAATGTGCTCCATATTGCATTAGTTAAACAAAATATTTCTAATAACTTCCTTACTAAAGTGACTGAAGATATCGTCTTCAGTAGTCCAGAATGCATCTGCAGGCCACCAAGAATTGATACATATAACAACTTCTGCTAAAGATGTCCCTATGTACTTGCAATATACTGTATTACTGTTTTCTAGTTTTAATATATGTCTACAAAATGCAACTATAACAACAAGGCTGTGGGTACAGTATCTAGATCCTTAACTTCCTCTAATTAAAAAGATATGTTCCGATGATAACGCAGTAAAAATGCCTTAGGACTATGTTGCTGTCAAAGCCCATTTTTTACTGCACTTTTTTATGTGTTTCATTTTCCGTAGCAAATTAAAGGCGCTTTTATTAAAGCAAGATGAAGATAAATCAGATTAATAATCTATTACATTTTACCCTCTGGTGACAAAGCACAGCATTCTTGGTAAGGGTTTTGCTGACTGATAAAATCCCCAGTATTGAGTTTTCTGATCGCTGTGTCTCTGGCTGTTATTGGATTTTTACACTTGAATAATCCCATTTTTAATTTAAATAGGTCAGAAAAAGTAACCATAACCAATTGACTTGTGTAGTTTGCACCAGCTTGAAAAGTAAACGTGTATAGTGGAGATTGATTGAAATCCCTGTTTCACTGGTTTGCTAAACATTGTGGAAAATGTTATAAGTGAAAACAATAGAAACACTTCTTGTTATTAAATAGGCATTCCTTTTCTTGCTGCTGTTTAAAACTGTGCCTCAATTATGTGCAGTTTTTGTGCAAGATAGAAATCCTTGTGGCTGTTTATAATATTTTTCGTTTACTCTTCTTTGCACCCTGTTGGCCCACCGGATAGCTGAGGTCATTTCAAGTTTTCCACCACTTTTGAAGCCGCTTTGCCCCTCAGTTGGTCAGTGTCCTCAAGAATCAAAGAAAAAATTAAAGCGAGGGGGTGGAGGCAATGATGTGCAGGAAACATCTGCAAACTGCTATTTTTATAGCTTCTTTAATTACGTAGAAAATTATACATATTTGATTTGGTCAACCTCAATGTTAATTCAGGAAAATATTACAGTTTTCTATTACGAAAACACAGTTGCGTGTAATTACACAGAAATGCAATTTTTCATCCTCCAGTTGATTTCTTCACACTCATCCTGGTACACAGAGTGAAAGTCCACAATGGTTTGTACTCCAGATATTTTCAGAACACACTGTGAATGGAGGAAAAAAAGGATTGATGTGTTAAGTTCAGAATTGCTATAACAGAAGGGTATATACTGAAGGGCTGTTCAATGTTCAGAAATAGGGAATGGGAAATATTCCAGTGTAATGTATTTTTTGTAAACCAACAACTACCTAGTACTTTGGGCATGTCTGCTATTAAAACAAAACTGTTTCGGAGAACAGATGAATTGCCCACTGAAGCAGAAACAATGCATTATTTGTTGTTGGACATTTTATTTATTTTTTGTTAACAAAATATTATTGAACTACAGACCCTGAGGCAGGGGCTTTGGACCTGAAGAGTAATGAGGGATTACATTCAGCAGTTAGGCCACTAGAGAGCATGTAGTGTCACATTAGTGGCTCATTAACACACAGCACCCTCAACTGTGCTAATGGCTGTGGCTTTCCTATTGTTTATGTGTAATTATTGTAGTTGTAATCCAAATGTTCATAGCAGTAATGAGTTTCATTGTTGGAGTTCATGATGGCAGTGAAGATTTATCTCACTCAGATTTTGATAAATAATCTTACATGCAGGGAATGTAACAACTTTTTTTTCTTCTTTTTATAAATGATAGTTGGCTGTGAAAGAAGGCACTCTAGCAGAAAATCTGTTTCTGAATAATGTCTGATAAGGAGAGACATTTGTGTATGCATGTATATCAACTACTAAATCTTAAGAACCGTTCATCCAATTGTGATGAAATGTGGTATGGGCATTCCCTAGCCATTGTTTTAGAGGGTATAATCTAGGTCATTGTGACCTGCTTATGCGTGTGTCTGGCCTCAGTAGTTAGACTAATGAAAGCCATATCTTCAGGACTGTGCCCGCTGAATTTGGTGAAACTTTCACTGTAATGACGTCTGATTGAGAAATCTGTTCAGTTATGGAAGTGCAATCCATTTGTTTTTTATAAAGCTGTGCCGTGGATGAAGAATTAGAGACCTACCTTTTCAATTGGTGCATGCTGTGTAATTGTGCCTACGTTAAAATTAAAAGCACACTGGCAAGTGTCTGAGCTTCAAGCACAGTGTGTGAGTTGTGTGTTGATCCCCTTCTTTTAGTATCACACTATACATTAGCAAAAAAGAAAAAAAAAACTCCATTGATTACGAAAATCTAAGCAGAGTATATCAAATATATAATGTAATATCTAGGCATTACAGCTAGAGTGGCCCTTGGCACAGACTTTAGCAGTAATTTAAAAAATACCATAATCCATTTTGCTGTTTCAGTATTGCCATGCCATTGACCATCTCTGTCAATATTTAGCTCCCTTGGGAAAAGGTATGTTATACTGAAATGTGAAACAATGTGAAGCTGGCTCTTCTGAGCAAATGCATTGTAATTATACTGATGTTTTTCTGCTGATTTTTTTTCTTTTTCTTTATTTATTTGTTTTTTTACATGAACTACAGACAGTTTATCTGCAAGTTAAGTTGCATTTAGTGGATTGTGAGTAATGGAATTTTAATTGGGAGATATTAAATATAAACCTTGTACCTCTTTTTTTGTTTAAACCTGGCTTGTTTTATAAAATGGGTGCACTGTAGTTCAACTAATGGATAAACTGATATTTTTATTAATAGTATAAAGGTAGACTGCAATTGAATGCCACAGTGCCCTGGAAATCGCAGCAGTGGCTGAGCATTTGATCTGAGGCCTGAAGCCACAGAGAGAGAGCGCTTCACTGCTGCTGCAGTTCAAAGGGCAAAAGGATCGCTCACTGAGCTAATAAATTACCTCTAATGTGTATCTGCTGCTTTCTGTTTACTTCCTTTGTTTTTTCTGTGTCAATAAATCCCAAGCATTATTACCCCTAGAGTAGAGTGAAACCTGCTCAGTAGGGTAGGGACGTGTATTGGATGTTGAAGGATATTATTGCTAATGCACCAAAGCATACAATTTGGCAATATCTATTTGTTAACTCATGACATGATGGAATTAAAATGTGTTTGGTAGAAAATGGTCTGGGGAAATCTTTATTGACCGAGAAATGATTTCAAATCCCCCTATTGTTTGTCTGAACTATTGCACTTTGTTTCATTTAGGAACGCTGGGTGTTGTTACCGAGGTCACAATAAAAATAAGACCGATTCCAGAATATCAGAAGTATGGCTCTGTGGTCTTTCCCAACTTCGACCAGGGAGTGGCCTGTTTAAGGGAAGTAGCCAAGCAGGTAAGGAGCAGTAGAGCTGTATGTCTTTTTAATATGCTTGTGTGCGACAATTAAAACGTCATGATCCAGATCTAGTATTTCCTTTACTGAAAGTCGGTCTGGGGTTTATTTTAAAGTAACCGTATGCCATGACATCTGAGCATAGCCCAGGGCTAAAGGCAACGACATTGTAATATGCTACTTCTACTCTTTTCACTTTTTAATAAGGGCACCAGAAAACCCTACATGACTTCAGTTCTTTAACAAATACCATTGCTGCTCTCTGAAAATTGTGGCTCAGGGGTTTACTTTGAAATCTAAGTAACAATGAAACACATGCACACAGAAACACACACCCAGACTGCAATTGCATTTATTTGTTTAAAATGTGTGAATAAATAGACAGATTGAATTTGGTTTTAATCCTCTAATTACTACATTATCTGGTGTGCAGAGCACATGGGGATAACTCTTACCATGATGGGGTCCAGCACATCCTAGCAAGAGCAAAGGATAACTGTATTCTGTTAATTGAATGCATTCATGTAACTAAGAGAATACTGGGATACATGTTCCATCTCTATTTATCCACAGAGCAGGGATAGCCCCCAGCAGTGACAGTACATGAAAACCTATAATGCAGCCATTGGATAATGTGGTTTGCAGTCACTCACCAAACTATAGGCAGAGTTATGGTCCCGTGTGATTTTAAAATGTAACGATTCAAGCATTACGTAAGGCCGTGAGACTGGATAAGAAAATGTTGTGGCATAGATCTATGTATTACTTGCTGGCTGTTCACACCTTGTAATAGAATCGGCAGATCAGTTCGATCGCTGTAATTGATAGGACTCAATGAAGTCTCGAACTTCATGAAGACGTTCAGCCAATTTTTACTAAAAGTGCTGTAACCGGTGAAGCCAAATCACTGATTAAACCGTTATTGACCATTAAGCTGTTGAGATTTGTGTGGTCTTGGACAACCCAGTCTCAGTGGAATTTAGTCATTACTGCAAGAAGGATAAATTAAGCGCCAGCCTCGCTTGTTCTTGCCAGTGTACAGTTAAGTTATTGATCATTTTCCTGTATGTTATTGGGATAGTTATCTGATGAATGCTTCCAAAAAACATGAAGTACTCTCTGGAGAGGGGTACCCCCCTCCCCCAAGCATAATTTATTTTCAAATTGCATGGGGCTTGGTCCTTGTTAATATGTAGCTGCTTAAGGTTCAGAATTGCATGTTAATCCATAATAGATCACTGTTTTACACAGTTTTATAAGAGGACATTCTACTCTGATCTAAAGCTTGTTAATACATGGTATAGGAATGTATATTTTGTGATTTTACATTCTTAATTCTAATTAACCATTCTATTAATAATAAACCAAAAATCTAAAAGGGAAACTCCATGAAAACCATTAAATATGACTGATTTTGACATTGTGTTTCAAACTAAATTAGCAGTCTTCTATATATTGATATTTTGTTAGTCAGGTCGTTAATCAAATCTATGTATTTTATCATACCCCAACAGTGTTTCCTGAAGGACAATGAAATGTAGTGCAAACTAGTTTCTTCTGTAAACAAGGAAATTTGAATACTTTACTTGCCTTTGAAAAATATTAAAGCTTTAGTATGTTTTTTAATTGACTATCGTATTTTATTTAAACAGAGATGTGCTCCGGCATCTATTCGATTAATGGACAATGAACAATTTCAGTTTGGTAAGACTTATGTTTTTTTTATATTTTAACATGTGTGTGTGTGTTTAATGAGTTGAGTACCTATTCTTTATGTTGGCAATAATAATAAGAGGAACCTATTTTAAATCATTAGTATTTTTACAAATGTGATTAAGGATTTCATGAATAATACTTGTCGGTCAGTAAAAATACATTTTACTAAGGCATTATAAGAAACTATAAATGTTTTTATCTATAATGAAATTGCCATTCACAGTATGTAAACATTGGTAAAAATATGTCTGTTATAATTGAAAACCTCTGCTATGTATAATCTGTACAATAAACATTCAGTCCAAAGTGAAACACTTTAATATATATTTATTTTTTAATTTTCAAATTTAAAACCTCAATCCCTCCAAATCATTTGTAAGCATTCCAGTGAATTGCTTGTTCAGCCTATTTTGGCAATGTTTTAACACGTTCCATGTTATTTGTTAAGGAGGTGCTTTGTTTTTGCTCACTAGTAACCATTATGAATTACTAAAATGTAAAATGTCTTGTATACAAAGCTGTTTATTGACCTCTTGCATGTTACTATGTCAAAATCCCTGTTTATGTGCAATTCAGAAAAAGGCCTATCAAATTTAAATTTGAAAACCTGCATCATAATAGTGCATGGCCTGAGGTGGACGTGTGCAGTACAGATCTGTCAGTATTGTGCTGTATGTAATTAATCTAGAACTCGCTGAAAGACCCACATCATGGGATTTCCAGGCTGTTAATCATTGCATTGGGGTTGCACTGGGATCTCGCTGGTAAATTCCTCATTAGGATGGAAAACCTCACTGCACACCTGCATTGTGGCAGGGGAAGGTTTTTTATTTAGTGGCCTGACAAAAAATGGATGCAAATTGTACTTCGGTTTAAAAACTTGATTAATCTGGCCCTTAGTCTTTAACGGATCTATTTCTGACCTTGTGATATTTTAGATGAACAGTTTTAAACAGAATAGTTTAGCTGATGTGTTCATGTGTTGACACCCTCAATTGGTTTTGCAAGCCCTTTCACCCAAATTTACACAATAGCCTATTTACGTTGTGCTTGGTCACATTTCTTGTAAAACATACATACTCTCTAGGATTTTACTTAACGAGAAAAAAGTGACTTTTTGAATTAGGAGTTTCTTTTGTTTCATGCAGTTTGTCTAACAAGTTTTAAAATTAATATTAGAGTTTCAGTGAAAGTATTGGCCAATTGCCTCAAGCAGACACCCTTAGAAACTGTACGCTTCCCTTGGGACCTCATTACTTGGTTACTTGCAATGTATTTTCAGGATTTCTACAATGTTTGCACTTGTTGGCACTAAGCAGGCAGGATGAAGTGTCTCCTGGGTTTTTGCTAACAGCTAAAATACAGAGCCATATAATAACTTCCACTGCATGGGCTTTTAATGTTTGTCTTGGCTCCCTAATTATCTCAGTCTTCTCAATGAGTCGGTCCAGCATTTCAACATTTTGAAATGCCTGAGACAAAGCTGAAATATGAGGGGCCTGAATTTGTAAAATTAATACAGCTATAGATATACTGATGACCTCAAGATGAAAAGTTAGAGAAAAAAAAAGGTTTTGCTCTAATGATGTCAGAAGTAAAGCGAGAAGAGGCATATTTAGTAAGGCACATTCAGATTTCCTAATTGCTCCCCTGTCTGCCTATTCAAAAATCCAGCGATCATATCCTTTTGTCTTTCATGGTACAAATCTGGGTTTGTTTAGTGGGTTTTGTCCTGACTCAATGTTAACGGTATTTCCATTAAACAGTTAACCTTTCCAGTATGTGAAGTCAGTCAACTCTGTGATTGTTTAAGGAGCTACTGTACATGGACCATCATCCCAGTCTACATACCTCCTCTAATTGACGGCTGTGTATTTAGGTTGTTTAGCTCTTTAGGTTTCTAAAGGGATGATGCTGTCTGATTTCTGTTCACAAACACGAATGTTTAGTTCATGATATACATTGTGTTTCACTTTATCTGCACATTTTTGCTAGGTAATGTACTTGTACTCTATGGCATTTACTGTTGCGTTGGCTTATTGGCCAAACAGCATGGCAGTGAATGACAGTCTCCTTGTTTCAATCTTCTCTGTAGGACATGCTCTGAAGCCCCAAGTATCTTCAATTTTTACTTCGTTTTTGGATGGGTTGAAAAAATTCTATATTACAAAGGTATGTCAACGTTTATTTTGTCTGTAATTTAAAAGTTTAGCAGGACTCTGTCTCTTGAAGGTTTGTATAGCAATTGAAGACGTTTTAAAAAGTCTAATCCTGCTAATTCACCGATTAAATTTACAGATTTCAGATCATGCTTTTGGTGCATACATAGAGAGAGGTTTTTGATCTAAAGTATTCTGTATAATTCAATAGTCACATAGTAATGCATGTGTGTTTTTGATCTCAGTTCAAAGGGTTCGATCCTAACCAGTTGTGTGTGGCTACCCTATTGTTTGAAGGGGACAGAGAGAAAGTTCTTCAGCACGAGAAGCAAGTCTATGACATTGCTGCCAAGTTTGGGTGAGCATTACTCTGTGAACTCATTTCCCTCTCAACTGGCACCATTTTCATTACTAAATATTGTATATTTAAAAAAATAAAAAAAATAAAAATAAATTATATATAGATAGATAGATATTTCAGTTTTTTATTTTTCTTAAAAATATTTCCCAACATAAAACCAATGTCACCTTACAATAATTGATTTTGAGTTTCAGTGTTTTAAAATAAAATATCAAACAGAACGAAATTTCAATGTACCATTTGTAATTCAGTAATATGAGAGAACTGGTCAGGGGTCTGAATACTTTTGCAAGGCACTGTGTGTATGTGTGTGTATATATATATATATATATATATATATATATATGTGTGTGTGTGTGTATATATATATAATATATATATATATATATATATATATATATAATATATATATATATATATATATATATATATATATATATATGTGTGTATATATGTATATATATATATATATATATATATATATATATATGTATGTATATAATATATATATATATATATGTGTAACAGAGACGCTCGCCACACAGGCTCACTCCCTTCCAAACACGACCCATCACACAGGATTGAAAGTAAAAGTGCTGGTGCGCACTTTAATTACAGCACACCCTCGCTATAACGAACCTGTTGGGGTCCAAGCCTTTTGTTCGTTATATCGAGGGGTTCATTATAACGAAAGGACAATCAAAATGAACAATAAACTGTTGGAGTAAGTTAATGAGATGAGATTGTGAATACAAGTAGAATTACACATACCTGTTAGTCTCATGTATGCAATATTCTGCCTTTGTTTTATCCTGTTCGTTAAAGAATTAAAATGCAGTACAAAAAAGCAAAAATCCCAGACTGAAGCTGAACATTTATTCAAAATCAATCTGACACAAATCGTTTCAAAGTGCACCAAATCTTAATCCAACATGCAAGAATTACAAACTGAGCTTTTATTCCAAATCAACTCGACATGAAAAGTTTGACATGAAAAGTTCCTTAATTTTTTATCCTCAATTTTTGTTGTTTGTTTTTTCTTTCATCAATTTTGCTTTGTTGCCTGGTTGCTTAACAAGCCAAAAAAGTGTCTTGACAACCTATATTCACGACAGATATATGCCTGCGTTACTCCTTTTTTCAAATGATCAATATAGTTTCCAGCTTTGTTGCAACATAAAATTATTTATGTTTTGGAGGCATAGTTACACAGCACACATATTTATTAAGACAAAAGAGTTGACTTCAATGCGAGGTGGCATCCTATGCAAACAGACCGGGATGTTGACAGTGTGGGTTTTATATTAACTTTGTTATATTTTTTAATTTGGGGTCCAGGGCCAGGTTTGGTATAGCTGAAGGTTTGTTATAATGAAGGGCGTTGTAGCGAGGGTGTACTGTATTACAAAATAAATCTAAACAAAATAAACACCGAGCTCATTCGGAGCGCTAACTAAACATTTGTCAGGGACCGACTCTAATAAACCGGACAGCTAAGTTGTTTACCGGCTGAAAAACACAGTTTTCCGAGATGAAAACAAAAAAGTCTTCACCTTTTTAATACGATTGAGCACACTATAAACCTGGCTTCTTCACACACCCACCCTGAGCAGACTGTCTGCTCTCCTTTAATACCCTGCACCTGGCTGTAATTTACAACGATAGCCAGGTGCAGGTGATAATCAACAATAAAATAATAATCAAATGCACGTGTTTTGGCAGAGGAGATTTTAACCCCCTCCCTGCTGTGCTTCTATATATCTATCTATATATATATATATATATATATATATATATATGCTGTTCACCATAATCAATACAATATTAGTACATATATTTACCATACATATTTACAATTCTATTTTTCTGTTGTGACTTTTTTCATAAATATTTTAATTACATTTTTAAATAAATCGCATGCAGTTGTGAAATTCAAATCTTCATATGTAATAAACTTGAACATTCTTGCATGTATAAATCTAAACCATACCTTTTGTGACACAATAGAAATAATATGATAACACAAATGTTACAGCATTTTTTAATACCTTGCTTCTGCATTTTGGGTGTTATTGACTTTTAACTTTTTAAAGCTTTCAAATTGAAAATTAATAAAGCTTTTAAAGTTGATTACTATATATATATATATATATAAATAAATAAAAAAAAAACCATTGTGCTTTTAAAAAGGAAACTGGCTGCAAACAAAAGTTTGATAAATTACCTGTAGCCCTCCCCTTGTCACCAGTTGTTTTCTACTGTTAGAAAGAAGCAGCAAACATCTCGCTCTGTGAACAGGGTGAGTAATGGAGGGGTGTTTTTTGTCTGTCTATTTTGATTCATTACTGAGCAGATCGATAGAAACCATAGTAGAAATAAGTCATCTGTCATACCTACTAAATCGCCCCTTCAAACCCTAATGAGCAATTACTTAGATATAACTGTCCTGTTTGTAAAAAAAAAACAAACAAAAAAAAAACACAAATTACGGATTGCTGTAATATTAAGTATTCATGTGTTACTGTGAAAACAGAGTGGACAATATATATTTGGTCAGTACATTAACTTAATGTCTAATGGTCTATTCAAAAAGGAAGAAAAAAAAGGACATTTGAAATGTTAGTTCTCTGCCTGTTAACTGATAACACAAGCTATAATTAAGAGTGATATTCTGACTTTTTCAACTAAAGTAAGGCACACCATGTTAAAGTATGCAGTGTTCCTTAAATCTGTTAACTGTTTGTAGCTGTTTGAGAGTGAATGGATAGCTGCACTTTGCATTCTGTGGCAGTAAAGAGGCAGCACGAACACCTTAAGCATCTCCATTGTATTCTGTGATTATCTCAATAAACTTCCAATACAGGTGTTCTCCAGAAAAATTTACTGTTTCACTGACACATTGATTTAACCTTAATAATGCATCTCTTTTTCACATCCATTTTACTTTTATTTTCCCACAAAACTCGCCTTTCTAGTTTGAATTATTTGTGGGCTGGCACTGTTGCTGGAGTAATTAGACTGGTTAAATGTGTAAGATTTGAAATGTGTTCATGCTGTTTTAGGGCACTTCTGTAGCTTATGAATGGGTTTCATTTCGCCTAGAATGTACTGGAGACGGCTCTTTCCTATTGGTAGATAATACATTGTGTATTGCTTAAAAGCATAAGTGCACAACAGTTCTGAAGATTTTTGCTAAACTAAAATAAATCTTCTGAACTCTTTCAGCACCAAGTACCTTAACTGAAAAACTACCCTCAGTAACAGAGTGGGTGTTTTACTCTGAAAAATGATATTTTTCCTATAACTAAAGAATTCTGCAGTTTTTGAATGGAGCTGTCTTTCCTTGACCTGTGTACCTGGCTGCAGTGTTATCTATAACTATAAAACGCTCAATAGTGCTGAATATAGAAATACTAAAACATTATTTTTCAATGTCTTCTTTTTAAAAGACATTAATAAAGGCTTCTAGTTGACACGTTGAATTATTTAAGTTTATTTTAGTTTTTTTTCTGAAGTCTGCAGTGTTGTAAAAGTTGAAAATGTATAAGAAATATAAAACAAAGTATATGAGAAAAATCTTGTGAGCTGTAAAAGAACATTCATTTCTACGTATATGCACATCCATGCAGTAGCTTTAATGATTTAAAAAAATAATAATATAAAAATTAGCCTACAGCATGGATTTGAGCTAAAGTAATTCCTCATAACCATATATGTGTGATTTATGGAATTATTTAAATTTAGGTCAGCATATTTAACCACCATCAAATCCCCTTCCCTGTATGATTCCTGTCCAGTTTCTTTAAGTATGGTCTTTGGAGACATTTACAATTTAGAGACTGATTTAAATGCAGCAGTAGATTTCATTTCCCAGCTTGATGGCAGGGTACTAGTATAAATTATCTGAAGAAACACAGAGCCTGGTGAACTTCAAACAACCACTCGACTGTGTGGCGGGTGTAGGGGGCAGCCCTGGGGCTTCGTATGAGAGTATTAGCAAGCTGTGCAGGAGCGCTTCTTTAATGGGGTCTTGCAAGGCTTTAATGCACAAAGCGTTGTGCTGCTTGGGTTTCCTTGCTTTGAAAGCAGTTGGTTATTTTAAAGTGTAGGAGAACAAGCTTTTCTTTTCTTTTCATGCATGTAAAGCAGTTCTTTCTGCATTTGGAAAGTAAAAACTAGCCCAGGTTTGTCACCTTACAGTACAGCTCATTGTTTCTCTATACGTATGGAAATGTATTATTATTGTTAAGTCTGTATTTCTCACTTGTATTTTTTTTATGATGTTGGTGGTTTGTAGGCTTTTGCAAAACTTCCTTTGCTTAAAGCCCTACCCTTTTTGACATTTGTTGCATTGTGCTTTGTATGTTATGGTAATTTATCCTTCAGAATCTAAAATATAGCCATGAATACAAAATAAAAAAAATATATATATATATATATATATCTATATATATATAATATAAAATGATACAACTTGGGTTTGTCTGATCTCTAGATTGATGTCTGTGAGATGATGTAAACTCATTGATAATTATATTTATATAGAACAAAATGTTTAGAAAATCTGTTTGGCTTTACAGTCAACCAAAAATAACTGCTAAGCCTTTAAAAGGAACATATATTTGTCATATTAAACAGAAGAACAGAGATATAGTTTTTACCGCAGGTTGCTTTGTTGGATTTTAAGATGGTAGATGTACCTTCTAGTTCTCAGATAGTGTGATTGACCTGTGTCTTGTATGAAGTTGGGGGATGGCCTATAAAATATAACATGTGCTAAAAATTAAAAGATTTAAAGATGTAACCACCTGTCATGATGTTTAAGTTTAAAAGCAATAGGATTAGCAAGGAATCTCCTTTACCACAGTGGCCCAGGCGAGACACCTCAAGACTTGATTTAAAAACCAAATACATTGTCTATCCTTTGTAATTGTATCCAGTAAACCATATGCAAATGCAGTTATGTGCTCTTGTTATTGGTCTATGATTTATAACAGCAGTGATTTATATTAATTTATTGATGGCTTTGCTATTGATCTACTTTGTGTTATTGGTTGTTCTAGTTTAACACTAAGACAGCTGTGGTATGGGGAAGGCAAGGGGAATGAAAAGATTGTTAAATATTAACTGTGTTCTCCAATTTCAGAGGCTTGGCAGCTGGAGAGGATAATGGGCAGAGGGGTTACATGCTGACATTCGTCATTGCATACCTTCGGGTAGGTCACTCTCCCATCTCAATTGTATATTCCCACTTCAAACCTGTCGTAGATTTAAGAAAAATAAAAAGCCTAGGAGCCTTTTAAAGCAGAGCATTTCTTTGGAGCTGAAAGCATCAGTGCACAAAATTGAACAGCCATAAAGAGATTTTGTCAAGCCACACAACAGCTTAGGTCAAACAGAGTCCCAAATACATCTGACTTGAAAGAGCACCCCACTTCTTTGCCTCTGAGGTTATCTACAAGCTCCAAAACTTCTACATCTCCTGGAAATCCTAGTCACTTTGAGTTATTGGCCAGAAGTTTGGATTCAGATGTGATACTTATCGTATGCAATTTACATTTTTTTTCTTCACGTATGCTTGTATTCAACAGTATATTTGAGGTATTTTGTAGTATTTTTTATGTTCGTAACATTGTACTGCTGTACTATGTAAAATAAAAGTACACTTTTTGATAAGAGTGTTTCTAAAAAAACAAAAATAAAACCGAGATCTTTGTAGATATGCTGGTAGCTATGTGTCGCCTAAGGGGTCTTGTAAACCGCTATATATAAATCTGATTATATAATACTAAGTGACCCTACAGTATGAAATTGACAAGAGTAGCTAGAAGTCAGAGATCTAAAGGGTCCATGTATTGTGTGAATGATGGATTTTAGCTGTCTGAAAAATCGAGTGAAATGTCTTGATTTTTTAAGATAAATATGCAAATTCAAAGAAGTGCACATTACCCACAATCTTTATTATAAAACTGTGCTGAGAGCTTTGAATTGGTAATGTTCAGGATGTGTTTAAAGCATTCTGGCATCAAAGGTACAGGATCTGTATTGAATGTTTACATAGTTGACACAGAAGATGTCTTTAAGCTTTCACAACATGTACTGTGCAGTTTGCCTGTCATAGCCTGTCTCTCTCCCTTTTTTGGTAGGACCTGGGGATGGATTACTATGTTATAGGAGAATCATTTGAAACCTCTGTACCCTGGGACAGGTAAAACAAATGAAGGTGTTATATTATTGCCATAATAAAGTAGAAACCCTCAATTACGACCATCAAGAAGACAGCGGAGAATGATTTATTTATGGAGAACTGGCCTTAAACAGAGGGAGATCTTAAGATTGTGAGAAACAGTCTATGGTTTGTACCTCACATAGTGCATATTGGTAGTTCTAGCCACTTCTATGATGCCTGAGCAATGGCTGTTGCACCCAGACACATGATACCAATGATAGTTACATTATATATTTGACAGGGCTAAAATAGCTGCATAGGCTTTACAGTGCTGTGCTCTTAGTAAGTAGGATTTAGAGCATGTCCTGCCAGTAGGATGTTTTTCACATATACTATAATGATGTATTGCACACTGAAAACTCTTGATAACAGACAGCTAATACAAATGAGGGACTGCTACAGCTATCAGAAATAGGGGCCATTAAAAGACAAACATGGACTTCAGGGACAGCTGCTTCCACGATAAGGTCTTTCCTCGCCTAAGGAGATAAATATGCAATTACCAAAAGTGCCAACTCATTATGTATTCTGTTTACAGTAGTTCCTGTCTGTCTAAAGTATATCCAGTATATGGTGTTTTTGTTAATGAAGAGCAGTTCAGAGGAGTGAGCGGGAGTCGGCAGGTGTACAGGAGACTGATCTGAATGCCTTCAGACTGTTGAAAGGAATAATATTGTGATATGTGTTTCACCGGTGATAACCAGAAGCTGTCTGCTTTCACTCCTACATTGAAATAACAGCAGGAATTAAAAGTAAATAAATGACATGTGAGGCAGAATTAGAACAATATTTTAATGAGGAATTCATTTAATGCAGACATTATAATTGCAGATAATTGTACGATTTATAAATGTGAAATGCGCTAACAGCATGCTTTGAATAAATACAGGGCTTGAGGCACCTTGTTAAAGTAAGCCAAGACAGTCACACTTGGTCACACTGCTCTTCTATAGTCTTAGAGGATTGGGTTGTTATGTATAGATATAATGTATGCATCTGAGCTGATGTGCTCAGAAACCTTCATGTGAACATATGCGAGGGAGGCCATTCTGCTGTGGGAGTGCAATGGGCATGAGGAGTGACAGTCATTAGTAGCCGGTGAAATCACATCACAGCAAGGCTATTGCAACAGTAATGATCTGCTGTTCTTTAAACTGTCTTCCTTTGTAATCCAGGCCATAAGGTTTCTGGGGAAAGGGTCTTATTTTCTCTGTGGGGCAGTGTGTGTCTCTCAAATGTGAAATAAGCAGTTTTTCTTCTCTTGGGTATTGAATCTTTCCTGAAATGTAAAACAAAGTGTTATTTTTTATTTTCTAGGGTACTGGACCTGTGCAGCAATGTAAAAGAGCGAATAATAAGAGAATGCAAAGAAAAAGGAGTCCAGTTTCCTCCACTGTCCACATGCAGGTACATTTTTACTGTGTATGTTAATTGGCCTCCAAATCCAAAAGGCCACTTAATAAATATATATCATGGCAAGGTAAAACATTAGTAGGCAATCTGCCCCTGCTGCCTAACCACCCAGACCACCCAATTATGCTTTGAAGTAGCTTGTTAGGGGTGTTGTTGAACCGTTTAAGTCTGGGGTTTGTGGTGTAATTCTCCAGCCTTCATCAAGCCAGCTCATTTACAGCTGCAGACCACCATCGGACCTGGCATTAGCAACATATAGGTGGGCTGGGATTAGGAGTGTCTTATTTGCCCCCTTAATTTGCACCTGCATTTTCTGCTGCAGACCCACTGTGGAGAAACTTCCCGTACAAATGGCCAGTTAACTTTGTTGGATGCCAGCCTCCTTTTAATGGGAGCCTGGGAGGAAGGTGCTATCCGTTAAATTGCGAGCAGTTTTGACCTTCCTCTTTGACCGAACCAAAGACATTGACAAGTAACAGTGCAGTCCCTTTGCTCTTGCAGGGAGATTACAGTGGCACTTGATTATTCTTCTGGCATTCATTTCCCCTGCACCCAGCAGGCAGTCTTCTGTGACAAGATTGATTTGAGCATTTAACCTCTATAAAAGTCACGGCGTCGACTGATGTGGGGATTGAGTGGAAGGCATGGTGCCCTGAGAAGGCGTCGCAAGAATAGATGTTTTTGAACAGGAACGTTTATATCAACCCTACAGAGATGACTGTGTTTTAGATTACTTTCACTTTGAAAGAAACAGAACTGCGTAGGTGGGCCTCTCTGCTGCGATATCATCTGAAAGTGTGCTAATTGTACTGAACTGCTATTTTTTACTATCACAAAAGTGCTTCAGATTAGTCTGTTAATTCCATCTGTAACAAAAACACACTGGAAATGTGAAAAAAACACCAAGTTATCAAAAGTGCCCAACCATTTAAAGTGGAGATATCAAAAACACAAGCTAAGTTAGAAGAAACAATTGAGGCAACCTTGGCCAGCACCAAGAAAATAGGCAAATGCAGCGGTGGGGGATCAAGGTTGCCCCAATTGTTTCTACTAACTTGGCTTGTGGTTTTGATGCAAGTTCGATCCGCTTTTATTGTGCCTGAAAAACACAAACCAAGTTAGTTTCACTTAATGGATAATAACACTACACACCTCTTACGTCAATAGCACCATTGTTCAACCTATATTGAATCAATGTATTGCCGTTTGGAAAGGGCAGCAGTGTGGAGTAGTGGTTAGGGCTCTGGACTCTGGACCAGAGGGTTGTGGGTTCAATCCCCAGTGGGGGACACTGCTGTTGTACCCTTGAGCAAGGTACTTTACCTAGATTGCTCCAGTAAAAACCCAACTGTATATATGTGGGTAATTGTATGTAAAATAATGTGATATCTGTATAATGTGAAACAATGTATAATGTGATATCTTGTAACAATTGTAAGTCGCCCTGGATAAGGGCGTCTGCTAAGAAATAAATAATAATAAAAAATAATAATAATAATAAATGTAAATAGTAGCCTAGTCTGTTGAAAGGGTTAAGATGTGAATCTGTGTAGCATAGCGGTTATGTAGTTGGAGTGAAAGTATTTTCAGTCCAATTACAGTAGTTAGGGTTCAGATACTGCCTTTTTTATATATACTATAATGAACCTGTTGGGGTCCAAGCCTTTTGTTCATTATATTGAGGGGTTCGTTATAGTAAAAGGACAATCAAAATGAACGATAAACTGTTGGAGTAATTTAATGAGATGAAATTGTGAATACATTGTGAATTACATGTACTTGTTCATCTCATGTATGCAGTATTCTGCCTTTGCTTTATCTTTTTCGTTAAAGAATGAAAACATCGTACAAAAAACAAGAATCCCAAATTGAAGATGCACTTTTATTTAAAATCAGTCTGACATGAATTGTTTCAAAATGCACCAAATCTTAATCCAACATGCAAGAATATCAAACTGATCTTTTATTCCAAATCAACCCGACATGAAGAGATCCTCATGTTTTTTTTTTGTTGTTGTTTTTTTCTTTTAATCAATTTTGCCTTGCCGCATGGTTGCTGATACGATCAGTATAGTTTCCAGCTTTGTTAAAATAAAATGATTTACGTTTCAGATGCGTAGTTACACAGCGCACTCTTTTTATTGAGACAAAAGACTTGAATTCACTGCAGAGGTGGCATCCCGTGTTTACAGACCGGGATGTTGACAGTGTGTGTTTATTAAGTTTTCTTGTTTTTTGTATTTGGGGTCCAAGGGCCCTTGTGTGTGTGTGTGTGTATATGTATATATACTGTTGAGTGCTGGTCGGTCGGTTGGTCGGTCGGTCGGTCGGTCAGTCGGTCGGTCGGTGTCTCTCTCTCTGTCTGTCTGTCTGTCTGTCTGTCTCTCTCTCTGTCTGTCTGTCTCTCTGTCTGTCTCTCTCTCTGTCTGTCTCTCTGTCTCTCTGTCTCTCTGTCTCTCTCTCTCTCTCTCTCTCTCTCTCTCTCTCTCTCTCTCTCTTTATATATATATATATATATATATATATATATATATATATATATATATATATATATATATATATATATATATAGAGAGAGAGAGAGAATCTATAATCTATCTATCTATATATATATAGTGTGCAAAAGTATGTATGTTCAATGAAAGTGTCTTTCATATCAACTACATTTTTTTCACGTTAAAATGTGTTTGTTACACATAAATAAAATACATTATACAATAAAATACATGTTTTTTTTAAATTTGCAATATAAACCCTGTGTGGGAATCAAACCCAAGACATGCTTCCAATGCAGCTTCCAATGCAGATACCCTAGCTTTCACTCCACAAAGTTTGTACTTCCATTTCACAGCATTTGGAAGTAGTGTAGCAGTAAAGTTACAGTTTTTAACAAGCAACGAGACAAACAAGATTTTGTAAATGATTTTGTATTATGCCGATTTGTATTGCAAGCTTTCATCTGATTTTGAAAACTGTCATAATAACCTTGGTCTGTTCATTTAGTATATTGTAACATTTTCATGTTTAAGAAGTAGTACTCAGGGAGACGGTGTTGAATTCTCAAAATGTTTATTTTATTTGAAACTACAGAGAATTCCTGTTGGGCCGTAATTCACAGGACCAAAATAATAACCCTACTCATTCACTCACTCCCCTTTCCCATGCTAAGTAATGGCGTGACCCGTTCCCCTTACAATACATATGACATATAAAAGACAGACGAGACAAACTGAACAGACAAGTCCTGCAACAAAGCAATTGTCCGGGTCATAGTATATATTTTAATTTGAAAGTAAAAATATATGAAAGCATGATGACCTTTATGTACAAAAATCTTCAATAATATACAATTGAACAAAAAAATACGTTTAATGCAATTTTTAAAAAATTGTTTGTGTGTGTGCATATACAGTATATAATATACTGTGATAATAATAAATGGTGGTAGTCAATCGGCTAATGTACCAGTAAAGATCAAGTTTAAACTCTAGATCAGGTTTATTCCTTATGTAATGTACAGGGCTGTTTAATCAAATGAAACTACATGGGCTGATGGCTATTAAATAGCATGATAATGTGATGAGATTAAAAGTGACAGGCCAGGCAGGCTGAAGCCATATTTGTGAAAACATTACTAGAATTGAGGTCAGAGGTAAGTAATGAAAAACCTGACCCATTATTGCATTTTCTAAATACTTTTATTAAAATGTATGTTTCGCTGTCCAGGAGACTAATGCTTTAAAAATCTACTGCCTGAAACTGTATGGGAGAACCATACATTGAGTAAAATCAGACTGCACTTTCCATCAAAGCAGGGAATATGAATCTGAATTCATTTAACACGTGCATTAAAATGCTGTAACTTGCACAGGCGATTTCAGAAACCCATATAATATATGCTTGATAGAATTCTAAAACTAAGATGCTTTGTGAAGCTGAAGCAATATTAAAAGTGGAGGTCAAAAAATATTCTAGCTGTCATTTTTCAAGATCTAGGGTGCTAAGTATTTGTGAATAAACCACCATTTGGTACATCCCTGATAATTTGTGTCCTAATGTAAGTTGCTATGCTGTGTATTTGCACATGAACGCTAACACCTCTGTTCTCTCATTATCTAGGGTGACACAGACCTATGATGCAGGTGCTTGTGTTTACTTCTACTTTGCCTTTAATTACAGAGGACTCAGTGATCCCGTCCATGTTTATGATCAAATTGAGGTAATCTTACATTTATTTATATTTAATGGAGTAAATCTGATGAGACCACAATGAGATTTGTTAAAAAAAATTTTTTTTAAATAAGAGTATAGTTTAACTTGGTGATCTAAACAGGGCGGGTATAGAGAGATGTGTTGCCATTTTCCAGGTACAAACCTTGTTGTTTTAATTGTTTCTTCAGCATGCTGCTCGAGAAGAAATTCTTGCCAATGGAGGAAGCCTTTCACATCATCACGGAGGTAACTGCAGTTCTTGTATAGTATATTGGTCTTATCCAGCTGCAGATTGCTGCAGTAGCTTTTCCCTTTGAAATCTTTAGTCTGTAACACAGCTGGAAATGCAACTACCCGCTGGACTAAGTCAATATCTATTGTCTTAAATGGTGGATCTTCTTTTTTTTTTTTTTTTTTTGTTAGTCATTATACCCAGCTGAGGATACATAACCCTGGTGATAGTGAAATAGTTTTAGCTATCCAGAGTCAGAAGATACTTCTCCCTGCTGTGAACATCAAGTATTTATACCAGTGCATTATTTAAAAAACTTGTTCTGTGTCTAATAGTATAGACACAGCCTTTGTCCTTTCTTTAATACATTACATATTGCATGAGTCTTCTGTCTCCAGATCAGATTGTAGAGGCTGCCACCCACTTGTTTGCTATAGTTTAGCAGCTGCAATGGCTACTGTCATAGTTTTACTATAGTTATTAGTGGCCAAAATATGCATTTTAATGAGTCGACATGTTGTCTTTTAGGTATCCTACAAACTACAACTAATGAACAAATAACAATCCCATATGTATTAATATAGTATGTAAATTGAGTGACCAACTGGGAGCCTAATTATATACCTGGTACGATGAGTTACAATTATTTATTTATTTATTTATTTATTTATTTATTTAGGTTTATATAATACATCCCCCATTTGGCTAGACTAAAAACAGTACCCTATCAGGTTTAAACAATACGGTTACCTTATCTGTATTTCCATCCAACTTATTGTTTTTTATGTATCACTCCACGCTATTAATCACTCATGTCAAAAGCCCCCATGTAATGAATTAGTTAGGATATTAAATCCCAATTTTTATTAAAGGAGGGAAACTTCTAAATTAAAAGGTTGGTAATAAAAGAAAAGTCTGCTTGCTTCTGTAAATGATCCTATTGTTATCAGTGTTATTTACTAACCCACAGGCCTTACAGTGACATTCTCAGTTGAGCATTTAACTGTCATTGAGAGAAAGGAGAATATTGATGCCATTTCTCATGTAGTGCCTAGCTTGTAATTGTGATTAATAACAGTTGGGTTTGCTATCTGGATATAGACAGACTGGTTTGTCTGCCCACAATCACGCTGTGACAAATGGAGCTAGTTTAACTCAGTTTTGTGTATCAAAGAAAACAGATGTAGTCTGGGACTGTGGGGTGGGGTGGGGGGGGGGCAGTACAGGAAATATACATTTTTAACCGAGTGTTTACAGCAATCCTTCTGTGTGCAGAGCGTACTTCTCACTGACCAGAGTATGAATCTAGTAAAAATAAATTGAATCAGTTCCATGTCCACGATTTACTATAGTATCTTACTGTCTGCATTTTTTTAAAATGTTGTTGTTTTTATTTATTTATTTTTTGTAGCTTTTATACTTTTTAATTTTTTTTTTTTTAATCTTTGTGTAAGAATGTAATTGTAAGGGTTTATTAGGTCATGAAGGTGAAATGGAAAGGTTCCAGAACATTCATCACCCCAAAATAAATCAATCGTTCTTGCTAATTTACCTTATTGTACAGCACTCGCTGGCTGCCCTTTTAAAATTGATACTTTCTAGCAGTAATATTAAGCTTGCACAGCCTTTTGTAGTAAAAAACTTTTGTTTCCTTTTCATGCTTTGTGAAAGTCTGTGACATGTTTTGAGAATCCCCAACATAGTTTGTACATAGCTTTACATTTGTCATCTGCTTGATAAAAATCCCTATTAGATTTATTACATTAACACCATAAACTGAGGAAATTTGACAAGACAGATGTGTAAATTATCACTGTGACAGAGCTAATGATGCACTCCGAGCACCTTCTGTTTTGTTTTGTTCTTTGGCTGTGGGGGGGAGCTTCTTTCTTTGGAGCCACACAAGCGAGTTGGTTAAATATTCAAGGGCTGTTCATTCAGTGGCTGCTCCGTGATGTCAGGGTAATTCCTTCTAAAGCTGCGTGCACGGAGAGTGGAAGAGACGGTCTGGCAGTCTTGCGCCCTGCAGTGGCTCTAGTGTGTTCCATCTTGTCAGATAATGCTGTTTGCATCTATTCTGACTGATTTACATTTATAACCACAAGCCACTTTTCACTAAGGCTGTATTAACAAGTGCAGTTAAGGGTGAACCTTTATCTCCCTAATCTCCTTCAGCATTGGTAATCAGGGAGGCAACAAGCCAAGGGACTCTGATGTCAGTGATACGGCATAGAGGGACCTGTCCTGCATGGTATTTAAGAGTGAAATGGATCTTGTTGATTTCATGGCTTTACGGTTTTGATTTGAACAACAATAAAAAAAAAAATAACAAAATAATTTTGATTAATAATGCTTTAAGGTAAAACCAATTCTGCTCACTCATGCTTTCAGTGTCTGGAAGTTAAATGCCTCAGCATATGTAGCAGGTATCACTTGTCATGCCTATTCTTTGCTGCTTATTGGAAAAGCACAATCAGTATGATAGAGGCCCTCGCTGTAGACTGGCAAATCTGTAGTAATGTGCAGTTTTGCTGGAAAGTCCTTTAGGATGTATACCTGGCTTAAAGGTGTCCTGTTGAGTTGGCTTTCAAGGTAAAAAATAGTGACATAGTGGGCTTTCTAGTTGCTCACTGTTTTATGCTTCGTTATTTTAAGCATCAATATCTGCCACAACTTTCATTACGTGCTAGATAATTGAGTACAACAACGATTTGGTATTAAGACTTTATGACAAATGATCTACTGGTAATGATCTCTATGGAGCATATTAATGCTGTTATTAACCAAACAAATATTTTTGTAATTTTTTAAAATGTGTTTTTTAGGTTATATTTGGGTCTCAATCACTTAGGCTACTTGACATAGGCCTTCATATTGTATTTAAAGAGAGATTAAAGATGACAAAGTTTCTTTAGCTTTTAGAGGGCATCTGACTGTAGGATAATGGAGGATGTGCAAAAAACCTGATTGGTTGAGACAATCTGTGAGATTTATAACACATTAGCCACCTCAGTCTAACTGTAAAAACCTTTAATCTCAGAGGATGCATCAATGTTGTGCCCCAAGAGTTTGGTATTTAGATTCCTGCTAAATTTGACTTCCTACAACATTTATTGAAGGGGAAATTGTGAATGGTTCACAATACTCCTCCTCCTCATCATCCTCATCCTCATCATCATCATCATCATCATCATCATCATCATCTTGAAAAAGAAATTAGCCTTTTAATAGCCTTATTTTAGCAAGTGGTGGGAAATTGAGTTCTACAAGGAATTTCTGGAGTGTGTTGAGTTTTTTTTTTTTTCTTATTCACTAGGCTTTAGCAGCCCATAGATGGAATAATTCACATTTATAATATAGCGATAATGTAACAATGCAGCAATGCATCGAATTCCAAAAAGGGGAAACTTAACCAGGCACAAGTCTTGTTTCCAAGTTGCATGACCAGTGTTATAAAATAACATTATTATTATTACTAACAAACATATAATATCTAAAACTAATAGACTTGCTTGCATACATTGCTATAATAAACTACAATGCACATTTGAAGACATGTCTGCTCTGTATGGAGACCAGGGAAATCTGTATGCACAACATTCCACGGAGTATGGGTTAGATGACCTTGAGTGGCCTGGAAATCTGCAGAAGTAATTTCTTCATGGATGAATAGCATGTTCTGGATCCAGGCCCTCATAATGGCTAGGCCACTTCAGGTACTAATTGTATACTGGCCTCAGCAGACACAATAAAGGTATATTGCGGGGTGGGGCATTGCATACAGTACATAGGGCTTAATGCTCTGAAAACACATTCTGTTAGTGATGAATAATCAGTCATTGTGGAGGCCGGTTTTGATCAGATCCATGTAGCTATCACTCTGGTGTCTATAAAAATGGCCCGTCATCTGCTTCTGAGTTTCATCTAGATATCCCAGCTTGCTCAGAAACTAGACAGTGTGCAGCGCAGGCTTCCTTTGGGAACACACTGAGCCTAATGAGTTTGATAGTCTGCTGGGCTCCATAAATCACAGAATGCAAAACATTTCTCATTTTTGAATGAAAACATTTATCACACAGTGTTTATTCACTCACACTTGCAAGATTGATCGTCTCCCAACCGCCTGGTGAACACTCAAGCATTCTCTGTTGTTTTTTCCAGTGGGCAAACTGCGGAAGCACTGGCTGCAGGAGACCATCTCGGATGTCGGCCTGGGAATGCTGAGGTCTGTAAAAGAATACGTGGACCCCAACAACATTTTTGGAAATAGAAACCTCCTATAAGAAGCACTTTTTTTTTTCTTCTTTTCATTTTACTACCAGAGACAAAGTTGAAAATAACATTACTAAAAAAATAAAATAAATAAATAAAGCTTTATTGCACTCCGTAAACTGGATTTGGAGTACGGATGCCTTTGTTCATAGTGTGTAGCTTTGAGCAAAGACATTGCTAGAGTGCTAAATCACACACTGTTCCATTCCTGTGTTTATAGGCTTTGTGTTTTATATACCAATTTCTATTACTCTGCTTGGTAATGTGTATATTTGCACTTACACTGCTGCAACAGTCCTCTCATGTTCTATCTAAAATCATCCTCGCTGTCATGTTTTTTTGTTTTTGTTTTACTCAAGTTAATAAAATATATGATATTATAATGACTTGCTCCCTATGGTGCACGTCACATGCAATCATTTGTCACAAAATTTCCTGGCACAGTGTCTTAAATTAGAAATAATAAGTAGATACTGTAGAATACAATGCCAACTGAAATGTAAGCAATTTGAAAATTGCGCCTAAATATTTATTTGTATTGCCATTGTTAGGTGTTTCTTTATGAAGTTCAAATTTTACATTTAGTTTTGTAGCCTTGTTTTGAGTGATGTTTATCTAAAGAATGTCATGAAAGCAACGGCAGATGCAGAACCATTCATTAACACCCATTTATGTATTTGTGCCTTTAGCTCCTTAGTCAATTTCCCTTTCAGCATGAGCATATTAATTTTAAATATCAGTAGTCTGCAGTGATGGGAAAAGCTTATTCATGCTTTATGGAAGGAGCGGTTAAGGATGTGCAACACACTAGCCAGTAAGTGCTTATTGGAATAGCACTGTGCCTTACATTGGTCAGTTATAACCATATTTTTTTTAAATTTACTGTCACTTTTTCTCTTTTGCGAAGGGATTTTAAACTAGCCTAGTTGCTATGATTGGAATACTGTTCACAAATAAGTACATGTTCTCCAAAAATTAAAAATGCATTTATTTATTGTTTTACATAAAACAAATGCATACCGTTTGCACTTGATCGTAGTGTGTTTTGTTTTTTTTGTTAGCATTTCTCCATGCCATCGGGTTAATTGCTTGGTTTAAAGACTTCCATGTTTCCTTTGACAGAAGTGTATGTAAACAGGGCTTTAATGAGAAAAGGAATCTATGTCTGTGTGTACAAAGAATATTCAATTGAACTAAACAGCAGTGGCTCTTTGTTACCAAGGTTATGAAAAACAAATATCCAACAGTGCATGTGAGTCCCTCTAGTGTTTCTCTTTCTGGAAACATATGTACAATGTCAGGGGTTTTAAAATATATATATATATATATATATATATATATATATATATATATATATATATATATATATATATATATATATATATATATATATTTATAAAAAGTACACTCAACTTAATGAATCCCCCCCTCCCCATCTTAAATTGTGAGATTTAAAAAACAACCAAAAAACTTAAAATGTATTTTTGCTGTGACAGATACCTGTCTACACAGCATTTACTGCAGACCTTAACTACAGTACAGTGCAAAGCACAACTGTGTAAAAAGACTAGGGTATGTCTTTCAGTGTAATGTACTGTTAATGCATCAATGCATGAAGATTTCGAATTAAGGCTAGACTTGCCTTTATTTTTTTATTTTTTTTTGGTTTTGGAGTTTGTTTATTTTTTTTTTATTATTTTTTTTTTTTTAATTTTCTGTTAAGAACCTTATTGTTTTATAAGGAAAATATTTACCTGCAAATTGCCAGGAACCAGCATTAAAATGTTTGTAATACTTTTTTTTTCATTCTAAGATTAGCAGAGGCAACATCTTGCCTGCAGTTTTAGTTTGTCTGAAAGTCCACTGCATTCTCACCAGCACTGTTTATTTAGAGAGGAACACCTTCTCCTGCAAGTTACCTGGAAAACCAATCACAGCCAAATTGCATTTTGTTATCATATAATGAATATGTATGGTTTTTGTAAACATGTTGGCAGATGACTGAGAACTACAGAATCACGATGCACATGTTAATAGCTGCAACATTTCAGAGGCAGTAAAATGTTATGTTACTAAATTGTATTTTTCACATCACTCAAAAATAAATAGAAATTAATCTTGTCTTTTTGAAAAAAAAAAATAGTACTGTATGTACATCTTATACCGATTTAAATATTTGTGACTGGTAATATAAATAATACCTGTACTTATAAAACTAAACGTGACGGGCAGAAACTTTATGAAGTTCAGTATGTATTTTTTCTAGTAATAGTTTTGAATGAATGTATTCTTAATCATGAACGTGTGCTGCTTATAAACAGTAAGGATCTGTAAGATGGGAAATTTGCCTGCACGTGACGCCCAAAAATGTAATATTTACTATGGAAGTGGTTTCTTCTTTACTGGAGCTACTATAGGGTGTACTTGCATTCTGTTTTTTCACATGTATATCAATTCCTAAGTATGTGAGCAGTTTTGCTCATTTTTCTTACTTTGAATACATTTTTATTATTATTATTATTATAATGTGACCTTGAACATACTTCTATAGTAAATATTTAATTTATGGCTGTATTCTAGATCCTTGTCCTTTTCAAATGAATGTTGCTACATTGATTTAATTCTATTGAAAAGGCAGCATTCACACAGCAATTCCATTCTTGTGAAGTGTTATAATATACCTATAGTATGTTATCCTAGGTATATGGAGTTGAATTTTTAAAGCATTTTCTGTCAGTATATACTGTACCCTGGAACTAACAATGTAAATGCTGTAAGCAAATAGGATGAAGTAAAACTTAAGTATGATGTGTTGTACTATTTACACTGTTAATAAATTTAGTACCTCCTTTTTCTGATTTTGGCCTTAACTGTCTTCTTTTTTTTAAGTTCCCATACTGTTCTAGCAATAGCAGTTATGATTAAGCTCTTGGTTATTTCTGTGTATGTTTCCATTTCAGTTTAAGCACAGTCCAGGAAATTAAGACTGGCATAAATATTAACTTCCCCTTTTTTTCTGAACTGTCGCCAACCCAATTAATGTAACTTAAAAAAATAAATGTGTAATTCTCTGGTGACACTTTGAAGTCCGACATGTTTTAAAAACCGGTGACTTTATTTGTCATGTTGTGTTTTTTTTTCGGATGATGTATTCCTAGTAAGTTTTTACAATAATATCGGCACAATAAACAGACTTAAACAGTCTGTTGGGTTGTAATGTCGTGAATGAAAACTTGACAAGGATATAATAAGCGGTGGATGATGGGTATTTCAGACAGTGAATCCGCTTTGTGAAAAATACCAAATAAATTAGTCTTTTTTTTTTTAATGCTTTTAATACTATGTCCAGAAAAACAAAGTCATTCGTGTTATAGGCCAGGTTGTGTGTGAAAAAAAAACCCTGCTCCAAAAGCTTACTGATGATCTTTTCCAGCAGGGCGACAGAATCGAACAGCCAAATTGTGATAATTGGGTACATTTTAAATAATAAAATAGTCTGCTTTGGTAATTGTTCATCTCCAGGGATTTGCATAATGATTTATGGATATATGGGGGCTGATGTAAACAACTGCGGCTGCCTAGCAACCAGGAAATTATTTTGCACTGCGGCCAAAGTAAGCTTAAGAGTAACGCAAATTACACAACACTCACAAATATCTTGTTAATGAGGGTCGAAATGATTGCCGCCTGTGCATCGAGCTATTTAGCAGCTGCACTTACAGCCCAGAGGTGAGGTGAGTTAAGAGTACAGAGAGCAGTAGGCGCTACATGAGATTTGTGGAGCACGAAAATAAAACCAAACAAAAAAAAATATGGCAGAGTAAGGGCAACAAAGTCCTCTTTGCGCATGGAAAATAAATGTTTTCTGAGGAGGAGAGGAGAGCCCTTATGGCTGAGGTCACAGCATGAAATTGAGTTATTTGGGAAAAGCCTCCGCCAACATCAGTTATGCTACCAAAGAGGCCAATATGGTCCTCTAGTGGAGAAAGTAAATGCTGTTGGTGTTACGAGGAGGACAGTCAACCAGGTGATGGAAAGGTGGCAGGACCTGCGACAGCGAACAAAAGCAAAACTCGCAACACAGCACAGGCATGCAGCAGGAACAGGAGAAGGACTGCCATCCACATCACAACTGACACCACTGGAGAGGCAAGCGGAGAGGACAATCCATCCCAAACAAAGTGACCCTGGGTTTGAATATGCAGGGTCTTCTCCTGCCTGTCCTCAAAAAGAGCCAAGCATCGCCGCATCAGGTACTACAGCAGAACATTCTGAGACCGATAACAGATCTCTGAACGTGTGTGGTTCTATACAGCTCTTAATTACTTTATTCTGCAATGGTTTGCACCTTGTCAGAGAAGATGCAAAGTTTTTGGAGGGTCAGCAATTCCACTAGTGCAAGGCAAAATCCTTCCATCTCAGTATAATGTTTGCACCCGCTTAGTATTCCGGATCCCTGCCCAATTCCATACTCTTTTCTTTATTTGAATACATTTCAATATCATTTAAATATTTTAATGATGGTAAAGTGCTAATTTGATAGCGGGTGCAGAATGCCAGGTGAAAATCATTCTTTACATATGCCACATTTTTTTAGTGACTGCTAAAGTTCCACTTTTTGCCAGCTAAACACAGTTTTTTGGCAGCAATAGGGTGTTTTGCAGCTGCAAATCACTTTGCATGTATTCTTACATCGGCCCCATGATCTTCAATTGCATCTTACTGAATAATGAAATAGGTGTTTGATGATGTATTGCAATACATATTCACACAATTTTCATATATTTTTTTTTAAATTTTGGAACAATAGAATACTTTCTTAGGCAGTGGATGTTCTGTTGAAATAGCTCATCTGTTTCATCAAAACCTCCCAGAGTTTAAAGCAAATGTGGATATATAAAAAATATTTAACTTAGTAGACCTTGAACTATGTGTCTTGTCCACTTTGTTATGAAAGGTTTAATGCTAAATAAATACATTTTTCCAAGATTTAGGAAGGCTAAATATGCGTCAGTTTCTGGAACTTCCCACTACGGACAGGAGTTTCACTTGTGAGAGCTGACAGATGGTTGATGGAGAAAGTCACATCTGCTCCACATTTGGGGCCTTTTAATTCCCAAACCTGACAAGTTTGTTTTTGTCTGTTACACTACCATTTCACTTCCTTGAGGAAGCTTGATTGCTTTGGGTACAATTTAGCATGGCTTGCCCCTTTTTGGAAGGTAAGACTGTTCCAACATTGTATTATTTTAAGGCTGAACATTTACAAGTAACTTCTAACCTACACATTTTGTAAAGAAGCTACTATATGAATACAAAGTTAAGAATATAGATTGTGTGGAGCACAGTGCATGCAGTATAAAATATTTAATAAAGCAATAGAACCCTCAGAAGAGGGCTTTACCCGCCTGGTAAGGCCTACGTCGTGTCGTTAAGGCGAGAGCATTTAACATAATTCAAAGGGCCTTACAAGATGGTAATGCCCTCTTCTGGGGGTTATATTGCTATTATAAAATGGCTGCGTTTATAAAAAAAATAAAGTCGTTTTTATTTTCGTGATTTTATGTAAGCATTAGTTTTTGTTGCTGAATGTAAACAAACATTTTCCTTGAGTAATGTGGTTTGCTTAGAATTCCATATGTGGTCAAGTAGCCTTCAGGATTCAGTATCCCAGCAGTGGACAATGTCACGTCGTGGGTGTTTCTAATAGCCTAAAAAATAACTCCGTACTAAAAATAATCGATTATATGTAGCTGTTCTTCAGTTCAGGTACCTCTTACACAATAGCAAACATGGTTTCAGAACTGTTTGTTTTTATCTATTAAAAAATGTAAAACATGTTAGAATAAAATCGTCTTTTTTTTTTTTTTTTTTACTGTATTACATTTAAATTCATAGATTGAACGTGTAGGACAGTGAGGAAGCAGACTCAGGCTACATTGACAGACAACATTCAGAGGGTATGTACTAGGATGGAGATATTCTTTCATCAAGCAGAAAAAAGGTACAGTAAATTACATACATTATTACTGTATTTACTGTACAAATTTGCCAGCGCATTGATTTGGAACAGTGATTAAACATAGGTTGAACAATAACATTCAAGGTTCTTTACCAGAGATTAGGGACCTCATATTGACCAATCAGGTTAAAGGAAATTGCCAATCCATTTTCTAATCACCGTTTAAGACTGCAATTTGGGATTGGAATGGTTCTACGAGCATAGGGGCATGACCTCTAATGATTTTATCTGTAGTAGACAGGTAACCATGTAATCCCACTGTGGCATTAAGACATCCCTCAGAGAATTCATAAATCATGTGATATAGGATTTGTTGTACAAGAAGAAACTGTAATGCTAATTACGTCTTTAAATCAATTCTCCTGGTTTAAGATATTGGACTTGGATATTGGAGTGTCCTGGCTGTCAGACAGCAGTTCAAAGAACCATACATGGTTTAATCAATATAATGGACTTGAAGAAGTTGTAAATAGGGCTTGTTTGGTATGGATAACACAGGGCGATACTTTATCTAATTTGTGATTACAAACTATGGTTAAGTATGTGTTTCAGAAATACTGTACACAGTGTGTCTTGTTTATAGTAAAGCAAACCATTCATTTTAGAATGTGACATAGATTTTACTCATGATAGTATTTTTCACATGCAGTTCAGTCAGCATTCAACATTTTACCTATCGTGCCTCCAACCAAATGCCCTATTGTGTGAATTAGCTCTGACTATAGTAGTTCCAAGGTCATTAACCAAGGTATTATGCAAGTATTCCAGTAGATGTATTCCACCCACTTACTGCAGCACACATCAACACTCACTCTCTGTAGCAGCTCAGCCATTTCCTTGGTCACAAGTTTGTTTGTTTTTTTCCTCCAGTTTTTCATTTGCTTATCTTGAATATTTTGTCTTTATTTTATTGTCACTTGATTATAATAATGTACTCCCAAGGGCATCATTTTGAGCTGGAACTTGAACACATATACCATCTCGACCCTACTCCCACACACTTCCTTGCTTGCTTTCCCCTTCTAAACCTCAGCACTGCTACAGACCAGTGTCGGGTACAAGTCAAAAGCACTTCCTTATCAAATGTTTTTGGTTTTTTAGAGATTAAAACAGTTGATATAAGCATGTATCACAGCTGTTTTGATATGCTTGCTTTTGCTTCTTGGCCTTGCCTTTCAGGGCACTCGGTGCTACCTCCATATTTAATTTGATTGACAGAAATGAGGTGGAGGAGGAAGTTAAATACTATTAGTAGCTGCCATTGAATGAAGGTTGACATGAATGTGGGAGTTACCTCCTCTGTCCAATGTCTACTTTTGGTGATGGTTGCAAGGATATTCCTGTCAATCAAATTATAATTTTTGCAGGTGTATTTAGAGAAACTTCGTATAGGATTTCATTCTGGCTGTATGGATATGATTTATTTGTATTTTCTTTTTAGTTTATTGTTGATCTTGTTTCACATATTACAATTATTGTGAGATTGTCTTGAAAAGCACTTTATAATAATTAATTAGTTGATGCTTTTTAAAATTGTTTAAAACTTTTGTAAACTACCCTTTTTTTTGGTTGTTTTGTAATTCCCTCTCAGTCGGCTGAGGAAAGGAAATAAATGAAGTTTCTATTTACTGAAACTGAATTAGCCGAGTCCTAATTTACAAGTGTCTCTGCAACACACATCTTTAATTAAACAGAGAATATTCTGAGTTAGTTCATTATTGCTTCAGAGAAGCGAAGGGTGACCTTCTGACAACTAGCGAGGTGGAAATAATGAATCTGGTCAATTAAGAAACAGGGAGATTAAACTGGATGATGGAATCCTTCTGTGGGGATTATTTCATTCAGTGTGCAGGCTGTGTGTTGATTAGACAAACAAATTGCCCCCTTTTTTTCTTATATGCTAAATTAAAGAAAGTATATTTTTAAGATCATACTGAGGTGAACATCAGTCAATCGTGACTTGTACAAAAGGTCTTTGTCTAGTTCATTTTCTTTCTTGAGCTCTGGGTAGGTTTCACATCCCTACTTTAAGAACAAACAGCTGCATCTGTTACCTCAGTCCAAACCATTTATATCATGGTATTATAAGTAATTAGGAATACTTATAAAGTTGAAAATGCACATTCCAAATAAATAGTAAATTAATGTATTCACTTGTGAAATATATTTAGTGTTTGAGACTTGTTTCTTTATGTACACTCAACACTTTATTTATGAACTTAAACATATATTAGTGGTTTCTAATGATTCATTCTGTGACTTAAATTAATTTTAAAAATAAACAAAAAAAGAGGATAATATTTGCTGAGACAGTAATGTTGGTAATATTTATTGTTTTTGCCCCAATCCAAGACTAAAAGTTTAGACAAATTTAGTCATTCTGTTTCTGTGTTTAATCGTGCAATATTTTTAAAGCAAAAAAACAAATATTCTATTCTGCATCAAATGCTAACATTAAAATCAAAAGCTTAATTTATTAACACCTGACAATGCAAGATACACTGTAAAACCAGATCAATGTATCAGTTTTTCCTTTAAGAAATATATTAATGGTTGATTTAAACAAAAAACTGTTGTTCTGGGATATATGCATGCATTTCTCACAACTTACCACTAGGAGTCAATATTGTAACATACCAGACAAATCTGTCCTTCAACCCATAAACAAAGACTCAGAGTAAAAGCTCACTGTATACAATCACAGATTTATTATATTTTTGAAGCAAATGTTTATTTCAACAAACTAACCAAAAGTAGTACATTTCCAAATAACATGCCTTTTAAATAATTATTTGACGGGTCTCCATTATGTCTGAGTAGAAGAATGTAGAAAATTAAATGTATAACGTAAATAACAAACCGAAAAGACTTTCTGGAAAAAAATAAAATGGCTAGAAAACAAACAATAGTTCAAAGTACAGTATACAAGGTACAGTATACAGAAGTCATACATTTGAAACCAAATGTAAAAAATAAATGATGACCTTTTCAATTATTCCACGCAATCTGAAGATGCACTAATAAAACTCATGCAATTGCATTCAAGGTAAACATGGTATTTGTTTCAAATTACAACCCAAGTGTCAAACTGAGAAAATAAGGAAATACATTTTCAAGTTTTACATTACTGAGGAAAACCTGTTGGCACATGTCTTTTTGTTGTTGTTTTCAGACTACTGATCACACGTAACTTGTTCCAGAGTAAGTGATCTTTTCATGCAACACTAACCCTTCAACACGAAATGTTGGCATTTTAATAGTAACCCTTTGAGTACTATGATACAATTCCATGCCATGCTGTGAAGGAAGCAGAGTAAGTATCTATATCCCCACTACACCAAAAGCTTCAATGGTACACCCCCACAATTTGTATTAAAACATACAGGTAAAAGAACAACTATGTGTTCTATATAACCCTCCACCCTTTTTAATTTAGTAAACTGTGTAATAGTTTGTGCTTTTCTGAATAAAAGTACCGGTATGTTTTTATCCAGATTAAAATGGCACTTCCAGACGTTGTTAAATCTGATATAACTCATTCGTTGCAACTCAAGAGATATGTATATATAGTTACAGACAAAAGCATTGTCTCCTTACGCTTAATAGAAGGTAATTCAAGAAAGCATGTTAATACAAGCATTTAGTCAACATTAGCCACTAATTAATATGACAAAGAGCAAAAGACCAAAATACACACATTTCTGGTAGCTATAGAAAAACAAAAGCACTTAAGCAATTTTAAATATTTGTTCATGGCAAAAATATTGACACCTTTACATTCAAATTCTGTAAAAATGTTATAGAACTAATTAAAATATATATTAATTAATTGAAAACCATTGCACAGTAATTCAGTTGCATTATACAATCAATAGCCAGACAAATAAGTAATTATTTCCAACATCTTTTGAAGAACATTTTGGCAACACAGCAGACCAAGGAGCTGAATTCACGTCTGAGAAAAGCACTTGTAGCAAACTAAAACAAAGTAAATAGCTACAGAACAGTATCAAAGAAAAATGGAATACCAAAATCCACAATCAGAGCAATAATCAAGAAGTACAACAGAACAAATTCAACTGAAACGCTTGAAAGAAGTGAATGTCCGGATACAGCAGGTAGGAGAATCGTCCAACATTAACAGCTAAGGACTTAAAGAAAGATTTAGAAGCATCAGGCGTAACAGTGCACAAAAAAACTATAAAGGGGCCTGAACACAGAGGAGTTGTATGTGTGTAGGCCTCACTGCAAACCACTTTTAAAGAAAGTATAAAACAAACCTAAAATTCTAAAATTTGCCAAGAAATATGAACAGTAATCAAGCATTCTTCAACCTCAAGCCTAACCCTAACCCCAACTTCAACTTCTCCCCAGAAATGGCCCATAGGATGTTTGGTGAAAAAAGGGAAAGCCTTCATAAAGAAAACCTTGTACCTACAGTTAAACATGGAGGTAGGTCTGGGACTAGAGACATTCATGTTACTGAAGATCAAATGAATACAGCCATGTATCAAAACATTCTACAAGTACAATGATACCATCTGCTCGTAGGTTGATTGGCAGACAGTTTATCTTCCAACATGACAACAACCCAAACAAGCCTAAGGCGAAGTCAACTGGAATTCTGGAAGAAAACTAAGATAACAGTTTTGGAATGGCCTTTCACAATAACCAGATCTCAATCCAATAGAAATGCTTTAGACTGATCTGAAAAAAAGCTGTCAGCTGAAGGAAATATGCAAGACAGAATAGGCGCAGATTTCACCAACAAGATGTAAGAATTATCATTACAGCCGTAATAAAAACAAAAGGAGGACACACAATACTAAAACAGGAGTGCCAATACTTTTGACATGAATGAATATTTTAAAATAAAATGTGTTTATTTTTTGATAAAGATTATTTGTTAAATTACTAGAAATTGAGTATTTTGATTTTTGTTTTATTACAAAGTTTACTAAATGCTTGTCCTTAATCTGTCAGCTTGAATTGTGATATAATAAGAGTAGTGTTAATACATTGTCTGTGACTGTACATGCAACATAAACTTAATTTTGGGAATGTAGATTTACTTGAAAAAATTACAAATGACTGCAGTACTCAAAGGATTTTCATGCACTTTTCATACATCGTCTATCTGCAAGGCACAGGCTTGCTGTGCTTTGTATTTGCATTGCACGCATTGCTACAAACCCCAGGACAGCCCCTTAGCCTTGTTTGTTTTCACAAACCTTATTTAACACAGGTATGAGAGGGCCTTAACATCTTCCTTTTGTTAAAAAATATATATACATATGTACAGTACAAAACAGACATAATCCAAAAACATTCCTGCAACAAATATATTAAGCAGTATAAGGAAAAGCACACAGGTAACAGACTGACATGCCTGACAGGCGGGAACAATAACAAGTTTTGATACTGGTTATTTTCTTCCTTGTTTTCCTATTTTAATTGCAGCTCTACCAAGACTATGTCCAACCACTTTCTTCATTAAGATGCTGGCTAATTAGATTTGCGATTAACAGCACTGGATGGGCTGTAGGTTTTGCACACAGCTGCAAGCTAAACAAAACAAAAACCTGATTGTGCATATCAATGCTGTCCAGCAATCCACACAGCAACACAAACCACCGTAACTGCATAGGAGAAACCTCCACTTCGTTTTCTCGACGGGTGAATAGTGTGCGCTTAAGCAAAATCCACCTCTGCATCGAAAGTTAAGACAGAGTGCCATACTCTGGAAGCACAGCTGATTTCAGTTTCCCTCAGGCTGACTTTTGAAAAAGCTAATGGCAGGAAAGAGCCCTTCAATGAACCGCCAGGGACTAGCTTGTGTTATTTGGGGACAGGTTGCAGGATGTGCTGCTACTTGTACTTGTACCTGTACTTGAACTGCTACTGCTGCTGCTGCTGCTGGTATTACTTGGCTGACTGCGCTGTCTCTCCCTGTTTAGCTCCTCCCACTTCACTCTGTTTCCTCGGATGAGGTCCAGCATTGGCTGAAGCTTGGGGTTTACCTTCACCAAAGTCTGGGGAAAACAGACAAAAACAAAATGACCATTTAAAAAACCTCTGTCAACATTTGCACTCTGCAGCATCGTATTAGTCAAAAATTAATTCAATAGCAATTGCAACAGCATTTAACTACTGTTGCCATTTTTTTTAATTGTGTACTTTTTATTTTTCATTTAGCAATCTGAAGCAATACAGTTTCTTGTCATGTTGGGTGTATTAATTAATCTTTATGTTTAATCCTCATTCCTAAATACCACTGCTGCTGACACCAGAAGTAAAAATCATCACTGATAGATACAAAACACATTACACAAGGAACACAAAGGTATTAATACAAACTGCTAACCTGGTAGCCCGGTATGTATTGATAGATCTAGAGTTAGATCTCAGATGAATATACTTTTGTAGTATTTTGGAAATTTGGCTATACGAATAACTAAGGACGGTGTGTTTATACATCCAGGTGTGTGAATCGCTCAAAAAAGGTTGGCAATAGGACTTATTGTCGCTTAAACCCATCTTGGAACAAAGAGAAACACTGCAAGTCAAAAGTCCAGTAACTATGCCACACATTAGCACTTGTTCTTGGAGATAAAATCAATCTCTGGCTGGTATTGCATACAACTACACATTCACAGCCCTGCTCTTAAGCCAGAAAGCTTTCCTCATGAACAGAGCTAAGAAATAATATGGTGATAAAGTCTGCATGTTGTTTTGTTTTCTTGCTGACTGGTTTAATTTTCTTTTTTATATCTGCAGAATGCTTCTAAGTACGTCAATAATACCCAAAGGCAGAACTCTGAATACATTACATACACCATGTAACCAAGTTTAATATAACTCCCCTGAGTTGAGCAACATCATTTACAAATCGTCATCCACCCTAAAGCTGGAGCTAAAGCTGGGTAGAAAATGATCGCATTAACATGTTGAGACAAACAGTTAACATGTTCTATACATACATACCGGTATGCATGAATGTACAAAAAGGGGCAATATGCCTTATAGTGTATGGTAAACATTACATGGTACAGTCGCAGACAAAAGTACTGGCACCCTACACTTATTAAAACTCAACCTCTCTAAATCTGACCTCCTTTTCTTTCCCTCCTCCTCCCCCTCCTCTGATCTCTCTATCTCTGTTCCTCTGGAATCTACCACACTCTCTCCCTCTTCCTCAGCTCAGAACCTTGGAGTCACCCTGGACCCCTGCCTCTCTTATTCCCAGCACATCTCCACTCTGATTCTTCCTGAGCAACATCCGAAGAATCCGACCCTTCCTCACCAATTATGCTACCCAGCTCCTGGTCCAGGCCCTGGTACTCTCCCGCCTAGACTACTGCAACTCCCTCCTGGCTGGCCTCCCTGCGTCCGCCACCCGTCCGCTCCAGCTCATCCAGAACTCTGCTGCCCGCCTGGTGTTCTCTCTGTCTTGCTTCGCCCACGCTACTCCACTACTCCGCTCGCTCCACTGGCTCCCGATCACCGCTCGCATCCAGTTCAAGACTCTTGTACTAGCCTACAGATGCCTTGACCAGACTGCACCCAGCTACCTCCAGACCCTCATCTCTCCCTACACCCCCACTCGACCTCTCCGCTCCGCCTGCACTAGAAGACTAGCTCTACCTCCGCTACGCTCCCCTGCCTCCAGAGCCCGCTCCTTCTCCACCCTTGCTCCGCAGTGGTGGAATGACCTTCCTACAGATGTCAGGACTGCCCAGTCCCTGACCACATTCCGGCGCCTCCTTAAGACTCATCTCTTCAAAGAGCACCTGTAGAACTCCTCTGTTTGTATCCTGGGACACTATCACCCTTCATGTAAATGTGCTTTATTTTGCTCTTATCTGCCCCTATTTTACTGCATTTAATCCTGTACTTCAGAATACTGTAATCTGCCAAGTGTTTAACCTGCAGTACTTTGTATTTAATCATATCCTGATGTAACTATCACTATTTAATCATACCCTGATGTAACTATCACTATTATCTGCTGTATTATTGAATTGTGGTTTGTCACACTTATACTTTGCTTGAACAAAAGTTATTGTATTTCTTGCTCTTATTGTATTACCTGTATTGTAACACTTGAAATGTATTTGCTTACGATTGTAAGTCGCCCTGGATAAGGGCGTCTGCTAAGAAATAAATAATAATAATAATAATAATTATACCATCATTCAAGGTAACAGATTAAGTATTTAGTAATCTTTAACCACTTTTTTTAATAAAACAAAATCCAACTCCTTTGTCTTGACCATCATCTGCTGTGTTGCCAAAGCGTTCTACATAGGTCTGAAATGTGCCATTTTTTTTAAAGAAACAGATATATAAACGTGTATTTTCATTTAAAAACACGACCTCTGGCATTACAGTAAGTCTACTCCTGCTTTACTGCCTTGGTCATTTCACCCCAGCAGTGTCTTCTGGGTCAAAGCATTATATTGGCTCAAAGCATGTCAGTGAACAGGGGAAGCAGCTGATTGGTTATTCATTGGTTACTGACCAAGAGGTGGGGACAATTTCACCCTCTGGGTAAAATATCCCAGGAAGTGCTAGACAGTCTAAAAGCATAGCTTGCAAACAAAGATGTCTAAAGCAGTGTATATCTCGTTTTAAAAATAAAATACATGTTTGCTGAAACATGTGTTTCTTTCAAAACTACACAGTTTAGACCTGTGTAGAAAATGGAAGTGCAGGTAAGATTTATAAAACTGCTACAATCACTTCAACCTGTCAAGAACTTAGTAACACATTATGAGCACTGGTATGCAATGAGTATTGTGTAATCAGCAGGGTTGTTGTGATGAGCTGACTGAAATGCGGCATTTAAAGAAGTCCCTGAAGGTGTTTTTAAAGGTTCCCTATTCTATTCAACACACTGATGATAAGACAGCTGCTCGCTGAAGTGATATTGCACAAAATAAATGGCTCACACAAAAACTCAATCAGACATTCTGAAAGCAGTTCCAGGGGTTAAGGATAAGGGTGACAAGAAATAATTAAAGTGAATGAAAGGATGGAAGAGACACAGATATCGCCATAGTTTTACTGTGGGGACTGAAGAAAAAATCCAGATTATGTGTCTTTACCAATCCTCTCTTGACAGCATCGGCTTTCCATTTCAAAGTGTTGTGGATATGTAAGGTGAAAGTGTTTTTAATTGATGGCCAGGTTACACAAATTATTTAAGAGGCACAAACTCAAAACATGTAGACTGTTGTTAACCTTTTTCTTAATGTATACAATTTATTTCATCACTTTGAATGGACAGCAAGGTTCTTATTTATCTAGAATGAATATTCAGCACACTGCTTGACTATTGAGGCTAAACTCTACCCTGGAAGGATCACACCTTGGGGGATGAGAGGGTCGTTCAGCCTTGATGCCCATCCAACCCATTGGCAATTAGTACCAACTGCAATGCTGAATTTATAGTGTGGGCTGCTTTCCATAATAAACAGGGTCTAATGCATCAAATCCTGGCTAATAATTCACTTCCGATACAGTCTTTCCTCACAGTTAACAGGAGTTCCTCTGAGCTTTCCTTTTTCTGTATGCTGATTTTGCACATAGGATATCTATGGCAAAATAATTAAAAAAATTATTTCTTGAGGGGTTACCTTAGTGATTCTAATTTGATACCTTTGTAGCTCGGATTCACAAAGAATCTTTGAAAAGTGCCTTTCAGTTGACAATGAAAAAAAATGGCTTTTTCAATAAAAAAAATAAAAAAAATATTTACATCTTTTGGTCCTCTTATCCTATATCAGCATTCCAGCAGGGACATGAACACTCAGCAAGATAAGAGAAATGAGCGGTTATCTAGAGGGCTTTGAAGAGGTGACACCTGACAGCTGTTGTGTAACACTGCATTAGTATTCTGCACAGCACACAGAACCAGGGAAACTAGATTACAAGGATTTCCTTCCTCCCGCAGATAGAAACAAAACACACTGTGAAGTTCTCGTGAATCAAACCACAGCCACTGCTTGAAATCTGGCATGCAGGTTTCTTAATAGAAAAGGAAATTACCAACAAAGTAATTTACACCACATTTCACAAAAGTCAAAGCAACACGAAATACCTCAGTAATTTTAAATTGGCAATTATTTAGCAACTGCCAGCCTGTCATTGTCAGTTCTTTAAAATGGAATGGCAACATAATTGACTTATGGTTTATGTAGCACCATATCTACCTTTCCAGATTAAAAAAAAATAAAAAAATCAATTAGAGAATTGTTTATTATTATTATTATTATTATTATTATTATTATTATTATTATTATTATTATTATTATTATTATTATTATTATTATTGTTGTTGTTGTTGTTGTTGAAACCTACTCTCTCCCTTGTTGCTAAGGAAGGTGAATCCATGTGCAATTAAAGTTCCGGAACTCTCCATTCTTATTGTTCAGACTCCTGCTGAAACTCCCCCTTTCGAGTGGCTGACATGCTAAAGCTGCTTTCCAACTGCTGCTGTCATGTCACTGTACTTCCAGCTAACCTGTCTGTGACCTCACTTCAAAGTTAATGTGCTCAGCTCCCACAGCAGGAAGGAATGGAGGAGTTAATCTGTTGAATAAGCACAGCTTCTGAATTGTTCACAGACGCAACATAACAACAGCTGGCTTTTATTATTTTGGTGACCAGGATGTATGCCACCTCATATACAAAGCAGTCGATGCATACAGCGAACTTGCACACCTACATCATGTGGGTTAAACAAAATGGATACACATCATGCCAAATTAATAGAGCAGCTACTTTATACTCCACCTACATTTATGATTTACATGAATCTTTATTATAGAGTGCACAGTGCTGTTTAACATATCCCTTCAGCTCTTAACCACATGTCCAGAACAAGTATAGGTAACATATTCAGTGAAAAGGCAGTGGTTCTGTACTATTCTAGCACACTGTATAATGGCAGCTGAGGTACAGCGGTGGAACATTTCACTTTTGTTGTCTTACTATGGCAGTATTCTCCTGTTTATTGCAGGTCACAATGTAAAGTCTGTGGGGATTACCTCATAGAGTGGAACACAAATTCCATCAATCCACTCCAGTTGGAGGCCTGGCAGTTCATCTTTCCTGTTCCGATCAAAAATGGCCTGCAACACAAACACAATTTCATGCTTTACTGCCCATCTATATTTTAAACATGCCTCCCTAGAGGTTGAAAACAATGTCATTGCTGATATTCATAGTACAGCATCACATGATGCTGTTTATCTAGCAAGGGAATATATTACTATTCCTGTTGCTTGCTGTTCAGAAGAAATTAGGTGTATTTTATTTATCCCCTGTTAAACCAAAAAATGCCATCATTATTTATCTGATTTTTGTTGATCTTGACAACCTGTATCACATACGGAACTATTTTTGGTTCAAACTGGTGATGGCATATTTGATGCAGCTGGAATCACAGTAAACCCCAATTGAGAAACATTACTTTTTTAAGTGTAATACAACTTCTACATTTCCATTAAAAAATAAATTAAAACAATGAGTAAATGTGGTGAAGTTTAAGGTATGTGTATGGTTTACCGATGGAGTGAGTTTCAGTTCTGATCTTTCTCTGTCTCCTTGTTCGAAGAATTCACTGGTTACCAGCTCAGCCACCTGAAATACATTAATACAAATATAAAAGAAATGTTTATCATTTGGGTTACTGACAAAATGTTTGAGCAAAGGTTAATACAGAACAGTCACTGTTTGTTGCTCCTTTTGCAACTAGGGCAATTGCAGCCCACTGTATCCCATAATAACTACAGAGATACAGTGAACGCAAGGTGAAGCTAGAGCTACAATGTGCACAGTACAGTACTGTACAGAAGCAGCAGGTGTTCAAAGCAATTCGGTCTCTATTTGAATTTCTAGGAAGGTAGCCAATGTGTACACTGCTTTAATGGGCTGAAGATAGATTTCGGAATTTAGTAGTTTTGTTTCACAGACTTTGCCTGCTTAGTGGATTTTGTGAATATCCAGTCTGCTGAATCCTCTGACCCAAGCACAAAATGAGCTGCTAGTCAGATCAGCTACAGCACTTCATTGACTTGCCTTTCTTGATATCTCCCAAGGTTTTGTCACAGCTCCCAGATCACATGCAGTCATCAACATAGACCTGGAGAAAAGCATAACATCTTATTAGCAAACAGTATCTGCTATTCTTTTTAATTCAAACAAAAAAAAAAAAAAAAGTATACTAGTGGTCTATGAGCACATAACATGAATACTACAATTTAAGGATCTTAAAATTAAGGGAAAAAAGCATCCAGGTGTTTTAATCTTTATTTTTTACCACAGTAACACAAATATAAACAGGGTCCTTAATAAATTGTGATGTTCCATAGCTAGACATGAACAGGTTTGGGTGTTTTAAAGGGATTGTAGTTTGTAGTTTATTACCAAGAACATAAATAAATAAAATATAAATAAAAACTGTAGCAAACTTTGAACTGGAAAAAAAAAAACTTAGTAAATATGGACCTACATCTACTTGATGAATCTTTACATTAAAATAACGGGAAGGTGCACTTCACTAATACAGGACTCTGGACTTTACCTGAACATTTCTCGATGATTCTTAATGTTCCAGTTATATTCTCCTTTATCAACCAGTTCAAAAAATTCACTTCTCTTCCTGAAAAAAATGCAATATATTATAACGAGAACGGACAGCATTATAATGCGAATTGAGTTTCAGAGTACTGTAGTAATTGTCCACGCACATTGCAGTCTCAAGTCTAGGGAATGACATTTTCAATTGCACACGACTTCCACAAGAGGGCACTACAAATTGTAACATTTTTTAAATAACTTCTTTATCAACAAATGTTTAAACAATTTATTTTAAATAGACATTTCATTTTGGAGACATTCATATACCAAAAATGCATAATTATATATAAATGTTTTAATAAATAAGTCAACAAGCACACAAAATAAGGGTTTTTACCTTCTAATGTTTTGTGTCCCAACTTTAATAATACATTTTTTAATTGAAAAAAATGCTTTGGACATATGTTTATTTGTATTGACTGCTAAGTGTTGTAATGTAGTGTCTATGAGTATGTTGGATACTCTTAGGTAATAATAAAGCTACACAACAGAAAGCACAATATTACATTTGCTTGACTAAGTGATCCATATTGATTAATGCACACTCAACTTAGGAACAGTAATGAGTTGTTTCTTTAAAAACCATATATAAATCAATATGCTGCCTGAACATCCAATTTCAAAGTAATGAACAGAAAAATGTGTTGGTCAAAACAGGACTGGCTTCAGGGTGTACAAATTAACCTGTTAGCTTAATCACTAGAAATGAGGTTACATTATATAAACCGTGACACGGACTGCTATGTGGGCTGTTTGTAGATTGCATGTGGGTTGTACATACAGTCTGTTTTTATAAAAAAAAATTCCCCATTACTGTGGTATGCCATGGTAAATAAATGGCCAACAAATCTATGAAATCTGAGTGAAAGAGTGTTAACACACAACAGCTTGTAACCAGGAGGTCCCTGGTTCAAATCCCACCTCAGCCACTGACTCATTGTGTGACCCTGAGCAAGTCACTTAACCTCCTTGTGCTCTGTCTTTCAGGTGAGACGTAATTGTAAGTGACTCTGCAGCTGATGCATAGTTCACACACCCTAGTCTCTGTAAGTCGCCTTGGATAAAGGCATCTGCTAAATAAACAAATAATAATAATAATAATAACATAAACAAGCAGGCTAACAGATAAGTATGATAAAGCATTAGCCACATCTGCTGTGTTATCAGTATTTTTAAATTGTTCACAACACATTAATCTTACCCTGAAAAAAGTTCAAATAAATATGAAATAAATAAATAACCCACACATACTCAAAGTAGAGGGTAAGGTCAGTTGCCAGTATTGACTGTTTCAGAAGCTGCATAAGGTCACTATACTCCCTGGAGGACAAGTTGGCAAAAATGTTGTGGCCCTGTAAAGAGACAAAACAACACAGACACATTTTTAAAACAGTACAGAACATTACAATGAAAAAGCAGAATAGTACTTGTTGCAAGCTTGGTAACTTTTATTTAGAACATCTCCAACAATAGAGCTCTGGAACTAAAAAAAAAAAGCTAATCACATGTTTGAATATTTATGTAGGTAACATAACTTCATTAAGCAAAACAGAACATTAATATGAAGTTGAAATAAAAAATGTCGATTTAGCACGAACAAAGTTAACATTGCTGGAGGTAAGCAGTTAAATACATGATTCCAATCTTCTTTCTCTTCATCACACAATGCTACCAGTTCTGATCTTCCCCATGCTGTATCTGCATGACTGACACGTATGTATTTTGAAATATTAATACTGTACACAATAATGTGTAATTGTGTCATGTCATTTTTTTAATAAATAAATACAACGAAGGCTGCAGAAAGAAGTTGTTTCTTCCTAGTTTTCATGTCCAATTCCTTTAAGAAAAGTTTTGGAAACTGTCCTGCATGTAGTACATCATTATAAAAAAAACAAAACATATATGCCTGTAAAGAAAGAAAGAAATGAAAAAAGGTACAATGATCATGGTGTGTCTGTTGTACATTATAACAGTGGTGTCTGACTTGGTTGTGGCCACAGTGTCTTGCACTGGCAGTGTTGTACTTGCTCAGTGCTGTAGGCTGTATTTCTGGGGGGGGGTGTGCTGCTCGGAGAGGCAGCAGTTACCTGCAGCTGTGCTGGAGAGCACAGCCTTGAAAGGTTTATTAGGGGTAAGTAAACCATAAAAACAAAAGGCTATCCAGGCTCATGTTTACATTCGGTTTAAAATATTAACTGTGCCAAGTTGCTGATCTTCGCTGGGAACCCAGCAAGGACCTTTGCCTTGTCTCTGGATTTCCCACAGACTGGGGTGTCAAAATCCTCAGGGACTGTTTCTCCTCATCACTCTACAGCGGCCCCTACTGGCCAGGTGTCAAATTCTCCTGAGCTGTTGTGTGGAGATGCTGCGGTGAGGGAACATTATTGTACATTGTAAATATGGGAGAAAAACTAAAGTACAATAATATGAGATCTGCTTAAATATCAGCAGTTGAGAGAAAACGAGAAGCTCAACTGAAAGTGTTGACTTTGTTTAGAACAGGTGTTTTAATTTAAACTTGCTTCACTGTGTAGGCCCAACCCTTTTGAAAGAGTTAAACTCGTCTGGTTTAATATATTAAAGCTGTGACCCCTAAGAATCCCAGCACCTCAGTAATGTCTGTATACTGCTGAGACAGCACTTTGAGGTTTGTCAGCACTTTCTACAGCATACAAGGAGAAGTGTGTGGGTGAGTAAAATGACATGGCTACAATGCAAAACATGTTGTACAAATGTACAGTTTTGAATGTCCACTTTGTATTATTTTTTTTCTTTTTCAGTACTGTACAAGTAGAGCAAAATATCTAAAATAACTTATATATAATACAATATAAAAAAAATATAAAATAAAAAATAAAAACCTTATTACAAAAAGGTTTGAAGGTATAAATGCCATGTCCACTAGGTGGTAGTAAATCGATATTAATCCTATATTAACCAGTACCACTTTCTATAACAGCTGGCTCATTATAGGCTTTTATTACATGAACTGTCGCTGGATACTTACTAGATAATTGGTGGACATTTGAGCCAATTGAAATTTGATCTGAAATTCCACTTAAGAGACACAACCACTCAGACTAATAATCCCTATGACTGACATACCAGAGGCAATGTTTTGTGTCTAGCATTGTTCGTAAATTGAAGCATTTACAGTATTGCTAACTTTCAGCATGCCTTTAATATGACTTATGTACCAATCCCTCCCTGACTGTAATTATCCCACACATATATAATTTAAACCACTCAACAAGGGAATTTTCTGCACATACAATTAAATCACAGCACAAATGTGATCTGCTTATGTAAATGTGACTTTGATATTAAAGTTTATTTAATTTAACCTTCACTGGGGTATAGTAAATATATCACAAAGGGAATCCAATAAAATCCAGAAACTGAAATGAACTGAACTTGGAAACCCCTTTCAAAATGTGTAAGAATCAAAAACTGCTCTGATGATCTTCTATCATTGATCAATTGCAGTCAATACCTCAGTGAGCAGTTTAACTCAACAGCTAACTAGGAAAAATACCTCTTGAGCGTTTTTGTGCTTTACTGCTGATTACACTTTTCATATAAGCCATTTTGCAACTAAGCGGGTTTAAACAGATTTTACATATATTACAATGTCATTTTCTATGGAAATGGCTAGCCTGTTCAGCAAGGAAGATAGCACAACATCCCTTTGCATGTCACTGTGGCGTTTCAGAATTTAAAAGTATGTTTTTCACTGTTTTTTGCTATCAACAATTGTACTACCAGGTACATTAAAGTCAACAATCCAAAACTCGACTTTTCGGAAGATTTGGAAAATAGCGATGATGGATATTATGCAGTTAGGAGATCTCTGGTACACGTCCTGGCTGTGCAAAGTTGCTGATCTTCACTTGGCGCTCCTGCAGGTTAGGGAAGCAAAATCCTTACTGTGTTACAGTGTTACAGCAGACCCTGTTGACCAGCACTGATGGGATTTCTGCAGTGAACATAACTGGATATTCTAAATTTGGAAGAAAGATGACGGTAAAATAATTGAGTATACTTAAAAAAAGTGATGATATCCAATGTATTTCCAATGTATAAGAATACAAGAATATCTGCAGTGACCCGGGGATAAGTGTTTCAGTGAAAATGGGACTTATGTGCTGAAAGCAAATTACTTTGAAAGAACATCATTTACCATCACTTTTGCAATCAAAGTTATCTGTATTAGGAACATTTTTAAACAGACTTAGTACATCAAAATAATTTAACATTACTGAATTTACTGTAAAAATGTTTTTTTTTTTATATTATATAGTTATCATTTTGTATACATGAATTGGAACAGAAGTCACATCTACAACAGGGTCATGAATTTCATAATCATTAATTTACTGCCAGATTACCCTAATTTTACAAGTTGAGAATATTATTATTATTATTATTATTATTATTTATTTCTTAGCAGACGCCCTTATCCAGGGCGACTTACAATCGTAAGCATAGCACTTGATCTCCGGACAGATAACTTCAGCAGATTAAAAATGAATAGCCAATTCACTATTTATTAAGGAAAAAGAAATATGAATCATTATGAAAGTTTTAATAATTGTTGTATGCGGTATGGATTGTGGTCTCGGAGTGCTATGTTACATACTGATGCTCTAGTTGGAAGGAAAACACAGTTTCCATAGCAACCATTCTACCATAACAAGCCAACCAAATTCAGGTGGTACTTCACAGCAGTGGTTTAGAAACAAATAACATCATAGAAATCACAAACCACTCAATCTCAAAAGAAAAATATAAATACAGACAAGTATGTTTTATGGCTTTGTGTCTCCACTGTTTTACACAGTCCACAATAAGCTTATCTGGAACTTAGAAGCTATCACGTAGGGTTCCCCAGTGACTCATTCAGCGTGGAATGGCAGGGTGAGTCATACGATCATGCCAAGTTGCTGTTCCTGGCTGTAGTTTTGCGTTGGTCTATGGGGTTGTGGAGGAAACTGGCTGGAGTTTGTTAACTTCACCATGCTAAAGCAACCCCGCTGGTCAGGTGAGTCATGAGTCCAGACAGATACCTCCCAGGCTGGGCCCTTGACTCCAAGGTTCCGTAGCTCGCTCCCTTGCTTAAGTTCGGCAGGTGAAAAGGGGTGCTTGACTTGATAACAGGAACTGAGGTTGCTCATTAATCTTCAGTCAGCCTGATTGGTAAGTGACACATAGTGGTGATGCGATATTTGAATGGAATATTTAAAAATTGGACTTAAAAAAAATCTAAGAGGTGCTTCGTTTTTAGCAGCATGTTTTGCTTTATATCATACAAGCAATGGAAGATGTCAAGAAAATTAACATTAAAAAGGGTAAAACATATACAGTACCTCACTTTGAAGAATCATGACGGCATGATTAAAATGATGATGCTCCAGAGTCGCCGATGTACCATACAACTGAGACAAAGCTGAACCTGTCCTAGAAGAGGGAGACAGGAGATCCAGTTTAACACCAAACGACTAACTTAAACTGTTTATACTTTCTCTTTTAACTAACTTTAACTAATTTATTAATTAATAAACAGGAGGATAGATAGATTCACAAAATGTGCCATTAGCATGATTCTATTCAGAAGAGAAAACCTTACCCAATAGAATTACCAAACCAGTAAGAACATATTCATCCATTTCTAAGTGGTGTTTTTTTTCAGTAAAAATTCATGCTAATAACAACTTGGAGCTTGGAGCATCTACAGATAAACAGCTCAATATAGACATTGTACAACACAACTAGAAGGTTCTTGTTGGAATTAACTGGTATCAATGTCTACACAAGTCTTTAAAAAGAGACCAACAGCAGTTACTATGTTAAAAACGTACTTTGCCTGAAACGCATTATTCGTTCCCCGGTGGTCCAGGTCATGGCACAAGCAGCCTACAATCAGAGCTAACATTTCAACCTCTGTCAGAGTTTTCTGAAAACCTGCCGTCTGAGAATTAAAGTATAAACACATATCACAATGAGAATACTTTTTTTTCACAAATATACAATTACAGAAGTAAACATTTTGTAATAGTGGATGATTAACATGCCTCTGGATTGTAAGGATATTAGAAATCGTTTGAACAGTCATTGAAAAGTGCTTCTGAATGTCTCTAGAATGGATCTTCAATTAATTCCAAAATAAAAGTGAGTGTTTCTGGTTTTATTGTTGTAAATGAAACAGTCTGGTTTAAAACGCCCCCTTGAAGCAGCCATGAAATGTATCATCTAATATTGTTTTGTACAGTACCAATACCTCAGAAAAGCAATAACATAACAGGCCCTTCTGTTTTGGCTACAGAAAATGTTCTATACATTTAGAATGAAAAAGTAATAAAGGCTAAATGTCAAGCTCATATTGAAAAATGTCAGAAATGTTTATGATAGCAGACAAAGCAAGACCATAGTCAATGTGTAAAATAATGGTAGACTAATAATAGTTAACCTGCTGACTAACAATAGTTAATCTGATGAACCAAGGAGATCTGGGTTTTGACTTAATTATTAACATCTATAAGAGGAAAAGGCTGCTCTTTGACTCCTGATACAGGTGTTTAGGGAATGTTCCAACATTAACATCATCAGGGTTTGGCCAAATTCAGTCCCCCCACCCCCCCGCCCCTTCATCATCAACAAACACCACAAGCTTGCTACGTTTATTTATTGGTTTATTCTTTATTCTTGGCACTCCTTCAGACAAAAAATAAAACAATCAATTGAGGAAGAAAAAAAACATCAAAGCCAAAAGATTCAGTATGTCTTTCTGTACTTATATTTGAAATCCTCACAGGGCTAGTTCAAGGCAGTTAAGCATTTTTCACAGTGTGATACTAATGGCTTTTGAGCCTTTAGAGCATAAAAGTCATGATGTGAAAAAGAATAATACAGTAAAATATGTATCTGTCTGTCAGAAAAGACCTTTCTGATTACCTTCAGATCCTGTTGAGCTAGAAGATGGAGAATACAAGTAATATAGAGTCTGACCTTCCCCAAGTGAGGAGTGACTCTTATAAACGTTACTGACTTTAGACAGAGAAACACTTAGATGCTTGTTTTTTTATGGAACAATGAAGAGATGAGGAGGGGTTTGTTAGAGATAAAATGAAATTAATAGTACTCAAACCATGAATGTTACTATAGTGATCTCTGAAACCTTAAATCACCCATCCAGGTGGCAACAAATGAGAAAGGCAGCATAGTCAGGTGTGTGGTACTTACTGTTAACATTGAAAACATGCACTGACAAACATTGAACGCATGCCGCCAGTTGTGGTACAACACCATCCGGTAATTCTTCCTGACTGTCAACAACCACCTACACAGCGTCTGGAATGGGAAAGAAAGGTAGATTGCATTCCGGTTATAGACACTGGCATAATGCCTTTGGGATGGTAGTTTATGTTGGCAGGGTCCAAGTTTACCTCGTAATCGATTTTGAATTTCTGCACCATGCCCAGCTCCATAAACATACGGAGGGCAGCAGTGATCATGGCGTCGACATCCAGAGAAAAGTCATCAAAAGATAATTTATCTATGCCAAGTTCACAAACGAGTGGGATGTTTGCTGCCTAAGAAGAGAGAGAGAATTCTCAGCATCGAAATAATTCATACATAAGGTTTTTGCTTGGACTTATTCATCTAGTTTTCTGAAAGAAAATGCCACACAACTGACTTTAGCTTTCACACTCTCCAAAGGTCAAAGGTCCAATCACAGTAGGCCAGTGTGATATAACTTTGTAAAGCATCTTGTTATAGTTTACCCACTGTATATATATACCGGATTCTGTGGAGTCAATGCCCAGGGGACGTAAAGTTGTCGCTAATGCCAGGGGGCATTTTTTGCAGAGGGAGTATTTATTTTTTTTAACATTAGGTAGGTAGATTATGTTTACAATTAGACATGCACACAGTCATGCTAAAGAATCATGAAGTGCAGTTAACATATTTATTGACTGGTGAAATACAATTCAAAGTTGCTGCAGTATGTCCACTGTTGTTGTCATTTCAAATATTTTCACAAAACAAACATTAAACTTTAAAGCTACAGTGTATATGAAAAAACATATATGTATGTAAAAAAACACTAGAATAAAAGTCGCTACATTTAAAACAATATATAAACACGTGAAATTTTTAGTCCACTAAAATAAAGGGCTTACATAATCTAAAATAATAAATTAACATCCAAGGTAGCACTATAGCATTAAAATGTTCAATGCAATATGTTAAAAACACGCTCTTACAATGTCTAAAAAAAAAAAAAACAGGAAAGTGTAATAAATCAGAGTGCGGAGACTGCATTTGAATACTTTTCTTTCTAATCACATATGACGCAATATTTCCCCTCAGGCATTATTTGCACATTGTTTATTAAAAACCAGAAATTAATGGTGAAAATGTCATTTTCAGCTACAAGATGTGGGGGGGGGGGGAGTAGATCATTCAATATATAGCAATATATAGCATAGTTATGGAGTAAAACATGGATATCAGGCCCCTTAGTTCAGAAATATATATATATATATATATATATATATATATATATATATATATACAGCTCTGGAAAAAATTAAGAGACCACTGCAAAATTATCAGTTTCTCTGGTTTTACTATTTATAGGTAGGTGTTTGGGTAAAATAAACATTTTTGTTTTATTCTACAAACTACTGACAACATTTCTCCCAAATTCCAAATAAAAATATTGTCATTTAGAGCATTTATTTGCAGAAAATGACAACTGGTCAAAATAACAAAAAAGATGCAGTGTTGTTAGACCTCGAATAATGCAAAGAAAATAAGTTCATATTCATTTTTAAACAACACAATACTAATGTTTTAACTTAGGAAGAGTTCAGAAATCAATATTTGGTGGAATAACCCTGATTTTCAATCACAGCTTTCATGCGTCTTGGCATGCTCTCCACCAGTCTTTCACATTGATGTTGGGTGACTTTATGCCACTCCTGGCGCAAAAATTCAAGCAGCTCGGCTTTGTTTGATGGCTTGTGACCATCCATCTTCCTCTTGATCACATTCCAGAAGTTTTCAATGGGGTTCAGGTCTGGAGATTGGGCTGGCCATGACAGGGTCTTGATCTGGTGGTCCTCCATCCACACCTTGATTGACCTGGCTGTGTGGCATGGAGCATTGTCCTGCTGGAAAAACCAATCCTCAGAGTTGGGGAACATTGTCAGAGCAGAAGGAAGCAAGTTTCCTTCCAGGACAACCTTGTACTTGGCTTGATTCATGCCAAAGCTGCCCGATTCCAGCCTTGCTGAAGCACCCCCAGATCATCACCAATCCTCCACCACATTTCACAGTGGGTGCGAGACACTGTGGCTTGTAGGCCTCTCCAGGTCTCCGTCTAACCATTAGACGACCAGGTGTTGGGCAAAGCTGAAAACTGGACTCATCTGGGGGTGCTTCAGCAAGGCTGGAATCGGGCAGATTTGTCTTTGTGAAGGACGCATGAATCAAGCCAAGTACAAGGTTGTCCTGGAAGAAAACTTGCTTCCTTCTGCTCTGACAATGTTCCCCAACTCTGAGGATTGGTTTTTCCAGCAGGACAATGCTCCATGCCACACAGCCAGGTCAATCAAGGTGTGGATGGAGGACCACCAGATCAAGACCCTGTCATGGCCAGCCCAATCTCCAGACCTGAACCCCATTGAAAACTTCTGGAATGTGATCAAGAGGAAGATGGATGGTCACAAGCCATCAAACAAAGCCGAGCTGCTTGAATTTTTGCGCCAGGAGTGGCATAAAGTCACCCAACATCAATGTGAAAGACTGGTGGAGAGCATGCCAAGACGCATGAAAGCTGTGATTGAAAATCAGGGTTATTCCACCAAATATTGATTTCTGAACTCTTCCTAAGTTAAAACATTAGTATTGTGTTGTTTAAAAATGAATATGAACTTATTTTCTTTGCATTATTCGAGGTCTGACAACACTGCATCTTTTTTGTTATTTTGACCAGTTGTCATTTTCTGCAAATAAATGCTCTAAATGACAATATTTTTATTTGGAATTTGGGAGAAATGTTGTCAGTAGTTTATAGAATAAAACAAAAATGTTCATTTTACCCAAACACATACCTATAAATAGTAAAACCAGAGAAACTGATAATTCTGCAGTGGTCTCTTAATTTTTTCCAGAGCTGTATATTTCTGAACTAGAATAACTGCTCATGGAGTATCCTTTATTTATACAGCAAGCATTGAGAGATCTTTGCATTGACAGTAACACTGTGAAATGACGATAAATTACAAACATTACAATAATGTACACATAAGGATTGATAAGATGGCATTATATAAAGAAGATAAGACAACTTCAGTATGATGATGCACACACAATAATTAAAGTCTCTATATCAGCTTTTCTGATAATCACAGCTTTAAAAATTGCATCATAACTTCTTCGTAATCCCTTTGATACTTGACCCCTTTTCAATCCACTATTATCCAGATGATCACTGCAGCTAGTTTTATCTATTTTCATTACTGTATACTCTATACTGTACTTAATACACACTTTCGCAACAGCCTTAACTTGAAGGAGAGTTGTATTTTTCAAATCTTATATTGCCTTACATATATATATATATGTAAGGCACCTGTGTGTGTGTTCATGGTGGTTTCCTATTGAAGGTACCACTTCTGTCTTCAACCTGACTTGTTGCTTGCTTCTAAATCCCATGCTATATTCAAGTAAGTCGCCCTCCAGATAATCACTGTCGAGAAAGTGTGCACCACAAACGACAGAATTCTTTGGTGAATGGATTTCGCGATGACTTGTATAAACCGCACCCAGGAGTGAAATACGGCACTCTTTTTTCCTCGATGCCCTGGCAAGTTGGAGTTTGTGCAACCCCCGCACACGCACGTATTTACCATATTATGATTACTATTATTATTTTTATCTCACAAACCTGTAGGCCAGACATACAGGCCAAGAACTGTTTCCCTTTTGAAACGTCACGCTTGACGTGGTACGAAAAGGTTGTGTTTTTGGTAGGCGTGGTCCGTGATCCATATTAATCACATTTTAGTGGCCTATAAAATGTTTTTAAAAAAATAAAAAATAATAATGCTAATGTTCTTAATAAACACTCCTGCATCCATTTCAGTGATAACAAAACCCTGCAAGATACACTTTAAACTTCACCTCTATTTACCCTACTGAGGACTAACCCCATTGAAAGTCTGTAAGCCTCATCATTTGTCATGTTCATCTCTAGAATAAAGTGCCACTTGACTATCACCTTTGCCTTCCATTTTCATAATGATGGCTTCTAGTAATCATGCTTTTGTATGGTTACAGAGCATATTCTGTTAAGGTATGAATTTGTGTCCATACACATTGTACCTTTATATGTTTATATTCTACTGCAAACCTTTACAGATATATATTTAACCTTTACAGATATCCTTACTAAACAAACATAGTGTATTAAATGTAGATTGAATTTAATGAGCTACTGAGCTCACTCCACCTACTATGCTCTTATAGAAGGTTACAAACCCAAAGCACCATTTGATCATTTTTAGTCAACTCAACTTTTGATAAAAAGAAAGACATGCATAGTGGCCTAGAAGATTTAATTGCTATACGGACTCACAGAAGAAATGTCCATTAATTGCATATGTCAGCAATCAGTTGTTTCACAAAGTGATCAGCAGTCACATGTTATGTGACTGTGGTTCGAACTCAAATTAGAAGTGACTGAATGCCCTTCAGCCAGCACATCTCCTGCATGTCTCTGCAGAGTGATGTATTATCTACATTGAAGGAGTTCAAGTAAGAATTGCTGTCAGCACAAAATTTCCTGGTCATCGACACAAACATGGAATTTTTAAAAGCTCCTCCGTTTTTGCTGGTGGGGAATTTCAAGTTTTGTTCTCACTTCTTAGAATAACACTTGCAACCAAGTTAGAATAAAATGAATATATATCTGTAGTTACACTCTTTAAATTGTTAATCCAAAGTGCATTTTACAAGTATTAAAGAATAAACTGTAGTATTTCCCTATATGACTTACTGTACTGTCTCTTGTGCTCTATACAATATTTAATATGTTATATATATTTACAAACATTCACAGATTGTATTTGCATATTCTAGATTGAGTGATGAATGCAGAAAATTGCACACATATTATTTGCAGGATTACACTTGTGGTAATAAAAAGAGCTCCTCTCCACCCCTTACAACCATTCTTTTTCCTTTGGAAACACCAGCAGGGATATGATGTCCAGGCAGCAGTCCAGATAAGCTGCATACCTGCCATTTTAACACATTAAAAAAACATAAATAGGCATAGCATTAAAATATGCATAGCAATTTTGCTGCACAGCTTGTCTGCCTCCCCTAAAACTTCCACTAACAACTACATCTCCCAATGTCTTCAGTTACTAGGAAACTGTACACATGAAAAACCAACCCAACAAACATTATCCAATCTCTGGCTAGCCCTGTTGTCTCAAAGAAAATTACATTGATGTACTTCCTAGAGGCACACTAGTTATACATAGACAATGGCAATTAAAAATAAAATCCTGTCTGGCATAAATATGGATCAATACTTGAAAAATGATGGTGTTTTATTAAAAAAAAAAAAAAAAATACAATGGGTAGGACTTCAACAAGCAGTAAACATACAATGACAGCTTATATTATACTGTAATTCTAAAGAAATCTAGTAATTGTAATAACAATAGCATTTTCTGCTTTCTTCAGTATAAACATTTTTTTTTTAAATAATTTGTTTTAAATAATGCATTATATTTTCAATTAAAGTAAGGAAAAAAAATAACTCATTTAACTTTGGAGTGAAGACTTTCAATTGCATATTGGTGTAAAGACCTTGATAAACCTGGCCCCATGTGTCATGTTATACCTAATAATCCAATGCCGTACTTCAACTGAATGGGAAGGCATCACCAATTCATGACGGTTTCTCTCCCCTGCTACTATTTTCTGAGCAATGTTAGGATGGTGTACTGTTCCATGACTTTGTCACAACTAAAATAATCATTTATATTAGAAGATGAACCAAACAATATGCAGTTCCTTCCCAATATCGCCCCTGGATGTTCTCATATTAATATGTAGTACCACATAGTACAGTATAGTACCACAGTCAAGGGTTTTCCTCCATTATGGTTTGGCAAAGCTAGTTTTAGCTAGTATAAGACTGGCTTGAACAGGTAATTTTTCCAGAACAAGAGTATACTGAATTGGTGATTAGGTGATGAGATATTTTGGTAGAAGGGACCATACGAAAATAATGCAAGTGTTATATATGCTAACTATATTTATTGTATAGTTGTAACACTTCAAAATAAGTAGGTGTTTATATGAAGAAGTGTTGAATGTATCACTCATGTATTTTATGCCACTGGAATTCAACAGGGCAATATATACAGTATTAATTCATATGCAAGCATGTTTTTTTATATAAATATCTCAAAAGTAAAAAACTAATTCTAATCTCACAAAAACATCTGGGTAAACAGGATTAAATGTTCCTCGTTTTCAGTTGCTGAGGGATTTCTTGCAATTACTGTTGTGCACTTTGAAGATCTCCACACGCTGTCAGTAATGTGTGTGCAGTGTTCACAGGGGAGATATTATTGTAGCAAAAAAAATCAAACGCTCTGAAAGGAGATTGTAATTCCTTATTCTTTCACAGCAGAGCCTCAGCAAGCATATGCTGTACTAGCAGTGTTTTCAGAAGCATATAAATAATGCATAGAAGCCATTAAAAATGCATTGGACTTACACTTTTTTCCAGCTTCTCATTCAGAGCATTACAATTCAAAGAACTAGGAATATGTTGTACTCATGATTTCCATTACATGAGAGTAGGTGTTAAAACTTCATGATGATATTGGACTCAGCTATCACCAAGATAAGCACCAACTAAGACATAGCTTATTTTACTGTAAACTAATGAGATCCATCTATGTTTCCTTCCATCTGATGATGTAGATATCCTTCTGCCTAGTGTTGATGTCCGAAGTGTAATGCTGACTCCAGGGATCAGCCTATTTTGCCTCCCTGGCGCATCAGCACACTGACTGCAATGCTGGCTCCAGGGATCAACTACAGTGCGGCCTCTCTAGCGCATCAGCATGATGCCCTAGAGAGTACTTCTCTGGGGTCTTCAAGTGGGCACCTACCAACCTTGGTGTTTTGTCAATCTTTTCATCTCAACCAGAGCCAGTTGCTGCTCCTCTCTGCTGCTTCAGATAAGTTTTTCACTATGTGTCACAACTCTTGACCACTGAATCCGAGGCCTCTGAGAAACCGGGTTGTGGAGTGTGTCACAAATCCTCAACAACCCGCCTCCACTGGGTAAACCTGGACTCTTCATCCTTGCTGTTCTGCTTCAGCAGCTAGTTGAGCATACCTAAGTTTCTTCCTCATCCACAGCATCCTCCCATGGCACTGTTAACTCTACCAGGTGAACAAGGTGTGCTGATCCAGACCACAAGACAATATCAGGTTAAAGGTTAGTGGTGGCAATCTCAGGTGGAAAAATAAGCTGTTGTCCAACATCTGACAGCATTTTCCAGACTCTAGCAGCTTCCACTTGTCCTAGATGAGTTTTGGTTTTAATACCTTTTCTTGGTGGTTGCTCCACTGGATGGAGGAATGTTGTTCTTCGTGTGTCATTGTGGCAAAGTGGTAAGTGGTACGTGCAGGTGCAGAGGTGATGCAGTGCAGTAATGAAACACAGAGAGTTATAATCCAGTTTGGAACAGTTTTTAATTATATCCACGTCTGATGACCAAATAATAATACCCGGCAATACACAGCAATGTGTAGTGCATGGAGTAAATAACAACAGGGTTACAGTCCCAAACAATAAACACAAATATCCGTCCCACAATACACTAACACAGTCACCAGTCCTGGGTGCGTGCAGTAGTGCTCGTAGTGGGTGATAATAATTAAACAGTGATTGTGGTGTAGTGTTGCTCTGGGTAATGCTGGCCCAATGCGACAGCTCCGGAGACGTGTTAGCCGTCTAGTGATTTTCACAAAAACAAAAGACAATTACTAACAACGACAAAAGAAACAAAACACTCACAAACTCTTTTCTCAATACAATTGTGTTTGGGAACACCCCCAGTCCTTCCAGTTCCGTGCTTCTCTGAACCAAGCGAAGGAAAAGATTTACGATCCTCCGTCCCCTTTATGCTATCACTCATGACCCCTTGGTAAATGATTGCAGCTGTCTCTACTGTCTTCAACTGCTACATTTTCCTTCCGGGTCAATATGTTCCTGCAACGGAGTCTCGCCTTCTTCCAGACTGACCAACTTCCCGTCCCGGGAAAGAATTGTCAGGTCAGCCCATCCAAAGCCTTCCCCTTTCAATGCTTAGCGCCCTCACAGGTCGGGAGGGAGATTTACATCCAAAACTCATTATATTTCTATCACAGTCATATATTGCTGGAATTGGTGGCAACCTGTTGGTCATGCTGCGCTTGTCTTCCAATGCTAAGGCCAAACATCGCAGCACCTGGTGATGACGCCATGTAAACCGTCCTTGGCTAAGACCCACCTTACATCCTGTCAAAATGTGTCTTAAAGTAGCTGGCAATGAACATAAAGGACACCACAGATCCTCTCCTACCCATAGATTAAGGTTCTATGGTGATGGGAGAACATCATATGTTGACCTGATGAGGAAACTGATCCTGCTCTGTTCTATTGTCCATAGATCTCGCCAACAGTACATGTTGTACAGAAGGTGGATTTTTGAAGTGGAGCAGCCACTTTGAAAAGAGCTTTAAAGTTATAAGTGTAAAAAGTTGTCAGGATGTTAACAATGAAAATAAAAATGACAGGCACACTATTTAAACAGTTGTAGCAACATGTGGGGATGTGTAACACTATATTTTTCGGAACCCTGCTACTTACTCTTTAACATAGCCTATCTTTAATTACCATAAAATGACACCAATTGGCGCAGTACTTAAAAATCAAGTAGATTTTTTCAGGCATGACATTGCTACAACCATAGTGTGCTAGCTCTATCTCTATGCAGCCAATATGTTCACATGCCTGTGAAAAGTTTTCTGTACTGTATATCTTACAGTATATGGATAGCAGCTGGAGTTTCTGACCCTCTTGGAGGATGTCTCTGGGGATTGTACACATTGCAGAGTAGCCTTTTTGTTCTTTTTTTTCATATAGTCCCATATATACTGTTTCCTATTGGAATACAAGCAGTCTATCACATTTCTTTCAGCCGGCCGTCTTTGTGACACGTGGTGTCATCGTGGGATAAACAGCGCCTCCAAGCGTCAGACCAGGAGAGGGGGTTTTGTGTTTAAAAAAAAAAAAAACAAAAAAAAAAACACAGGACTGTTTTCAAAAAAAAAAAAAAGTGAAAATGGAAGGCTGGAGAGACGGCTGCCGGGACCTGGAGGACCTCCTCGGGGGCCTCAGGGACCAAGGCTGGTGCATGGCCTGTGGAGTCTATGGACACACGGTGGCGATCTGCCCCTTCCAAGGTGAGGAGGAGGAGGAACCGGCCCAGGAGAGGAAGGTGGGGAGGAGGAGTAAGAAGAGAAGGGGGAAAGGAAAGCTGCAACAGCAACCACAACACCAGCCGGAGGAACAGCAGCCCGGGTGTTACTGCTGCGCTGAGCCTGGGCATTCCAGCACCAACTGCCCCTGGTACCCCCTCGGACAGCTACCCCAACTATGCCCCATCTGCAGAGGTGAGCACTTCGTGGCCCACTGCCCTGTCCATCAGGAGAGGGAGGAGCAGGGGTCGCCTCAGTCTCCACCACCAGCAGGGGAGGGTAGACTGCTGCTCCCACCGCCCCAACCACAACTGCAACAGCGGCCAGAGGAGCCAGAGAACCTGTTCCCCTGGTGCACCTGGTGCGGAAAGGTGGTTCACCGCTGGAGGGACTGCTCCGAGGTGCCACCGAGCTGGTGCGGGCGATGTGAGGAAGGGGGACACGACTGGTCGGGATGCCCCTATGCCAGCTCGCCAGTACCCGAGCGGGAGGAGCCTGAGCGTCCACAGCCCGAGCGGGAGGAGCCTGAGCGTCCACAGCCCGAGCGGGAGGAGTCTGAGCGTCCACAGCCCGAGCGGGAGGAGCCTGAGCGTCCACAGCCCAAGCGGGAGGAGCCTGAGCGTCCACAGCCCAAGCGGGAGGAGCCTGAGCGTCCACAGCCCAAGCGGGAGGAGCCTGAGCGTCCACAGCCCAAGCGGGAGGAGCCTGAGCGTCCTACGCCTGAGTGGGAGGAGCCCGAATGTCCTACGCCTGAGTGGGAGGAGCCCGAACGTCCTACGCCTGAGTGGGGGGAGCCCGAACGTCCACAGCCCAAAAGGGAGGAGTCGGTGCGTCCACAGCCCAAAAGGGAGGAGTCGGTGCGTCCACAGCCCAAAAGGGAGGAGTCGGTGCGTCCACAGCCCAAAAGGGAGGAGTCGGTGCGTCCACAGCCCGAAGAGAGGGAAGTCGGGGCTTCCACAGCCCTAGGACCCAAGCTGCCAGCAGAGGGAGAATGCCTGCTGGTTCCACCTCCACCAGCAGAGGGAGAATGCCTGCTGGTTTCCCCGTCAAAAGCGGAGCCGCACCAGTTCCCTGCAAGAGAGGTAGAGCAGCACCAGTCCCCTGGAAAAGGGGGAGACTACACGCTGCTCCCACCTCCATCGGCAGGAGACTACACGCTGCTCCCACCTACACCGGCAGGAGCAGAGCAGCCGGAGCTGCCTCTGCCTCCGCCACCTACACCGGCAGGAGCAGAGCAGCCGGAGCTGCCTCTGCCTCCGCCACCTCCACCGGAAGGAGCAGAGCAGCAGGAGCTGCCTCTGCCTTCGCCACCACCACCGCCAGGAGCAGAGCAGCAGGAGCTGCCTCTGCCTTCGCCACCACCACCGCCAGGAGCAGAGGAGCAGGAGCTGCCTCTGCCACTTCCAGGAGCAGAGGAGCAGGAGCTGCCTCTGCCACTTCCAGGAGCAGAGGAGCAGGAGCTGCCTCTGCCTCCGCCACTGCCAGAAGCAGAACAGCAGGAGCTGTCTCTGCTTGCCGTACCTCCACCACAGGGAGCACGGTGGCCGGAGCCCCAGAAAGGGGAGCTGTCAGCCACGAAGAAGGGGGAGGAGGTCTTGAGACCACCAACCCCAGCAGCAGTTTCGCTGCCGGAGATCGTGGGGGAGGTCCGGAGACCTGCTCCCACTGCAGCAGTTTCGCTGCCGGAGATCGTGGGGGAGGTCCGGAGACCTGCTCCCACTGCAGCAGTTTCGCTGCCGGAGATCGTGGGGGAGGTCCGGAGACCTGCTCCCACTGCAGCACTTGTGCTGCAGAAGATACTGTGGCCGGAGCCCCGGAAGAGGGAGCTGCCGGCTACGAAGAAGAGGTCAGGAGACCATTCCCCAGGCAGCTTTTCCGCTGCCAGGACTGCCCCGGCTGAAGGAGTCAGTCTGGGAGCTGTCAGCACGTCTGCTGACAGCATGGCCAGTAGCAACCTGGCTACTGGCAACATTGCCACCTGTGGGCCCCTGGAAGCCTCCCTTCCCAGCCCGAGACTTTGGCCTGGACTGCTGGATTTATAAGGGCTGCGCACAAGGGGGGGGTATATGTGGCAATGCGCCCCGCCCCTGTGTGCATTTGTGTGTTATGTGTTGTATGTTACGTGTTGTGTGTAAATGTCGGTGTATAGTCATTGGTACACGGAATATAAACGGGTCTGTGTTTCATGTGTGATTTAAAAGGTAGATTTATATTTAGGCACTAGGAGGGCACAAATCACTTCACGTGCTGGTTAAATGTAATATGTGAGCACGGGGTTGCACAGAATTAATTCACGTGCTGGGATTCAAGTGAATAATTAATTAGTAATTGAATCCCAGCACAACAGTATATATAGACACATTTTCATTCACTCAGGGTTGGGTGTTCGTGAGTGGAGAACGGGTGAGAGAGAGAGGAGAAAGAAAGAAAAAGAAAGATCGTAACGTTTGTTTTGGCTTTACTCACCGTGTTTGTCTCCGTGCACCGTTTGTTAAGTGTTAGTTCGTTTTGTTTGACTGTTTATTTTGGCCTCAAGCGCCGTGTCCTGTTTTTGTGTTTAAAACCTTTTATTTTGTGTTCTGTCTGTTAATTATTAAATGCTGAGCGCGATCACGCGCTCAGCCTCACCAAAACCCCAAGTCTCTGTTGTTTATTTCCTGGCTCTGGTCTGACGCCACCCACTCCGGCCGTCTTTGTGACAGCAGTATAGCATTTTACTGCAGCATGCAGCAGCCTTTTAAATGATAACTTAAACAATGACTATGTAACATTAAAACTCCCTCATATGAGCTGTAATATGCATGGATGAAAGTACAGTGGCATATAGTATATGGATATTGATATTATTATCTCAATTTTAATAATAATGTGGGTTACCATTACCTTTCTCCTGGCCCTTCTAATTAACACTCAAGCATCGCTCATGTTTACATGCACACTAATATTCCATTATTATTCAGTATGCAGAATATTCTGAATAATCATATGTCAACGGTTAAAACTCACAAGCTGATTGGCTTAAAGCCAGTCTGTTATCCCAGATAGCCTCCATTGAGACATCTTCACCTGGAACCAGAAGCAATGTCCAAAAGAAAAAAAAGAACTATCTAAATAACTGCTTTTATCATTAACCAAATAATATAAAACCGGAAATGCATAAAAAGAAAGTTTGGCTTTAAAAAAACAAGAAATGAACAGGGCCCACTATCACAACAATACCATCCACAGTTTAAATAAACCCATGCCATTACTGCCAACAAATGCTCCTTAATGGTAATTCCCTCTAAGTCTGGAGTTCCTCTCATATGATCTGCATATAGGAATTTAGTGAGACTAGGAATATCTATATTTAGAATAAGAAAACTAATGGACTACATTTTTTCTTAAATGCCTGCTTCAGTTCCTCATGTGAGAGTCCTTTGCTTTGCTTGATAAACGCATGTCTTCCCATACTGCTGTCATTTCTTTATTATTAATCATTTTTTTAATGTCATTCTAAACCATTAACACAAATCAGCACAATGAAAACAGAAAGACAAAGGAATAAATAAAGAAGGATTTAGAGAGCATAGGATGGATGAAGTTTGAGACATTCAAATACGATAGGACTGTCATGCATTGGTATCCACATACTGTATATATCATTTTCTCTAAATTGCATGACATCCCTATTTCCGTGGACATAGGAGGGAAGGGAAGCTGTGTGTTTATAAACTTGCAATAATATTGGGTAAACCTTTTTTTTTTACCTTTTTACTGCTCTTTTTCATCCCCTGTATTGTGAATAATGTTTATTTATGCAACTTATAAAAACATGGCTCTGGGGCAAATCAGCAGTGAATAAGAATTGTTTCCCATTAAACAAATGGTATTCAAAGCAGCAAAAAGGTAATCATTCATTCACCACAACTTTTTGGTAAAGTAAAATATAAAACATAAAAAATACTAATCTTTGCCATGGAAATGCAGTGATTCTTCATCTGATGGTGGGAAATGATGAGTACCCTCTCCTCATGTACAAACTCAGAATCATAAGAAGTATTTTCAAAAGTGTAAACTTGCTGTGGGTTTAATTTTAATGGATCAATTTAAGTACATCAGCTTTGCTTTTTTCCTTAGAACTGCCAGTATCAATATTTTGTTCTTAACAATTTTGAGGGTTAAGGGCCAACTAAAAGCCAGAAGTTATCATTTATAAATGATAAATTAATAATAAAAATGTATTGTGCACTAGTACTACTGTATGTTATATATATATATATATATATATATATATATATATATATATATATATATATATATATAATTACTAACCCTGTAGTTAAAACCCTTTTTTTTTATTATAACACCACACCACCACATAAGTCAATAATGGTTCAAATGCAGCTCTTCTGTCTTCAAGGCAACTAAATATGCAAAATCTAAAATGGGAAGATATGGAAAGAACTACTGTGTTGGTAAGGCATAATAAAACTGAATTAAAAAGTGTTAAGAATAGGAGATTAGATGTGTAGGTAGGATGAAATACCAGACGTACTGAACTCAGCTGTTACTTTCCTACCCTGTGAAACTGAGCTGCGTTTCTCAAACATGGCCCTGGAAAGCATTCTCAATGAATTCTCAATGAGCGCTGTGCTGTCACAATGACTGCCGCCCCACTGCAGGTTGGTTCACACAGGACTCAGAGAGAATGGTTATCCCCTGTGATCACAGGTTTCTAATTAAACCTGTGCCAAGTTCTGAACCCTACTGCAGGTGTCAGTCATACTTTTAACTGTCTCGACAAACACAGTGCTTACAGCACAGTGACACAAATGTATCTTTACAATTTAATCAAATTACATTGACATTCCTCTAAAAATAAAACTTCAAGTGTACACTTAATGTTAATGTGAAGCGTTGGCATTACAGCACACACCGTATTTGCACTTGCATTCAGTGTTCATTACAGCAGTGGAATCCTCAACATACCTTTTTAATCCTCTGAACACCAGATTTTTACTGTATGCATTATATTCCCTCCAGTCCCTCCACAAAAACATATGTTGTATTAACATAAGAAATAACCAACTAGGAACTGATGATAAACTAGCAAATATGGATGCTTGTTTGCTATTGTATCAATGCCTCAATATGAATGGCTGAAATGTATTACTTATTTAAAAAATGTCTACATCTCCATCAGTAGAAACTGTTTGGATCTAGTAGTTCAAGTTCTAGGTCTGTTTAGGTCGCATTTGTATTACATTCAGCTAGTTTAATCTATGTATTTAATATAAGTACGTCTGAATGTTTGAATGTTGAAAGAGCAACTTTGATTATTAATACACATTTCATTTATATAAAAGTGTGTTCCTTACCTTAAATTTATCAACTTCAGTCTTCGAGCAAGTGGCATGGTAGGACAGGACCTGTGACAGAATCATATTTTTAATAAGACTCTTTGCTTTCTAGTTTCATTAGCAGGAAAGACATTAGCAGAAACATGAAATATGGTTAAAAAGATCCCAAGGCCGATTCCTGTCAGGTATTGTGGTTCCCCCTAATAATAAAGAAATATATGATATTACAATTACTATTGTAATTGCCTGATGAAGATGCAAATGTTGTTTCTCATTCATAATAAAATCTAAGAGAACTCAGCATTGGAACAGATGCTTAGATAATCACATGCCATAAATCATGCATAACAAGGTCAACATGAGCTAGATTATGAGAACCTCAAAAATTTCTAGAAAGAAAGTACATCCGTTTCACCACGATTTGAAGAACTGTTCTTTTTTTATATAATAAATAAATTTAGAGTGCCCAATTATTATCGTAATGTACTGTTGCTAGTTAACTAAATATTTTATTAACTTTTAATGACAATACACGACTACCATGAGTTCAAAAAAAAATTGCATCTCAAGTCTTAAATCTTACTGAGTGATAACCATCTTTATTAAAATTTGATATCACCTCCTTTTTTCTCAAGTCTGGGGGAGACAATTTGTCAATCAACAGATCAGTTCCAACAGCTCAATACTTGAAGACTTCTTTTCAGATAATAAAGAACCTTTGTTGCAGTAACTTTGCACCTGGCTTGCACTCGGCTCTGACTGAGGAGACTGAGATCCTGTCACGCTATGTTTAGTGGCGGTGTCCCTTCACGTGTATTTTTTTTACAGTTTATGCATTTCTTATTTGATAAAGTAAACTCATGTTTATTCAGACCTGTCAAGGGCTCTGATCTGCATGCTTCTTCTCCTTGTAATGCTTCCCCTGCACAAAATATTGTTTTTTAAAGAAAGGTAATAAATAGCATAAGGAGGACTCCATATAGGTTTGCATTGCTTATGAGTTCTTGAACAGATTCATTTTTCTTCATATTTTTTTTGTTATCAATATGGTGCTGATGAAAGCTGCTAGGTTGACAGCACTGACGACTAAATGTTCTCCACAGGCGGTACAGCTCAGGAGTAATTAACCCTGCACATGAGGTTGAGAATACAACCTGGTCTCTATAACTGTCAAGTACTTGGCCAAAGTCCATTAGGGTCTGATCTGAGACCGACCCAGAACCCTTGCAAAGGTCTTCAAATAGCTTTCCATTTCTACTGAGCTCAGATTAAATCCAACCCACAACTATGAGATGACAGCCTGCATATCCAATTGTTACCCTTACGCACTCTTTGTACTATATCAGTGGGTTTCTAATAAAACAGAAATGTCATGTGAAAAATATTCTGTCCTTACATCCAATGCTACTGACTGTTTTGCCCAGGATTTCTTCACTTGGTCATACATTATTGTGTTGTTGATGCCAAGACCACAGAAGATAACGAATGCCTGTGGGAAGCAGCAAAAGTGTTTTGTTAGGGTCTAAAAATGTGTACATGTACTTCAGTGCTATAAAACAGGCAGGTTTAATATGTAGATAATACATATGCACAATAAGTAACACATACACATAAATATTACACTGGGGGAAAGCTTTCCTTTGGCAAGGATTTGACTATTAGCTACAAACAATGATCTTTACTGCAAGGCCATTTACAGGGACAGTACATACAATCGAGTTACCAAACCACAAATAAACAAACCAGGGGATTGTATGTTTTTTCCTTGTTTGTCTTAGAATGGAAATTAAAAAGTGCTCATAATGATTTGAAGATTAAATCACGCCAATTGAATTATTTACATATTGTGGTACTATTTGTAAATTGCATTATTCTTCTTCTGTAGTTTTTGCCAACTGTTATAAACCTTAACCAGTTGCAACTGTATTACAGTATGAAATGGTAACACTTTAGGCAGGCTTTGTTAATTAACAATCAATGATAAATCCACAATAGTTGGATATACTGTAGTTGATCAATCAAAATATGTGTTACTACCCTCTAGTTAGTAAGTAATAAAGCTTAACAATGTTAACACTTATGAATGCTATATGAAAGCATTATATACAGTAGTAACGCACAATTCATGAATAGTAGCATTAATTTAGCATTAATTTACAACTCTTAAATCAAGTAGTCCCAGTACATTTTTATGCTGGAATTGGCACCAGAATCACAGTGCTAAGCAAAATATGGGGGGAAAAATACCTCAAAGAGCCGCTGGTCAGCATCATCAAAAGGTTTCCCATCAAGTCTGTTTAAAACTTGAGCCACTCCTGTGTTAGAAACAAAATGCATTTCGGGTTATTTAGGAATTTCATGTATACATAATATAACCCCTTCTTTTTAATCATTACCACTTGTTCAGTATGACTGCTTCTGTTTCATATACTCAGGACCCCAGTCACTTAAAAGTAACACCCACACATTCATTAAATAGAGTTATTCAGCAAACAGTCCTCCAGCACACTTTCAAAATTAGGAAGCGCTTTGCTATCAATGACTCAGAATGAATGTTAAATACTAGAATACATGAAGTTTCTATGCTTTATTGTATGGCAGCTGTATCTAGTTGTATGTACAGTACACATGGGTTAGATTGTCAAATATATTTACTTGTCATTTAAAAAACGGCAATTCTAATGCAAAAAATAAACAACAGTCTATTTACAAGCACCTACAAGCACCTAAATGAGATGTCTAAACTGTTTACACATGTAGTTTTGTAACCATAGAGACATTTTAGAGTAAAGAGCTTTGAGAATCAATTCTAGGCCATTGTTTTTGTCAGTTTTATTTTTTGCTAAATATACAACAAAGCAGAACTATAAGCCAAAAATACATACAACAAAAAGAAAACAAAAACACAAATTAACTGCTACTGAAGACAAGGCAGACAATACACATTGTTATTTGTGGTTAGTTGTGTTTGCTTGCTGATCTGCATGAGTCAGTCCTGAAAAGGGGACCTAATTCTGTTAAAAAATAAAATAAGTCTGCCTTTGCATGCTGCACTCCAGCACAGTGGTATATGAGTGATGAGTCTGGTTGGGGTTATAAACCCATAACCACTAGAATCTGACCGATAGTTTATTGATTGTTGATGTTAAATAACGCATGTGTTCAAAGAAAAAATAAGCACTCCATTTTTTTCCATCCAGAATAAAAAAGCAAATAGCTTAAAATGCCCTTTTCACCTTATTATTTTAGCAGTGGTTCAGAGTGGTTCTGAATTCTTTTTGCAGTGGTTCAGAGTGGATCTGAATTCTTTTTGCAGTGGTTCAGAGTGGATCTGAATTCTTTTTGCAGTGGTTCAGAGTGGTTCTGAATTCTTTTTGCAGTGGTTCAGAGTGGTTCTGAATTCTTTTTGCAGTGGTTCAGAGTGGATCTGAATTCTTTTTGCAGTGGTTCAGAGTGGTTCTGAATTCTTTTTGCAGTGGTTCAGAGTGGTTCTGAATTCTTTTTGCAGTGGTTCAGAGTGGATCTGAATTATTTTTGCAGTGGTTCAGAGTGGTTATGAATTATTTTGCTCCAGTATTGCGTTTTAATAGAGCAGGTGGAGCCATCAGAGTTGAAAGGTAAACAGTCTTATATTACTTTCTTGGATTCAACAGAGACATTTAATTATGTTATTTATAGAGAAAGATTATAACAGAATATTGGAGAAACAGAACTCAAAACCTCTCAGTGTCCTATCAACTATACTGAATCTAAATCAAATAGTAAAGGCATAAAATCTACAATACTATTTTGCATGTGTATGATTCTCTGTAAAGCCAATTGCCAGTATGCTGATTAATTTATGACGGTGGTATTTGTCTGGTATTTTTGTTTAATTAACCCACTTTAAAACACCAGCACGACCCTTGAAGCGTCAAAATGTTGTTTTGAGCACCTAGGTTTTCTTTACATTTTACATTTTTATTTTTAAATTGAACCATTTTTGTGCTTGTGTGGCTGCTGTAGTGCAGTAATATAATTAGAATGACTTTAATTTCTGGCTCTGATAACTTCCACCCACGTTGTACTGAGTGACAGCTCATCACCCTGAAGCTGACCTTCGGAATCGGCATGATGTCTCCTTTCAACTTCACTGGCTTCCCAACCTTCTCTTCTGATTCTGTTTTACCAAAAGGGAACTAATGATTTCCAGATGGGGCTCTCTGTGGTATTAAACAAGAGCCCAGTTCTGTCTGTACACTAAAATCCAAGAAATGCTGAACCAGTGAGCCAGGTTAGGCAACCAATCAGGTGAAAAATGTCAGACTGTCTATGCAGTCTAGGATAAAATAATATAAGATCATCTCAAAGCATCTGTATCATTGATTTTGATGTTGCACCAAATCAGTTTATTTTTATTGGACAGCACCAGTAATGGAACTGTTTTGAGAGAATCATAGAATACAGCTGTGTACCACATATTAGGACAATAACTCAAAGTCATGAAAAGTCATGACTTCTATATTGCAGCACTATACAGCTATGGTCAAACGTTTTACATCACCCTATAGAATTAACTATAGTTTTACATCACCCTATAGAATTAACTAAGTTTGCTTCATAAAGTTGCTATTGAAACCTGCTGAATATTGACTTGCATACCACTTTGTAGTTTTCCATATACCGTATTACTTCGAATTAACGCCTCACTCAGGTATCAGCTTTTTAATAGACGCCGCCCTCGAAAAAACGCCGCTCTCAATAAAGAAATGTAAAGGATTTTTTTCTACCCGTGCTCAAAAAGTAAATAAAGAAATGTTCAACTCTGGCTATGTACATGTGATGCCCCGAAGAGACTGCAGCCTCCATCCAGCATGTAATACAAACTAATGTACACAGTAAGCAAATATTATTTTATGGACAACCCAAGATGAACTACTTGCAGCACAGCAGTCCTTCACGTCTTTTTATTTATTTATTTATTTTTCAAGCAATGTTCAGTGCCAACACAGCAGGAGATCAAACAAGGGCTGTCTGTTTACCTTGTCCTCAGCTTGGATGGTTAAAACTTAAACTCAAAGGAACTTAGAGCTTTGCCGGTCACTCTAATCGAAAGCTGGCTGAAGATATCTTCTTGTAGGGGGTTTAGTTGTTTTGTGTTTTATTCAATTGGTGCCGCTTCTAAAATGCCTTAAATCATATAATAAAATACTGCACTGTTCAAAAACCATAGTATTTCTGATAAATACTGACCTCAATTAAGTGCCACAGCTATTTTTAACAATTTAAAATAAACACTGCAGCGCTAACTGGAAGTAATACGGTACTTAATGAAAAATGTGATGTCATATACTGTACTACTATTATGGCTTCCGGTAGACTTTTGTGATATAATTTTGTAGTTTCTATGATTATATGACTTTAAATAAAATATCAAAATGATGTTCATATATATATATATATATATATATTTTTTTTTTTTTTTTTTTTTTAAATAATGTCTCAATCCAAAGATTCTAGATGATGCAAAACTTTTGGCCATAGCTGTAGATCAGTTTCAAGGTCTGTTGGAAAACATGGAACAAGTATTGAATAGCAGTTTGCTACGCATGAGGAATGACGGCTGTATTCATGTTATTTTTCTGAAAAGTGATTTAACATTGGATAGAAAAAACTGTTAGTTCCAAAAATGCAAGCACTGCTGTGATAGATGAAGGCTGCAATATGGTAGAGAAGTTAAGATTATTTTGTGTCAAAGCAAATGGCTGGCCAGCAGCACACGGCTGTATAAACAAGTCCTTTGATCTCCAGCCCTGACATGAAAGAAGTTTGCTCTTCGGGAGTCCACTGGGGTATAAAACTAGTTAACAGGTTTTTGCTTAGAAAATACAGCTGGTTTATGACGGGGTCATAAAGCTAATTTTCAAGGGGACCAAAGAACCAGGCTCTAAGACTACAGAGAGATCCAAAGAGATAGTGCCACTGAGATCAAAGTGTCTAGAGATAGGAACAAGGAAGATGACAAAAAACAGATGTATGGACCTTTGGGGCACTAGGGTCTGAAGACTGCACTGAGTTCAGAGATCTTCACACTAGATCACACACACACACACACACACACACACACACACACACACACACACACACACACACACATATAATGATAATGAGTTGTACCTTTTCTATTGGTTAAGTGTCAGAGAAAGAGGAGGAGAGAGACACCTATGCAGAAGGGTATTTAATGTCATGCAACAATTGTAAGAACGAGTATTCTGTGTCCTGTACCTGGGACCAGGCTCCCTGCATATTTCAATAAACCTAACAACTGACTGAAGAAAAGGACTCTGTGCAGTTTCTTGAATCTACCTACTCATCATCCTTTTTTTTAAAGTTACATCAAGGTCACCAATACATTTATTTTCATATAAGACACTGGAACTATTAATTACTTTTATTCGGGTTGTCTTTTTATGCAAAGTTACAAAGCTGAAAAGTAATTTTAGTTTCCTCACAGACTACCCCTAGGAGCTTCAGTTCATTTGGGAATCACAAGCATCAGAGCTACAGTGTATGAATATCTTTAAATAATCTCTGTAAAACCTCATCAGACTTGAGGCAAATTATATTGTAAATCCAAATCCAAATCAAAGTCTCTCACTTTAAGAAATGGGTATGTTTTCTGATCTGTCAGAATTTGGACCTACTGCACTCAGCCATCAACAATGTAACAGATCTGTTGGAAAAATACAACAGAAACTTACCAATTATTTGATGGTTACTGTTCCAAATAGGCACACAAAGGACAGAGCGTATATGAAAGCCAGAGAACTGATCAGCCTGAAAGAAAAAAGGGGTTATACAGTGCAGTCCCTCTATGAGCAGCACTAAAAGGAGTTATACAGTGCAATCCCTATATGAGCAACACCAAAATGGGTTATACAGTGTCCCTTTATGACCGGCACTAAATATTAAAATTGTGTGTACCATTGCCAACCTGTTTCGACATTACCTATGGAACAGTGGTAAACCTTTTGGTTAGGCATCTGTTATAAGAGGTTATATATCATCATCATCATCATCTTCAGCCTTTTTCAATACACTGATGGATGAAGGTCTCCCCAAGATTCTTCCACAAAAGTCTGTCTGCTGCGTCCCTCATCCACGTTGCTCCGGCGTGTTTCCTAATTTCATCTTGCCATCTTCCTGGAGGTCTTCTTCTTGGTCGCTTTATATCTCTTGGGATGCAGTCTAGTATCTCCTTGGTCCAGCGATGGTCTGTTCTTCTTGCTACATGTCCGGCCCACTGCCATTTCAGTTTTTTCACTCTTATAATAGCATTACATACTTGTGTTCACGTTCTTATCCATTCCTTCCTTTTCCTGTCTCTTACTGTTATTCCCAGCATGCATCTTTCCATACTCTGAGTCATTTGTAATTTGTGAGTCATTCTTGCATTGAGGGTCCAGGTTTCGCATCTGTAAGTTAGCACTGGCAGAATGCTTTGATCGAAGACTTTCCTCTTGAGGCATAAAGGTAGTTTCCCTTTCAGAACCATGCTTAATCTTCCAAAGGCACTCCAGCACATTTTTGCTCTTCAGTTGATTTTGCACATTTGGTTCTCCGTTGCTGAAACTAACTGTCCTAAGTATACATAGTTATCGACTTCTTCAAGTTTGATCCCATTGACTTCAAGTACCTGTGGAGTGATATATTTATTGAACATGACTTGAGTCTTCTTCAGGTTCATTTTTAAACCCGCTTTGATCCAGTGTTTTGAAAATGTCTTCTAGGGTGGCCATGAAGAGCTTTGGGGAAATTGTATCTCCTTGACAAACTCCTTTTTTAATCTTGACTTTGTCGCTGTTTTTATGGAGTCTTACTTACTTAGATATATATGAATGAGGCAGTGTGGTCCAGTGGTTAAAGTCCAGGGCTTGTAACCAGAAGGTCACTGGTTCAAATCCTACCCCTGCCACTGACTGACTCACTGTGTGACCCAGAGCAAGTCACTTAACCGCCTTGTGCTCCTAGTGCTCCATCCTGTGGATGAGATGTTAAATCAATGTCCTATTGTAAGTGACTCTGCATATAATGCACAGGTCACAGTCTACCTCTGTAAAGCGCTTTGTGATGGTGGTCCACTATGAAAGGCATATATATATATATATATATAGCTAACTTACTTCTGCATCAAAGCGAGGGTCCTGATATGCATCACTGATGTTAACTGGAAGACCAGTGGAAGCGACAAGCTCAGCTATGCTGTTGTTAATCAGCCAGTCCGAGTATGAAGACTTCTCCAAGCTGTCTTTGAAACTTGGCACGGGAGTGTTCCAAACAAAGGAGAAAGGAATACATTAGGATGACCATTTTAAATAATATAAAATAAGAAACCAGAGTGTCATTCACATCTTCAAATTCTAAAGTAAATGTTTGTTGTCAACGCACAGGGTTTTACGTCAAGGTTATGTGCAAGTTAGTGGTGTTTTAAAATTATTATTAGCTGGTGTGTAGAAAGCTTTGGATGCACAGGCAGCTTGCCTACATTAACATGTAGGTTTAAATACAGACCAGTTCTGTTATAATAAATAGGTGATAAACACTCTTTGCAAAACATTCAGTTTGGTCTAGGTGTTTGGGAACATTTATTAGCTGTAGTTTTTGAATAGTGGCGTGTTCTCTCAGCATGTGGCAGAAATAAGGTTTCTGCGCCACAGGCTCCACAAATGCCTTACATCTTAGTTGAAGCATCGCCTCCCATTAATCATAAGACTTCTTTTTCCAGAAGGAATGCTACCCAAATCATTAATATTTCACAGTGTGAATCCAGCTTGGTCTTAATGTGAAAAGTGGTATATACCAAACCGTTTTATAATTCAGTGTCTTGAGAAATGTGCTTTATACCAACATAAAAGTACCATGTATACACACACACACATTGGTAATTTACTGCATTTCACCACTGTGTTTCCCTGTTTAGTGATGGTGAGAGCACAGAGACGATTTTATCTATAAAACAGTAACATTAACAGAAGAGTTCAGTGACTTCTAATATTACAGAGTTACAATTGGTATCTAAAAATTCAATACAACATGGTAGCACCAGGGGGGTTGATATTGTGGTGGGCTTACTGCCCCTATGCCACCAAAAATCTTATTTATCAGAGAATTCATTCTTAAACCCTGCTCCGAAAAAAAAAAGAAAGGCAAACGTCTTCAAAGTCACAGACGGCTTCAGCTCCATTAGCAATCAAATTTCAGAGCTGCAACAGATTTCTAGGAAAGTAATATGCAATGTGTTTTCCCTGAGAATCTAAATATAAAAAAGATAGCAAATGTTCTCTTTGAGATTTTATCCTCCCAAAGGCCAAATATGAAAATGCAGAAGGAACCACTACAAAAAAAGAAAATAAAAAATGACTAGCAATAATTTTGGCTGTGGTTTCATCTGTGTAATTAAAAAAACAAATCATTTTTTTCTTTAGCTATATTTGTAAGAGGAATAACTTTACAAATGCAATGTAACAACCCTAAAGAGACTGTGCTTTGAAGCAGGAAACAATGGGAAATGCTTATGAACAATTAAACTGGTAAACTGCTTAACACATTAAGAAAGATTGCTACCTATTGATATGGTTGTAGAACAGTACATTATATACTCATATGCTCCTGAAAATACACTAGTGCAACTGAGAGGTTTTTTTTTAATTGCTGCTGTTTTGTGCAGTACACAAGAGAGGCAAGCCTATCAGAAATCCGCCATTGTGGTGTGCTCCAGTTCTTATCAGTCCATCATTCAGTTCCGCACTTTTTCATATGGGTCCCTGTGGGGTATTCTAATAACCAGCTTGTATGTAATTGGTGTTGCTATGTCAATCTATATAGCTACAATGAACTAATAGAACATTGTTGAGTTCTAGAACTGTACATTAACTTGTGTTAGATCAAAACGGTCTGTGTAAATATAAGGGCCTAGCCAGTCTGACAGAACAGTTTTCACACACTGTTGTACTATCTGAGTACAGATCTGCTCAGGGCTCTGGAAGCATGCCACTTCCTATCTGGTACTGAAGGAGTATCTGCTATTTGACCTCCCACTGTGCCTCCACAGACTATCAGTAAAAAAAGCTCCCGGGGTCCTTGCAATACATAAGCCCTGCTTTGGGTAATTAATGTAATCTAATTCACATTTCACAAGCGAATCGGTTGCTTTGAAGCAGACAAGGCAAGCAATAAATCAGCTTGACAAAAAACATCAATTGAAGTGTCAAGGTGGACATGGGCCATACCTGCTGTCAGCGTCAGCACTGCATTTCGGAGACAGAAGCTCAAAGGATTTGGTAAACTTCACCACCTGCCATTAAAAAATGATAAACTTTTTTTTTTTATTGAAAATACTAGCATTAAATATCTTGTGATAATCAGAAGCTGGCTTGCTTTAGATAAAGTAATGCTGTAAAGTAAACTTTGAATTGTATCGTTTATATTTTATACTAGTATTTTAATATTTTAATGGAATGTACCTATCACTAAATCTTGGAAAAATTATGAAGAAAAAAAAACACAATTGGTCCAAAAGCAAGGAAATATGTATACAGTATGTTAAAATTGACTATAAATGCATCTTAAAAAGTACTTTGTTGAGACCATTCTCCATTGTTATAATGTAATCAAACTAAATAGTTTTTTTCCCCCATTTCTCAAACTTTCTAATAACAATTTAGGATCAGTACAAAATAGTACATGTTAATATGTACCCTACTTATAAACTTTTATTATCTTAACCCGATCCCTTTGGTTTTATTCTGCCACATATCCACCAACGTTATCTCAACTCACATTAACTGTCCTGTGTACACATGGACATTCTGGCGTTTAATTTTCAATAAATCAGTAAGCTTAGTGTTCCTTTCAAACTGTGTTTAAAAAAGCTGCTACAGTCATTAGATGATCGGGTTATTTTGGTATAACAGGCTAATAGTCCCCCCTTCCTCTAATGTTAATGAGGTTTTAAGGAAGCTTTACTGCATACTGGTGACTCGATATCTTCAAGGAGTTGCACAGAGCACCGTTCACATTTCAACAACGTCTGCGCACGGTGCATGATCTTCCGGACAATTTTCTCCAAATCCGTCTGCTCTTCAAATAAGTCATTGACAACTTCAAGCAAGGCCTGTTTGTATAATACAATAAAACATTGGCTTTGTTAAACATGGACAGTCTTCAAAGGATATTTGAAAAATCTAACTATCCATGCAGTCTTGCATTTATGTTTTATATGTAACTATAACAAGTATAAACCGCCAGCCAATCAGCGGCTATGTAGAGGATACCATTTTGACAGCTCAAAAGAACAATTCAGTAATGGAGGTATTTAATACAGAGCAAGAAAATCTGGCTTCTTATCAAGTGGGTGGGGGTAGAGTGATCAAGGGTATCCAGGGCATCAGTAATCTTTATTTTTATTAATTATATATATTAACAAAATTACTATTTCTACAATAAAGAAAATAAAAAAATCTTGGTGTTTCAGTTGATACAATCCTCAGCTTTCCTGTTTATGTCTGTGTCTATGAAAGACCTCTCTTACGTACTTCTCTCAGATAACTAACTGTTGGTATTACTTTTATCAAGACTCCTTCAGATTCAGTTCTCAGTTGTAGAAGACGGATTATTGTTTTTCATTGTCAGAAAGACTTGCACTGTGCCCTACTGCCCAGGTTATCTTTCTCAGTATAAGCTGTAATGTAAACAGAAGCCTAGAGCTCCGGCTAAACACACTAGTAACTTCCCCTTCACTGTCTCTGCACATCAAAGACCAATAAAATGACAAGCCAAATAAAATATGTGGAAGCCTGGCTGATGAGAAGCTAGCATCCCTGTGATTTAGATGTAGGCTATGTCAGGCTCCTTGCTAGCTCAATATCTGCTGCCCACTCTATAGATTTTACACTAAAATATGTCAGGATAACGCCTGTTTAGTCCATCAAAGAAGCATACGTTTCTTTAACATTTAGCATTGTGACAGTGAGTGGGTCGCGAGGGGATCAATATTGAACCCCATTAATAGCAGTGAGTGATGACGAGCTTGACAATGTGGGTGTAATAGAAAGCCGCTGTCCAAGGTGCTGGTATCTCTCTTACTCTGCTTCTGTCATATTCTTTCCTGGAGGCTGCAAAAAGCTGGGCATTGGATATGGCAATCCCACAGAAAGGAAGATACATCTCTAGCACCTGTTGACAGACAGAGGGACAGTATTACCAGTTGGAAAGCAGGAATGAATGATCTAGAACTATTTCATTATATTATGCTTAGCGGTGCATTCAAAATATGTCCAAAAATAAATGGTAAGGTTTGCATGTTATTGCCATGTAATTCCATTAGCATGTAATTCATATTGAATGAGGGAAGAACTGTGTTGATTGTCTGGGTTCATTATGAGTAAGAATAGTTGATACTCTAAAATAATTTTTACTTAAGATATTATATTTCAGTGGAAGGGAATATAGTGCTATAAATGTAATTTACTGTAATTAAAAATGTACGTTAAATTAAAATTTACAGTAGTTTGAATAAAGATTTGTCCTGATCTTCTCCATTAGTTTAATCCCAGTATTACTAAAAAAGAAATGTTGCTATATTACACAAACACTTGTCAGTGTGTGTTGTGTTATGATTTTGTACAATACAATGAGGAATAATGCCAGGATTTTTAAAGGTATCTAACAAGAAGACAATAATTCCCTATGTAAAATCTATTCCAACCAGCCTCTCAAATTACATTTTCATGGCTGTGTTGTATAACAGATCGTCAATAGCAATGCATTTCAGCAAATGCAACTGATGTTAATGGCCTGTGGCCGAGGTGGGGAGCGATCACCCTATTTTTCCTTTAATTCCAATGAAAAGCTTGTCACATCCACCCACAGATTATATTATGATGAAGGTCATGTTTGTAGAAATGTTTTAACCCTTTCTCCTCGCTGAAGGCAATGCAAATGTACATAAAAACACAAATATATACATATATGCCATCCTCCTGACTGTCATTGTTTTAATGATATTAAATGTTGCATATATTGCAATAATGCATAAACTTAATTTTATATAAAAGGTCACGTTACAATATCATATCCCATGTATGCTATTCATTATATGAATGCATCTGCAGAAAGCAGTACTGTATATTGAAGTTGAATACATATTAGAAATTTAGCCTTTTCATCTGTATGGGCTCTTAAAAACAATATCCAGGTATTATTTATTATTTATTTCTTAGCAGACTCCCTTATCCAGGGCGACTTACAATTGTTACAAGATATCACATTATTTTTACATACAATTACCCATTTATACAGTTGGGTTTTTACTGGAGCAATCTAGGTAGAGTACCTTGCTCAAGGGTACAGCAGCAGTGTCCCCCCACCTGGGATTGAACCCACGACCCTCCAGTCAAGAGTCCAGAGCCCTAACCACTACTCCACACTGCTGCCCCGTTATATATTTAATTATATATTTAGCCCAGCATGCAACTATCTGTTATTGGTGGATTTCAATTTGTTTTTATAGATAAAGGAATAACATATTGTACCAGATGTGAAGACCCCATTGTGTACAGTCTGTCTCATTGCCCAGTCCCTGACCACATTCCGGCGCCTCCTTAAGACTCACCTCTTCAAACAGCACCTGTAGAACTCCTCTGTTGTATCCTGGGACACTATCACCCTTCATTTAAATATGCTTTATTTTGCTCTTATCTGCCCCCTATTTTACTGCATTTAATCCTGTACCTCAGAATATTGTAATCTCCCAAGTGTTTAATCTGTAGTATTTTGTACTTAATCATATCCTGATGTAACTATCACTACTTAATCATATCCTGATGTAACTTTCACTATTATCTGCTGTATTATTGAATTGTGGTTTGTCACACTTGAGAATTATTGTATTTCTTGTTCTTATTGTATGACTTATATTGTAACACTTGAATGTATTTGTATTTGCTTGCGATTGTAAATCGCCCTGGATAAGGGCGTCTGCTAAGAAATAAATAATAATAATAATAATTAGTATAGTGTTAAAACAATGTGGCAGTGAAACAGTTCATATTGACTAGCCAACACCTGTAATTAAACTTTAATGAGATAATCATTGATCACTATCATGTGTTAGCTGTGTCTATCATGCAGAAACCTATAAAGTAACATGGCTTAATTGGTTTGACCTTATAGACGATACTGGGTCAGTGGCCAATGTCAAGGCCATACTGCATAACCCGCTAATATGAAGTCAGTACCTCAGATGTTCTCTGAGATATAAGGCTTAGACAGTGCAGAGCAAGCTTATCTATAAAATTACTGCCAACTATTGTCCTTGCACGATATCCATGCTTGAACTTGGGGATTATAAAATGCAGTTGTATATCAAATACAAAGTTGCTTGATTTTTATCAACTGGAAACCATTAAGTCACTTTACCCATATGACAGCCTTAGTAGAATTTTCATAACACTGAAAACATGACATACAGCGTGAGCCATTGAAAAAGTGCCGAAGGAGGTGGCAGTTATACAAAAAATATACAAAAAATATTTTCCTCAAGGGAAAGATGAATTATTCAGGTGGTCTCAACACAAAACTAACACTCAAAATTGGTCAAATTGGTTTGTAAGGTTTAAAATAAACATGTAATATTGTATTCTGTGTATAGATATGCACTTGGAAGGAGTCCAATCCTGGTGTGAACAATCTTTCAGTAATGAAATAACTGTGTAATTCCAATAATTCTAAAAGTAGAATTGCCTGATTCATTATAAAAATGAACAAAGTTACCACACCCTACAGGCTGCTTGAGCTTGGGAGAAGACCATCAATAAAAAATAAATACATTTATCCTGATATTTACCACAATATAAAAGCACAGCAATAACTATCTGCAGAGAAGTTTTCACATGCCGTCACTAGCATGTGCAGCTGAACTACAATGAGTAGTGGTAATTGCTCTGACTTAAATCAGGGATAAGAGGACAGTTAAATGGATTTTCTGATGTTAGGACCAGCCAAAAGGATAAAAAGGTGACCCCAGGGAATTTTCATAACCTGAGTTTCCCTGTTAAACATTCCTAATGACCTTCTGCTGAGCTTAAGGAGGATATTCATAAGCAGGGTTGCATGTTTTAAGACTGCCTACAGCAACTATTATTATTATTATTATTATTATTATTATTATTATTATTATTATTATTATTATTATTATTATTATTATTATTATTAGCAGTAGTAGTATTTATTTACTACTCCTTGCACATTTTTATTCACCTTTGGTAATGCTCCTTATGAGATTTATTATTCATTGCTGAAGTCACCCAGTAGGACTCATCAAACCCAGCTATGGTGAGCCTAAATAAACTGCTAAACTGTATTAAGTAGAATGCCAGTACCTAAGTAAAAGGTTACAGGTATTGAAATAATTAAATAAATCTTACATGCTGTGCATTTTGTTAGCTAACCCTTATAAAAGTTTACCATAGTAAACATATCATAGTGAAAGAATGGTAAAGCATATGTGAGAGCTGTTAAGAGAGGTGTGGTGATACATATTAAAAACATGGCAAACCATGGTAAACTATGGTAAATGCTTCATATAAGCACTGGAAAACTGCAAAATTACCAGGCAAATCCCGTGTTTTATTTATTTATTTATTTATTTATTTATTTATTTATTTATTTACTGTGAATTAACATCCAATAAGGATCTTTAAATGTACTTATAGCCAAGTGATTATAATTTTCTCCTCAGGATCGATCCAAGGATGGTTCATTGGGTCATAATAATGAGGATTAAAATGTCACACAGTTATTTATGTCTTATACAACCTTTTTATTATCATTATTAAAAGTACCAATAAAAATCTTAAGGTCAGGAAATGCTGGGTATTTTGGAGCTGATTACAGCAATTAATAATTAATTTGAAATAAAACATTATGCATTGAAGCTTAACAATGAATGTATTCCACAGCATAGCATATTAATTAGTGGGCCCTATTCAAGGGTCAATTACAGTCTGCTTTTTAATAATAATCTGATATTCAGTTCTAAACTGTTGTCTGTTTCTGTAACAAGGAATATTTATCTTTCAAAAGCAATTAATTTTTTTTGTCAAATGTTTCTTTACCACCCATAGCCCTTGAAATGGTAGATCAAATGATCTTAAATGAAAAATCTATAAAAAGTCATTTCACCTATGACTATAACAATGTAGAATAGAAAATGTAACTATTTGCTGACAGATTGTGTTTATACACTCAAAATTAAATAAAAACTAGTACTAGCTTGTTTATGTCTAACCAACTGATGTGTTGCAGTTTGAGGCAAAGTTATTATTGTAATATTATTATCATAAAAGCATTAATCTAATTAGAAATGCTTTAACAGGTATCCTGGTGGAATAGTGTAAGGGGGATATCATCTCTAATTTAATTAATTAATAATTGTGAACTAAAATGAAACATTCTGAAAAACTAAACAACCTTTTATTTTTTATCTAGTTGACAAACATTTGTATTTCATAATAGTTTTTGGAGTCTGGTCCTTTTAACACTAGCAACTGGAGATTAATTAATGTAATTATATCAAATGATGGGGTCTAAATTGTAATAACAATGTAGTATCAGGGATATCATTATGAATGTAACTGCTGTTCTAGGCCAGGATGCATGCAGAATGACAAATTGACATCTAAACTGTAGAGACAGTATCACCCACATTCCCCTGATGATCTGTAGAAGATGCCATTTCAAGTCAAATTCATACCTTTTGTGCTGGACTGTCTTTCAGTAAATTTAACAGCCTCTGGCCTGTTCTGTATTAATTCAGTTTGTGTGAGGTGAATTGCTGAATGCAGTTATCCATGCTCAGCAGAATCCGTCCCACAGCTTCTTCTTTTTTTAAGTCACTCAGACCTTTTCAAACTCCAAAACCAAGTGCTCAGACACAAACCTCCCAAAGCAAGTTATATACCTTACATTCTGCTGTCAGTTTGTGGACACCAACCGTTTGCATCTTTCAAAATGCGTTTCTATCAAATGACAATGGACTCTTGATATTGTTGATATTGCTACTGTGGGTAAGGCTGAGATGAAAACTGATGTTTAGCACCATGTGTTGGTAGTTTGGGAAAGTCCCAGGACTGACTGAGGTGGTTGCTCAAGGTAGGACAGAGGTGCATTTACAGAATTTTGTTGGGGTAATGTGGCTCCAATATAAGGCTACCATTCATTCTATGGGTGTGATCAAAATGTGTTTTTATGGGCATTGAGCCTTATGCTGATAAAGCAGTTGGAAGTTTTAACACCTAGAAAGACCTTTTACAGCTGTGTCCCGCATTCAAAGCTCACAATACATCAAAAGGGTTTGAACATAAACATACATACTTTACCCCACCTGATATTCATATATTCACTTTTTCCCTTTCAAATATGCAGCAACAACAAACAGCCCCATTCCCATGGTAATGCCATTCTCTAGAGAATGGACTGCACTGTACATCAATCAGCATTTCCTGCTGGTGGTTCATACACTGGTTGGTGAAAACTCTATCTAATTGCTTTCTAGTGATGACAGACGCTGTCTGTGAGATTGAAAGGGTTACAGTTTTACAGCCTAATGAAAGTGCATAAGCAGTTTTTTTTTTTTTTTTGATGTGCTTTTGTAGAGTGATTGAGCCTCTGGCCAAGAAGGTAACAGCACAGTAAAAGCTACATGTTACAAAAAGATCAAACCAGATTGAAGAAAATCTGTTTCATTACTAAAGGGATGTATACACTCATTTGGGGTTATTACAGCTTTTTAATTTGTTTCCATAAGCAGTATATTTCTGTTCAGAAAAACCAGAGGAGAAATCAAACAAATTACAACTTGGTGGCTGGTCCCCAGTGTGCTAGGGCTTTCTTTGAAGTGAAAAGCAACAATGATTCTTGAATTTCACACATTTACTCACCAATAAAACTGCTAATTCACAGTCTTTATTTAAGAAACATAACTGCTGTTGTCTTATTACAAAGGGCAAATGTTGACAGTTTTTTTTTTTTCTAACTGCAATACAAAAAAAAAATAGCTTTACAATTTTAGTAAAGAAAAAAGGAATATAAACACCCTGTTATGTAAAACTGTTCTTAGCTGGACTCTGAAGGATTCACCCCCATTATACAGTAATTGGTGCAAATACATCTATATTACAACCATTGATAATACCAGTGAATTAAGTCTGCATGAACAGAAGCCTTCTTAGGTAGAACACAGGGGACGCGTTACAGATTCCAAGCTAAGAATAAAAGTAGATCAATATCCTTGAACTACAGAACAGTCTAATTGTGTTGTGTAAAGCTGACCATTATACCTAAAATTCAATTAAAGTTAGTGCTGCGCTTTCGGCATGAGAAGATGAGAAGATGAAGTACAAACTGATGGCTGATAAGTAACGGTCGCACCCTGAAATAACCGATTGCCCCGAGACAAGGATTTACCAGAGATCAAGGCTAACACTGATGGGTTTGACTTTTTACACTGGACTGTAATAATCTGGACAGATTGTTGGAATTACCTGTTTTAGATTCTAGGGATTATAAACCCACTCTAGTTATGCCAGTTTAGAGAGGAAAGCAGTTTTAGAGAATCGTATACACCCACACAAGACTTACTTCTTTAATGACTGAGGGAAAAGATTCTGGGGTAAACAGGAAAAAAGATTGTGTCTTCTCTTATTCTTAGTGATCGTGAAAACAATAACAGTTCTTATTTTACGGATAATAAAGGACATATATTTATGCACTCCCTAACAAAAAAACCTTGTGAAGGCACTATATGGTTGACTGATGTTAATTCACTGCAATTACTAATTAAAATTTTGGATTGAAAATTGTCAAGTTCAAATTCATTTTATTTTTCAGGAAAATGTAAGAAATATTTACCTGGTTGATTTTCAGGCTTTTTTTTTTTATTTACTTGTAAACGATCAGCACAAGGGCATGCACAACACAATATGATGCAATACATTAAAATATAACATATAATAAAATATTGTGAATTCTGTGAGCATTCTTTCTGTTCAGCAGGGAATTGATTTTAAAGTGCTACTTCTGACCTATAAGGCTTGTAGGGAACTTAATCTCTGATTACATCTGAGAGCTGGTGAAGTAGGTTAAAAACATACCTTTTTGATTTGGCTTATTCTTAACTGTTCAGCATTTTGTGACAACTTATGTTATGAAAGGCGCTATATAAAAAAAAGGTTGTATTGCATTGTAATTATTCTTCCGCTTTTAATATAGTTGCTTTTAAAAAGTACCAAAAAACAAAAACAATGCTGACTGTGTGCATTTATTTAATGTGTACTTAATAATTATTTCACTTCATTAGGTGACACCCCCCCCCCCCCCCCCAAAAAAAAATGTTGTTTTGTAATTTGAAACTTTTTAAAAGCCACCAGGGACTAAAAAAAATCCAACATATGTATATTCCTGAATTCTTCCCTAGTTTGCAAGAATTTAAAAACAAGAAATAAAAGTGACTCTTAAAAAGCTGACCCAATGTATTTATTTTTCTCTACATGGTGTAAGTATTTATATCACCTAATTACTGTTGCATCAAGCTCTGAATGTGCTCAGATTGCTTATAGCCTGACTGATAAATCAATGAAGCAATTATAATGGGGGAAATGACCTTTACTTTATGCATCAATAGATACAAAATGCCAGCAGCACTATGCCATGGCTTTATGTGAATATACTCAAGTCTATGTACATAACAAAATTCCCTCTACAACTATACAATATGTATATGTTTATTACTTTTAAAACCCCATAAGAACTGACCTATCACACAACAGAGCCAGAGCTTAACATAGCACAGCAACACCATTCCTTGTGATGCTGACAAACAAGAGATCAGGAATGTTTGTGTGTTTCCCACTGAGGCCCAAATACTTTATATAAATAAGAAATAATAAAAAAACAGTGTAAAATGGGCTGTAATGGCACATTATAACAAGCATCCCATCATGCTATATTCTGGACTTGGTTTCCAGTTTTCTGACAGCTCAGGAAACAGGTATCTACTATTTAAAAGGCCTGTATCATTTTTTTCAATAAACTACAGTATCTTCAGGTCCTCCAGTTCTCCGAGGTTTAATGCTGTTCAAATTGAACTTTTAACAACCCTGGAGAATAACCTGAAGATTTAGTTACATGAAGTTCATGATGGGAGTGATTTATGTGGAGTCTGGCTCAGTTAGCAAATCAGACAACAACTGGCAAAAACAACACATTGACTGAGACTCAAAACTGCCTCAGAGCACTTCCACACCTCTGAATTGATGCTGAGGGTTTAAATGAAAACACTTCCATGTTACATTGATTGCTTGTTTTATAGGCTGTTCATTCAAAAGAGGAGAAAGAAGGGGGAAACTGACCATTAACCTAGCAGGAAGCTACACATATGTAACTACTGCACAATATAAGACCCTACACATCCTCATATGCCCTTATATGTGAGAATTTAGTGCTTTGCACATTAGAGACAGTTAATAAATCCACATTTAGTATCCAATGATTATTCATGACACAATGATGGATATACAGCATTTGTACTGTGGCAGGGTCATTTTATTTACTGTGGCATTTACAACCAAAACAGTGTAGAGAGGTTGGAATATCTGCACAGATTAATTCATTTACCACCCCTTCTTAGACATTTTATACATGTAATCCTTTAAATATGTTAATTAAAAGCATTTTCTTTGCAAACATATTTATTATATTAAGTTCCTATATCTTCCAGTGAACGACAGAACAGATATAAATAAGGTTAATGCACTTGGGATGCAGCACTGGAAAGCTTTTGGTTCAACAGGAATGAAATCTGAGAATTTTCGACGAATGTAAACCTGTGTTCTTTTAAGTAGTTACATTGACATTATTAGACTACTGGCTAAGTAACGGAATCAAACAACAGATGCTCTAAAAAAAAGCCTGATGCCATACAATCCAAATAATATTCGATTCCCTCTAGTTAGATCAGGGTCATTGCATTCATTAGGTATTACACAGCATGTTTGTATTTTCATGAAATGTAGGGATTAGTATCTCCAAATGTTATTTAAATTGCAGTTTACTATTAGTATTTTATGTTTGCAATCGTTCGGAGTGGTGTTGGATTCTGTTCTAGTACAGGTGGTCGTACATACATACATTGTCATGAAACTTACTTTTAACATTATATAGATTAAGTTACTGATCATTTCAGATTCTGTGTCCGTCTGTTTGTAAATCCATCCATTTGAATGACATTTTTGAATATATGCTCTTACATAAAAAGGTTGCTTTGAGATCCCATAGAAAAAGAGTCAGATTGTACATGTAGGGCATCCTATTGGATATGTCTGTGGGGAATACTGCAGTAAATACTATAGTATAGTGTTCTTTACACTGGTGAATTTTGCAGTGTGCATTCTACTACATACAATGTTGTCATAAATTTGAATATGGGCATACAATACTAAAGTGAACTGGATTCTCCAAATCATAAACATTACAGGATATATACACACTTGACTGCCCTTTAGATGTGCTTTTAAATATTTATGTAACAGTAATCCATCCATTTCTCTGTCATTGATTGCCCAATAAACAACTACAAACTGTGAGACAGATCAGATCGAAATGAATTACCGATTTTTCTTAATTATTCCTATTTCTAATTATTTTATTCAATACATAATTCAACGTTACACTCAGGGTATTTTTACTACTGGTTCTGATAATACAGTAATACCAAATGACTAAAGATATATGCACTTCATAACCCTTAAGAATTTCTGAAATAGTGATTCAATAGCAGAGAAGCGCTTAGTTTTATATAAAGACATAAACCTATTTCAACACTAGACATGTGAACAACTATAATGTATTGGCTCATTTCAAAATGTCATTTCAGGGGTGGAAATAAGACTTCTATTGTATAGCAGTTTCACCTATTCCAGGTTTTATTACGAGCTTGGTTAACCACAGTGTAGCAAAACCAGGATTGGAAGAAACTTCTATGCAATCAGAGCCTTATTATTATCACTGCATTTACCATTAAAAATCCCTCTACAAAACCTAATAGTATTTAAGCATTTCCTATACCCAACTTTAGATGGTAAAAGTTGGAAATTTGAATTATGTTTTTAAGTTATGCAATTAAGTTATATTTTGAATTCCAAGATTGCTGCCCAGCAAATGCTAAATTATAAAACCTATCAAATGTATATAATGACATATCATTGCAATATTAGGTTATTGTGACACAAAACAATATTGATTGTTATTTATACACATATAGGTTCATTATTAGCAGATTTTTCCAAGTTTCTTGAACAGCAACATTTTAATGTTATTCTTCATTTCCATTTTTCCAATAATATGGTCTGATTTTTTTAAAAAGCACATTAGCATGCCATTACCGTGCCTGACCTATAATATAATTTCCTTGTGTGATTCGTAAAACCTTTCATTCAGCGATTCAAGAGCACTCTGTGTCATTAATTATGGCCCCCTGCAGGTAAAACCTAAACATTCAGTAAACAGGCTAATCTGATTACATCACAAGTACTGTGAAATTGTCACTTTTAGATCTCAGCACTAGTCTGCAGAGCCATGACCAGACATCCAAAGTTCCTAATAGACTTATACCTTTTTTGAATGATCTATTTTTTAAAGAAACAGCTTGAAGTGTAAGGCAAACCCATGCTGTCTACATCCAAAAATGCCTACACTACACTGTAAAAAACTAAATGTATTTCGTCTTTATCGGTCAGGTTTCTTAAGGATATTCATGGTAAACATACTCCCATTGTGTGTGGGCTGCACTCATGTCTTCTTTCTTACCACTATTTAATCAATTTTACCTAAGCTTGTTTATTTGTCTTATCTGACCCAAGGCTTGGAGCCCTGGTCTTCAATGAAACAGAAAACAATTATGGTCACAGTAAGAAGTTCAACCCTGCTAATGAAATGTGTGTCTGCTCTCGAAGAATGAACGAGAGTTCAATTTATGATGCTTTATTTCACTTGGTTTATGGCCAAAGGGGTAGATTTATAAGTGATTATATATATATCATTTTGTGACAAAGTCTTGCCTGTGTAGGTGGACTTGAACACAAATTGGTACGGGAGACAACACAAGAGTCATACAAGGTAAGTTCTTTTCAAAAAGGACAGTACCTGTATGTTTATTTTGGCACCGTTTCCAGTGAGCAGCATCATATAAACAGAATACAGTTCTTGGGTCACAAATCAGGTTCTCGTACACAAACAGGGTTTTACAGCCGACAGGGTAGTCAAAACGGTCCGAAGTCATACACTTAGCAATATCACCTTTTCTCTTGCAATTTCCCTGCCACAACAACAACCTTTTTTCTCCTTCTCCTCTATCACCATTTTGTTGTGAAAAGGCCTCTTTTACCTGGGCCGGCCACACCCTGTGCAGGTGTGCTGACCACACACTGTGTCCTTATATTGGGTTCTGGTAATTGTAGTCTTTTTGGGCCGCCATTTCGAGAGAGGAAACAACCATGTTAAAACCGCTGACCTTACGTACCTCTCATTGATCACTCTGCCCCTTGGTTTGTCACTAATATATATATAATATATATAAGTAATACAAGTATGACAACCCTACATGTATCTGTAATGTTATTGTTTTAAAAGGAACTGTCAAAGGCACCTTCCCTCTCTTGATGCTCCAGAAACAAAACAGTGATTCATCCACTTATATAACAGAATATATTGCACTTGAAAAAGTTTTTGGAATGCGCTTTCATGAAGCACTCACAGCTGATTACCATTATACCAAATATCGTTGCACTAGAACTTAACTTCTGATGCCTGAAATAAAGAGGGAATGCTCATCAGCTCTCGCTCACTCTAGCACCTATTTGTGTATTGGAGTGTTTTCCCACAGCGCGTCAGGGTGGCTTCTGTAAACAGCAGAAGTGCTACTACCTCTTGTCATCTTGCTGCAGTGTACTCCATTTTCAGTGGCTAATACTCATACTAACACGTAAAAGACCCCTTACAAATAGCTCCACAGATTATTCAATTAACACGCAGCGTCCTTCAAAACCTAAATAATTATAGTTAACATATAACTTTAATTACCTTTTTATTCCTGTGTTAATTATTATTTTTTAATTTCGTGTTCAATTATATATATATGAAGACCAAGGAGCTTTCGAAACAAGTCAGGGATAAAGTGGTAGAGAGGCACAGAACAGAAGAAGAGTACAAGAAAATTTCAAAGGTGCTGATTATCCCTCTCAGCATAGTGATGTCCATCATTAAGAAGTGGAAGATGCATCAAACCATCCCGACACTACCCAGATCAGGTCACCCTGCCAAACTGAGCAGCCGGGCAAGCAGGAAACTGGATCGGGATGTCACTCTGAAGCCAACAATGACCTTGAGATATCTGCAAAATTTTGTGTCTGAGATGGGAGTCAGTGTTCACACATCAACAATAAGCCAGTCCCTACACAAAGCTGGCCTGTATGGACGGGTGGCAAGAAAGAAACCATTACTCAAAATGCCTCATCTTAAAGCACGTATGGTGTTTGCAAAAAAGCATGTAGATGATACTGCAGACATGTGGAAAAAGGTTTTGTGGTCAGACACGACAGAAATTGAACTTTTCGGTCTAAATTCCAAGTGTTACGTCTGGCGCAAGCCTAACACTGCACATCACCCAGTCAACACCATCCCAACTGTCAAGCATGGTGGTGGCAGCATCATGTTATGGGGATGCTTCTCTTCAGCAGGGACTGGGGCACTTGTCAGGATAGAAGGGAAAATGAATGGAGCAAAGTACAGAAAAGTCCTTGAGAAAAACCTGCTGCCCTCTGCAAGAAAGCTGAAACTGCGACGGAAGTTCTCCTTTCAGCATGACAACGACCCAAAGCACACAGCCAAAGCTACACTGGAGTGGCTAAGGAACAAAGGTAAATGTCCTTGAGTGGCCCAGTCAGAGCCCCGACCTAAATACAATCAGAAATTTGTGGCATGACTTGAAGATTGCTGTCCATCAACGCTCCCCAAGGAACCTGACAGAGCTTTAACAGTTTTGTAAAGAAGAATGGTCAAGTATTGCCAAATCTAGGTGTGCAAAGTTGGTAGTGATCTATCCCAACAGACTCACAGCTGTAATTGCTGCCAAAGGTGCTTCCACCAAGTATTAACTCAGGGGGGTGGAGACTTATCCATTTATGATCTTTCAGTTTTGTATTTTTAATATATAATCTTTTTCTCAATAAAAACTTTTTTTCCCCTTAACAGTGTGCAGTATAGTGTGTAGATAAGTGGAAAAAATCCTCATTTAAATGCATGAAACTCTGAGGCACTGGCACAACAAAATGTGAAAAAAGTTCAAGGGGGTGTAGACTTTCTATAGGCACTGTATATATATATATATATATATATATATATATATATATATATATATATATATATATATATATATATATATATATATATATATATATATATATATATATACACACAGTATATTAAAGGTAGGCACTGCTGTAGATATTACAGTCTTTTATGTGAGGAAAAACAGATTAAGCTATTTTCCTCTTGAGTTAATATATTGCTAGGAAACCAAAAGCAATATGCCTTTCAAATCATAAATTATAGTGGCAATAACTGCTGTTTTTGCTTCTCTTGCATTTAAACCAATAATCTCTTCTGCTTTCTGTTGTCACAGAAGTTTATTACACTTGGAAACACTCAGTGGTGCAACTGGAACTATAAATTGATTCATTCTCAGTAGAAACTGGTAGTAAATGCCATTAGATAAAAGAGACAAGATTGCCTCACAATGCTGTATAATTTACAGTCCAAAAATCAGCACAATGTGAAAGAGCGATACATTCACAAAGCACTAAAACCCCCGACATTATAACAGCAGATATCTGCTAGATTTGAGATTTCATAAAAAACACTAAAGTAGCATTGTTACTGAAGCACAGACTCCAATTGCAAACAAATGGCTTTAAAGATATGAACTACAAACTGTCCTGAGTGAAAGGAAGAACAAACCCAATAAAGTTACTAAACCAAAAATAAGTATACCAGACATTTCATTTAGTGGCTTGTAAGTAGTCTCATGTTGTCTTTAATTTGTTTTAGAATTTCAATTCGTGTCTTTTTCCTTCACAGAAAAAATGCGCCAATGACCATTTGGAATAAATAACTTGGAGAATCTAGCCCATAGTCCGTGTAATAGCTGGTGCTCAGAATAGTCTAGTAGCGACAACTATCTATGTTATGTCATCACATTGCTGGAAGATTACTGAAATTAACTATGGAAATGATTTCCGTATGTTATTGAACAAGTGCAAATTGGCATTGGCATTGGCATTCGTATTTTGCATAATGAAAGTGATAGCATCAATGTAATCATGTTCAAGTATACACAATTTGAAGTGATATTTTAGGACACCTACAGTATTTTGTCTACTCCGACTAGCTAGATGTCTGACAAGAGCATGCTTTGTTAATTGTATTGATTTTAACTTTCTCCCTGTGTTGTGAGCTGTTCAAGGAATATAACAACCACTCAAATATTGTAAATGGCAAAGGTACAAATCAAACTATGTTGTGCTATGAATAGCATGCATTATTGTACCAAAGAATAACCCCTGGACAGTGACAACTGAATATTCTATTATACTTTTACTCTCAACAATTATACTTTTAATATATAACACATCTTAATAGTATCAAGTGCATGGACTGTAAGTGGGAACCATGAGTTCCAGCTCAGCTCCTGCATTACAGTCATGCCACTGTCTTTAGTGATAACTTCAAACATTAGCAATTCAAAGTTGTAAAATAAAAAGCCAGAACTGAAGCAATTCTGTTGGGACTAGATAACCAAGTTTCAATTATGACCACGTGTAACAGGGCGAGGTGCCCTGTACATTGATTTGTTTGATTTATGTTTAGAACGGGGTCTCCCCCTCCGCCCCTGTGCAGGTTACTGTTTTGTATTTATTTGTTTTTGTATTTATGTATAAATATAGCGGCAGAGCCGTGTTTAGTTATTGTATTTGACTGTGTGTTATTGTTTGTTTATGGATTTATAAATGTGATGGTGTGTGTTTTTGTTATTGTATTGTTTAGTAGTGTGGATGGGCCTACCCATCCACAGTAATTAAAAAAAAAACTTGTGAAGATTGTGGCCGAAGGATAAAAGAATAATTGCCAGCTAGTTAAACCCCTCGGCCACGGTATAAAAAGCCTGCAGCTCTCCATGTTCCGGTGGGTGTTCAGAGGAGGAACGAGAGCGAGCGGAGAGAAACAAAACTAAACTAAAATCTAGGAACAGTGAAGGCGATTTGCCCAGCCTGACCTGGATTATTTATTACTTTTGTGTTTGTGATTGTTTTGTTTAAATATTTATTTTGCCCTGTGAGCACTGTGTTTTGTGTTTGAACCTTTTATTTATTTTTGTATTATTTAAATAAAACGGCACAAGCGCCTTTGCCCTGTAACTGCAGTAGTACTGGTGTCAGTTTTTTTTGGTTCCTGCTTCTGGCCTGACGTCACCACTCGTCCACCCTGTCACACCATGTATAAGTATTTGTGTTCCTTAATTACACTTTTCAACATATTTGAACTGGAACAAACCCAGCCGTGGACGGTCTACAGTCAACAGTTACCATTTTGCCAACATTTGTTTGAGACAACCATCTACTATCACAAAATGTTTTAATCCCCCTCCTGAGAAAAAAAAAAAAAATGTCCTGCTGAACTTTTTGGAAGTGTTATATGCTGATGGTATGTATATAGATGTAACAGAAGAAGTGCTTTTTGCCACTAGGGATTAGAGCTAATCAGAAGTTATACAGTTAAATTTAGTTATAAAGCAATTGAACCCTTCTGAGAATTAACACAATTTTGGGGGCAATATCAATTGACAGTAAAAAATAAGTATAATGTGTTATTTAATTAAATCTACCAGCAGCTCTGAAATTCCTATGTGCACTTTTGAATTAAAACATAGAGAAATCTCAATTGAAAAGCCGTAATAAGCATGTCATTGCTAATTTTAAATTAGAAAACATTTTTGACATTCTGAATTGAATTCAGTATCATACTAAATGAATGCTTATCTAACTTTATGATGCAGAGACATACAGTAGAATACTCAGAAATGCAAATAAGGTATTGCAAGCATTGTGTTATAAATCATGCAGGCTCTGTACATTCACAGTTCAAAATAAGCAGAGAAAAGCATAGTTTTACCATAAAAGGTTTACCATTTGTTTGTAGCTTAATACATTGATTTTTATTTACATTTTTTTGTAATTTCAATATAGTGACTTAATAGCAGCATTCAGTGTTGGACCCTTATCAATGACTGTCACTTTGCCAAGTGGCAGTCATTACACTGTCTACACATTTATCAACCCGACTGCGTGTAATGAGAGCAGACAATGTGGAAAATGGTCATCCGGAATTGGACACACGTATACAGTATGTTGCTCTAAATAGTCACAATGACATTTGTTAGCAGAGCAGCAGGATATGGCTGAAGACCATATAGACTGATGTTTAAAGTGAAACAGTTCTGAACAGTATAAAGTACAAGTTTCCATTTGTTTCCTTGCCTGCAGCACAGCACAGTATGCATTAACAAACATGTTTTATTCATACCCAGAACAAAGGTGATGTTGATTAGCTATTTACATACTAACGTCTGTTTGACATCCTGATATATTAGTATAATTTGCTTCTAAATAATGTACGGATTATTATAGATGTTTGATTTGGTAATGCCTAATATTACAATTAACTGAGACACCGCTGCATTAGCTGCCCCCCAGTGCTTCAGTACCTCAGTGCACGCTGAGCCCTTGGTACTTCGGTGTCTCGCTGTGCAAGGTGTTCGGTGCAGTACTTCGGTGCTTCGCTGCGCATAGCGCCTCAGTGCATACGGTACTCAGTGCACGTGGTGCCTTGATACACTCTGCCAGTAGACAGTGCTCCACTCCACTGTAGGCTACGAGCAGCCCCGGTTGTGTGACTGCACGTAGTCCAGGCTAGACACCCTTGTCCAGTTGCTGGGATCGAGCCTGTGTGAAACAGCTCTCGCTCAAGTTTTCTGGAGTTCCCCTGCAATTTTATTGCTGAAAGCTGTCTTGCCACTTCCCTGGAATCAGAAACTCCGCTTCTGTGAACTCAGCTATAAATGCTGCACAACTGCGCTGTGTTTACTCTTTTACTTTTCAACAGCCTACATTGCTTTGTGATTGTAGTCTGCTTTTCTAACCTTACAACGCTTGCTGTTTTGTGTTTTCCTCTGCTATTGCAACTAAAAAAAAAAAAAAAGAGACACATGATCCTCCACCGGACCCTGGCTCTGCCACGCCCCGCTGTGGAGTTGACTCCGCTGGATTGTTTCGGCCCGCCCTCTCAGTGCGCTTAAAGATTCAGTTCACCCGCGTTGCCGTGGTGTCTGTTCTATTTACCCTCACAGCTTTGCTGTTGTGTGCGTGTATGTATTTTTTTTCTTTTACTGCCTTGCAGTTTAAAAAAAAAATACAAGTATGATTCCTCCACCGGGACCCAGCCTACTCAGTGCGCATGGATCTCCTCAGTCAGATGCAAGGCACCCCTGGCACCCAGAATCGGGCAGACTCCAATTGTGGGTCTGGCCCCTGAATGGGACTGTCTGTCTGCCTTAGTACACTGCAGAACACTAGGGCCTCCTCCACAGGAGCATTGCATGCCTATAAGTGGAAGTATTTTCAAAATTGGTGCATGACCAGAGATCATGACCCCAATTATTGCCCTATAGCAACTATTTTGCAGTTTCTACAAGATCGTTAGAGGTGGGTCGATCCACCTCTATGTTGAAAGTGTATCTAGCAGCCATATCTGCATGCCATATCCCCATTGACTCAGTGTCCCGTGCTCTCATATACTAGCGACCCGTTTCTTGAAGGGTGCTCGGCGGTTACGCCCTCCAAGGAGGGTCATTCTCCCCCAATGGACCATTGATATTGTACTGGAGGCTCTCACGAAGGCCCCGTTTGAACCCATACACTCCATACAGTTGAAGTATCTGTCTATGAAGACAGCCTTTCTCTTGGCTATCATCTCTGCAAAGCGGGTCAGTGAGCTACTGGCGCTGTCAGTGCACAGCTCCTGTATGCGTATTTGGGACGATGGCAGCAGGGTGTCACTGCATACAAACCCTGCTTTCCTCCCAAAGGTGACCACAGCCTTCCACATGAACCAGTCTGTGGAACTAGAGTCTTTCCATCCACCTCTGTTTTCTTCAGAGGAGGATAGGAGATTGAACTTCCTCTACCCGGTGACAGCGTTGAGGTGTTACGTGGATAGGACAAGAGCTCTGCGTCATTCTGACCAGTTCTTTGTCTGTCACGGTATACGGACCCTAGGACAGCCCCTCTCGAAGCAGCGACTGTCGCACTGGATTGTGGTCATAGTCTCGACTGCATATGATAGTGCCAGCTTGCCCCCACCTGGGAGGGTAGCCGTGCATACTACCAGAGGGTTGGCTACATCTTGGGCCCTCTTCAGAGGGGCCTTGCTGTCTGATATCTGTACTGCAGCTAGCTGGGCTACACCACATACTTTCTCCAGGTTCTATCGCCTCAACGTGATAGATCCTTCCTTGCCTTCATTAGGCACGAAGGTCCTTGAGGTTGCACGCTCGCACCGCTAACCTTGGGTTATGCGGTTCTGAGGCGTCCCTCATATGCTGCCGTTCCGATCAGTGCTTCTGTGGGCTGACTGTTTAATCCCTCGGTAGGTGGGACCGATGACATCACCCCAGGAAGGGGCCTATCGGCAGCTCTGATATAAAGAGCTCAGTGAATACTTACCAATAGGAAGGCATATCCCATAAGTAATGTTTTGGTGGCCGTCTCCTTTTTCAGGGAACCAGGGTTATGGTAAGTAACCAAATGTTTTGAGCCATCCCTTTGTCTCTTATTGACATTCTAAGACACAAAGCTGTAATCCATTACACCTCTTGACAATCTAAGGATCAACCTACAATTACAGACTAAAGGTTCTATAAAGAAAGACTGTGATGAAGTTGAGTAAAAATTATTTGTACGCAAGAGATATAGCAAGGAGTAAAAGGGTGAATTTCCTAGTTGCATTGATAAAGAAGATAGGAAGATAGGAGAAGTAATTAATTTATCTGTGCGTCGGTTTAGAATTACAGTGTACACAATCCTGCAGCTAGTGTGCAAGCACATCCCAGTCCATAATATTCTCCCATAGAGTAACTACTGGGCTGTGTTATGATCATCCACATTTGCAGTAGAACAATTTAGAACCTAATATTTCTGTTTAGTGCAAACCCTTGTAAAGCTCCCGAAGCTTACTAAAAGCTCTAAAATATATTCAGTGCTTTGATCTCAGCATACCAATAGCTTACATTTTTAAGATTATTATTATTATTATTATTATTATTATTATTATTATTATTATTATTCATAAGAAAGATCACTGGTCACAAAAGCTTTTTACTATTCTTAGCAGCCCTATAATGCAAAACCCTACAGATCAATGTAGAAATCATATTTAATTCACAATAACAATGCATTATAAACTAAATCATATACCACCTTACAGAAACTGAATACATATTTCTGTTTTAATGGAAAATAGCACTGAACTTTTAGAATCCAGGTAGCAGATTGTATGACAAACAAGCTTTTGTCATCCAGATTTTTTTCAGGGTTTTTTTTTTTGTTTTGTTTTGTTAACTTTAAAAATGTTGCATATTAAATTTACAGTGTACAGCTTGTGAATGCAATAATACATAGAAATGTATGTTTACCATATAGTTGCCACTTTATTATTAATTATTAGTATTATTAATAGTAGTAGTATTGTTATTAATATTTAAAAATTAATAACCGTATTTGTTTCACTGGGATTTTGTGTTTGTGATTTGTTTTGTTTAAACCCTTTTTATTTTGCTCTGTGAGCAGTGTTTTTTTGTATAATCTTTATTTATTTTTGTTAATAAAAATAGCGCCGCAGTGTGCTTTGCACCCGATTACCTATGTGTGTGTTTTCGGTTCCTGCTTCTGTCCTGACATCACCACCCTCAGCCATCCTGTCACAGGGTGAAATCTCCTTTTTTTGTTTGTTTTTACTATAATCCACATTGAAAATGTGCAGCCCATTTTATAACTTTACTAACTTTTGTTCACAGAGAGTTATGGAGTTGGATGCCAGCATGCGGCCTGTAAAATATATCTTAATTGATGAGGCAGGTTTTAATTTGTGCAAAAGGTGCGCCAATGAGGCAGGAACATAATTGGACAGCATGCCACCATTAACATACCTGGACATAGCACAGTGAACATTACCATGTGCGCTGCTATATCTGAAGAAGGGGTCATTTCCCGCTGTCCTGTGATTGGTTCATATAATACAGAGGCTCCTAGTATTTCTTCAAACACTTCATACTCAGCTTGCCCAGCCCCGTATAGACAACCAGGGAAGCAGGGAAGGAGGAGAGCCCACACAATTTGTCAGTTTTTATTGTGCACTGCGGGTGCAAAAGTGGTTTGACACACGATCATTTGTCATTAATCTTTCTTCCTCCCTACTCCACCTTCCTCAACCGAATTAAGGAGTTTTTTTCTCCTGTTGATGAAAGGTATATGATAAAATGAAGGTCAAAAACTGGTATTAACTGAAAGGACTGAAAGTTTTGCTGATACTGTTTTGACTTAAATACATAATGCAAACATTGATACACTTGGTGTATTGATGTTAGCATTATGTTTTGCAAGATGTGTGAATTATAGATTTGACAAACTTAGTTAATTTTGCAAATGTGTGAAGTGTTTTTGGTATTTGAGTTAAATGTTTGACAAAATATCTGCTCCTCATTATCTTAATCACAGTGGTATTGGTACGATGCTGCACGCACGTTACATTCTTAAAGAGTCTTGGGTGATTTTACAGTGTAGAAGATGTCAATCCAACAGGAAGCTTTCAATTTCTGGAATTCCACATTAAAAACATTAAAATGCTCATATCACAAAATAAATATCAAACATATTGTAAAATATAAGGATGGTAGTAGCTAGTGTAAACACAAAGCTTCAGAAAGACATGTGGAAGACCATAATTAAACCCAAGCTTCAAGTAATCTATTGAAGGCTGAGTTCAGAATTAAACAGAAGCCAAAACACTAACAACATCGATTCAATAAGGCCCCTCTTGGAGTTTTATTACATTTTCCAACACATTTAACCTTGTTTTCCAAATTCTCAGCAGTGCACGTGAGGACATTTTGGATTAACAATCAAAAGCAACATTTGGGATACACGGCAGACAAGAGCACACTTAAAAAGTAGAATCAGTCTTGCTGACAAGAATTTTCATGGGCAAATGATATATTTGTGGAATAAACTGGCCTTTAAGCAGACTATACAAGGATGTTCACTTCAAACTGGCATTTGAGGGCTTCACTACTGGCACCCGTGCTCACTCTTCCTGCCATGCAAGCAAACAAACTAACCAGCAAACTAAGAACATTCGATCAGTACTGTCCCACCTATCAAATATTTGGTATTGTACTCTGTACAGTAAACTACATTAATTACTTTGTTTTGAACCAAGGCTGCTAAAATGTAAACGTCTAAGCCGTAGTAAACAGATTGTGATGTTTGTGTTCTGCCTTATATCAAGAATGCCAGTGCTAGGAAAATGCTACTATGAGGCAACAGAGAGCCATGATCATACAGTCTTATAACACTTGTACAGTATAAAGGGCTGCCTGCCCACCACTATTTGGTTATTGTGAATGCTGTGGAAGCCACTATTCCAAGGTATTTATCTTAATCAACCACATCCCAAGAAAATAACCTCAAAAGTCCCTGAAACTTCAATTTTAATACTTATACTACATTTTTCATTTCACCCTTTTATATCTTAGCTTAACCCTCCCTCTGTGTCTCACCCAGTAACATACAGCACACACACACAGACGCGCACACACACACACACACACACACACACTCTCTCTCTCTCACACTCACACACTCTCACACACACACAAACTCTCTCACACACACACACACACACACACAATCTGGTTGCCCATGATTTTTTTTTTTATAACAAGTGGTCACCTTGCTTTGAGCATGAAGTCCATTTGTCATCTCTAGAGCTTCACAACAATGGGCCCATCAGTTTGCATTTGTTGAACACATTGAAAAGACTTTGGAAAGACATTAGGTGATTCTCAAATGCATTGAACTGTGCTTTCCTTATCAAACCCTGGGGACTTAAGGCTGAACCAGCACACATTCATCTGGACTCCTCAGCGCTTCATTGCTAATAATGCAGACTGTACAATTAATAAATAATTAGAACATAAGTCTTAACACTAGAAAAGCACAGGTCAGCCGCTTCTTACTGACTGATTTGAAACCCTGCCAGTATCTTAAATAATCTATTGTGGCTTTCACTAAAAGCCAAACCATGTATTAATAAATGAACCTCAGGAAGAACACTGTTCTGTGTATAGAGCATCTTTACACCAAATAATCTGAGTTCTTAGTCTGTTATCATTCCTGCATTTGAGCTCAAATGTAACCTGAGCACTGGCTCCATATACCTTGAAATCTACCCAAATGAGCTATTACCGTATGGTCAAAATATCAACAAAACTAAAACTATAGGGCACACTGAAATATTTAATTGACAGGAATAATGCAGACAACAATATGCATTGTAATTCTTGTAAAGACTATAATATAAACTCTTCACAGAAAGAATTCAGGGTAAGTTTGATGAATGAGAATCCAGATGAATGATGACAACATCATTTACATCCTCCACTTAAAAGCTACACTGCAGCTACACTGTAACTTGTTAAATACATGTTGTTAACATATGATGTTCCATCCTGACGATCAAAGTATTGTGTTGTAAGAGCATGGAGTAAATATTAGTAAACAGTAACTGCAATCTAATTTTGTGTAGTTAATGTACTTGTATTTTGAAATGTACCCAAAAAGTGTTCTAACCATATAATGTGAGTGCTTTCCATGCCTATTAACAGTGGAGATGCTCAAGTAAAAGTGATTTTACTCAATCTCCTCTCATTTATTTTGTTATTCATACTTTTTTTGTTGTTTTTTGGCAACTATAGATACTGTACATGCTGTTACTTATTCCTTCAAAGAAATAACAGGATTTTATTTTCCGGCGAGATATTTTAGACATAGGGTCTATGGTGAACGTTTTAGTTCCAAACCTTAATTGAGTAAGGACCAGAATAGGGGTAGCATTTCAGAAAACCACTTATTCAACTGGGTAGTCCCAGCAATAGCACCACTGGTATACTGTACCTAATAGAGAAAAGATTAAAGAAAGTTGCTGTGAGTAGCCACTTTTATTTATGCTGTTTCTAGTCTTCAGTATTGTTATTGATCCGTCTAGCTGTGAAAAACTTATTTTCATCATTAGCTTTAATGTGGAGAGCAGACCTAGACCTTTTAAATATTTTGTGTTGTTCTCAGAATGTTGCTATGTATGTAAATTAGGATATAGACGAGGGCTGCTGATTTTGCCCAGTATTTGTGATTAGGTTTATAAATGGATTAGTACTGCAAACACGTTGCGGTGGTGGATTGGGCATTGTTTTGGGTTTGTCTAATTAGGCACCATCACTGTCAGATGCCAAACAAGTACTGCATAATGGGTGTTTACTGCATCAAGCTAACGTAGGTCAGCGCTTGCTGAGCTTGCTGCAGTCAGTAAAGGGCTATCTGTGTTCAACCTGCTTTTTCTTAAGCCTCTCCACAATACTTTATTCATATATACAAGAGAGGGGGAGAAAGAGAAAGAAGAGTACATTAAAAAGCTGTAAAATTCCACTGAGGCGATCTGATGGATAGATACCAATCCCCATCATATCCTTGAGATGATAATGTATAATATGTACTGTTTACCAACTTTTTGCATTTCAGAATAAACCCAGTAGTAAACCTACAAACTTGTATGCAAAGTGTAATAATAAAATAAAACATGGCCTACAGAGGTATTGTAAAGTATATTAAAAGCAAACCGTGGTATACTATGGTAAAGGCTTATTATAACTATTAGTAAAGCATATGGAAACTGCAAAATTACTGAAGTAAACTTTTATAAAGGATGTGTTGTGCATTTTTCTTGGAGTCACGATGCCTAAGTAAAATTCAGGAGTCCCACACAACCAGTAAACTGAGCAGAACTCCCAAATTCCAAGCTATTGGATGTCTGCAGAGTGCATGGTGTCCACAATGAAAAAACGAAATTCATGGTCCAATAGAAAAATAAATATATTCTCATTTACACAGCTTCAAGCTGTGTTTTTAATGTACAAAAAAATTATTCCTGTCACACTGATGGCTAATTTACCATTTCATGACCCCTCCTTTGTGACAAAACAGTCATATGGGCTTCAATGGAAAACTGGTTCTGTCCAGAAGACATTTTTACATTAAAAGTAAGTACATAATAATGCAGTTCAACAAACATAATATGCATGTGTGGGAGAAAATGAGTGTGGATTTCACTCTTCTGGGTGGCATGAAAGGTTTATGTGTTTTATATAAGTTTGTAAAAATAGCATGCAGTGCATTACATCATACCTTTTCATCATCCTCTGTGAACAGGGCACCCCTTGGATTTTTATTAATGGCCTGAGCAACTCCAATGATCTCCCCATCACTGTTTCCAATAGGCATGCACAGCAGGGACTTGGTCTTGTATCCCGTTAGCTTATCAATTTCGTTACTGAAGCGACGGTCCTATGAACCATGACAAAAAAAAAAGAAACAAATATTAAGACAGCTTCTTTATTCAAACACATGTCTACATTCAACATCATACAAACAGGATCTTTGTGTCACAATGGGTAATTTGATTCCTTCAGGTATAAAATTAGGAACCAAACACCGACTGTGAAATATAACTGTAACAAATGTATCGTGCAGAAAGACTACCGTAAACTTTATTAATAGACTGTACTTTTATTTGGCCTCATGACAGTATAATGTCATATGTTCATTTGTGTATGCCTCATACAAGTGGATTCTAAGATTGCAGTTATGGTATATTGTATGTAGTTGTGACACTCAAGGGGTGTACTAAAGCCATAACTCATTCTGCAATAACCCTATAGATAAATTGATACTCTTGATAATGATCTCTATACAACCCCTGCTTTAGATTGGGTTTGCTTATAAAAGCATCTCTATTAAGATGCATTGCTTTAACAAACAAGTTTGCTTGCATTTGAACTTACCAATGGTCATATTTATTTTCAGCTCAAATTATTTAACATTTCTCCACACACCTTCCCAGAGAAGTCATAAACCAACCTTTGGGGCATGCATCATTTAACAATATAATGTTCCTTAATTTTTGGTTCAGAGAAAACCTTAAAAGGACATACAAATGATTTACATAAAATACATAATCCACCTTTAAAGTCGAATCGGCCGTTAAAGTCGAAAACAGAAGGTTTACTAATAGAAAGAAAGGTCAAAACAAACTAAATCCTCATCACAAGGAGGGACCAGTTCTTTATTGTTCGAATTTAAATGGTCTTTGGACATAAAAGAATATCACTGGTATGAACTGTTAAATGGATAACGCATTAAATAAAAACTTCAGTAATTATAATAATAGTGACCGTTTACTATCTAAATACAAGTCGCCCCCTGCTGACAAGTTTTAAACAATACTCCTGCATAAAATACAAGTCATTCCTGGTGTGCATTTTTAACATCCTACTGAGCAAGTTTTGCGTTCTGTGGGTCGCTAAATCGCCCAGCTAAATTTGCAGTCAGGTCATTTTCAACACCTGACGATTTAACTTTCCTCATTTCGTTAATTTTTCCACGATGTGTATAAATTAGATGAATGATCATTACCTATTTTCTGTGCGTGTCACCTCATTTGCTAGTTCTGATATTTTATTGACACCTCCTTTCTTTTGGAAATGCCTGCTGTTATACCTGCATCATCAATACTAACACTGACAAAACCATCTTGCGTTTCTTTTTAATTTTTAAAGGGCACTTCATATTACCAATAATTCCAAAAGAGCATCTGTCGTCTGTCTATGCAGATTATTCTTATTATATTATCTAATTTCCAGATGCAATATTGTTGTGAGATACATCAGACATTATCCTAAACATTTTTATTTATGTATTATTATTAGTAGTAGTAGTCGTAGTAGTCGTAGTATAATAATAATAATAATAATAATAATAATAATAATAATAATAATAATAATAATAATAATAATAAAAACTTGTCATGGAGGTGCTTCAAAACTTTAATATTGTACAACAGTACAAGATTAACAATATTAATGTGACACTTCAATTTAGCCTAATGTGCACTAAGAAATGGACTGCAGAGGCAGTGTTTGTTTAGATTAAACACAGGTAGTTCATCTTCTGGAGAAACAAGATGGTACTGCTACTACAACATACAGCTGATGGAGGTTAAATTACATACAGTACTCAAGCTCTACTAGCTTGGAATGAGTGTGTTGTTATACTGTAGATATGTGGAACTTATATAGAGTTGGCACTTACAACCTCAGTTTATAAAGTAAGAATAAAACTATAAAGATAAAACGAATAACTGGTATGATCTTTAAAAACACACTACGGCCTACGTGTACTCAACTTTATGTACTGGTGTGTGCATGTTATCATGCTGTAAACGTCTATGCAATGTACACTGTAAAACCAAATGTTTAGGAATAAATCATACATCTTATGGAACAGATTATAAACACATTTTATTATTTATTTAAATTATTTCTATTCGAATACAAAAAAATAATAATAAACATTACAGTCAATGTAAAGTATATATAAAAAAAAAATCGATTGCAAGATGTATGTTCAATTCTTGAAAACTTACCGTGTAATCTATATTTTTTATTAACTTTGATGGTTTTAAAACAAATTAGGAAAGAGTATTCTTATTGTAATTCTTAATATTAATAATATGTTCTTCTTGTGCTTTGAATTGTTTAACAGCAGGTATCCCTCAGTATTATTGCGGAAAACGCTATACCGTATAATGTAATGAAACGTACCTGGTAGGCATCTGGTATATTAACCGTTTCCCCATGCTCAGCAACATATCCAATTATTCCTTTTCCCCAAGGCACCTGAACTTCATCCGAGTTATCCGTACTCAGAGAAGGCAGCACTGTGGCCCCAGCGTGCACATCAAAGAATTTAGACACCAGAGTTCTCTTATTGGCGGGGCCTTCCACCAGAAACAAGGAGCAACGGTCAGCATCTACCATGATGCAGACAAAAACGAGGATTTTGTAGCTGAGGCTAGTTAAATCCAAATCATTGGAAATGTCTTTCACCAGTTCAAGAAAGAACTCCCTTTCGTTATTGTGCTTGAGATAGTATTTGAAATCAATCGCCGTGGAAGGATACTGAGGTATGTTGACTCGAGATTCCAGAAGAGCACTCAAGATGTGGGCTGTAGTTGGGGGCAAGGAGCTGGCTTTCCGCAGGAGAGCTCTTCTTCTCATGCTTGTCAGGGGCTCCTGTGCCCTGGAGTTTTCGTCGTATGTCCTGTTAGCATGCACGGCTTTGGACCTCGCAAAAGTTTTCCTCAGTTCCTTCTGTGAGGGTCTTCTTTGTAGACCATCACCCCTGTGGATCCAACAGCCCTTGCTGCTAGCAGTACTAACACCGGTACTACCAGTACTTCCCGTTTTGTCGATGTCAGTGCTCGGATTTACTGGTGTTTTATTCACCTGATGATTTTTGAGCCATTTCTCAACCATGCTATGTTTGCCCTTCCTATTCAGGTAGTCTTCGAATAACTCTGGATGTTTGTCGAGAAAACTTTCTACATCAGAAAAGTCCATATTTGGAACAGACATATTTGCAATGCCGAAAATCCTCTCAAACTTTTAATTAACATAAACGCATGGTAAGTATTCAAATCGCAACAACACAAAATAATCCACTTGCGTGCATTTGTGCATTTTAATGCAGAAAAACGCCAGTGTCTTCAGTGCTCCATTGAAATAGATAGAGGAAACGGTTCTCGTCAGCTTTCCGCTTGTTTGTTCTCAAACATTTCTTTGGCTTACACACAGTACACACAAATGACAGCCCAACGCTCTGCTCTTGACAGAGAACCCTTGCGCGCGGATGCTTTGTATAGCTCAGCAGCACAGACAGCGAACGAGGCCCTCCCCGAAACAGTAGTGACGTTCCATGTAGGTAGGTGGGTTTGTTCTGCACACACTTAACCCCTCCCCTTAACACATCACATTCATTATTAGGCTACCTTTTCTAACATTAGTTTTTTTTCTTCAAATAAATACAAATAGACATGTTTAGACCATTCTTGGCATAGGATATTCAGCACTGACAAAATTGCCTGTACAGCTGCCTTCCTGCTTGTATTGCATTCCTTGGGATTCCATATGATAAATACATGTATGGAAGAATTCATTATTTACACCGTGTAACAATATTTTTTTTTTTTTTTTTTTTTTTGACAAGTGTTAGTAAGTGTTATTTCCTAATTGCTTATGCCTCAAAAGTATAGAAAATGGCTATTATTCCTCACAAACTTTGCTTTTGTGACCAGGACAGTGATATTTTGAAATTTACCTATTTTCCAGAACATTTCAGATAGATTCAGTGCTGAGTAAACTTGGAGTAACTTCTAGAACTTTCTAGAACTTTCCAGTAATATAAATAGTAGTATAAATACAGGGGCCTTAAGCCCACCAGTCCAGTTTAGTTCCAGCTGCCTAAGTGGATACATATCTGCATTTTTCTGAGATGGCATCAAGAGGCTGCAATGGTGGCATTCCTGATGGGTCTCCAAGGCGGTTTTACCAAGTTTCCCTGCTATCTTTGCCTTTGGGACAGCAGGGACACCAAGGCGCACTACCACAGGCGGGACTGGCCACAGCGGACCGAGTTCTCTGTGGGGAGGAACAACGTCAAGTGGGAGCCACTGGTGGACCCCCGGAAGGTGCTGATGCCACCACTGCACATCAAATTGGGCCTTATGAAACAATTTGTCAGAGCTCTAGATAAGGAGTCGGCAGCCTTCAAGCACCTTCAAGACTTCTTCCCTAAGCTGTCTGAGGCAAAGGTCAAAGCTGGTGTCTTCGTCGGACCACAGATAAAGAAGATCCTGGAGTGCAATGAATTCCCCAAGAAGCTCAATAGTAAGGAGAAAGTGGCTTGGAACAGCTTTGTCGCAGTGGTTCGGGGCTTCCTGGGCAATCACAAGGCCGAAAACTATGTGGAGCTGGTTGAGACTCTGGTGAAGAACTACGGCACAATGGGCTGTAGGATGTCCCTCAAAGTCCATATCCTTGATGCTCATCTTGATAAATTCAAGAAGAACATGGGAGCGTACTCGGAGGAGCAAGGCGAGCGCTTCCACCAGGATATACTGGACTTTGAACGCCGCTACCAAGGACAGTATAACGAGAACATGATGGGAGACTACATTTGGGGGCTGATTCGTGAAAGTGATTTACAGTATAATCGTAAATCTCGAAAAACTACTCACTTTGAAATCTTTTGTAGTCATTTTTGTATTACTTTAGTATAAATACATGTTAATTTGGATTCATATGTTGTTTTTTTCGGACTTTATGTGAACGAAAAGACACAAATTCGCCCGTTTTCTCATTGGAAATAGGTAAATTTCAAAATATCACTGTCCTGGTCACAAAAGCAAAATTTGTGGGGAATAATAGCCATTTTCTATACTTTTGAGGCATAAGCAATTAGGAAATAACACTTACTACCCAGGAACAAAAATTGTGTTACATAGTGTTATCAACATTATATCTCACAAATGCACATTCGTTTATTTCAATATATTTACACAGGTAGATCGTGGATAGTTGTCAACTGAGAGATTGCATGTAGGCTATATTGTATTGTAATATGCAATGTTTAAATTATTCAAAAGAGCAACAGCTGATGAATATGTATATTAAACAAGTATGCAACAGTTATTAGGCTTCTACAAAGCGTGTCGGGATTTTAAGGTCGCATTCTATATTGTGAGCGTTTATGGATAAGAAGCATTAAGCTGGTCGAACTGTTGAGTTTAACTGAATGAATCTATTCCTTGAATTATATAATGTATATCTTACAGTACGGTGACCTCAGCAAAACGTAATCAGCCGGTTCAGTTAAAGCGCATCAGGAAATAGAGCGTATCTGTAAAATGAGCGTGTCTTCGTTTCTGCATGCACTGATGCATCATGCATGCAAGTTTTTATTTTTTCTTTACGCATCCTACGCCATTGAACTAAACGAAAAGCGGGAGTTAAGTGCACTACTGTTTTAAAATGAACGCAATATTACTTACACCACTATAAATGGTTTAAGTAGTAAATAATCATACAATATTCAATCCACTTTTGCGTGTTTGGACAATTTTCTTATGATCTACACAGCAGTGGCATACATAATACATCATTCATCTCTATTTACAAGTCTCGCCTTGCGCCCTGTGTATGCTGGGTTAGGCTCCGGCTCACCGCGACCCTTTAAAAGAGTAAGCGGTTAATGGTAATGAATGGATGGATGGATCTCTATTTACACACAGCAGTGGTGGAATTAGAATCTCAATAACTAGTACTGTAATTTGATTAAGATGGTAGTCTTAAACTAGGCAATAACCGTTGGTGGGTAATACATTGAAATTGGATTGTAAATAAATATCAGAAAATAATAAAATGTACATCATAATAGGCAATAGTGGAAATGTACCAAGTAGTGTCCAAAGATGACAAATCTCTATCAAACTTACTAGACTGAAACTGGATATACAAAGAATATACTTCAGCATAAGGATACCTTATTACAAGTATATCATTTCCAAACAGTACTGATGAAACAGTTCATGTTTCAAATGCAGTTATACAGTATTCCCTTACTCTGGAAGTTACAGTATGTTACTTCAGTTCAACACTTTAATATTTGTTCTATCTAATGTGGAGATCATTTGTGTCTGGTTGTCCTTGAAATGTCCAATTTCTTTACCCCAAGTGGACTACACTAGAGTACTGTAGCACAGGACCTCAACACACACCTTAGCTGACCTGCTCTATCCAGGGTTGGTTGTGGTATGTAGGTTTCACCTTTTTATTTCCTCATTCCAAAAGCACGTGATTTCCATGTTTGTCTTATAAGAAAGTTTACAAACGACAGGAGGCCATTCAGCCTATCTATACTTGTCTTATAATTGTATGCTTATTTCAGTATTACTGGCTATTATATGATCTGGTCTATAAAGGTAGTACGAAGCAGGTGGACCAAGCACAGTTGAAAGATCACGTATCTTGTGATTTCTTTGGAATCAGAAATTACTCAAAAGGAGCTGGCCACTAGGATTTTACAGGTACATTCTAATACAGAGAAAAGCAATATAAAATTGAATACGCCCTATAGCCAGGAGGTCGCAGGTTCGAGTCCAGGGCACAATTGGCCAGGGGGGGGGGCTTAGGTCAGCCAGGGTGTCCTCGGCTCATCGCGCACCAGCGACCCTTGTAGTCTGGCCTGGCGCCTGCAGGCTTCCCTGTAAGCTGCCCAGAGCTGCGTTTTCCTCCAACGCTGTAGCTCTAGGATGCCTTCATAGTAAATCTGCAGCCTGAAAAAAAGTGGTCAGCAACGGCACACGCTTCGGAGGACAGCGTGTGTTCGTCTTCGCCACTCCCAAGTCAGCAGGGGTGGTAGCGGTGAGCTGAGCCTAAAAATAATTGGATATGCCAGCCAAATTGGGAGAAAATAAAAAAATAATTGGCAATTACTAAATTACTAAAAAATTGAATACTGGAGAAAACAAAAGCATGGAGAATGCAAAAAAAATAAAATATAACTACGTTAACACGGTGCATTTAATCTGGTTTATTATATTATTATTTAGCAGACGCCCTTATCCAGGGCGACTTACAGTTGTTACAAGAGTTCACATTATTTTTACATACAATTACCCATTTATACAGTTGGGTTTTTACTGGAGCAATCTAGGTAAAATACGTTGCTCAAGGGTACAGCAGCAATGTCCCCCACCTGGGATTGAACCCATGACCCTCTGGTCAAGAGTCCAGAGCCCTAACCACTACTCCACACATGTTCAGGTATACCAAGAAAGTTAAGTGTGAACAGTACTTTGAGTGGGGTAAAATGGGCAATACAAGCACTGCTGTGTTGGAGGATGGTATATATTTATATTTAATTATAAATATTATATTTAACTACATTCATACAATTGCACCAGTTTAACACTTACCTTGCCATTATTTCCTTTAACAGTTCAATTTAAAAGCAGTAGAGGTGTAACACCCTATTTAAATGTCCTAAAAATGCACATTCTGAAATGTGGTTGTGAATGATGTGAATAGTAATGACTTGGTCTTAACATGTGCTGATTGCACATTGTATAGTGGATCTAGGTTTTGTTAATCTAATCATTTTTCTCAAGATCTGCCTTCGAGTTTGTTTGGAGAATTCAAAGTAGAAGGATGGAATAGACTTCCTCATTCCGTTCAAATCACATGACTGTGTGACCTTTCAGCCCCACCTGGCAGAGTTGAAAGGTCATATTGTCACAGGACTCCAGACAAACTCACAGCCTGGTAAAGTCAGATTTAAAGAAAAAATGGGAATAACCATTGGAGCAAAGAAATCTGGGAACCACATAGAATGATTATAAACATAACAGAATAAAAACATAAACAAGACATAGGAAATTAAGCTATTGTATTTTATAATTATCTTTAGCACTGCAGGAAATCTACTCTTTTTAAAGTGAATAGCAAAATAATTCTGCCCGTTTTCCTATAGTATCACTGGATTTCTCCTCTAAGTAAAGACGAGCAAATCACATTACCCAAGATATGGTAATAAAGTATCTGTCGTTGTCTTATACCAGATACATCGGTGACCTTCAATTGACATGCACATTACACAAAGAATAGGTTTAAAGGTGTGCTCATTCCATTAGAGTTTCCATTGACAAGACTAAGGCTTCTGACAACCATTCTAAACAGGCCACACCCAACTAATTTAAAACTGGTTTCACACCCTCACATGTTGGGAACTACCACTAAAAGGTTACAACAGTTTTCCCCAGGAGTAAGAAGCTAGATAATAGGTTTCTGAATGACCTCTCAAATGTATCAAGGTACTTCTGCCAAATCACAATTTGAACTACTGTGGCATTCTCTAATTTTCTAACTTGGAGAGAGGACCTAACAAATTGTGCTCTTTATTACCAAGGTCATACAATGGGTTGAAATAATTGCTTTATAAAATAAAAAAAAAATCAGATAAGTAGAATTTACAGTTTAGTAACTAATTACACTCTTCAGATAAAAAGCCTTAAGCACATGCATATTGGTATTCTTATCTGTCTCAATTAAACCAAGCGATCTTGAGCATAAAATTGCTTTTATTTGAGGTTCCAGCAACAAAATGGTCATTGCAAGATGCCAAGAATGACACAAGGCCTCAACAGTTTAAAAACCATGTTACCACAGATTATTAAAGGGACAGCATATTACAGCAATCTGTACACTGAAATTAAATTAGATTACATATTCTACTCGGCTGTTGCCTTTTTCAAATACGCAATTAAGTCAGTACGCTCATTCTTCTTCTTGATGCCCGCAAAAATCATTTTAGTTCCTGGAATATATTTCTTTGGGTTTTCCAAGTATATCATGAGTGTATCTTCTCCCCAGGTAACACCTAGAGAAAAGGGAGAAATAAATACAAAGATGAATACATACGAGGTTAAGCCCTGGATAGAGAGACCCTTTTCAAAATTGCGTTTGCTTTTACCTTTGCTCTTGTTTGCCTCCGTGTAAGAAAAGCCTTCTGCTTGTCCTGTTTTGCGGCCAAACAGACCCCACAGGTTTGGGCCAACCTTGTGCTTTCCATTCTTTTCAACTGTGTGGCACTGTGCACACTTCTGGACAAAAGTCTTCTTTCCCTTCTCAATGTCTGCCATGTTTGTCCTGTGGGAACAAAATAAATAAATACATACAAATAAATGATTTTGGCATGTCAAATGCATAACCTTCCAACGGTATGTCCTGTGCCGATGTTGCAAAAATCTTGGCCATCTCAAGAAAAGTATATGAAAAACCACACAAAAACGTATATAAGCCACATATTTGCCAAGATAACACAACTTCAGTAAGCATGTATAGCCTTAGTAAGCATGTATACCAAAACTGTAGAACAATGACCTTCAACTACACACTACAAAAAAGAAATACAGAGCACAAAATAAATCCACCCCTATAGACCTAATTATTTCACTTGTACATAGATGTCCTACTTTAGCCAATTTTCATAATCTTGCTACCTGGTAGCGTGAGAAAACTATCTGCCGGCATTCGAAGAATATTCTGTACTAAAATAAAATAATAATAAAAAAACAAAATGTTACAAAATCACGTAACGTCACGTGAACTGAACATGAATTAATGTTTAACGAATTAAATTGCAAAGGGAAATTACAGTTGACTAAATTAATCAATATAAATCTAGTTATCAACTGCAGTCCAAGAATTACTGGCACATGTAGTTTAAGTAAATTGTACATAATCTGAATTGATTTTACTGTAAATTCGGTGTGTGCTCTGTAATCCGAGTAGTAGTAAGCCTTCACTTATATAATAGTAAAGCGGTGTATACAAGTTTGTATTTCTAAAGAAAACATAATAAATATACACAGTCTAACGCTCAAACTGTCCAAAACGAGTCGAACAGCCACCTCACCATTTCCCCTCCTGGCAAATAGGTATCGCCCAGGAAGGGGGTATTTCTGTTATATAAAATAACCAAAACCCCTGTGTTACACAATATGCCCACATCACAATGATCTTTCAGCTAATCACGAGCTAAACTGGATGTATAACGCCAAAAGGAAACGTTGTATCAATGTTTGACTGAACTATACAGGCCTAAGGCCTTTTCAAATTCAAATCCAAGACAAGGACACACAACTGAAGATGCATAGAAGCAGTAATGACCTTTCACTAAAGAAACTATCAAATACATAAGGATTATTTATAGTACAACGTGGTTAAGAAAATATCAACCCAAAGCTTACCTTTATATTTAAAAAGCAAATATTACAACCAAGATGGGCTGCGGCTGCTGCTTCTGCGCTTAGCACAGTCTCTCCAACCGGCACAACACAACTTCCACAATTCCGCTTGAGGAAGGTCACAGAATTTACAGGCAGGCACTAGTAAAACACGTCACAGAAAGCGCATGGACCAATCATCTGGATTAAAGTCACATCTCCTATGACGACAACTGCAGGTTTTACACGCCCATTAAATTATTATTTATTTATTTATTCTGCATTGGGAAAGCATTGACAAAAAGAAACCAATAATGGCCGATGTTGTGCTAGTCGATTCTGTAACCCCGTTGGCTAAGAACGCAAGGTACAATTTGTTGGCTGGTGGTATTTCGTTAAACGAAGGTCATGTGGAAGATAGCCATGCTGCTGGACAGCTGTAAGATGTAGTACAAATAGTATTCTGTATTTAATTATCTGGCGTGAAATGTCTCTTTCACTTATGTTTCCCAGTCAATAATTCCTCGTATGTTAAATATGGTAATGTTAAAAAAACAAAACAAACAAAAAAAAACACTGAAGTTGGTGGAAATAATTCGACATAATTACCTCTCGACATTAACACCATCAAGGACAAATGTTAATTCTTTGACATAATATTTAATTAGTTAATGGAACAGTCCTGTTATGTTATTTTTAAAATTCTGAGATATTTTTGTTCTAGGCCCATTAATGAATACACTTTTTAACCACTGCTTCTGAATAAAATCCTAAAAGCAAAATTTCTGAAATGAGGTGGTTTTAGAAATGACCACTAGGGTTGTACAATTGGAATAGTAATTTCTGCCCCCTCTTAAAACTACCTCACCACTTGTAGAAAACTTAGAAAGACAGACTTTTTTTCTCATTGTAGAATTAATGACAATAAAGGGTCTGTTTTGGGGTAACTCGTACTCTAACTCTTTGTGGATAGATGCATTAACCATGAAAATTGATAACAATTACAGACCTGTCAACTCTGCCTTATTTGCCGGGACTCTCCCGTTTTTTGGACACTTCTCCCGGACAACTCCGGCGACAGATTTTCTCCTGTATTTTGCTCAAAACTCTACTGTTAAACCCCGTTATGTTAGCAAACCTTTAATGTCTGCAAAAGTCTGGTGTGTGGTTACTGCAATCCCCATCTGTACCTAGCAGGGTTTAGGACATACCTGACCATCTGCGAGGCTTACTTTATGAGTCTCACGCACCAAAGTAGCAGACGCTACTGTGATGCTACATCCCACTTGTTAATAGTATAGGCATTAAGCATTCTCAAATAACAATATGTCTTTCAACATACCCAAGATTGTAAATGTGATTGTCCAGCATGTTCAACTATGGATCTAGTTTGGTTTTGAAGTCTAGATGTTTCCTGAATGATATGATTCAAAGGTCAACAAATTAATATATAATTTTCTGTTCAAGTACAAAGTCCTTCTGAGGAAATAGTTTCTGAAACTATTTCAGTTAAGCACAAATATAAACTGACAACTATAATGTTGGTAAAGATGTGTTTCATACATGTTTCCAAGAGCGGTGAAGTTTGGTTTTATAATGGAACCAAACTGTGTCTTGCTTAACTTTTATTTTGAAATATCGGTTAGATAGCTGCGGGTATACTAAAAATGTAAACCCGGGCCGATAGATGGCGTTATTGGCTTCACGTTTAAGTAAGAGGGGAGTGTAGACTCTTGACGGGTATTTTGTGAAGGGCCTCTTTGTCTCATAGGTTGAAGGCGCACAATAAAGATGCGTTCACGGAGATCATTCTGCGCAGAATCTGACCAGTTTAGCCAATGATCTCCTAAGAATGATCTCTGTGAACGCACCCATTGGCTAAATTGTCAGATTCTGCATAGAATCTGCGCAGAATGATCTCTGTGAATGCACCCTATCATAGCCGCACGGGGTGTACTCTCTTTAAATCGTAGCGCTGCTTGATTGTATTACTATAACAGTTCAGCTTCTAAATAGTCTGGTTCTGAGTAGATTATTGCATTGATGGATGATTCCAATGTTAGAACGTATGCAGATAGCCTTGATGATCCTCCAAACAGTCGGTTGTTCTTAGTGACAAGTAAGTCCACTACTGACGAGGTAATTCGGGAGCATTTTTCAGTTTTTGGGGAGATTCAAGACATCTGGGTGGTAAAAGACAAACACACTAAAGAGTCGAAAGGAGTTGCCTTCGTTAAATTTGCCAAATCATCGCAGGCATGCAAAGCTATGGAAGACATGCACGGGAAATGTCTTGCAGAAGGAACAAAACCAATTAAGGTATATTATTATTATTATTATTATTATTATTATTATTATTATTATTATTATAATTATTATTATTATTATTATTATTATTATTAAAATGCATCTGGAAAAAAAAGAATCGGATAATGCACAATGTGAATGCAAATGACTAAATCCGTGCAGGCTGTCTCAAAAACCTTTGATAGATACGTTATCATTGCAGAAACACGTGGCTGCCAACGCGACTGTTTCTTTCTTGACTATTTTGGTATTATTATTAAAATGTTAGTGAATATGTTTCTTTTAAATATGGAATAGGTTGAGTTGGAGTTAATATCAGAGAACAGTGCAAAGAGAAGTTAATGATTGTTTATGTGGAGAAAGCACACTTAAGTGACCACTCACACTTAGGTACTGCTTCTGAAAAGCTGTAGAACACGTAACTTGCACGTAAAGTGTTCTCATACAGTGTAATAGGAAGTTGGCGTACTGAGAAATTTGACAAATACACGCCGGAGAAGTCAAAATGAAACAAGGAAAAGTCCATGGTCAGATCAGCAGAATATAAAAAAGATGTTTATTTTGACACCTACCATAAATGGTGCTAGATTAGACCTTTTTGAGAAAAGTACCATACTCAGTTGCTTTAGTTAAACAGAGATACCTGTAAAGCTACATCCTAAATGACCCTGGTGGTATTGCCCAAAAGGAGACAAAAATTCCACAAAACTGTTTGTTGCACTGGGCGAGACGTGATGGGTATACTGTAAACTTCTGGTAAGACTTCAGATCAAAGTTCCGGGTATTAGGATATTCCCCTCACCACAACACTTTTGGGTTTGCCATTAGTCTCATGTCAGTGACAAATGTTCATGTCACAGTATTTGCATGTTTGTAATCCATCGTAGTTCAATTAGTATAGTTTATGGAAACATAAAAAAAAAAAAAAAAAACTATAAATAACAACCACAAAACTACAATGCAGCTGTGTTATTACTGTGTACGCCTTGGCCTGCTTTTGGATCTTCATTCCTGAACCGTGATCAGCAAGAATATTCTGTGAAGAATCATCCTTCTCGATTTGGATTACCAGTGACACCGAGCTTTTTCATTTTGCATTCCCCCCAGTTATTTTTGGGATTAAAAAACAAATATTTTTGGGGGACTGGATATGTTGGGATGTTTAAACAAAGACTGATTTATACAATATTTTGATTTTCGGGAATTATTATTATTATTATTATTATTGTTATTGTTATTGTTATTGATAATAATATTTTTACCCAGTTCCCATCTCCTAGTAATCTATTATTACCGCATTACTGGTTTTGTGTTTCAAAGCACATACATGTTTTTGTTACTTTTCTCGTTCTTTTCATTAGGACATTTGCAAATGTTGTGTAAGTAAATCTTTTGAGGTTGATACATTTTCCCGTTTCATATTTGCTATTAAGCAGTTCTATTTTCACTGAGGTGTATATTGTGTATCTCTGTTCTTCTCTTACTTAGAAATAATAGTTGAGAATGTATTTGATTTATAGAGCTGTTTGTTATAAATTGATAGTCAATAGTTAATTTAAATCTGTATAGTTGGTTCTTTTATATGTTGAATACATTTTGTTGAATAAAACAACAAAGTACTCTAAGATATACAAGGGTTACTATATCTATCTATCGATAGATAGATATATTACCTCCAGTATATTTTAGTAGTTGTATTTATGATTGTTTCAACATTGACCACCTGGTACTTGCCTGGTCAATGTTGTTGTTTAGATCTTTAAATCTGTTATGCTCTGACAACAGTGCCCGGTTATTGGCGACTTTGGACTTTGTCCGTAACATGTACACAGAAATTAGCATTTTAAGGTGTAGCCTAATGTGTTTGGGTTAGGAGTCAGTAATGTTGGCTCCTTACTTCACATACAAAGGTGTGTGTTCGTTGTATTGAAAATTCACACTGAAGTAGTTAAGTTAGTTGAACAGTTGGTATGGCTTCCTTTTAAAGCATGAGATGTTTATTTTTTGTCTTGCATGGAACCACTTAAGATCAAAGGTATCGTATTTAGCCCTGCATTTTTACACCCAATTAATGTGTGTGTTTTTTTAAGCAGTATCCTATACACAATGCACAGTCAGTCACAGATAATGTACATCATACATTTGACTATTTTCCAATTTGTGGGCCGGTTTTTTCCTTGTTTGGGATTCTTATTTGCAATAAATTAAAAAAAATGTCTGTGGCAGTTGAATTGCATGCTGTCTGTCTGAGTCCCACTACAATGTACAATGGAACACAGGCAGGCATTTTACAGCTTACAACAATTAGGCCCATTAAGTTTTCAGGTTTTTTTTTTTTGTTTTTTTTTTCAATGAATTTACTGAGGTACTGTATAAGGTTGTTGTTTTCTGTGTTTCAGGTGTTCATTGCCCAGTCCAGATCCTCTGGGAGTCATCGAGATGTTGAAGATGAAGAGCTGACCAGGATCTTTATTATGATTCCCAAAACATTTACAGAAGAGGATTTAAAGGAAAAGTTCAAGGTTAGAAGAAGTTGTTGTAAGAATTGCTGCATGTCATCGGTAAAATGCAAGAGATGCAGTTGTGCAAAACCTTTTGATTTTTTAGCGATTCACTTTGTATGTAGGGATACTGTTTCACATTTGTACATGAATGTCCAAAGAATTCAGATTGCACGCTTTGTGGTACATGGAACACAATTTTAAGGGTCGAAAGTTTCAAATAAGTACAGTACTGAGGTATTTGAATGTGCAATGTAGAGGTCATTCCCTAAAAAACTACTAGTCTGCACTGTGAAACTTATTGTAGTAGCAGCACTTTTAGTCTGTGCTCCAGTAAATATGCCACCTACAAAGACCAGTGTTATTGCAGTAGCAGGAAAACCACGCTAACCAGTGAGAAATGTGTTAAAGATATTCCTGTGTCTAATGCGTAAGAGGACAACAAAAAATAAAAACAACACAAAAAAATGTCTTTTCAATTCGCACGCAGTACATCCTTTTTAAATTATAGCATTGTATCACTTTTAAACACAATTTTGTTTTCTTTGTTTATTTTCATGCTTCTGTTTGACGTGTTTTTTGCGTACTCCTTATATTTTAGTAAAAGATCACCTCATTTTGCGCTAATAAATTTTTTCTGCGTGGGATTCACATACTGTACCAGAACAGCCAGCAAGTCCGCTTGAGGGGACAGTCAGTCACAAGGGGTGACACAATCCGGAGGTTGTGGTTTTTGAGAAGACTGTCTGTTTCCTTCCTCATCTAACTGAAGTGTACCTTCAGATTTAATAATATTACTATACTAAGCACCAAAAGAAACTGATCTCTTATATTTGAGCATCAAAAGAAACGTGTCACTTATATTTGAGCACCAAAAGAAACCGATCTCTTATATTTGAGCATCAAAAGAAACTTATCGCTTATATTTGGATAACATTCACTAGATGTGATTGAAAAATGACAAACTCTGTTTTAGAGCAGGTGCAGTGACTTTTTCTTCTGCTGATTAACAATTGATATCATGAAGATGTTGCAAAATGGTCTGTCGATCTTGTGCAGGCGTTGTGACTCTTGGTCTCCCAGTTCGTAGCCTGTCATTGACAGAGTGTGTCTGGTTATACCGCCTCGCCAGGTTTGAAATTGCTGGCGGTGAGCACCCAAGATGGCGAGCCACAGCACACTGCCCTAGTGCAGCCTCTAACATGCCGATTGCATGAAAGCGCTGCTGTCTTGACAGACGTGGCATTTTGTTTTTTTTCTGTGATTGTCTTTATTGCTTTTATTCAAGCTTGCAATTCAACAGCTGAAATCACTCCATATCCAGTGTCCAACCAACTGTCACAAATTAAGTGATTAAGTGCATATGCTTCAGTCATAGCATGTCATGGTCAAGGATGAATGATCGAGTGATTAAAAAGAAACCAAAAACGTTTCGTCAATGTCTATCTCTTATATACCGTATTTTTTTTCGAAAATAAATGTGTTAAAATAGTGATAAGTTTCAGTTGATGCTCGGTATAGTACTACTACTAATACATTCATAACAATGTCTGTTTTTCCTTAGGAATATGGCGACATTGAGTATTGCATTGTTATAAGGAATAAGACCACAGGAGAAAGTAAAGGTTTGGGCTATGTGAGATACTTGAAGCCTTCCCAAGCAGCCATGGCTATTGAAAACTGTGACAGAAGTAAGAGCATTGTTTCATACTACTTTTTGTTTCCATATAACAAAAAAAAATGTATGCAAAGGCCCGAACTAAAAATAAAAACAAAAATGCACGACAGCCTAGCCCGAATCTTGTTTTTCGTAAACACTACTGAAATAAGTGTCACTAAGTTCAGTGCATTGTTGAATTTTATTACTGCTTGGAATATACATTGTTCCCCCAGCATGTCCTTCTTCATTTCAAAGTCTTAACAAAGTCTTCCCTTGTATGCAGATTACAGAGCAATACTTGCAGAACCCAAAAACAGAACTTCTGCATCCTGTGAAAATGATTATTTCAGTACTCCAAGATTTGATCACATGAGCCACGATCCTGGAATGAATTCATATCCATTTGGTATGTAATCACCTCCCATAAAGTAACCTTACTCATTACACTGATAATCAGTGGGATAAAGAAAGGTCACTAAATATAGACAAGAATATGAATTAAGTTTTCTGCAGAAAGCAACAGTGTTCATTTGTACATGAGTTGCCCTGTTCTGGTTCTGACTCTGTGTTTCTCCATGTGTGCAGCTGAAGCCGGTAATTTTGGAGTGAATGAGATTCGAGGCAGTGACTCGATCACTAAATGTCTGTTGGTCTCTTCCCGAGCCAGTCTGTCACAGGAACAGATGTTTAATCTTTTTGACCTCATTCCTGGTCTGGATAATTGTGAAATGCAGAGAGATCCTTATGGATATAATAAAGGTACTAATCTTTCTTGTCTAAATCCAGATATCAGAAGTTTCTATGATGAATATTCATGAAATTCTGGCTAATATATTCTGTTTGCTCAATGATATTTCTAGGTCAAGCTTTGGTTCGGTATAATAATGTGGGATCAGCAGTATATGCAAAAGAAAAACTGCACGGTTTTGAATACCCTCCTGGAAATAGGCTGGTTCTTACCTACATAGAGGATGGAGAAGAAAAGTCAAGGTAAGGCTAATTTTTTTTGCACATTTTGTTCTATCAAATGTCACACATTTTTTTTCATGATCTGGAATTGTGACCATAAATGGCCTTTCAGGTTTGATGCCATCTAGCTTACTTCAATGTTTTAGTTCTTGCTGAATGATATGCTTGCTATGAGACATTGTTCAATGTAAAGTTACCTTAATGCTGCTGTCTGGTTTCGCAGTCCTGTTGGAATGATGGCTTTGCAGCTGGTTACCGCTCAGATGATGTCCATGGTTTGGAGTAGTCCAGTTGGTCAGCAATTAATGAAACCAAACTCTGTAAGTAATTCAATTATATATGCAGGGGAAGATCCTGTCTTGATTGGGTTGTTTTTGCAGGTATTTCTAGCAAGAAACAAGCTCTGCTATGCAGATTATCTATTGCTGGGAAACAGTTTCCCTATAACTTTGTTTTGGGCCTTTTTCTATGCATGCAGTCAACAATGTACAGTGCTATGACAACATCTAGAGTTTGTTGCACTTAAGCACAATAGACAGGCATATCCTTTGGGTTTGAATTATATATATATATATATATATATATATATATATATATATATAAAAAATTGGGTCACAATTTTATTTTGTGACCTTCTTTTAATGTGCAAATCTTCCCATTGTGTTTTTGAATTTAAGGGGTACTCTTCTGGAAGCAACACTCAGATGAATCGCTTGCAGACAGATGTCTCCTTGCCTCCACACAGAAAACTGGCTCCAGCTGATAGCAGAGTCAAGGAGAGGCTTTTTATCGTCTTTAATCCAGCTCCTTTGTCTGTAGATGTTTTGGAGGATGTTTTCTGGTAAGGAGCTAAATATACATGTTCATTAAAGAGTAGAAGAGTAAAATTTATTTTTATTCTGTGATAGAGTAGTTCCCTTTTTGGGGAAAACAATGGCTGTGTATAGTTCTGTTTTGTGTTGTATCTTGAAATGCTATCATATCTAGATAGCTAACTAATCTGTGATACTGTACAATGACTGTTTCTCCATAAGATGGTCATAAGATGGAACTCCAGCAGTTACTGTTTATTGAGTCTGTCCTTTTTAGGCCCTATTTTGAAAGCTCAAACTTTCTGTAACTTTGTTAATGCTATCAGCCCAAAATAGTGGTGTGGCAGATAAGATACACATAGAATTTTATAGTCCTTTTTGGGGGGGAGAGGGGAGGGGGGGGAGACTAAGGTTATTATTTTGGGGTTTGGGTGCTATTGCTGGTTTAAATGTTTAATCTGCCTCCTCCTCCCCCCCCCCCCCCCCCCCCTCCAGTCGATTTGGATCCCTCATAGAAGTGTACATTGTGCAGGGGCGCAATGTTGGATACATTAAATTTGCAGACAGAAAGAGTGCCAATGAGGCCATGATAACTTTGCACGGTAAAGTGATAAATGGAGTCAAACTCAAAGTGATGCTTGCCGATCCACCCAAAGAAGAATCTCATAAGCGACAGAGAACATATTAGATCTCAATGAATCTGTATTGGTAAGTAATGAAAGGGTAAGCTGCTTTCTTTTCAGTGAGACCATCAGTTTGAAGCTATATAAATCGAAATCTACAAGATAGCAATCTATGCTATTGAGCTAGTGTAATAAGAAAACATATTTAAACATGATTTTTGTAGAATTTCTTCGATAAAGCCATAATGTTACTACAATACGGTTTCATCTGCAATGCAGAGTTGTATGCAAACACTGTTGACCTCTGTCGCGTTTGGAGTGACATTCAAGTTTAACCAGAATGAGTCCCTGACCATAGGACAATTTACGTCCTGTTTTGGGAATGCAAATTTGTTATCCACAGCTACTTTGCAGTTTTATTTTCAATAAGTAAGTTGAGGCTCAGTGGATTTATTCACATATTGCATTTGTTGCCAGCCCATGTGAATTCAAAACCTTTTGTGCAAGGAGTTAATAATTACATAGATATTTGGGTATGTGGTTTCAGACTTTGAAGTAGAGTGGCTCACAACAGTAGTAATATTGACCAGATAAGTGTAGATCAGACACTATCAGTTTCCAAGGTCTGAAGGTGACTGACTGCAGCACAGTTCTAATCATAAACCCATATTAAGAAAGCTATAGCCAAACGTCATGTGTGTTTTTTCTTTTTGCTAATATTAAATGCTGCAGTATAAACCAATATAAACAATTTATTAGCCAACCTAAACTGAATAATCCAAACCATCCTATAATAACCATAATATCTAAAGAAATGCATGCTGAAAAAAGGAAACTCAAATTTTCATGCAAGTGACACGGACATGTATTAGACACTACAGCTCATTTCAATTAATACATGCTGAGAAACGATCCAAAATATACACCAAAGACTAAAAGCATTTTTTGTATTGTACTGACAGTGTTTTACTAATTATTGCATGAATAGTTTATACACCGTGACCTAATGTAGCTATTCCGTGAATGAGGATAGATGAATAACCCACAAGCCCTCAAAGGGAGTATTCTGTTGGATTTGAATGAATGCACGATAGACTGAAATAAAATAAAACAGACACTCAAGACCACCAACACATGCTGTATAATTACTATACTGCAGACACCTGATTGGCTGAGCTATTACAGGCTACACTTGTCTGATTCTGATGCTGTGGATGTAGGACATGACAATCTACTTGGTCATTGTACTGACCCCTACAATGTGTTTAATCCTTGGCGATGGATATGTATGAGAGACTTTAATGTTGCATCTTCATGGTTGTGATGTGTTTTTTGTTTCTGCAGAAATGAGTTAAATGACATGACCCTCAGCATGACTGGTAGAAATGGTGACTGAGCCTGATTTACGACCGACAGTGACTACCTTTTTGGTGACATTGGTACTAACTGTATACTTTTTTTTTTTTGTTTGTTTGTTTTTTTAAACTGTTGGAGCTAAAAAAAGTATTTTGACAGAAATCAAAAGATAATGGATCAAGTGACTGTGTACACTAGATGTTAAATAGTTTTATCTTGGATTAAGTTGGAATAAAACATTTTTTTGTTCACTTATGGATTTGTGTGTTTTTTTCTTTGTTTGGATATTATGAAAAATGGGACTGTTTTGCTGGTGCTATAGAGCTCAGCTTCCAGGTCATGATGATAAATACATAATTCTGCTATGATGTGTTGGGATTTTATACTAGTTTTGGTTCCTTTACTGGTTACTTGGGTATATTAGAAAAACCCTGCACGTGGTTACAGCAATCTTTGTCTTTTCAAGACTATAATACAGTAGACTTTGTTTGTTTATTTGTTTATTTTTCTTATAACCAGCATAGCCAACTCAGTCGAATATTATTAATTTGAATTACTCTATGTAGCTGAGCTTATTTTATCCTGTTTGTATTTTTTGGTTCACTTTTGTTTTGAATATTGTACAGTTTTATATGACAGTTAATAAATCAGTAACTGCTTATTTATTATGACTCCAATTTATCAAGTATTCATAAAGCCTAAAATGGTTTTTGATTTGTTTAACGGTAGTGGTACTGTACATTTTTAATTTTTTTTTTTTAATGTATAGTTTTTCCTGTGTATAGTACAGTAGAACCTCAGAGTTACGAACTGACCGGTCTACTGGACACTCCACTTTCAACCGGAATTATGCAATCACTCAACTATGAGTACAATGCAACTCCTATAAGTGGTGTGCTTGTCATAAAGGTGGCAAAATTACTGTACCAACAGATGTATCCAGACAAAGGTGAGGCAGATTTTGAAGCAAGGACTGGCAATTTTATTAGGAACATTTTAGTTTTAAACAAAGCACATTCCCCCCCAGCCAAGGCTGAATGACTGAGCAAGCTGTGTGAATGTTAACCTAGGAAGTTTAAATCTGTTTTTGCTACAGTTAAAATCTCAATGGTAATGTAAATGTAGCCTTTTTCATTAAAGTGATTTTCAAAGTTACGATTAACCTCCATTCCCAAGGTGTTCGTATCTGATTAGGTTCTACTGTACTGACAGTGTGAAGTGTTGCCATGGGAACCCAGGGGTGCATAGAATGGTAATGATCATACTTGCATGCAAAATCAACTGCAGTGAGGCACATCATGGACTTCTGTTCTACATATATAGTCATTTTGATGCCACAAAGTAGTCAGTTACCTTTTGAAATGCCTGTTCACACATTAAAAACAAAAATGTTTTCCTGAAGAACACCGAATATCAATTCTGAAGAAAGCCACCATCAAAATATATGCATCATGTTTACTATCTTATTTCTTTTTTTTTTTTTTATGATTTTTAAATATTAGGTACAATAGGGCAGTATTCTACCACTAATGTATATCTGCCTTCCTACATATTTCCATGTCCTATTGGAGCCCTCTAGATATAAAAATATATATCTGAAGGTGGCTGCAAAATTATGCTTAAAATGGTGGTCATTCTGCATTAGTAGTGAACTGAAATATTGGCCTTGTGGGCCATCTTGCTCTTTAAAAAGAGCAGGTGATTATCTAGGTATTTAGTAATGAAGTTACTCCAAGTAATATTGTGCTTCCTATTTTTAAATAACACATTTTTTACATTTTAGGAAAATATTAGCACAATTGTGTACGCATAACCAAGAAAACACGTAATACAAACTAACACTGGTATTTAAACAGGCGGTGAGATGAGAATGTTTACTAAGCTTATACAGTGGATAGCAACCCAACTGCTGGTCTAAGCAAATATTTGCCCATTAAACAAAAGATCAATTTAATTTGTGCAGAAGAATAGGGCTTCACTAAACATTTGGGCTCTTTTACGGACTGTTTCTTTGATTTTTTTTTTCTTTTTTAATTCAATTAAGCTTGGAGTTCACCTGTTTTAGAGGATTTTCTGTAAGCATGATGGGTTCCATTCCATTACAGGTGTTATGGGGCAATACAAGGTTACAATGCAAAACAATTTAAATACAGTATGGTTTACAGTAAGTGCAAATTATACTACTAGAATACAGTATGAGAAGATTAAACAATGTATATACAGTACACAATGACAATAGTAGTGCTATAGTGCAAAGATAGTGCTTTAGCTGAGAATCCAGTAACATGATGCTTAGGTCAGGCGAGGACAGTACATAGTAGGAACACCCTAAAGATGTGTTAGTGTTAATAAAAGGACACATGAACTTATCATTGTATGCTACAATTACCTATAGAATGTTTGTTTAATAACAAGATTTCAAAATGATGATTACTGCTGTTTGTCAATGAATATGGATTGTATGCATATAGCTGTGTTCTACATATAAAAAAGGCTGTATCTTAAAATAAAAAAGCCTGCATTTAAAAATACTGTGAATAGCTGCTTAAATGCAGCACATCAGAGAAAGACACAATTGTAAATGTACCCATTCCGCAAGGGTGCATAGCAATAATGGCTCAATGCTTAGTGTCAATGTTATTGAATCAAAATGGTGTCCGTGAATGTGCTGTTCTGCAACAGTGCGTTGCTATGCTTTTCCTCTGAGGCACAAAGATATGAAGTAACTTCTCCAAAAGTGACACAGCTGTTTAACTGCCAGTGGTTGTGACTTGCCTGAGGTTTTTTTTTTTTTAACTGATCTAGGGTCCAGCTGTCAAAATAGTGCTTATGAACATTGTGACACCTCATGGTCTGCTAATCCCACTGAGGTGTGTGAGGAAACTCTTAAGTTTAGACCGACAACAGTGATGTGGATTCCAAGGGAAGTTTCAGCTCACTTGAAAGTGATGCTGATGAAAATGGGGAGAGACTGATCATAGAAGAGGCCATGAAAGATGATTCTGCATTTGTTTCAGATGGAGAGCAGACACAAGGTTCTTAAGGAGACTGCAAATTAAATGTTTTTCATGATCAAATTAATCACAAACTCGTTTTTTGTGGTTTTTACAGTCCTGTGGCAAGAGGCTTTTGTTGTGATTTGTTACCAAGCACATCTCATATAAGACCCCAACATGTTTGAGCCAAGGCATCATAACCATTAACTGATGTCATGCAACATGCTCAATGTGAAACTCCTAGTTTTGTAGATGTGAAGCAGTTTTTGCAGCAAGCACAACAGAACTGGGATGCATTATTAAAGTCTCTGCTTGTGTTTCTGCGGTGGTGCAATTCAAATGCTCTCTCCACAAAGAGTACAGCAAGAACATCATCTGTGATAACCAAGAGTGTATGAGTCCCGTTCTCCAACTCCATCCTTTTGGTCTGGGGCTTGTGGAGCCGGTATTGCTTTCTATACCATACAACTTGCTGGGTGCCAGAGAGACAGCTAAAGAAATGGTAGCGAAAACAAGTGATGATGGAATAAATGGAGCTGAATTTCCCTGTCACCACTGAATGTGTTTAAAAATCACAAGGTATGGTACTGAAAGAAGTGTCTTTTTTTGTAACTTGTTTACACCTGTACCAACTGTGTTTCAGAAGCAGTGGAGGGATTTAAAGCAAGAGTGGGATGAATGCATACAGTGTTAAGTGCTAGATATCAGTTGCAACTGTTAAATTATTGCACATTTGAAATCATTTACTGTTCCTCATGGGTAGTATGTATTGTTGCATATTTATTTTTAAATACTTTGAACAGTTTTTTTTATATATAATATTTGCATGTGCTGGGTTATTAATACATCACAGTAAAGCAACCTATTCTCAAAGCATTTTGAGATGTAAAGTTGTGTTTGCTTCTATATAAAGACATTAGGCTAATTTACTGTAAGAAACCTTTCATGAGGGTCTTGAGTGACTTACGTAGTAAAAGCAAATGTAATTTGAAATGGCTGAGGCTTTTCCTTTTTGCACTCCTCTACACATAACATCAATTCTTAGTAAACTGTTGTTTTCTATTTCCTTTCTGTGGAAGTGCTCTGAAAGATGAATAAGCGCATCAATTTGTTTCGCTCTGAAGTGTGTAATGAGTAAATAAGCACCCTACCAATGATAAGCTGCAGTGAGTTGCTTTAATTATTATTTTTTGATCTGATGTGCCTTTTAGGGTTTCTTTGCAGAGATCAGACTACATAAATTGAAGTTTGTTGCTGTTCCTGCAAATTAACGAAGAGACAGTGACCCTTAGAACTGGTCCATCAAAGTCAGTAGTTGATCCAATAATATGCATTAATGTTGCAAATGGGCTAACCATACAATAGCCTTTTACACTAGAGGTATGAATGGGTATATTCCATTGTGAGTCTCTACTCTGCTCTTGATGTTACATCATCGCAGCATGGTTTCCTCCTTTTCCCCTGGAGGGACATGTCGCATGCAAATCTTACATTCAACCATGTTCCGTGCCAGCCACAGCAGGCATCTTTCTGTATATTGAATTTGGTTGTTAACCTTGATCCTCTGGCATTTTTAATACAAATATAATATAGATTATACAAACTTAATGTGTTGTGTATGTATTACAGTACCAGAAAAGCCAGGAATTGGTTACCTTGCAACTTATCCAGATACATTAAGTGTTTTAAAATGAGTTTTTAAAGGATGACAGTATTTAGATTTGCCACAGTTTTGGTAAGTAATATGGTATCTAGATAATAAATAAGTAATACTTCAACTGAAATCAGTTGTATGTACATTTCAAAGTTAAAGAGTGTTGTGCAGTAATATTTCCAAATGTTTACTGCTAATCTGGAATTACGTTCTTGTATTGGCAGTGTTTACTCAACAGCATTTCCAATGTTGTCTGCAGGTGCAGCCAGTTGCCTTGGTGACTGTGTCCAGTTTAAAGACTACAGATTTCCAGTGTGCAAAGTTCCTGTCTTCAGTACTACAGGACCTGCTGCTTTCTCCTCTACAGTTACCTTTCGTCTGACAAAGAACTGAAGGAGATAATAAAAAAAATATCTGGTAATGGAAATGAAGTTGCCCTATGCACATAAGAATATATATATGGAAAACCAGTATGGTGTGTACATGTGATATATTTGTATTTATATGGAGTGTGACAGGGCTAGGAGCCCTGCACATGAACAGGGGACAGGGCAAAGCCCGGCTGTTTAAATGTGTTGCGTTTTATTGTTTGATTTGAAATGTATTGTTTATTATCTAAAGAACATGTTTGTTTATTTTAGAATGGGGTACCCCCACCCCTGTGTATTTTGTGTGTATATTTATATGTTTGTTATTGTTTAGAAGTGTGGATGGGGATGCCCCATCCACACAAAAACCTTGTGCAGAAGGTGACCATCTCCCCAGTTAATTCATTGATTAATTGTTGCTAATCGGGAGATGGTCACCTGTATAAAAGCCTGCAGCTTTCTGTGTTCCGGGTGGGTTGTTCAGAGGAGGAACGTGCATGCGTGCTCTGTGAGTATTGTTTTTGTTTGTTTATGTTCCTGCATCTGGCCTGACGTCACCACACAGCCATCCGTGTCACAGGACTATAATTCCATAAAAAGCACACATAACAGATGCCAGATTGTTATTGATGCTCATGGAACACCTGAATCCAACTGAGTGGGTGTTATCATTCAGCGGTGATTATTTGCATGTGATGTATTGTTGTTGTTGTAAACTTTGTTCAATATTATATCAGATAATGAATAACTCCCATAACCCAATATATGGTATGTCATAACAAACATGGCTTTACCATTCTACAGGCAATGAATACAAACAGGGATTGAACGTTTGGGTAGTTCCAGTGCAGATATACAGTACAGTATTTTATTGACGTCCCCTCAAAGTAATAGTTATGCTGACAGTGATAGATTCTTTGAGAACACATACTCTTATTCAAAAGCATGAAGTCTTTTGTGATGAGTCTATCAGAAGCAAATGTGTCCAGTCGTCCCAAAAGACTTCAGATACAACGTCATGTGCATATAATATTACATAGTATGCATAGTGATATATGACTGCTCGTTGAGGTCATCGAAAAAAATAAAAACTTTTCAGACGAGATAATTTATCGCATGATCTGGAGCAGTGGTTTCCAGGCAGGGAAATTAAAGAAGGTGCTGGTGAACAATAATATTAATTAAGATGCAACCGAGCACATCCACGTGCTATTTCAATGAGAACTTCTGCAACCTTTCATTAAAGTGTCAAAAACCAAACTGAGGGAGAACTTAGATACTGTTGTCTTTGAACTTGAGAAACCATGTGGAAGGTAATGTAGTTGTTGTGAGCACGACCCATTGCTTTTGTCTGTGGCTTTAAAAAAAAACGGAGAGAAGCTTACAGCTCGTGACATTTAACAGTACGGTCTTTATCACTTGCAGATTGTCAAGATAAAGCTCAGTTGAAAAATGGTGCTGTCAAATGTGTTGATGCAAAGCACAAAACAACCTACTTACTATACCATATCTTTAAATAGTATCATGATATAAATGAGATGGCTAATTGTGAGAGACTGGTAAAGTTTAGCATTCTGTGGTATCAACTGAAACTGAAACTTTACTTGGCTATAGGGCCAATGCAATAGTTTTTGCGTTTTGCATTTTGTGTTTTTTATTATTATTATTATTATTATTATTATTATTATTATTATTATTATTGTTTTATGTTCATAAAGTCACAAGCTCATGGGTTTGGTTACTCATTTTTCACAGATAGAAGTGTTTTTCCACCATAGTGTCTGTGCAATCCTGATTTAAATAATACAATGAAATCTATTAAAGCATATATTTTATATAGATTGGGAGAAACAGATTACTGAACATCTCAAATCTACCAATACTTCATCATGACTCATGGTCTAAACAGCAACCTCCTAAATACATTACATTACCAATACATTAAAGTACCTTTACACTGGTGTTCATATAAACACACCCACCAATCCACATGCATTCCAGTGGGGCAGATTTTATTTCAATGATATTCCACTGGAGAATTCAGGTTACTCAGATGCAGCAGATTGCCAATTTCTGTGATTTATAAGGTCTTTGCTTTTATTTATTTTTTTATTTTTTTATTTTTTTGACAAATGTGTACCTCTTCAAACAACAGCTGAAACTAAAACTAAAACAATCAAGATGCTGTAGTGCTTGAACATGCCTTAAGGCTGAAACAGGTGTGCATTGTTATTAGTAAACCAATGTGAACAGCCAAACCTCATCTGGATTCAGTGCTGCCCATTGGAGGAAGTGAAAGATGTAGCTTGGTAATTAAAGCAGATTGGGTATAGTGGCCTACATGGACAAAGGGCAAGTAAGCCTTTCCTGTTGGCGGAGGCACAGGAACTGGTAATAAGGTTCTCCAACATGGCAACAATGCAGCCACTGCAGATTGCAATGCAGTCCCCAAAATCATTTTCTATTACCACCGTCCAAACCAAGTGGAGTTGCAGGTTAAAGAAAAAGACCAGCTTTGACTTTTACAAAGGTTTGGTGGAAGGCTACACAAGGGAACCAGTCCAAAGCAGTGTGGAAATGTTAATTCCTCTATTGGAACAAACTTCGAGAGTCCTCTAAACAGTCATGGTAGTTTTTTTTTTTACATACAATAACATTTGTCTAAATTATAGAAGAACTGCCACTGGTAGCATTTCTTGAATTCTGCAGTGCTCAGTTAGAACAAGGTATGCCAGACAAGGCAGATATACATCAGAATGGAATTCAAGTAAACTAGTAAGAACAGTATTGGAGTCCTTAAATAACCTTCTGGGTTACTCGGGTAACAGAAAGATGGAAATTGTATTTTGGTGTAAAGATTTTGATCAGTCTGCCCCCTTGTGTCTGAGCACTGTAAAATGTGTCTGGAATTATCAAACAGTAGGACACTGCAGTATACAATAATAAACTAAACCGAATTTGAGGGTAAGAATAGGGAAAAAAAAAAAAGCCTGTATTTAGATTTACAGAATGTTAAACCAAGAGGTTTTATGCTTTTTTTTCTCCCCCTTAAGCAGGTATGGGTGATTTAATCCATCCCAAAGTACATTTATCGATAGAGCAAAAATAGTGACCCTTTGGAAATTACAAAAATGTCTACATTTCTGTTTAGTGCCAGCTATAAGCAGCATTAGGCGCTCCAGGATCAGAGAAAAAGAAGCCAACATTTTATTATTCATTCACTGCTTACAGCCTATGTAGTGAACAACGGCAGAAGCACAGAGAGAGGTTTTTAATGTTTTATGATCATTTAATGTTATCAAAAGTGCATTTTAAAATTCTATTACAAAGTTTCCACTAAGTCAGTGTCGTCAATCACATGTTTTATGATCCTGTTAAATGTATTTTGTTTTTGTACTTCAGCAGCCCAAAAAATATTAGTTTTTATTTAAAATTTTAGAGGTGTGCAGTCGTGTGTATGATTTATTTTGTTAAAGAGACCCAATCAAGTAGCACCACATGATTGCACTTGTTTATCATTGTGCTGAAGTAATTTCCATACTAAAATAAAATAAATACTGTTTAAGTTACATTTTTATATTATTTTATACTTCCATCTCCTATCGGATGGGGTATTTAACGTTGGGAGATAGTTTTGCTCTGTTAAATGCAACATCTGCTGGATTAAGGGATCAAGATCTTGGGTGCCATGGATCGAATATTTAGAATATTCTATCCATGTGATGTGCTAATGCCGCAGCACATGGCCATATGCCCAAATATAGGACCTATCTTTCCGTGTTGCCCTTAATGTACAAGTGATACAATCAGTACAGTTGTCATTATGACCTTCTAAATTAATTAATTTTTACTTTATAATCCCCTGAATGTAATTCTGCTGCACTGAAGGGATTTACAACCCATGTGATCAATGAACCAAATAGATGTGTTACAGTTGTACAAAGCTGGCTGCTAATGATTTTTAAATATAAATAGTATTAGGAGGTGCAGAAAGGTACCTTATACATTAATAGAGTTTTCAAAGGAATTAACCATTCAATTGTTATATTATTAAAGAAAAAGATTAGGCTTTGCTAATTTGCTAAATTGTTAGCACTGTACTCAATAAGTCTATTTAGACATTTGGGGGCATGTTTTCAAAGTGTTCCCTCCAGTCTTTAATTAACATCTATCTTTAGAAAAGAGATGAGAAACAAACAACTTGAGAGTGCTAAAGAGACCTTCAGTTATATGACTTAGTTGTTATGTTCTAGTTTTGTAAAATGATGGACCTTACTCTTTTTCTTTTTTTTCATGACAATGTGTGATAACAGAACAACAACTTTTACCAGGAAACAAAAAAAATGAGGGATAAGAACAGTTTACAAATACTATTTATGCCACACCTTTGACATTACATTCCCTTTTAGTTCATTAGCACCTATATGGTAATTAATTGCTGACCTACAAAATAGCAACTTGATTCACTTATATTTTGTAACTTGCGTGATATTTTTCATACTTCATCTTGCTCGCATAACTATGTTTAATCTGCCGTTTTTATACTTTATATGTTGTTAGAAGTAATTAGTGTTTTATATGTTGAGTTTATAAAGGGGTTGGTATAACATTGATTGATTTGCAGTATATCCACACATGCTGTGGCTTATATAGACTATGTACAGCAGAGTGCCTAATTTTTGTACTGACGCAAAATAAGCCATCAGGAACACAATGCAATAAGAAACTGGGTGTGCTGTTGAAGCCTGTCTGTGTCATAAAGATGTGTGTGTGTGTGGTCTCAGCTAATTTATCATAATGTTAACACTCATAACAGCGCCCCCTATGTGGGCAAGTTTATTATTGCATCATATGTTTACCATTCACATGCACTGTCCCAGTACCAAAATGTCAGCCCTTTATGGTGACTAGATGAGCCACATCATCTGTGGATTTATCCCAAGTGACTTAATGCCAGTCATGTATAATAGGTTGCAGATGAGATGTAAATGTAACACCATGTTCAATCGTTGCAACTGCCAGGAAGGTTTTGCATCTTTTATATGTCTGTTGGTGTGGGGACAGGTCATCTTTGAATAGTTATTTACTTGGTTGTTACATACCTGTCTCAAGTTTGCCATTTTTTATCTTAGCAAAGATAACCTGCAGGACAGTATTACAAGATGTTATTGTTGTAGATTATCATCCTGCTGCTTGTGAGACAAACCTCAGGTGGGCTAGCCAGTTTAAAAATGTTGATTTATAAACCCCAATCCATCCTTTCTCTCCAAGAATGACCAATATAATTTAATAAAATGTAAACTTGAAATGAATTGGTGAAATACATTATCCATGTTTCAAAAACTGTAATAAATTCATTAATATCATCATTCTAAGGAAATACATGTGTATTCAGGGGTTTATTATACAGGTATACCCACTGGAAATGCATGTGTGTAAACTATAGAGCTTGTTTCATGCAGCTATATTTTGTATGTTGTAAATTCAAGTCCAAATTGTATGTCAAAAGGATCTTAAGATGAATCTTAAGGGTATAGTCAATGAAAATGAAATAAACATATTGTATTATTTTTAAAGTAAAGTAAAGGAACATGGCATATGTTTACTGGTTTAATTACTTAAGAATACATTTTAAAAAATGTACATGGTACTTAAAGTACCTTTTGATTTTATGCACATTTTCTTTTTCCTTGTCATCAACAATATTATTCCCCAAGCCTGTTCAGCACAGAGAAACAAATACCACCAATCTTCAGTTTGTATTGTTTGTATTTTTTGTTCCCAAAGAAGTAAAGAAAATATATGAGAAGTTTATAATATAGAGAGAGCTGCATCCATTACTATCCAGATTCCAGGTACCATACTTAATAATGTACTCTGACTGAATTTAGGAGGCTGTGTGGTCCAGTGGTTAAAGAAATGGGCTTATAACTAGGAGGTCCCCGGTTCAAATCCCACCTCAGCCACTGACTCATTGTGTGACCTTGAGCAAGTCACTTAACCTCCTTGTGTCTTTTGGGTGAGACGTAGTTGTAAGTGAATCTGCAGCTGATGCATAGTTCACACACCCTAGTCTCTGTAAGTCGCCTTGGATAAAGGCGTCTGCTAAATAAACAAATACATTTAGAATTTTAGCAAGGCCTTTGCCCAGTATGATGGCTTGGAATATTATTGGAAAACAACATTTCACAATAATGATTCATTCTTCCAGTTAATTATTTGGAAGATATACATAAACCCACCACACCAAAAATAATGTTGTGGGGGTAGAAATACATTTAACAATGGTTACTCATGGAAATATATACCAGCTGTTAAATAAAGGGAAGCGGTGAACTGTTTTAATTTAAACCATTGTGTTTATTTAAGGAAGTTAACTACAGTGTATCAGTTTTGAAAAAGTGTTACAAATGGTGTTCAAAATATGATGGTCTGTATCATCACTATGGTTCACCTAATTGTTTTAGCTATACCTTTCTGAAAAAGAGCAGTATTCTGGATGCGTTTTACTATATATGGATGCCCGGTTGACAATATATAAGCAATTATAATTAAAAGTAGTCATTTTCAACTGTATGGTGAAAAGAGGCATTAAGCCCCAATGTACGATTCAATTAACAAATGTCCATCTGAATACTATCAGCCCTATCCATCCTATCATGACTGAAACCAATTTGCAACAGGATTTATTGAACAAACAAGGGTAAGTTAATCAGTCACACAAAAGTGTTTTAATTAAAGTATGTAAACGTGTATCTGAGTTCTAAGAAACAAAGAAAATGTAGCTACTGATTGTGTTTGTACTGCATCAGTTTATTTTAATGTTTAATATTTTATTTCTAAACAAAATACTTTCTGGTAAATGTGAACAAAATAACAAACAATAAAACAAAACAAACGGCTGTATGAAATGTGCAAGGGACATCCTCATAATATTTAAACAGTAAGTAATCCCTACCCTTTCCTTCTAATAAATATGCTATCTTTTGTATCTATTTTTTTCCTACCATACGAAAAACTCCCAGGGCCAATTTCATTGCAATTCTAGAAAAAGGGAGGGGTTTATTTGCATCCGCGAAAATCTTCTCTTGCGTTTTGCGCTCAGACAAGTGCAGCGAATCAAATTTCAAATCCCCCCCTCACAGCCCAGTCCAGTGGTCCATTCCGGTCATTAGTAAATTCTGAGTCACTTTCTCTCTGCAGGGAGAAGAGCAAACTGTAACCAAGAAACGGCTGAATCCCTACAGGACTTTCCTTCCACCTTCCGCCGGCATCTGTAAAACAACATCTTCAGCACAACAAAGCGACAATGGTTCTGTAGCGTGTAGAATCAGAGCGCACAGACTGTTTTCAACGTTACACCAGGACTGCATTAGCATCATCATATACTACAGCATTGGAAGCAGCAGCAAACATCAATTCCTGCAGCAAAAGACATGCTCTCAAGACAGTAAATCCCTAGTAATACCTGGTAAGTGTATTCTTAACGTATCTCATCGTCAGTGGCTGAGCATTCATACTCTGATATTTGATATAGGTGACTGCTTCGGTTTTCCTGTGTATTACTGGGAGTTCCTATTGCATTCCATGGCATTTGGGTATGTTGTTCACTTTTTGGCTTGGTCACTGAATGTTTGTTGTTATTGTTGTTATTATTATTATTATTATTATTATTATTATTATTATTATTATTATTATTATTATTATAGACAGGACCTGTTGGGTAGGTTATCTAGCAGGTGGTGGTCATATGAGGTAATATCTGCTGTGGAGGATGGGAGACAATACTAAACCAGTGCCCTCTTCCCCATGGACAGTGCATCTAGGACCGGTGGCATAGGTATTTGCAATTATGCAGTCCGTTATTTGTTTTTTTAACATTACATTAAACCACAGCAACTCCTTAAATCAAATCAAATAAATACCTTATTATTCTTCCACTATACGATAAGAGCTTGTGAATGAAATGTAGTGTTATGAGGGAAGTCATGATGTTTTTATCTGGCTATTTCTTTATAATACAATACATAGTGTACATTCAAACTGCAGTACAAATGAGTCTGTTAAAAAGTAACTGCATATGGCTGGCTCTTTTTATTGTGAAATCCCAATGGTACTGAGCTTGCAGTGCAATACAGATGTGGTTGAATACAGAAATCTGGTGTAACATGGATTATTGCTCTTCCTATTCGAAGGTCAAACGGCAAATTGACATCCACTGACTTAAAGTACACAAGACAGTAAATGAGTAAGACATAGTGATGGAAATGTTATGCTGTCAGGTTAGTATTTTATAAGTATGTATTTGCGTAATATGTAGGGTAGATATGAAAAAAGTGGTTTATATATATATATATATATATATATATATATATATATATATATATATTGCAGTCAAGGGAATTGTGTCAAATAGGTGGCAGAGAGTGGTGCACAAGAGAAATGTCCTTCTATACTGCTGTGTAATTGTGGTCACAATTTGTACTGTAGCACGCTGTAGTATGAGATAATGGGATTCTGGCCTGCTGAGCAAAATGGCTAACAGATTGAAAAAAGAGAAGCTGACAAAAATAAACTTCAACAATTTCAGTTCCTTTTCCCCCTTTATAATTGTTTAAGCCAAACACTCCATTTATAGTCACCAGGCTGCTGTTATTCTCAGACTAAATTGCAGTGATATTCCTGCTAAAGGCCCTTGCTGTACTTTCTATTTTATGCCATTTGAAGTATTATAAAGTTGTCATTTTACATGCATGTAATGCATTCTTGAAACTGCAGTACAAATGGGATGCGTTTGGTATCTGGGGTGTGCATTGGATCAGTCAGTAAGATGTAATGACCAGCGTATCAGAAGGATCTTACCAGCATACTGTTTTTTTTAAAAAATACACACACATCTTGCAAACAGCAATAGATGAGTGTTTTAGGCTATTGTGGGACTGAGAGAGCTTTATGACGTATCTGGGTTTTTTTTTTTGTTTTTATTTTAAATAGCACAAGGTTTGCTTGTATAGCACTCTATCTTTTATATAGCCTAAAATAATGCAGAAGTTACACCACCATGACAACCAATAGTATTTTAATCAAAATGTGTTGTTCATTTATTGTCAGCTACATTCATGACTATATATTTGGAATAGTAAATTCTCAGTGTAGCTTTTTTTGTTCCTTTTTTGGTGGTGGTGGTGGTGTTTTTTTTTTTTTTTTTTTTTTTTTGCAGTTGAACCATTTCTGCCAAGAATTGTCTTATTTATTGGTCCCAGTCCCTGTTAGCTACTCAATATCTTCCTTATAAAAGTAAAGACAACCAACAAACAAACAAGACCTGTTAAGCACGTGATTTAACTATTTAAGGTATAATAGTTAACTTTCTTATTTTTGCAAATAGATGCACAAAACAGGGTTTAAAATGTACTGACAGGTTGGATCTGGTCTTCCAAATTGTCAGTTTCTTTGTGACACTTGAGTCACTCTCAAATGTATTTTAAGAAGAAACCGTTTGAACAACTGCTCAATTCCTTGTGTACCTTAAGGGGTTAATTGCATTATGTTGCTGTAATTGTGGATATGTAATCCTTTAGTTCAGGTTTTGATGTATTGGATGAATCATGCAATTAAGTGGGTACCTGAAGAAAGAAAGGAAGCCCATTACACTTGAGCTGAAAGGCCATTGCAAACTCAATTTGTTTCTCTATCTGAGTTTAATTAATTAAATTATTGTATGAATATTTATTTAAGTCATCTCCATTTCTTATTGTGCACCAAGACTATAATTGATGTACAAGAGTAATGGGTTTGAGATGTTCACATTTTGAAATGATGTTCAAAGAATATTCTAATGACGTCCAATGAGCAATATGTGCACATTTGGTTGTGACATCAAAGAAAACATAATAAACAGGTCATAGTGATTATTCAAAAACTGAGCTTTTGGTCAGGATATACTAATGCAGACATAACAAACCATACGTAGTTCACTGTTAGTGAAGCTTTCTACTGCTTTGTGACCCATTTATAAAACTGCACTGTTTCATTATGGTCATTGACAGTGTAAGGAGTCCTACGATACATCATGCCAGGAGATGAAACCAGAGTGTTCTGCTGATGTAGCAGAGGGTGTTGTGAAGGAGGTCTGCAGAGCCAAGCAGCCTGGTAGATGCTTAACCTTGAGAACAACCCACACCAACGTCTTTCAGCCCTGCCCTGCTTCTGTGCTGAATGTGACAGCTAATACTGGGGTGGGGATTCGCTCTTCACATATTCACAAGCAAAACTTGTGTTTTACAATTTCATACTGCAGCTAACCATATTATATAGAAGATTCTGCAAACATATTTGTTTCAGTAGTTATATGCTCATCCATGAACCACTTTCTGCATGACGTGCCATCACCCACCAGAAGCTCAGGCTCCTTGCTGCTTAATTACCAGTATGTGTTTATCCTGTACGCCAGAAAGAAGCAGTTATGCTTTACTTCAATGGTGACCCTAAATCCTGGAGATTATTACTTTTAATTATGCTGCCGATCTTAAACAGCACGACTAAAATACATATAACATTAAAAAAATGAAACGTTAATAGCTCATTATTTCAATAAAAAAGTAAAATAAAAGTTGTAAAAATGGGATTAAGGTTTGAAAAAGGCAGCTGCCGTTAAGGTTGTAATGAAAAGCGCTTTCACCGCTATGCAGTGATTATTATTATTATTATTATTATTATTATTATTATTATTATTATTGTCATGACCACCAAGCACACTGACTGATGTTTAATGAGCTTTCAGGTTTCTAGTCCCACTCTCTTGTTTATCAGTAACAATTACTTTTAATACTGCCAGGGGATTCTCCACATAGATTGATCATCCTTATTAACAATAAATTGATTCTCTTTCATGGGATAGATACAAATAGAATTGCTCATGTTTCATTCAGCAGAGAGAAACAAAGCTATGAAGCTTCAGATACTTTACCTGTAAAGCGATCTCAATGCTGGAGATTGGTTGTTACATTTAATTATGCAAAGGAAGGATAATCAGTATGAATGAAATAACTGACCTCTGGGTATTTGGTGTAAACCCATATTAATGGAAAGGTAACCATCTGGCAGAGTTGGGTTCTTTTGTACAATAAGATTAGTTGTGAATATGTTTTGGAACTGGTGTGTGGTTAGATCTGCACAGGCTTGTATTTAAGCCTGGATTACGTAGCTGCAAAGCTCAGAAGGGCATTCGGTTTGATGTCAGAATTCAATAACAAGATAGGCTAGGTTTCCTGATATGAATGTAAATTCACTCAGCAAACATTCAAATCAGATCTACTGGGTGTATGGAGCAGTTAGAAAAATTACATAATTTCCCTTTCTCTGTTGTATTAATTAATAATGATAATGTGTGCTGGATTGTTGTCATATAATTCTACATGTATGGATTAGAAAGAAGCCTCTGCAAGAAAGGCAACTTGATAAAAAAAAAACATGGTGTCCATTGCCCTCTGCTTTTAATATGTTTTTGTGTAACAGTAACATGGAAAACGAGTACTGTAAACTGTAGCATTGCATACAGTATATTCTATAGCAGCTTGACAAACAGGGTTTTAAATTGTTGACAACTGTTCATTTTTCAAATGTATCGATTGGAGTGAGAAAAATGGTGATGAAGTGAATAAAACAGCAGGTCAAGAGCCAAGCATTACACCAAAATGGATGTGTTGGTAATTGGGGATCATCAAATTTGTGACAAGCCTAAATCAATGGAATAGGTGGATCCTTCAATTGATCTGATGAGCAAGCCTCATCAAGTCTGGCAGCCTTACATTTTGAACCTGAAGGGAAAAATTCAAGTGATAAAGGGTTGTGAAATATTTTGCCATCTCCACAAACATGAAAGCAGTTTGTGTTAAATGGTCTTTGGGCAGGACTACTACAATATCTACTGTACTAGCACATCCTATGTATGAACATTTTGCAATCTAATCAGTATATTCATATTATTTTGTATTAAAATTATGGCTGGGATCTGTGAAGGGACCTGCAGAAAAAAAACAAAAATACAATCATTAAACTGATTTGCCATAATTATAATGGTATCACCACATCATATCATTTTAAATATTGTGAATACAAGCTGTTTCTGTAAAGAAATAACATTGAAGGTGACAAACAGAGATATGAGATATGCCAATACAAAAAAAACACAGTTTAAGTGACTAGAAAAGGCTTGTTGTAAGACTACACTGAAGGGTACAGGTGGAAATCACTGTGTTGGTTATGGAAATAATTTAGTGATGATCCCAGGATTAACTCTACTGCAGGGTATATTTCTGATAAGCCATTTCATCATCTGAAACAAAGCATTGAATATATACATGAATGTAGTGTCATCTTTATAATATGTGTGACGGGCATGACTGAAACATTTAATTTTTTCTTCTGTGAATATACTGTAGGCTAACAGACTGGTATTGTGGTGTCAAACACATTCAGCAAGCATTTCCATAATTCAGCACAGCCCTGTTACAGAATGTCCTTTTCCTGCTGGCATTTCTTTACAGTTTTGTTAATCTTCCATTTGTTTTTTGATGTGCGTTTTGCTGCTATTGTATATCAACATTTCATTAACCTCTGAAAAGTGATTTAAGAAAGTTGATGAGTCGCTGCTGATTCAGGAAGGTCTTTATTTAGTCTTCCAGTAGATCAGTGGCTGTGAGATTGTGTTTGAGAAGCAGTCAATGTGCTCAGCACTTTGTGTGTGGTATTAATTTACCGGACTGATCTCTGTTCGGGTCCCTAACAGGCTCTCAACTATGTTTTTTAATTAACACCTTGGACAATGGACTTTGGTTTTACATTATTTTATTTTTGATAGTCTAGCTCTAACTTTTTGGATTCTTAAGGTTGGTTTCACAGAGGCAATTAATGTTTCTCTAAATCTTACCTAGTGCTAATCAGATACAGCTGTACTAGGTACTGTAAAGAAATTCAAGCCTTGCAAATTTTAAAATGATTAATATAAATTATTTACATGTTAACCATAGTGAATTTATAGCCTACCAGAAGACTGAATTATGCATGAAGACCCAACACAGTGCAAAATCCAGGTTTGCACAAGGGTAGAGTGTGCGCACAGCAGAGTTTCTTTCATACCACTGGAGAAAAATACATGTTAGTCTGCAAAGTCAAGCTTTCAGCCTAATATACTTAATTATAATGAAATTATAATTGATATATGGTAAAAGAGAAAAATATTCAAAATGGTTTTGTACGGGCTTAAAGTACTCGATAACACATACTAAGATATGATAATGATAATTGCTCCATACTAAAACTGCTGAAATTGTCAAACATTCATAATTTATAGTTTCTGTTTGTTTTTTGGTGCTTCCTTACAGTTGCAGTAAAGAGAACGGCAACGCCATATATCAAATGAAGTCCTGGCTAGCCAGTACTGTATACACGTACATATTATAGTCTATTCTACACCACAGAAGCAGAGCCCATCATCCTGTTGTCGGAAGCCTGTCACACAGCCTGTAATCCTTTGTTAGCAGGGTGATTTCACATGCCACTGTGAGAGATAAATACAAAGGCAGGAAATGTGAAATTAACACTTTGACATAAAACAAGCCAAGCCACAACCAGGGACATGCAGGAGGTATTGTAGTTGGTTATTATTTTACCCATTTCAGGTTTGTTTGGAGCATGTTATAAAAATATAATTGGATTTACTGTTACTGGAAAGATAGAGAGAAAGAGGGGAAACTTTACTGTATATGCCTGATTCCTATAGAAAATTATAGGATCACTTTTAGACTTAGTTTTAAGAACTACACTTGGATCGTCTAATGTTCTTTAAAGCAACTTAATGGAGATCATTTATAGGTCATTACTATTTTTTACAGGACCATATTTTGTTACCATGGTAATACAACACAAGACATGACTTGTATTCTTCATGTTCATACGTAGGCACGTGAAAAAATATATCTCAAACTTTTATAAACAAACCATGGCCTTTTTTTGTTCTCGGTGAAAGTTTAGTACTAAGTGCAGACACTGAAATTCAACCAAGGAATAACAAGAACGCCTAAACAGCAGAAGAATTGAAAAAGTTTTTTTTTTTTTTTTTTTTTTTTTTTTTAAGAGCAGGAAAATGACATAAACCTCGTTTTGCGTTCAGTTGGGAAAAATGGAAAAAAAAAAACAGTTTTAAGAAACGTAGAATATTTGACATAACATATGGGTCAAAATATAACATATTGCCCAAAACTACCACCAGACATATGTGATAATACTATATATTCTGACTCATGTATTATTCTATTTATTTGTTACTGTTATAGTACTTGTATTTGATAATCTTTATGGCTTTAAGGGAAGTCAAGACAGATGGCTAAAAATCCATAAAATGTGCATTATTTTAACAACTTAATACCACAGTGGCTTAACAGAGTCATGGATCACAGCGTTTAATAATTATGCTAATTAAGAAAAATATGCTGTTCAACATACTGTGTAACCCAACAAAGCAAAACCATGAAATTCAAAACCTTTGACCATGAAAAATAAGATTTTAGCAGTCAATGAGATGGTTTTGTTTCCAGTTAGAATATTTGGTGTAGTATAGTGTTATGTTATACAGGGAAGAGAGTTAATTGTAATACCTACAGATGTACAATACAATTACATTGTGAAATGTAATTTACTTTCATGTGTTGAATAGGGTTGGGTCAAGGTGTTGACTTTTTTCTATTGTCGCACTGGAAGATAATAACTGGGATAGCTGAACTATCTCACTGCCGCTCTAACTATCTGTACATGTGTTGGGTAAATCGACATTTACTTTTGGAAAAATAATTATTCAGAGTCTCTTGATTGCCGTTATCACATCTATTTTTCTACACTGATTGCTGTTTTAAAAAAAAGACCATTAGAGATCACTTTCATTTTCCATCTCTGTTCACTTTACATTCTTGGCATTGCCCTGCTGATGAATAGCAATGGCTGTTTAAGAGTTCAGTGTTTACACCTAAAAAAGAAAAATAATCATTCACTGTTTTAGATCTGATACTGAGCTAAAGGTTAATATGAAAGGCAACTATGTAGCTTTACATGCATTACAGAGTGCAGCACAGTGAGTGGATGAAGTTATGATCATGACATATTATTAATTACATGCCATAGAGGATTGCCCAGCATAAAAGCAAAGCAATAAATAGGTCTACCCCAGCCCGGTTGGCAATAGCTGGCGCCTGAAGCACTATTTCTTAGCATCAGGGCATTGCAATGCAGGGAGCTGCTGTGTGCTGCAGAAAGGTTTGACCTGGATGCCATACATTTAAAAATTCTTAGAGAATTGTAAATGGGTATCTGTTTTGTCTCCCCAGACATGGTAAATGCTAAAGCTTTATGCTAATTACAATGCTAACATGCAGTACAAACTGTCTTGACTTGATTTTTTTTCTTATTTTGCTGTATACACAGTGACTTGACACATCATTTTAGGTTTGGAACAATAATCAATCGTCTTTATCGTGAATAATTTGTTTTTAGACTTGTTTATTTAATGTACTGAGAACTTCATTGATATGATTTAAGATAATCATCATTATTGTGATAATGTTAACTGTATATTCTTTTGCTGTGTAGTATACTGTATGTATGTGCTTTGGGCACTAACTAACTAAGGACTGTACTGTAAGTTAACATTGCTGTAACACTACTGTAAATACTGTGGGGAAATTGATTTAATCTGTTTGCCATTAGGTTTCAGAAGTTTTGTGTTATGTTGATAGCCAGGCTTGGGGTCAATTCCTTTTGTTCAATGATACATTCCATTTCCAATTCCTTTTTAAAATCAATTCCAATTCCTATTCCCTTTTAATAAATTCCAATTCCGATTCCAAGTCCTTCGTTGTACTTACACTTTTATTGCGTTGCATTAGCAACACAATTGTAAGATTGGGAGGATAACTGTGTTAAGTTGGCTACATGTTGATAATAAATGGCATTGCATCCTCAGTCACAATTGTGAAAAGTATATGAAGTAAATATATGCAAATGTTACCTTACCTGTATTTTTAGTATCCAGGATATTACAGTGCAATTTGTTAAAAAAAAAATCAAATTTTCAAACAAGTAATGTGTACAATAGAACCCTGTATTTTTTCTCAGAGTAACAAAACAATTAGAAATCTGAGTCCCGCATCAGTGACTCATTCATTTCAAGGTTGGTGGGTGAAAGCTAAACAGTGCGCATTGAAGGAATAAATTACAGTACTGAAGCTCAAAGATTGATCCCACTCTTGTATTATTTTTTGTACAAAATAAGTTGAGGAAATCGGTTTAAAGCATTTTACAATATTCACATAATTCCTATAAGAAAAAACACACACACATTCTAGTGCTGGGGATACTGATAATGCCTTAATGTATTTGTATAATTTTGTTTCTATTTCTTTCAGGGGTGGGGGCATTTAGGCTTGAATTCATATTGGGAATATTTATTCATTACTCTAATGATCTGCCTTTGATGCAATGTCTTGTTGAAGATTAAAAACTGCACGATATAGCTCATTTTCAATAATAATTGTCATTGACAAGTAGTTGTTAAATAAAGTATATATGCTCTTCCAGCACTCCATTCTGTAGGTACTGTACTATCCTTACATGATTTATTTTATTACAACTAAATGAACTAAGCACATGTGTAAGACTTTAATATGTACTGTTAATAGTGTCGTATTTAATTGTGTTGTTTATTTGTTTCAGGTAAGGAGAAGGTACATATTGTCAGGCTGCTTCTACTCCAGGAATGGAATAATGCCCTTTAAGTTGAGACTGGCATCCTGTTCTATTATTTGAGGAAAGATAGCTGGGGTATCAATGGCGAATCAACAACGCGGCCACCATCTCAGAACCATGAGTTCAGAGGAGAAAACATTGACTCCTGTCCACAAAACATCAACACCGACACATAAGAGTGGCTCTTCGACTTCTTCCCACAGAGACAGTCGGCAGGTAAGACAGACAGAACTTTATTTTCACACATTTCATTATCTGTCTTTGGCATATCTTTTTAATTGTCTATGAACTATAGGTGCATATGATACTGTATACATTAAGACTTGTCCCTTCCTATCACACCATGTGCCCTAGGGAAGTCCTGGTAGACTGTTTCCTGTGCAAAACACGTGCTTCCTTTTCTATTTGAAATATTTCATTTTAGTTAACCCGTCCTCATGCAGTAGCTCATACAATGTAGTCCTGGGGTTAGCCTGTTTTTTCTTCTCTGTACCTTTTGTGTTAGGTGTCACTGTTTTCCCAAACACATTTCCACTCTACAGACCTCATAGTCCCCACAGTACTGCAGAGACAGAAGTATGGCAGTGGATAAGAACTGTAAGCAAAGTAAATCAAGACGTGAGAAATGCCAAAAGAAGGGGAGCCTAGTGTTGAAATAAGCTGTCAAAGTAAGGCTTTACAATAAGGAGGAAGTGTAGTATAATATTTCTACACTGTATTTTGCTTATACAGTATCTATAGATGTGCTGGATCTGCTTGTAATCATTCTTCTATTGCATTAGATTACAATATGAGTACAAACATGAAATGCCATATATTAATTAATTTAACTGGATTGACTAATTAATTTGATAAAAATCTTTAGTTTTATTTTATTTTACAGTTTAATCATGTCAAGTATCCATTTGTTAGAAGTTTTTTAATATTATGCGGCATACCAAGTCAGTAAAGCAGTGCCGGTGTAGACAGTCTAATTGAACAGTTGAATGAGATAAGATTTTTCAACAGACATAAGATGAAAAGCTTGAATAGGAAAATATGATCAAGGAAAATTGTTCATATTGTATGAATCAAAAGCCTTTTAAAAACTGCAGCATTCAGTGCCTACGTTTAGTAACAAATTACCTTGACAACAACTTATTTTTTCATTTCAATGTTACATTTTGTGGCTGTAAAATGCAGAATATTGCAAATGGCACAGACTATATCCCTATAAAAGTTTTGGGAGCATTTCTCAACATACACTAAACCTAGAACCAATGATTACTTGTTTGTTTGAACTGCTTTTCTGTTTTATGTATTTTTTTGTACAGTAGACTGTGTTCATTTTTATTCCTCATACCCACACAAACTGAAATAAAGGAATTAATGTCTGCCCTTTTAATTAAACTGGGAGGTCACAGTATGTATGTATGGAATACATTTTCACAAAAGCAACCGGAGACTTGAATGGAAGATTTGACATCACTACTTTCCTAAGACTCACTTAATAATTGATGAAGGGTCATGATGAACTAAATCAGATCACCTTAAATTATTAGTACTGGTGCAGGTGTTGCATTTCAGGTAACCAGGGGTGTTTTATTATCATTAAGATAATTCCCTCAGGAGACCACTGAACAAACTGTGTTGACAGAGGCAAATAAATACAGTATCTAGTCAACGTATACTAACAGTTTTTAGTTTTATTTACATTCTTGTCTTTTATGAATACAGTACCTACTGCATACAGCTGCACCTTGCTTACTCATTATGTAGCTCCTTCAAACAAGACCTTGTAGTCCATGGGGTAATAATTATTTCAGAATTTCAAATTGGATTTAAGGTTTTCTGGTAAATGTTTCTTTCCTTTTTCATAAAATACAAAGGGTTTGCATACAGGAGCATTTTGTAATAATTTGTTAAGCAATACAATACAAAAAAATAATTGTACATAATGATAAGTACTGGGGTTTTAAAATAAATGTGGTCTTTTACTGCCAATGAAGACCTTTTATTTTGCCCTCAGATAACCAAAATATTAACATAGTGGCTTCAGAAATGCTGTCATAACTCTACCCCTGAAGATCAAAGGCAAACTCATACATTTTAATGTTCTATGGATGATGAGCTTTTTAGTTGGGGAAGCCCTCCGATGATAAGGTGCCATTTTGTGACTGATTTGTTTTATACATGTAAGAGGCTTGGCAGGGATATTGAGCTTTGAAGATTGCCACACTTAGCATTGTGTGGGTATATGAGCCTACATTTATGAGTGAAGATTAAATTGAAGATTAAAATTAATTGTAAAACACTTCGGGAGGTTTTATTATGAAGAACAGTTTGCGACCTTGTAATGTAACTACCTAAGCACAAGAGGAGAGGATTACAATTCAGAATGTTTTTTAAATAACTGAGAGATGTGCCTTAAAAATTAGGGAATGTGTACAGCTGATTAAAACCTAAAATCATTGTAGCAGAAAGGGAGCATGATCACGAAAATTGCGGCAGGACTGAGAATGTTGTGGTTACTGTATATCTTAAGATCTCTTGAGCCAAGTAGCCTATGCAGCTGTGAAAGACATTATGTTCTATTGTATTTGCATAGTCTTTGGTGAGATTGTATATATGCACTGCTGCATCCACCTGGTCACCAGCCTGCGCTCCCAATGCCCCGTCCACGTCCTCGTCTCCATGGGGAAGCACCAGAGACGGGACCAACCCGGCCGCTAGCCCACCCACAAGAATCCGGGGGGGGAAAAAGACAGACAATGTGGGGGAGGTGGCCGGATGCGGTCATGTGTGCAATGCACATGATGGGAGGTATGTGGCAGGGGTGTGGTTAAATCCTATCCCTGCAAACAATCACAGGTGTGGTCATTCCCTTATGACGTAATTGGTTCTAATTGGGGAATGACCACCTGTATAAAAAGGGAGAAAAAACTGGTTTGAAGGAAAGCCAGTGAAGGCATAGCTCAGCCTGGCTCTTGTAAGTTTTGTGTTTTGTTTTATTTTGTCCCTCATGCCGTATTTTGTTTGTTTATTAAATGTGCACTCTAGTGCTTAAACTGCAGCTTCCTTGTCTCAGTCTCTTTCCTGCCACATCTGGGCCCACAGCGCTATACTTTCAGAAAACTCCACAGAGCTCCTTGACTCTGTGACATAGAGACTTGGGTAGGTACACAGGAGAGGTGCCTGGATGTATTTTAAAATCAACATCTGTACTGGAGTATACTGCAAATAAAATTACAAAACCAAATTGCACATTGATAATTATAGAATAGTATTGGATTGGCCACAAAGTTCAGTATGCCAGACCACCGGCACAGTTTGAATTACGTTTTTAAACAATCAATCCTGGTTTAACCTGGTTACCCCGAACATGCTTGGTTTATGGTACCGTAACCCAACCATGTTCAGGTAATGCAAATTTTAAGTTTCAGAGAATAGTTTCATACCATATGTTTATTAGTTTTCTGGATGCTTCGACAACAAGTTACAGGCAGATTTAGAAAATGAAAATGGAATGTATCATCTGTAGTATGGGCAGCTATTGAGCACTTGACAAACCCTTTGAGGGCTTTGCTCATAATAAGATGTTACATTAAAGATTTCGTTGCTGGTAATATAGATCAATGACCCATTAACCATGTCCTTAGTAAACAAACCCGAATGAAAAATCTTTTAATGGTATTTTCCTGAAAATATTTTCCCATTGAGAATATACTTGAAAATGCTAATGGTGAAAGGAAATGTATTGGTTGTTGTTAAATCATTATATTGATTCTATTCTGGGAATTCAGTATTTACAGTATTTTAGTACAGAACACTGACAGCAGGGATAGGTTCGCACAAATTGAATTTTTGGACCTCTTGCGTTGGGACAGAATTTAAACAAACCTAAATGTGAACAACGTGAATCGCTGCCACTGGCAGTGTATTTCCTGGCATATTCCAAGATATTTGCAGCATCCCAGAAACAACCCTAATGTTGGTCCCGTGATGAATGGGCATTATTGGTGTTGGCATGGGACATGCAATGCCAACCTGTCACAGAATTTGCTGATAAGCATACATGGTGTCAGTCATACTGTATTTAAGCAGTGCACCACGTACAATATGGAAAACCAACAAAACAAATATATATTATTCCCTAAAAAGACCAAAGATTCTGTTGATGCAACACACATTACTGTGTATTGCTGCTAAAATCTCCAGATAAAATACTATGAATAATGGAGCTATAAATCATCTTATTTAAAGGGTTTCTGGGGCTGGCTTTTTGAGGCTTTTTTCATGTCTATAAATGGCCAAATATACATTTTAATTGTTTAAACACAAAGCTTAGGGTCTGTAATTATAGAAGCCATCAATGAATATCTGGTATTCTTAAAAATACTGTTGTCATGATTCTGAGTGGTATGCATGGTATGAAGGCTTCTCTAAATCTGCCTTTACCTGGCATAACCTTTAACTGGCATAGAGAATACTAAATGCCAGGGCTTTCTCATGTTATTTAAGTGCTTATGTAAGTGAAGAATAGAAGGGGCAGGCTGAGTTGAAAGGTCACATTCTCAAATCATTTGAATGGAAGGAGTAAGTTCAGTGCAAACACCTAGGATTCTTCAAACAAGCTCAAAACTTGAAAACAGGTAATGGTAGTAATTCAGTATCGGAGCAACGTAACCCAGAACCTTCAAGAATTATTGCAAACACTATAAAGTAATATAGGAAATACAATACATTTCAATTTGAAGCTACTTTCATACATTTTTAAGTAGGTGTTTCTTTTGAATTGTCTACTGTTACTGTACTAGTACATTATAGCCAAAGGATTATACATCTTTCATAACTGTTATCCAATTATTTCAGTGCACTGTGATGTTAGAAGGAAGTGACTCTTCTGATAGTGATGTCTTTCTCAGCGATACAATGCCAGATACTGAGAGCATCTCTCTCGTGAAGGTCAGTGATCCACACTGTAAGCTGTTTGGATGTCTCTGAATGAAATAACCTTCAGAAACTAATTGTGCAGGTTGTAATGCCCATTTTAAAATGTAATTGTTTTGAGTGTAATCGAATGGTTTGATTTTTTTACATATTGCCTTTTGATGTGGTGTTTCACACTAACAATTAGAAAAAAAACAATAGTGACACCAAATTTTGAGCATGTGAGATGTTGGATGATGCTATGAGTGTAATGTTCCTGTTTTATTGTGTTACAGTAGATACTTTAATTCTTATCTTAACATTTAAAAGATGGTGTACTGCCAGCCCACTGGGCTTGTTGAACCTATTTTTGTACACTAGTCTGGGCCAAAAAGCCTCTTGTGTGATCTCTTGCTACAGGCCAGAATTGATTAAAAAATGTTTTTATTTATTTATGAATTTATTAATTTTTTTCTTTACCTCAGCCAGCAAGTGTGCTTGTAAGACAAATAGCCGTTTTTCTTCCAGTGGTCCACCAAATCTGATGTGCCTACAGTGTTCATTTTTCAAGCATTATGTGCAGAAAGCTGACTTAAAAGAGGCTTCTCAGTTTGCTAACTACTGTATATTGTACATAATCGGCATTATTATATGTGCACTAAGTGTAAAATTTAACAGGATTATGAAACATTGCAGCTTTCTATTAAGATCTCTTCTTGGGACTTTATTTGTGAAACTCAACTTATTCTGTGGCACTGTAACATTTACAGGAGCAGTGCTCACCAGTCAGCTGGCGATTATGATGCCCAGGGGATCTCATTTCGGACAGCAAATTTAACCCCTCACATCCCACTCATTTCTGTCTGCTTCACAAATATGAGTCCCTCTGGTGTAATCCGTCCCAGGGTCCCTTCCTTGGTATTCTTATGGATCAATTGCCCATCATAAACAAAACCACTGTCACAAAATAGAAATCGGCACAAGAGTACTGTAGGATTGTGATGACTGTGACCTGCAGTGTTTGCATTCTGTAGTTGCAGCAGCTTGGTAATGTAATGCCTCTACTGTAGTGCTTTGTGATGCTTCAGTGGATGGATTTGTAAAGATTGTTATTCAGCTGTGTTTAATATTCATGTATGATCCCTCTCTGTAGATATGACCTGTCTCTCCACCTGTTCATCTGTCTGGTTGTCACATTTGCATATCTGTATATCTGTAGAGCTGCTTATCCAACTGAAAGTGCTGTACAACTTTAGAGTATCCAAGTCTGAGGCATCTCTCAGTCTGTGTGTTAAACTTTCATTTCTTGGGTTTAATGAAAGTGAATTGGTATGTTTTCTATCATATAGTGAAAACTGAATGCACCAAATTTGGATATAATGAATGCAGTGCATTTATAATTCTTTCGTTTCTCTGAACACTGCAGCTGCTTTATTAAGCACCCTTACTCAAGGTGGATGTCTCGACAATAGGTTCTTATTTAAACCATGTGCAGTATTGATCCAGTACTTATCTAGACTATTTTGTTAACTATTGGCTGCTATTGTTATACTGCAAGGTAGTTTGGGTTTTAAAATTGCACTGCTGTTAGAAAAGGAATGACTATCCATGAACAAAATCTATACTGGAGTTCTTCAATGTAAGCAAGTTGCAGGACATGCAGGCTCAAGAAGAATACATTGCCAATAATGAAAGCCATAATTTACAGATATTTGTATGTCATACTTCATAACTGAAACACTCAATCTTAAAATCTGTCTTGAGATTATAAAGTACAAAGGAATCCATGCAGCATTGCTTTATAAATGTATAAGACAGCTTTATATTAACCTACAGCTAAATAAACCTTTTTTGTGAATAACAGTGCTTTAAGAGTGTAAAGAGGATTCAAGGATTAAACAAGAGAACACTAGAAAATGACTTTAAAAAATTCTGTTTTAGTCCCAAATAGTGTTGGATACTGCTGCTTTAAATAAAAAAAAAATAAAAAAATGGGTATTAAAAAAATAATTTGTCTGACTAATGGATTTCTAATACTTCACAGACCAGCTATTCACAACAGTGAGGTCAGAAGTGAATCAACTCATTATGGGCTGTCTTTGATGGGCAAGACACCTGCACTCGTCCACATGTACATGGGCAGCAGGTTAACAGTATTTCCAAAGGAGATTTAGAATGCTGGACATAGCAAATGACAAGCAATAGTAGTGTGTGTGTGTGTGTGTGTGTGTGATCAGTTCTATGCAATATTCCCACATACAGTAGGCCCACTTCATATAAAACAAGGTCACTAACATTAGGCCAGTTGTGGTCCTACAAGTTTAGAATTCTGAGGGGATCTATCAACGTAACTTAAATGGACAGATTCTTGTTTTTATATGTGTATTATTGTAGGTAAATAATATATTCCCTACTTTATGTAGGTAAACTGTGTAGCATACATAAGAAGAAAACATTACAAATTAATCAAACTGCCTCAATAATAAATTCTGTGTAAGGGCTTAAAACAGTACAATCTGATTATATTAGATTATATTCTACATGCCGTGGATGTAGGTAATGGAATTATTTTATGGTACTAAAACCTGTAATGTGTTTTTTAATTGTATAGTTATGATAACATTCTCGTTCAACAAAACATTAGCTGGTTGTGTCCACAACTGCTATATTACTGTTCATGCCAGTAATAAAGTCAAATCCGCTGGCTGCATAATCTAATGCCCTTCAGGTCATTTCTGTACTTGCTTTTGGCATAAACTCCACAGGAGGGTTATCACATTTTTCAGCATCCTGTATGTTGTCAGGCTGTCAAAGCTTATTCTTTAAGTCTGACCAATGCGGAGATCTTAAATTAGCCTATGTTTGTCAAACCATTTTTTCAGTGTTATTAATGGTAGGTTGCTACTGTACATTTATTTTCACCCCCACATGAAGAACCTTAGGAAGTAAGGGTGCTGGAATGCTGAGTAAGGAAAAGTTAATGAAGTGTAAATGCAGAGGACACAGATCCTTGAGTGATAGGCATCCTCATCATTTAAAAACATTTGAAAACCATTCTCCTCAAGACGGGCTGTCCTGTGCAGAGCTGTGAATAAATAAGTGTGAACTCTGTTGTTCTTCTGGCAGGAGGGCGACAGCTGGGAGATCGTTGAGGGTCTGAAGATTGGGCAAACAAATGTCCAGAAGCCAGAAAAACATGAAGGCTTCATGCTGAAGAAGAGAAAGTGGCCCTTAAAAGGCTGGCATAAGGTTATTTATTGTTTTGTGGTGAACCCAATACCGTGCCATTGTTCTATTGTGTAAAAAACTGCCTTAACAAAGAGGAGCTACTTACAGATGCTACATTTCCCCAAGTTAACCATTGTATGACGTGCTGTTTATGGAGAGCTTGTTAAGCTCAAACTCCACCCTTGCAAAACTTCTAAAACAAAAGAATAATGTTTAGAATTGCAGTACAGCATACATACAAATTCCATAATGAGTCATTTTTTTGACAGTGATGCAAATATGTAAAAGTGGAAGAGTTTAGTAGGCTTTAAATAGGCTTTCCAAATGTAAAGGTTATAAAGTCATAATGTGTGTCAGTAGTTCTGTTGATCTACTGTACATACATACAGTACACTGGGCATATTTATACTGTAAACATAATTGCAAGCAAGTTGACTTTTTTTTTTCTGACTGTATTTTCCATTAATGTATTTTGTGCTGAAAAGAAATGCACAACTTTTATTCAGCAAAAAATTGAATAAAAGACAATTCTCCTAAAACAAAATCCCTCCCATGCTTTCAGTAACTGGTACCTTTCATTCTTTACCCAGAGATTTTTTGTGTTGGATAACGGAATCTTGAAGTACTCCAAGTCTCCCATTGATGTAAGTCACCTTTAATGAATGTACAGATTGTGCAGTGTTGCTGTAACCTTGTCTCTAGACCCCAGCCTGTGTGGATTCTGCTGAGTAAAATTTAAAGGAAGTTATTACACAGAGGTAATGCATTAGCAGAATTGGCTCAGAGATACACTTGCACTTTTATCTAGACCAATATATTTGTTTACAAGAACTTAAAAATGATTGACAAAACACACTTCTCTTCTGAAAAATGGAGAATGTTATTCATTTTTTTGTCGCCATTGCATTGTAAAGTCATTATCATTGACAGTAGTCAGAAATAAAGGTAAAACAGCATGCAGAGGCCAAATTACAGCATGAACAGAGTGGAGTCTAAACAGAGCACTCTACAGCATTTTCAAGTAGTATCTTGTTTCTATACAGTAACAAGTGCAGTGCATTGAAAATAAATGTTTAAATCTAAGCTAAGTAGGTACATTTATGAAGTTAATTATATATAAGCTCTGCATCAGCTTAGCAATAAGTCATTCACCATTGGATTTGAATGAATGCAACATAGATTTTTTCAGTGTTATTAATAGTAGGTTGCTACTGTACATTCATTTTCACCTCCACATGAAGAACCTTAGGAAGTAAGGGTGCTGGATTGCCGAATAAGAGATATTTTGCATCGATTTATTTGAACAAAATTGGTTAAGCTTTGAGACACCATACAGTCAGTGCCTCCTTGACTGTTTCATATACATTCCCTGATATCATTGGTGTCACATTATAGATTACAAAGAGCATGTTCATTCAAACCTTTCATTAATCAGACATATGGAAATTGAATTTTACTTTGTGTCAGCCTGTTTAAATCATGTAAATTTGTGTCCTGACAAAATAGTGCAGGAGAAATATGCACCTTGAAAAATAACATTCCCTCACCGACCTTGTCATTTAATACTCTTTTGATCAAATAAGTCTAAAAGCGTTTGGTTTTGTGAAATGCAATTGCAATTTGCTGACTGCATTTTTTTTTTAAATATATATAAAAATGTCAACGTACAGCAATTTCATTTAATACAGAATCAAAGGTGGAAAATAAGATTCAAATAGTATGTTGTTGGTCGATGCATAGATTAAAGATCAGGCATGTATATTTATATGCATTCAGGTTTCATTGAACCACTGCAATTAATGATGTTTGTTAGTTGTAATATCTGGATAGTACTATTCATTTGAATGCATCTTTGTCTTGTCTTAAGATTCAGAAAGGCAAACTGCATGGAAGTATTGACATTGGTTTGTCAGTGATGTCAATAAAAAAGAAGGCTCGGAGAATTGACCTTGACACGGAAGAACACATCTATCATTTGAAGGTAGGTTTTGTGAAAGCCAGTGCAGCTTTCTCTCTCCCTGGATGATCAAGAGTGGAATCCTTAAACAGGGACCAGACAGAAAGCTGGGCAGCTCTCAGGGCACATTCTTTCATGGTTTATTTTCAGGTCAAATCCCAAGAAGTTTTTGATGCATGGGTGTCAAAGCTCCGACACCACCGCTTGTATCGGCAGAATGAAATTGTGCGATCGCCCAGAGATGCCCCTTTTCACATGTTTCCTTCACCTAATGCGGAATCGGCAATGAATGCAGCCGGATCCGAAGGAAAGGTATCTCCTTTTATTGTGTTTTACTGACGTGTGACATAAAAATCTATTTTACCAAGGACAGTGATTTCATAAATAATCCAGTGACTTCATTTTGACATGTAGGTATTACTAATGCTTACTCACTGTGATTGTAGTATACCTGTATAGCCAATTATTTCTGGACATTTTAGGGGAGGTTAGTTGCAATACTGTAGACCTTTTTCAAATTGTGGAAGATAATTGATTGTTCCCATAATTTCAGCTGTTTTAACATGCAACTTGTATCTGCACATGTGGGAGTGCTGAGGACTGCTGTATATAAAGTGATTATTAAGACATCTCACAAAGGTCTTAATAATCTCTTATTCTGATATTTTAGATCTTGTACCCTAGTTATGATATCAGAAAGTTCAACTTTTACCTCTTTTGGTTATGCGTGTTTTCTTGGTTTTAGACAAAGCCGAAAACCTTACCCTGGCAGCCTCCCATTCCCAGCACCAGCAGCTTACCTGCATCATACAGCAATGGACAAAGCAAAGTGGCTGCTTGGCTACAAGAATCTGAAGAGATGGACAAGTGTGCAGAAGGTGAGTTGTGCTCAATTTGCAGTCAGAGAGTGCAGGCTATTTGAGTTCAACTGAAAACTGTTTACAAGATGAACTATGCATTACAACAGAACTGAAAATGAACACCTTTTGTAAGTTATTCATAAGCTTGCTGGTCAGATACTTTTGAAAATCATATTTCTCTGGTTAATATATTCTGGATCTGCTCTTTTCAAAGCAGCTGTTTTTGCTTTTGTCACATCACCCATCAATTCTTACCACAGTAATTTTGCATGTACAGTATATTTTATCAAATTAGTAATATACCTCATTCTTTCCAATTTTGACCAAAATCGAATGTTTGGCCTCAGAGGCAAATCTGGTAAATAACAAATGGATTTTCTGGAAGGTTATCCTATCTTATTTAAAATAATTTTGAATCTTACATAATACAAATGACAGTGGAATTATAGTTTATCAGCAGGCAAATAGAAGTTCAGATAGGGTAGGATTATTCTACCTCATGTATAACTATAAAACTCTGCTCAACTTAAACCTTAAACCTTAAACCTGTGCTGCTTTTATTTCTTTTACTTCAGAGCTTGCAAACTGTCAGTCAGGCCTTGTGGAACTGAGCAGACTACTACAAAATCTTGAAATTCTGCAAAGGACGCAGTCTGCACCCAACTTCACTGACATGCAGGTAAAAAGAAAGTCATGGAAATTGCATTACGCTATGCTACACAGTGGGGGCTAAGTGAGTAAGTAAGCAGAATGCTGTTATGAGATCTTTCATAGTAGATTTCCGCTTCAGCCCAGGTCAGCAGGAAACAAAATAAAGGTTTGAGTTTACATGGAGACTAGACTACTGTGTAAAATTATCAAATCGGTATCCTTCAAGCCAAGGTAGAGACACATTGAGGGGGCTGTGTGTAGATGCTTTCCCTGTGGCTTTTTTCCACACTTGCTATGTAACTTATGTCTCCACTGCTGTCTATCTGGAAACTAGACAAAAAGGAAAGAAAATAAGGTGCAGTTTCCCAGTTGATTATCCAACATCATTGACCCTTGTATTGACTATGATGAAATACATTCTGAATGTTGTTTTTCTTATTTCAATTTCATATCATACCAACTACAAAGTTGTTTTATACATATATTATGGGAGTACAAATATTTTATGGAAAAATACATTCCGTGAAGGTTATTCTAAGGTAGGACAAACCCCTCCATTGTAAAATAACCACTATCCTAGTGCTTCAACCTATTTTGTAGCCAATACATACTAATATTTTGTGTTTATTTTCATATACTTTTTATGTAACACCACCAGAAATCCATTATATCCAATAGAGCTGCTTTGGTGTTACTCAGATTAAAATACGGCCCCTTTTGTCATTTCATTGCAAAACATGACATACCATGGCTTCATTAACATGCTACCAGAAAGTATCTTTGTATTAGAAAAAGGCTGTTTGGCTGTTGATCTGTAACATTAACTCGTTATTGTATATTCTAATCCATTTGAACAATGTAGGCTAATTGTGTAGATATAACAAAGAAAGACAAGCGACTGAGCAGAAGATGGAGAACAAAAAGTGTCAGCAAAGATACAAAAATGCAACTTCAGGTACAGATTTTGTCCTTTATTCTCCTCAATTCTTAAATGTCTTTCTGCTGGTAGAGGGTGACGATTAAACAATTCTCTTGAGGATTTTTATATGCATTGCTTTAACCAACCAATTCATTTTGCTCACACTCTTAACTCAATGGATGTGTTAAGATCTTGCAGTATTCATAAAACTGCTATAGCCAAGTGTCCAACATGCTTGCATAAAGTTACTTTGCACTCATGAAGCATTTAGATTTTTTTTTTTTACTTGTGGGATTATTTTTATTATAGTAAGAGGTTAAGGTGCAGTCCAGACCTCTATTATGTTTACCACCTTAGAAACAGTGACTGCATTGGTGTAGTTCAGATTCTGATAGTTTACTAATGTATTGTAACTCGAGCCTTATTCCTCTCCTGCTGGGGATGTACAGTATATTTTAGAGAACCACTTATTCTACTATGGTGAGTTTTAGAATCTAGTCTCTTCATGCATATGCTGTACTTACATTTTAAATGTACATGGTGGATGTAAGTCATGCAAATCTGCTCAACATGCTCTTATTTTGTACAGCCATGGTGGGGTTTGTAAGTTAATAACATATTTGTTCTGGATTATGGAAGTTATTTATTGAACTGACTGCTGATAGAGAGAACATATTGTCTAGATAGTTCATGTTTTAGGGTTTTACATTATTAAAATAATGTAAAAGGCCTTCCTTTCTGGCACTCCTTTCCAACAGTTCTTGTGTTGACTTTCTAAACTGGCTTCGGTCACAATATGCACACATTTATTAAAAGATTTTCCCTCAGGTTACACTGAGGTAAAACATTTTGCTATCAATATTGCTTAGGGGACAGCATTTAATGCACACTATAACATCATTCAGACTCACAAGCCATACCATACCAGGAAGACATTACAGTAAACACTATTTATAAGCCTGACACTATTTCAATTATATAAAGTGGGAAAAGCCTTCTAAGGAGTGGATTTCAACAAAACATGTACAATGTGTCATTTGTCAAACCTCCAGACATTGGAGGACACCCCTGAACAAACCATTCTACAGCTCCTTAATTTACAGTAAATACACACTCTTGAAAGTATGATGATTATCCCTGCAGAACATGGAAAGTATGTGGAGTATTTGTGGATTGGCCCCACGCCACCCCCTTAGTCTGACAATAGTAGCACTGCCCCCTGTCCACTTAATACATAATTCTAAGTGAATGTCATGTAATACAGTCCATAATAAGTGAAAGTATTTCATTTCTTCAGGTTTTTGGTTGTTCATTGCGACACTTGAGAGCTGTAAAAGTAAGCAACTTCCTGCTCAAAACCTTTCCAACCACCGATACAGTAAATGTAGATGTATGTGTGTAGTAAGACATGGCTTTAGAATCGAAAGGTTGTATTTGTGTAGTAAGACATGGCTTGAGAATCAAAAGGTTGTATTTGGTAGCAAGACCCCTAGAATTATGATATGGGGTTAATTTGTGCCGGATCCGGTATCTTTTGTCTGACAGGCGAGAATTAAACAGTTTTCAAATGATGAACCGAATGGGAGGAAAAAATAACTCAATATACATAACATGTACAAAAAAAATGCTTTCCTGTTCCATTTAATTGAATGACAAAGGTGTACTGTAATGATGTATTTATAACGATTATTTTTATGTAATGATATTTGGAAAAAGAACATGATTAACAACACTTTCAAAACTACTGTAAGTTGGGAGCTAAGTTACTTAACAAGGAGTTTAAATGAAATGCTTCTCCCTAATAATTGCAATCTGTGAATCTATGAACTTTTGATTCTCAGCAGCCCAAAGACTGGTAGATTTAGTAGCTCAAAAAGCAATGAACTTGAGAAGACTCCATTTTTAACAACCCTAGATCTTGAACCCTTAGTGACCATTGAATTCTACATGATCTGTGATGTGTGTGATATGCTCAAAGTTTTTAACTACATGTTCCCACGATGGGGAGTAGCATTTGATAATCTCATCTGATTTAAGTAAAGTATAAAGCAGCACAAATTTTCCTTAAATCTTAATTCTTAAAGATAATAGAGTTTTCAAAGAGGAGTGATTTGAATCGGCTACAAGATACAGTATTTTAAATCAAGGAGTAATCACTTGCTGACCCATCCTATTTATATTCCTATAGCAGTAATTGCACTAAATTAATTGCAGGCCAGTCACAATCAAATTGCAAAGCAATTCAATATTATTTTTTATAATTTTTTTCACACTGTAAAGAAAAGAAAAACAAAAGTAGGACAACGGGTTGCTATAATGTAATGTTTACAGCAACCCAATTTTAACATAACTAATATTAACCAGCTTCTGAATACGGTTAAAAAGTGTTTTTGTATTTTCTTTCGCTAATCTATTTGTCTCATAATATTCTGCTTTCCTAATGACCTTTAGGTGGATGAGTGGTCGAGTCCCATAACTGTCCACAATACATTTAACATTGACCTTACCTTTTATACAGGTCTGAATTCATTAACATTAGTTCTGTTTGGTTACATATTTATCTTTCAGAAGCAAAAAGAAATGTAGGTTAGAAATTACCTAAAGAGATAATACATATGTTAGGCTAACACATTCTGTCCTTTTAGTAAGTGCGATTTGGCTTGCAATGGATTATGCAAACTGTCACCTGAATGTTCCTCTCTTTCTTTATTAAACAGATTCCTTTAAGTGCTTCAATGACCCCAGTCCGTTTGCACTCATCCAATCCTAACCTCTGTGCAGATCTAGTGGATTTTCAACCTCCTGTGAGCAGGCTCGCTGGCACACTTGAGTGTGCCACAGACTACATCAAGCTGCAGGAGGAGTTCTGTCTGATTGCACAGAAAGGTAACACTTTCACATTTCAAACAATAGAGTTAGAAAAATACAGCAGTAGTTCTAGGGAGATTGTTGCTGTATTAAATGTAACACAGTCTTCTAGCTAGTTTGTATAGAAAGCTGCTACGTCAGCGCTACTGTCCCTTCCTCATTCAGTTTCAAATTACTGGATGAGAGGAAGAACTACAAAACCACATCTGAGCGTTTTTATAGTTTTAATATATAAACATAGTGCTTCATCATCGTTTTTTAGGTTTTCGGATCATGAGCTAGGAATTTATATTAATACCTTAAACAGAGAGACAATTGCTTGCATTTCGAGATATTTAACAATATTGCTCTACTTCAAAATTAGTACCATGATTTCAAAACTAGCAAGATTGATTTTTTGCTAGTTTGTAACATTAGCAGTTTGTTCCTAAAAATGAGCAGATAGTTATTGCAGTAAATGTGTTTAACATTTTTTGTAGCATGTTTATGGTCACTCCTTTTAAATAGTATTTACAAAAGAATGTAGAACATGCAGCAATAAGCATTAGTATCCCTGTGTGCAACCCAGATATCACCATCACCATCACCATCACTACTGCATGTCTTATTTTCTGTAAACTGTGTTTGCATATGTGTGTGTGTGTATATGTATATGTGTGTATGTGTGTGTATATATATATATATATATATATATATATATACAGTGCTCCCTCGCTATAACGCGGGTCTCGGGGGACACACAATATGAGCGTTATAACCTAAGAGCGTTATAAAAGGGGAAGGGTGCGGGGGGCACTGCAGGACACATAACACACATCTGACTAAAATAGAAAATAAAATAACTCTAACCCTCTCTATAATGCACATATACTGAAGCAAAAATGTAACTTTCTGTGAATTAACTATACATAAAGCATCATGTAATCAACGCTATATTTTTTACAAAAGAAAAAAAAAAGGTAACATTCCCACTCGTGGATCATTTTAATTAGCAGTTTTTAAACTATAAATAGCCTGGCTAAACGGCGGTCGGGAGTTCAGTTCGAAGCGACATACAAATAAACCAAGTGTGAGAAAGAGAGCGGGTCGGGCGAGGGGAAGAGGGAACGGGCTCGCCCCAGGTTCGGCTGCCGGAGTGGGGCTGAAGCGAAGCAGAAACATCTAGTCTCCCAGAGAAAACCACAGCTCCTCTCGCAGCAAAAAAAAGTAAATACATTAGGAAAGATAACCACGTAATAGGCCTAATTTATTTAGTGATAAAACGAATGCTGAATAAGATGTCTGTGTTATAAAGTGCAGCTTTTCTTCAGTTCAGATACTGTATCAAAAGGGAGAGACAGAAACGGAAGTTAGACTGAGAAGTTGTTTACAGTTTGAACAACACCGGTACTGTATTTACTGTAGAAATATTGCATGAATCACTAGTATAGGGAATTGGGGGACATGCTGCAAGAGCGTTATAACCGAGAGCCTTATAGCGAGGGAGCACTGTGTGTGTGTGTGTGTGTGTGTGTGTGTGTGTATATATATATATATATATATATATATATATATATATATATATATATATATATATATATATATATATATATATATATATATATATATTTATTAATTAGTGATGCGGACCGGACCAGGTTTCGTGAGTGGTCCGATCCAAATCTATGGAAGTCCGGTACAGGGCTGGTACACCTTAAGGAAGTCCAGTACAGAGAGTGGACTGGTATGTGGCCAGTCCACCGCACAAACTCTGGGCCAGCTTTTTTTTCTCTCTATTTTAAAAAGATTGGAACTAGTGCAATGAATGAATTTAAAACGCTCGACAGTAAAGAAAAAAAAATACATATAAAGCCAAATTTCACAGAGGCGTTAATGAAAAGTTATGACAGTATACAACATAACAATAAACATGAGGATTTGATATGTTGTCATGTAATAACCCAAGCCTGTGAACATGTCATATGATCTTAAATAGGAGCACTGTATTTTACTGGAAACATTTGCTTTAGTGACCTTTGCTCCTCTCATTTTCTGCCATTCTGAAAAGTTATAATAAAACTAGTGTGGTGTTACGCAGAGAGCCGAAGCTACAGCTATCCTGGTGCAGGGTAGAAAGCACAACCTGCTGCTCTCAGCCCTTCTCTCTCCATGTACTCCTTGGCCTTAGCCTCAATATTCCTTGTCCACTGGGTGTCCTTTCCCTTTATGCAGGGGCTAAGTGTGCACAACAGTGTCTCAATCAGCTAACAAGTATTTATTTCTTTCCTAAGATGGCTGCCTCTTGCAGCCACCTTCACCAAGATGGAGTAAATGTTTCCTAACCCCCAGAGTCCTAAAGCCTCCAATTTGGGTCCAGAACACCTACTCTACCACTATATATATATATATATATATATATATATATATATATATATATATATATATATATATATATATATATAATCACTTTCTTTTCTTCCAGTCCATTCTCTGCTGAAGTCTGCCTTCAATACTGTAGCAATAGAGAAGGAGAAGATAAAGCAGCTCATCTCTGAGCAGGAGCTGGTGGGCCACACTGCCCAGATTATGACACTGAAGAGGTCTTTATCACAGGTACTTTCTTCTTCAGTTCCACTTACACCAGTTGTTATCAAATTGGACCATCTTTAAAGTGGGTGTAAGGTCTGAACCCTATTCAAAAAGCTTAGGAATATTACACATCTCAGGGTGCAAGATGATACAGATGAGCCATTTAAAAATGACGGTCTTCCATTACAATACAGAAACCTTTCCCTGAGAAACATGCAGATTAACTGTCATTTTAATACAAGCCAGAAGAAACATATGTCTTAAGCCAATGTATTATTTTATATCAAATGTAGGTAACAGGCTTTAAGACGATGATACATGCCTATGGGTCACAGAAGTAAGAACGCTTAGCAATTAGTCTGAAATATGGTAAGGTTATATTTAGGCTCCAGCATTAGCGATACAAACCAGCTTCTGTGGATGGTCTTGTTGCCTCACATAAGACTTAATGAAGCCAGAAAAGCTCATTTGTAATTCTGGTTGGTCATTATGTTTCGTAAAGGTGGAGCACCATTGCTCTGTGTCTGATGGCTAAAATGGTAATGTAAATATGCCTGTCATAATAATGATGCATTCCTTCTTACATTGCTGTTTTCTTGGGAAAATAAGAATGTTTTAAATGTCTCAAGCCAAATGTACCTGAGTGCAAGAAATGTTTTGCAGTTCCGTTGTTACAACGTATGAAAATCTATCTTGGCTCTATCTTAATAATATAGAAAAATGTCTCTACATTTGAACGAGCAAAATTATCAGATGTGTCTATGGGAGCACCCTGCAGCCAGTTAAAGTAATATCTGCAGGAATCTTTTTTTTTTTTTTTTATACAATTCCTTCTTTACTTTCATTTGAACAATGAACATTACACAAGAAGATAAACTTATGAGTGGTCCTCTATTTAGAATCTGGGGCATTCATTGTGACATTCATCCACTTAGGTACTGGTGTAGGGGCAGTTAGAGGAAATTAGAAAAACTAGAAATACAAGAAGTTGGACCAAACACACCACTGTTTTCTGCTGCTATTTTGGATGTTTCCCTTTTTTGTTCTCCAACACACTACCGTACCGTAAAATCATTTCCATTCTGGAGTTCGTTCACTAAATCCTGGACTGTCCTGGATCACATGCCCATGCTGCACAGGATGACACCTATTATTACAAAAGGAGACACCCCACTCACGACATATTAACTTATAAGTTGCTGCTTTCCAGAGATGTTATCTTTACGTTTAAACGTTATGGTTTATTAAGTAGGCTGTCTATTAGAGGGTTATGTATATCAGCAAAGATTGATCAATGAATTTGTTTTGTGTGCTGTGCAGCATAGCAGTCCTAGCAACAAAGTCCCCTATTTGACCTGGGAAGGGAAGGGTTTGGAATACAGTCTGTAGCTTGCCAAAAGTGTCTTGAGAAAGGTTGAAAATGATGCTCTGATAGATTTCTTCCTAACAGTACCCTCAGCCTTACACATGTATTATCTATCTGTGGCAAAGTGCCCCGCCCCTGTGTGCATTTGTGTGTTATGTGTTGTATGTTGCGTGTGTTAATGTCGGTGTATAGATTGGTACACGGGATATAAACGGGTCTGTGTTTCACGTGTATTTAGAAAGTGTAGATTTGTATTTAGGCACGAGGAGAGCACAAATCACTTCACGTGCTGGTTAAATGTAATATGTGAGCACGGGGTTGCACAGAATTAATTCACGTGCTGGGATTCAAGTGAATAATTAATTAGTAATTGAATCCCAGCACAATAGTATATATAGACGCACATTTCTTGCACTCAGGGTTAGGTGTTCGGTGAGTGGAGAACGGGATTGGAGACGGAGGTAAAGAGAATAGTAATAATAATAATAATAGTTAGAGTATCTGCTCACCGTGTTTGTTTGTCTGTGTAGTCCGTTTTGTTTGTCTTTTTATTTTGGCTTGTAGTGCCGTGTCCTGTTTTGTTTTGTGTTAAAACCTTTTATTTGTTAATAAACGCTGAGTGCAGCCATTGCACTCAGCTCATCACAACCACTGTCTGTGTCTGTGTATTCCTGTCTGGTCTGACGCCACCCACTCTGGCCGTCTTTGTGACACGTGGTGTCATCGTGGGATAGCCGCGCCTCCAAGCGTCAGACCAGGAGGGGTCTGGATTTAAAAAAAAAAAAAAAAAAAAAAAAGGGATTACAAATATTGTTTTGGGGAAAAAAAAAAAAAAAGGTCAATGGCAGAAGACGCCATCAAACTGCGGGGCTGGTTCCTGGAGAATGCTGGGCTGGAGGCCCAGTCTCTGCCCATAGTCGTCCGGGTCCTGTGGATGATGGACAGTGAGAGATGGGAGGCATATCAGCAGGAACACACCCCAAACACCTTGGAGGAGGGTGTGGAGTTTGTCCTCAACTACCTGGAGGCAACCATAAATGGAACAGCAGCCCAGGTAGCAGGACCACCAGCAGAGGAGTACCTGCTGTCCCCATCTCCACCAGCAGAGGGTGAGTACCTGCTGTCCCCATCTCCACCAGCAGAGGGTGAGTACCTGCTGTCCCCATCTCCACCAGCAGAGGGTGAATGCCTGCTGGTTTTGCCTCCACAGCCCAAATGGGAGGAGCCCAAGCGGAAGGAGCCCGAATGTCCTACGCCTGAGTGGGAGGAGCCCGAATGTCCTACGCCTGAGTGGGAGGAGCCCGAACGTCCTACGCCTAAGTGGGAGGAGCCCGAACGTCCTACGCCTGAGTGGGAGGAGCCCGAACGTCCTACGCCTGAGTGGGGGGAGCCCGAACGTCCACAGCCCAAGAGGGGGGAGTCGGTGCGTCCACAGCCCAAAAGGGAGGAGTCGGTGCGTCCACAGCCCAAAAGGGAGGAGTCGGTGCGTCCACAGCCCAAAAGGGAGGAGTCGGTGCGTCCACAGCCCAAAGGGAGGCAAGTCGGGGCTTCCACAGCCCTGGGACCCAAGCCACCAGCAGAGGGAAAATGCCTGCTGGTTCAGCCCCAAGAGCCGGAAGGGGAGGGGTTACAGGCTCAACCCCCTGAAAAATTTTTGGGGGGAGAAGGGCAGGATGCTGGTGTCCCCCAGCAGCCTCTGGCTATGCTGCTGAAGGCAGCACGGCGTGCACATGCCCAGCCGCCACAGCAGAGGGAGCCAGCACCGCCAGGAGCAGAGGAGCTGGAGCTGCCTCTGCCTCCACCACCACCAGGAGCAGAGGAGCTGGAGCTGCCTCTGCCTCCACCACCACCAGGAGCAGAGGAGCTGGAGCTGCCTCTGCCTCCACCACCGCCAGGAGCAGAGGAGCTGGAGCTGCCTCTGCCTCCACCACCGCCAGGAGCAGAGGAGCTGGAGCTGCCTCTGCCTCCACCACCGCCAGGAGCAGAGGAGCTGGAGCTGCCTCTGCCTCCACCACCGCCAGGAGCAGAGGAGCTGGAGCTGCCTCTGCCTCCACCACCACCACCGCAAGGAGCAGAGGAGCAGGAGCTGCCTTTGCCTCCGCCAACCCCACTGGAAGGAGCAGAGGAGCAGGAGCTGTCTCTGCTTCCCGTACTTCCACCACGGGGAGTACGGTGGCCGGAGCCCCAGAAAGGGGAGCTGTCGGCCACAAAGAAGGGGGAGGAGGTCTGGAGACCACCAACCCCAGCAGCAGTTTCGCTGCCGGAGATCGTGGGGGAGGTCAGGAGACCTGCTCCCACTGCAGCAGTTTCGCTGCCGGAGATCGTGGGGGAGGTCCGGAGACCTGCTCCCACTGCAGCTTCTTCGCTGCCGGCAGTACTGTGGTCGGAGCCCCACCAAAGGGAGCTACCGGCTACAAAGAAGGGGGACGAGGTCTGGAGACCACTTTCCCCAGCAGCAGTTTCGCTGCAGGAGGTCTTGTGGCCAGAGCCCCACAGGAGGGAGCTGCCGGCTACGAAGAAGGGGGAGGTCGGGGGACCACCTGCCCCCGCAGCTTTTTCGCTGCAGGACGGGACCAACAGGCTGTCAGCCGTGCCACTACCGGCAGGGGTGCTGACAGCATTGCCAGCCAAGGGCCCACTGAAGCCTCCCTTCCCAGCCCGAGACTTTGTCCTGGACTGCTGGGTTTTTAAGGGGGGAGGTGGCCGTTGAGGCCATGTGTGCTGCGCACAAGGGGGGGTATATGTGGCAAAGTGCCCCGCCCCTGTGTGCATTTGTGTGTTATGTGTTGTATGTTGCGTGTGTTAATGTCGGTGTATAGATTGGTACACGGGATATAAACGGGTCTGTGTTTCACGTGTATTAAGAAAGTGTAGATTTGTATTTAGGCACGAGGAAAGCACAAATCACTTCACGTGCTGGTTAAATGTAATATGTGAGCACGGGGTTGCACAGAATTAATTCACGTGCTGGGATTCAAGTGAATAATTAATTAGTAATTGAATCCCAGCACAATAGTATATATAGACGCACATTTCTTGCACTCAGGGTTAGGTGTTCGGTGAGTGGAGAACGGGATTGGAGACGGAGGTAAAGAGAATAGTAATAATAATAATAATAGTTAGAGTATCTGCTCACCGTGTTTGTTTGTCTGTGTAGTCCGTTTTGTTTGTCTTTTTATTTTGGCGTGTAGTGCCGTGTCCTGTTTTGTTTTGTGTTAAAACCTTTTATTTGTTAATAAACGCTGAGTGCAGCCATTGCACTCAGCTCATCACAACCACTGTCTGTGTCTGTGTATTCCTGTCTGGTCTGACGCCACCCACTCTGGCCGTCTTTGTGACACTATCCTACAAAACCCACAATGTAAGCCTCACATAGAACTATAAGGACAAAATGAAATACAGGATTGAACAAAACACAGGTTTATATGCTCACTGATTTACCAGTACAGTGATTAATAATAAACTGCCCATTTCCAGGGTGTTTGTAACATAAACGGAACAAACTTTTTCAAACTGTTTTATTGTGTTGCTGTTTGTTTCAGGCTCTGACTCAGAATGCTGAACTGAGGACTCGTCTTCACCGAATTCACTCAGAATCGGTTCTGTCTGAGCAGGTTGTCAGTGTAAATATCATCCCCAGCACTGACGAGGTAGGATTTTGATTAGGCATAATCTCTCTCACAAAATATTGGCTCATAAAAAGCAAAGCGTATATATAAGGCAGAATAACTAAATACTGTACGAACATGAAGACTTTCAAAAGCAGTGATAGCTGATTGATATGTAGTGATGTAGTCAGTAACAGTCCCCTCATGCTATTCTGAAATGTGTGTCTGCAAGCCGAGAGAGAGGGCATCTGAAAGTGATTATCCTTATGAAAAGGCAAGTCTGTTATCATGTATTTCTATTCAACCTCTGCATCACAATACAAATAATAAAAAAAAAATCAGACAGAAACCTAGAAATGTGCATCCCCAGCTTATCTTTAGATGCTGGAGATTTCCAGCAGGGATTTGTTGTATTTCTTTTCATTACTTCTAGTTGGAAGAAACCAAGTAGTTGACCTTTTATAAGGTTTCTGAGTTGTTTTTACTTAAATCATTCACTGAAAATTAACTTTATAGAGCTTTGAAAGTCATTTATTTAGTGTGATTTTATAGTCGTCTTTCCCAAGGGAAATCTGTGACATTCACTTGCTGAAATCAAGCCACTTTTCAGAGCAAACCTTGAAAGGATTACAACGTTGCTCACAATGAAGCCAAACTTTATCCTTGACTCTCATAAAGGTTGTATGGTGCGATACTGCTGTATTGTGTAAGGTAAAGTTAGTATGATTAAAATCATTTTCAGGCTAATGAATCTGGAGTGATGACAGATAGTTGTCCTTATAAATAAATAAATATATTAGTAGCACACATACAAAAAGAGGTAATTTCCTAAAAGTGTTGCTGTACTCCTTAGCATGCATTACACAGCCGGATAGAAGTACAATATCATTTTCCACAAGAAATGTCAGCCTGCTATATGAAGTTGAAACCGACGATAAGCTAAATTAAAATGCTGAGGATATTGATTTGTGTTTACTTGAAACCCAATGCCTCCTGGAAATGACTTCCTTCTACATATCAAAAAGGTGTCTGGTTGGCAAGCATGTTGGGCTCTGTATTCCTGCCAGTACTGTAAGACACTGTTAAATAACTCATCAAGCACGTTTGTCTGTTTGGTTTCCAGCCCAATGAACAGATTCACATCAGCCTCCCGCTGACACAGCAAGCCTCCAACGAGAGCAGGCTGTCCATGTCAGAATCCGTTTCGGAATTCTTTGATGCCCAGGAAGTGCTGTTGTCAGCAAGCTCATCGGAGAATGAGGTGAGGAAGGGTGCGGACCACCACTGGGATTCCAGATAAAACACTAGTGATGACTCTGTGATGTCTGCTAAGAAATAAATAAATAATAATAATGACTCGCATGTGCTTCAGTTAGTCTGCCGTTAATTAGTATTATGTGGTGAACAAAAATAGAATTAAAAAATAACTGTTTATATATCTTTTCCATTTGTTATAAGGGTTAAGTCAGTGGCAGCAATTTCAGTGTACTCTGTTGGAGGACAACAGTATCTCAAAAGGTTGTCCGTAATTGTTTTCTTAGTCCTGTACAGAAAAGTCATGTAGTTTGCATGTCTTTGTCTATCTATGCTTGGAAATATTACACACTCATTACTTGTTCCTCAGGCTTGATTGACTCACCCAGTTAAATGTTATGCAGTATAGCAAGACAGCACCAGCCTCTTGGAACTCTGTGGGGTCTATTTTAATGGTCTAATAAACAATGTGTAAAGCTAAATCTAAATACTGCATTACACTCTATAATAACCCAGTGGTGATTTATATATCTACTTATTAACATAAATTAAAACCTACCATAAAAATAGAGTAAAATGAGGATTGCAAAAATACAAAAATATCAGGTTTATAAATTTGAGGGTGATGGTATTAAGGTCTGCCACTGTTCAAGCTATAAAATATAGACATTGATGTTGCAAACTAAGTTCATTTTATTTAGATGTAGAAATTTCTGTCACTTTAACATTTGAATCTAATGACTAGGATATTTACATTTCAATACAGGGATTATTTAATTATTTATCAGTGATTAAGAGGTTAAGGTAATGTGCTACATTTGTGGGTTTCATTAGTAAAACAGCTTTCTATTTGTCTCGTTAGGGATCAGATGATGAATCGTACGTCAGTGATGTCAGTGACAACTTTTCAGAGGACAATGCCAGTGTTGCAGATAACAGGCAAAGTAAGTGTTGCGTAGCCTTACAGTTTTTTGGAACTTGGTACTACTGTAACAGAAACATGTACAGTATATCTATCTATCTATCTATCTATCTATCTATCTATCTATCTATCTATCTATCTATATATGTGTTTATTCTGTGTTGTGTGTTTCTGCTTGTGCTTTGTTTGCAGTACCAAACGGTGACCTGGCCGGGGGTGGATTCCGCAACGGCCGGCGCACGTGCCTCCCTGCCCCCTCTCCAGATACCAGCAACATAAACCTGTGGAACATCCTGAGGAACAACATTGGAAAGGACCTGTCCAAGGTGTCCATGCCAGTGGAGCTAAATGAACCTCTCAACACCCTCCAGCATCTCTGTGAGGAGCTGGAATACACAGAGCTGCTGGACAAGGCTGCTGAGACAGAGGATCCGTATGAGCGCATGGTAAGCAGCCTGCCGCCATACGTTAGTTTCTTGTAAGCACAGAAAACACTCAATCAAATTGCGCTGACTTGTAGTTCCTCAGTATTCCAAACCATCGGCTCTTTACTCAACACACCTCCCCTTGAAATCTTGAAATGAATCAAGGGTAGACCTTAAGTTTTAATGATGTTTGTTTTCTTAAGGCCTGGGTGTTGTTTTTATTCAATTCACCTAATGCTGCAAAATATTTGCACCATCGGCATACTTTCTTTTGTTACTGCACTATTTATTTAACTAGACACACACACCTAACTTACATTACATAATTTTCTTTGTGGATACAATGCTCCCTCATTGCTGTCTGACTAACCCATGAAGAACTATTTATTTTGACTTGAAGTAGTTTCATAGTAATGTATAGTACATTTTACATTCAACATCTCCTTAATGTGAATTTATCCACTTTGCAAAATAAATATACTTTAATGTAAATTGCCATGCTTACTGTAATAAACTACAGAACGTTACAGATTGTTTGTCCTTATTTTTCAGATCCTTATTGCTGCTTTCGCAGTTTCCGGATATTCTTCGACATACTACAGAGCAGGCAGTAAGCCTTTTAACCCTGTTCTTGGCGAGACCTATGAATGTATAAGGGAAGATAAGGGTTTGTGCTTTTTTGCAGAGCAGGTATGTACAAGACATGTGGCATTGTTAAAGTATAAACTATCCTGGGAAATAACACAGATAACTGGTTCTAGCCAGTGCTTAAAAACATAATAATTCTTAACAATTGGCATAACAACATTCTTAAAAGTTTCAATCTTCATGTTTTTCATACTGTATTTTTGCTTTGATACTTTTGACTTATTTATTTGGTTTCTCTTCTAGTACCTGTACACAGAAAGTTAAATTTTGTGGTAGAAGCAACAATAACAAATAATAACAGCAGCAAAACAATAGTGATATGGTGATGAGATGTAATAAAAAAATAAAACTAGATTTTTGCAACATTAATAATTTATTTTCATATTTCAGGGAAAGTCTCTACTTATTAGTTTTTTGCATATCAACTAACTGTGCTGTGTTCATCTGCCTTTCCGTTATCTATGGAATGGTATTCATACAATATTAAATAATGTTATGTATATTACAGTAGGTTTACCTCTATTCTATTCTCTCTTAGTAGCATCTTTTGAAACACCCTTACAAATGCACTGCCACAATCCCGCATGGCAAGTTAAACTCTTGATCGCATCATGTTTTATTTCACATTGAAACCACTTCTGCTTTGTATACTGCGTCCGCCATTCTCCATTTCCAAGCCGAGGAAGTTCAGCGGCTCAGTGCTTTGCTCAGCTTGTGTTTCTCATGGAGAAAACTGTTAGTTGCTGTCATGCTGGGCGATTGAAGCTAAGAGCTAGGTCGCTTATCTTAAGTGGTATTATTGAAGACTAGCTCATTAGATAGCTAAGTAATGACAGATCTTGTTTGTTCATTCTTTCTTTTGCATTGTCAGCTACAATAATCTGACTGGCTACAATGAAGTTGTCTGAAAAGCAGCAGCTGAGGTTACTTTGAGCATTCTGTTTAGGTCACATTGCCTTTTGCAACAGAAGTACAGTGAATACTGTGGAAGCTTGACTAACTCACCAAGGTCTGCAGTGTTTTAGTTTACACTGCTGCAATATGAGTATTTTGCTCATATAGTGTAATGGAATGGAAATTAAAGATTGATATTCATTTGTTTACTGTATTTATTATAATATACAGTTCTTAAGTTCTTTGAAGCACATTCCTGCTGTATATTTCCTAGGTTAGCCACCATCCACCCATCTCAGCGTGTCACTGTGAATCCAAGAAATTTACTTTTTGGCAAGGTAAGAATTTTAGTCATTAAACTCTCAAAATGTAGTCATTAAACTCTCAAAATTGCACACAGTGGAACGTTGGTATGAGTCATGGTTCTATATACACTACCGGTCAAAAGTTTTAGAACACCCCCATTTTTCCAGTTTTTATTGAAATTTAAGCAGTTCAAGTCCAGTGAATAACCTGAAATGGTAGAAAGGTAAGCAGTAAACTGCCAGAGGTTAAAAAAAAAGTTTAGGTTACCAAAAACTGAAAAATAATGTACATTTCAGAGTTCTATAAAAAGGCCTTTTTCAGGAAACAAGTAATGGGTTAACAAATTACAGCTGTTCTGCAGCAATGGAAGTAAATTAAGCCTTGAAAGTTGATGCTAACAATTCCTACAGGTGCCCCAACTTTTGTTGATTACTTACAAACCCTCTGTCTGTATAAAAGCAGTGTTGGAACAGACTGTGTTACTACACCCTCTTAAGCATTATTTGGACAGTATTGTACTGCAGGAAGTAGTATATTGCTCTCATAATGGTGAGAAAAAGGCAATTAACAAAGGAAGACAGACAGACCATTATAACCCTTAAAAGTGTAGGTCTTTCCTTTAGAGAAATTGCAAAGAAAGCCAAGGTGTCAGTGAGTACAGTTTCCTACACCATCAAAAGGCACTTGGAAACTGGAGGAAACTCTGACAGGAAGAGGTCTGGCAGACCCAAAGCCACAACAGAATCAGAAGACAAGTTTCTGAGAGTCAACAGCTTGCGTGATAGGCGGCTCACAGGACAACAGCTTCAAGCACAGCTTAACACTGGTCGAAGTAAGCAAGTCTCAGTTTCAACTGTGAAGAGAAGACTTCGAGCTGCAGGTTTGACAGGTCGAGTGGCAGTCAGAAAGCCATTGCTAAGATGGCAAAATAAGAAAAAGAGGCTTGCCTGGGCCATGAAGCACTGCCAGTGGACTACTGAAGACTGGAAGAAGGTCTTATGGACCGATGAATCAAAATTTGAAATCTTCAGTTCATCACGCAGGGTTTTTGTACGCCATCGAGTAGGCGAAAGGATGGTTCCTCGGTGTGTGACACCAACTGTCAAACATGGAGGAGAAAGCTTGATGGTCTGGGGCTCTTTTGCTGGATCCAGAATTGGCGACTTGCACAGAGTGACTGGCACCCTGAACCAAAACTGCTACCACAGCATTTTGCAGCGCCATGCAATACCCTCTGGTATACGCCTAGTTGGTCAGGGGTTCATCCTACAGCAAGATAATGACCGAAAACATACCTCCAGGCTATGTCAGAACTACCTTAGAAGAAAAGAACAAGACGGTAGGCTTCAAATCATGGAATGGCCAGCATAGTCTCCAGACTTAAACCCCATCGAGCTGGTTTGGGATGAACTGGACAGAAGGGTGAAAGCAAAGCAACCTACAAGTGCAACACATTTGTGGGAACTTCTGCAACAGTGTTGGGAAGAACTTTCCGAACAATATTTGATTTCCATTGTAGAAAGAATGCCACGAGTGTGTTCGGCTGTTATATCTGCAAAAGGTGGCTACTTTGATGAGTCAAAAATTTAGATTAAATTTTGTTAAACAAAACGATTCCATGATTTCTTTTTTATCTCCAATTGTTTATTTGTTCTATGCTTTAATTTCAGAGTACATTGAGACATTAAACTGCGTAACTTTCAATAAAAACTGGAAAAATGGAGGTGTTCTAAAACTTTTGACCGGTAGTGTATACGTTATATGTGACAAATGGCTTGCTTTTGTTTCTCAAGAGATTTATACAGCTGTTAACTGATGACACCCTGGCCAAATGTTTCTATACCATACTGTGCAGTTCCTGACTCTAGTTTCCACATTTTATTGAGCACTTCAGGTGTCTGTAAAAAGGTACAGAATAATTAAACCCATGGGTCACTGAAATGTTACTACTCAATAAAGTAGTATGTGTGCTTTAACAGGGTTAGGGTTAGGGTTAACTGATCCTACTTATTAGATCAAATGGCAAAGGACATTGGTTACTCCGGTAAGGGACTGCAAATCAATCTTAACTGTATTAGCACCGTAGTGTGTGTTATTAGGTGAATACCTGGGAAGTAGGACTGAATACAAGAGATTTATTTGCCATTTTAGTCATCCCACTTGAAAAAAGTTAATATGACACTTTAATATAAAAGGGGATAAAAAGCATGTATAGTAAAGGCCACAGCATTACTGCATGGAATTCAGATAGTCTCTGGGATTCAGACTCTACTGACAAATCTTAACCACATTGCTTCTTTTAGATATTAGATGGAAAAATAAGTTCTGGGGGAAATCCATGGAAATACTCCCCATAGGAATCGTGAATGTTGCACTTCCAAAGTAAGTTATTATTTTTTTGTAGTATTACCAGGAAAAATATTGCTTCTTGACAAAGCTTTATAATACATACTGTATAAGCACTGCAGTAGAATATAGTGACTAAATGTTAAAGGTAAAACAGACCTTGTATACATGATGTTCTTTTCTATCTGTAACTCTTTGCAGTAGCCAATACAATGTTGACCTCTTACATGTCCTTCCTGAAAATAGGACCTTAATAAATTACTAATTTCTTTCAATTTGAGTAGTATAAACTGAGCTGTTTGATTCTATACATTATATAGAAGAATAGTTTTAAAGAATCTTTTAAAGAACAACAGTTGATAATATGCCAGCCTTTTCATCTTCAGCTTGGCATGACCTAGAACCGTGTACTGTTACGTATGTAGGGTTTAACAGTTGTTTCTCATGATCAGCAGCCTTTATTTTAATGGACAAAGGGTTAAGCAAGAGACGCTTGTGCCCTCATGTGGCAATGGAAAATGACTAAAGACAAGGGCTATTTCAGTGCAGAGCTCTAAGTAAGATCCCAAAATAAATATGGATGTCACTGCAGTCAGGCTAATAAGATCTTCCGTACTGCCTTAGTTTTCTTAGCGGGCTGCCTGAATTTTAATTTCTCTAAAGATTTCAGCCACTGATTCGATAAACAATCCATAAAATAAGATGCATTATTTACCAAGATGTGGGGTACTCTGAGACACTTCATCTTACTCAGTCACATGCAGTACATACAATGCACTATGATATGTTTATGTCGTTAAGTCTTGGGCTCTATTGCTGCATGCATTTCTTTATTTTATAAAAGGTTGTAGGTTCTAAAGTCTAGATAATCACAGAAAGCATCAGCTGTAGTGAAAAATGGCTGGTTTCTTTACTTCAATACTTTCCTACAGGTACGGCGATCACTATGAATGGAACAAAGTCACTACCTGCATACACAACATCCTCAGCGGTACAAGATGGATAGAACATTATGGAGAAATAACAATAAGAAATACGAAAAGCAGCCTGTGTATTTGTAAACTCACATTCGTTAAGGTAAGAAATGCATAAGAAACATGTTGGAAAGCCTGCTATGAAAGCTACAATGAAGGTATTTGCTGTATACAATAAATACTACTTTAAATTAAAACAAAGATGAACCATAACAAATTAGGTCAAATCACAACTGACAGTTTAGCGTTTTTAATAGCGCCTAGGGATTTCAGCAGTGATAAATATATATATATATATATATATATATATATATATATATATATATATATATATATATATATATATATATATATAATTCCAGGTTGTGTTTCAATAATAATTGGAATCTGTTTGTTTGGGGTTTTTTATTTATTTTTTACACCTTAATGGTAGGATTGTGAAAAGATAATTAGGTTTTGTAGATCTTTTTACTGACATGCATACAGATGAGGGGTGTTATCTACAGTCATTGTATCATTGTAAGCTGTACTCCTAATTGTGCCAATGAAATGTTTAGGGAAACTACTGGAGTTCAAGCGTGAATGAAGTCCAGGGTTTTGTGATGGACCAGGAAGGGAAGGTGGTGCATCGGCTGTTTGGGAAGTGGCATGAAGGGCTGTACTGTGGTGTTGCACCATCTGCAAAATGTATATGGAGGCCAGGCAAGTGTTCATCAACGTATACTGAATCTCTAAATAGAAATATTGACATCTAATAATGAAAGTACATGATTTTGGGTACAGTATTTATATTTTTTATTTTTTAAGTACCTGTAGGTTGTCCATTTCTTGAAGTCGTGCAGTTTGATACATTCTTTGTAAACGGAACAATATAAACAGTCCAATTGTTCTGGAAAATTTGGGGAATATAAATCCACTTCCCTTCAAACAAGTCATCAGTTTTATAATGTACAAATCTGCGTTAGTACACTCATCACCATATAAGGCAATATACTCATATTTGCTGCACAATATTTATAAAGGTGTCACACCAGCATGATGTCGAAGCGTCAAAAAAAAGATAAGCATCAAAAAAAAAAAAAAGTACCACTTTTTTTTTTTTAAATATATATGTGACACGGGTTGATTCTATGGTAGTATAACCCCCCCCCCCCCAAAAAGGTGCAAAATGTCTAAGACTTTTGCACAGCAGTGTATATGTACACACACATACGCACATTTACTGGACATTACACTGGTTTTAAAAGCTTTGGGTTTCATGTTGTTTCGCAGGCTCCATGCCAACGGATTACGAGATGTATTACGGCTTCACCAGATTTGCTATAGAACTTAATGAGCTGTGCCCAACGATTAAAGATCTTATTCCTCCAACTGACGCTCGTTTTAGACCGGATCAAAGGCAAGAACCATGTTATTTTTTTCTGATTCAGAAACTGCTCATCTTTTTTTTTTATACAGGTTTGCATCTGTGACCCAGTACAAACTTTAATTTGTATTTCAGTATTTGTCAGCATCTGTTTTTTTTTTTTTGTTTTTTTTTTTGTTTTTTTTTTAAGAAATCCATCTAGATGTAATGGTGCCTTGCTGTATTAGTCAGTTGTTCCTCCTGTTTTCAGATATTAGCATCACATATATGTGCAATACCACCCCCTACTGGCTAGTTTCATGTATGACCATATTCTGTTTTTAAATAAGCATTGTTTTAAAACACCTAATTAATTCAATCATATTTAGTTTAAAATAGTTTAGTTTAAATTACTTTTAATAATTGTGCACATTGTTTTGCACACTGTGGTGTGTCTCTAATCATCTTGATGATAATCACATTCTGTCCAGATTTCTAGAAGAAGGGAATGTAGAAGCTGCAACCAATGAAAAGCAAAGGATAGAGGATCTGCAGAGATCAAGGAGGAGATACATAGAGGAAAACAATATTGAGTATCAACCACGTTTTTTCAAGTAGGTGAAGGAGCACATACCTTACGCATGGTGCACATTAGCATAATCAACTTCCAATTGAGAGGTCATGAAGTGTATCAAACTGTATCTGTGGTTGAAGCTCAAGTTTAAAATGAGCACTTCATGGCTGACTGCCTGCTTGTACAGAGGGCAAGTAAATGTTGAAACTCAGCTGTACAATCTCAAGTACAATATTAAAGAAAAATATTACAAATTCAAAAAAGTACTTGATCATATAAGGATTGGAAATCATGCCTATAATTGACTCTGTATATAATAACAGCAGTATCTATTACAGTTGATTGTATCCCTGATTATATGTCAATGTTGTACTTGCAGGAAAGTGATTGATGCCAATCAGAGAGAAAAGTGGGTCACCAACAACACCTACTGGGAACTACGGAAAGTCCCTGGTTTCAGTACATTGGAAAATCCACAGCTTTGGTAACATTTGGGTGGTTCGTGTTCAACACTTCATCATTTCTAACAAAGAAGCTTTTATCTATGCACAAATATTGCTGTTTCATATTTTCAGTATCCTATTTTTTTTTCTTTTGGTTGTGGGAATAAGGATATTCTTCAAAACCCTAACATTCTACTTCAAGAAAGGTCTTTAACAGAACAACTTGACTATTCCCTTGCATCAGGGGCAATGTTCACCAGCCATTGCTGTTGTCACAGCTTTCCCTGAACTGACATGTAGAAAGTTGTCTGGGTGAGGATGGGACTAGAAGTTACAGTCTTTGCCTTAAAACACAATGAAAGCATTTTGCAGACATGTTAAACGTATATGATGTAAGCTTTAGTACAGCGCTATGATTTAGTAGGATGTAGAACTCTGAATATCAGAGTTGTCTGTATTTTAAAAGTATGCACAGCATGTTTCAAGGGTGGCATCCATCAACCTAAGTTATGTTGAATTAACATGTGCAATGATTCTTCAGTAGGACTACAATATATTTATATTTCTGGAACAAAAAAATGTAATCCAACATCTTTATTTAATGATTTTATTTTAAGAAAAAGTATAAGTAAAAACAAACATGTTTGTTGAGTAATCTTGACATTACTAATGACCATGGGTCATTAGTAATATCAAGATAAATATGGTAGTTTATATTCAGCAAGATATGTGGTATAGCCAAATTCTTTCCAAGGCTGGGTAACTGCTTGTAAATATCCTTTTTTAAAATCAAATTCAAGAATAAGCATAGTATATATTGGTTGTAATAAATCGGCGACAAACACATTTATTTTCAGATACTCATACAGGGTAGCTGTTTGTCAATGCTTGCTTGCTTCATATCGACAAGACCAGGCAATCTATGCTGGAACTGAACATGTGATCAATACAGTCAAGAACAAAGCCCATTACCTACCACGCTCCTAACAATTTCTTTAGTTGAGAACATAATAATGATATATTTTTAAAATGAGAATAGAAAGTCTTTACTAGTACTTGCATCCATGTTTGCTTGAACCCCAAGCAAAAAAATAAATTCACCGGCTGGCCAGAATTATGCGTTACATAAACAAAAAGAAAAATTGTAAAACATGTAAGTCTAATCACCTTGTGTTATGTGCTTCTGGAATTTCTAGTTCTGCATTGCGTCTATGGCAGTTCTCCTTTGGTTAAGCTTTTGCAGCTGAATTGTTAAGTCAAGTCACCTGTGCTGTTTGCAAATGTGCCTCTTACTGAGCCACCCACACTACTCAATTAAAGACTGTCATTCAACTATTGACCATGACCACCTCTGCTTACCTTCCAAGATCTCACAAGGTCAGAATGCTAGTAGGCGCAAGAGAATTATGGGGTCAAGACATTTTCTTTTTTTTTTTTATTTGGCCTTTGGTCTTTTGTCCTGTTACTTTTAGCTGCATTTCAGTTTCTAGTGAATGCATATAAAGTCTCTCAGCCCTACAGAGAATATGGCTGTGGGGAATCATACATTTATGATGACAGTGAAAAAATAAATCTTTGTTCCATACCTTTTAAAGAGTAGGGTATTTTAAGAAACAGCTTTTTAATGATTGTATTTTATTTCAGCTGTAATGTGCATATTGGGCATTCTTTCATTAAGTGAATGGTCGCTGTGATACAGTATCGGGTTGGTATAACTCAAGCTTACATGATCTTTACATACGTTCTTTCAAACCTATTTCACATGGAACATGGAATATGCAATAATTGGTTTAATTGGCAGTCATTTCAAAAGTGGTTGTTTGCTGCAGTTCAAGGACCCCAAGGGGAAATTTGTTACACTTCATCTGTATGTATTATACTTTTTTGTCTTAAACACTATACTGTCCAAGCACCACATGTGGTGACAGGTATCCCTTTTATAATCTGGAACAATCTTATCATTATCATATTTATTTTGCAAAACTTCCAATGTACATTTTTACATCAAAGTGTAAAATATAGTACCATAATATTTATTTACGTATCTACCATGTCATATTGTAGCTTTCTTTGTAACAATTCCACTTGATGAGTCTTAAAGCAATAATTGCAAAACTGGATGGGTTATCTACTGGTACTAGTATTAGCACTTTAGAGAATTCTCCATGTCAAAGCACCAGTATGAGCACCTTTAGTGTGGTTCAACCCACAAATAAATACTGTACAATGCTGTTGTGCTGAGTACTAGAAAAAATAACAATCCAACTGAGTAACAGTCTCCTGTTCCCAAATACAGCTTATTAAAAGCCTGTTGTAATTGGCTCTGGGACTATATTCCTGTTAACGGGCCACATTTTTCTTCTGTATTTTTTTTTAAATACAGTGTGGTTTAATTTCATGATTTAAGATCAATGACAAACATTTCAACTGGTAATTAGTATTGCTATTAAATGTTTAATAGTTATGGATGATTTATCAGAGGAACCAGCATTTGTGAAAATGCAGTTCTGCAGTGGTGTTCATTCTCATACAGCTTGGTATAGGAGCCTAACACATCAGGTGCATGCTTATTCATTCGGTTTTACTGAAAATACATGTTTGGAACAAAACAATATAAAAAAAAATCACAATCAGTCAAAAAAAAAAGTATTGAAGATACTGATATTTATTTGTGCTCCATTTTCTCTAGGTGAGAAAATGTTGGCAGAATAGTTTAGGATGCGGGACATGATATAGTAACCATAATGAAGAATCTGGCTGACAAACAAATGGAACAACCAATGTTTCATATACCAGCGCTTTCCATTGCATCTTTTAAATAATTAAAAATGATACAAACTATCCCATGCTTTTTTTGGTGGGACTGAATGTATACATCAAGTAGAATCACTCCATGCAATGAAACCAATCAAATGGCCTCGAAGGTACTGTATTATCCATTACAATATCTATTATTTACACTAGTTATGTACTTTTGCTTAAAGGTTTTTGCAATACAATGACGGCAAATATGTTTACATGCAAAGGTATCAACTACAGGTTAAACCCGAGTTCTGTTACAGTAGTTGAGAGAATTTCTGTTTTGGTTCCGACACGTTTTTCCTCTGTTGCAGTGTAAATTTATAATTGCATGTGCACATGACAAGCCTGCCAATGAATGTTGCAAATGCCTTATGAAAAGGTAATTTTTTAAAAAACATTTTAAATGTTAAAGACAGAGTGTCACACAGGGCTGTGTTGGACAGCCTTAAGATAAATATTTAAGTCAATTTTCTGATGGATATCTCTGAAAAAGTGCAATTGTATAATTACTACATATACATATCTTCCCATGAAAACTCTGTACACTGCTGCTATCTAGTGCTTGTTCTAATAAAAACATATAACAGAATCTGGACTTTCTGTTTTGTGTGTGTGTATATATATATATATATATATATATATATATATATATATATATATATATATATATATATATATATATATATATATATATATATATATATATATATATATATATATATATATATATATATGTGTATGTATATATGTATATATGTTAGCCTGACACACAGGAGCTTCAAATACCATATCAATAGATACATGGATGTGTTTTTTTAACTTTGTGGTGATACTACAGAGGATAGAACAGTTTTGGATCCACCGATACACAGTATTGCACATTTTAGAATAACTTTGACCTTGTGTAGTATGCATTAAAATGGACATCTCGCAAAGAAAGAAAATGCATAATGTGCAACATGATGTTGACTACAATCTAAATATGAAAGTGTAATAACCCATTTTTTTTATTATCATTAGCAAATGAAAATAAATGTATTAGGTCTGAATATGTACAAGACAAAATCTGCATGCAATACTGTATAAACTAGTACAAAGAACAGCATTAAACCATGCAGTCAAAGACATTACCATTTCCTTTTGATTCTACGATAAATCTAAATACCAGTAGATATGCTTTTACTGCAATTCCCAGTGTCTCCCAAAAACCCCAATTTATACAGCAGCTATAATGTCTCCTAATAACTGAACTGAGTGGGCAATGTTTTACCATTATCACAACAAATCGGACCACTCATAATGAAAACACTGGAGACGTTCAGTTTAGCCGTGATTTTAAGCAACCTTTTTTTATTTAAAAACGTTCCACAGCATACAATAAAATAAAAAGTATGCCACAGTGAAAAAAAGCTATTGTCACATGTTGTGTGTTATGACAATGTTGCAGCAGTCTTACTGTAGTTCTCACACAGCTGAACATCATTGAATATTGCATTCACATTTAAAAGGACCAGTAATGTCCACGTATTTATTAAAAATAAAAAGTAAAATTGTTATTCCAAAACACACCAGCTAAAAAGATGAAAGATGTCTTTAAACAGGAATGCTGTAATACAGGTTTGACCAAACATTTGTTTTGGTTAATTTTATGAACATGTTTCTGTGTTTCCTAATTTGGTGTTGTGCTTTGTGATCACTGAGTGCTGTTAAGAGAAGACATCAAGCAGACAACGCCAGACACAGCAACATACAGTAGAAGTAAGGCTTTTATCCTATTACTTATACTAGAAACTGGATTATAGCAGCGTGTGCCCCCTATTGCTTAAATCATTGGCCAATCAAAATCGCCTCAAGAGACCACAAATGTAAAACTGTCAAACTTTATCACGTTATGGTGGGTAACTCCTTGTCCATTTTTTTATACAGAAGTCCTAAAAACCTGACTTAGGATGATCTTGCATTAGGCAACATGATATGATTAACTCTACATCCTGAATGTTCTCACCACTGTCCTATGGCAGCATTGCTTTAAATAAGGTCAAAATTACCAAACTGATTGCTAATTTGCTTGTTATGGCAATGGATTCAAGTTTGCCAGTCCTTTGTCTGCTTTGTACCCTGATGAAGGCAATAAGCAGAATGTGAGTTGCAGGGTTTCCTTTCATTTATTTTGATAGTTTTTAACCCTACGCACCACAGTTGTCTTTTGTTATGAAGTACCAGTTACTACTTTTATTTTTTTAATTTAGTGTGCCCAATTATTTTACCCCCAATTTTCTCCCCAATTTAGACTGTCCAGTAATGTTTTCCCCTCACCGCAGTAATTCCCCACACAGCTCAGGAGACCTGAAGGTTCAGTGGGCGTCCTTCGATCCCACAACCAAGCCAACTTCCTCTTTTAAACCCATGAATGAGAGCGGATGTCAATGAGCTACCAACCTCTGGAGGACAAAGGCCAGCCCTGCAGGTGTCCACTTTTGAGCTCACTGGGTGCCTGGCCAGCAGGGTTTGCTATAGCACAATGAGGAGAAACAGTCCATGACAGTTTTGCCTCCCTAACCCACGGAAGCACCAGAGCCAATGCAACGCTGCTTTCAGAATCCCTAATGAAGACTGCCGACTTCATACAGTCAGGATGTGAAACTGCGCGGTATGAAGATGTGCCAGTTCTTACATGTTTTGAGTGCAGTGTAGTCACCCAGTTCTACAGTGTACCCTTGGATCAACTTTTATTGTTACAATGCAGCTTATGAATGTGGAATAATGACTGGGTATAATATTATACTGTACATATTTTAGATTTAAATACTTTTGCAAGAAGAACATTTTCCAATTCTACTAATCCACACAAAAAAATAGAAAAAAATATATATATTTTTTTTAAATAATAGGTTTTACAAATCTTTTTTGCCAAGTACAAGTTATCTGCTGAATGTTGTGTCTTACAAATGTCAAGACATTTTGATTTTAAAGTAATAAAAAATGCCAGCTGGGTTTAGGCAGACCATGCTGAGTTTTCTACAAGAGATATCTCAAAGTCAGGTTAACTTAAAAGCAATGCAAAATCATTCATACATGTTTAAAAACACTGAAAATCCATGGTACCCAGCTATTGACACACTAGGACACAAAGTAAGTAACAGGGTTCTAAAAAAATATAGCGTTACACGTCTTCATGTGTTGCTACAACTGTTTAAATAATGTACCTGTAATTTTTCTTTTCATTGTTAACATCCTGACAACTTTGTTACATTTATAACTTTAAAAGACTTTCAAAGCTCTGTTCAAAATGCCCGCTTTAGTGCACGGATAGTGTAAGAATTATTGCTCACATTGTCAAACAGGTAACAGCAATATTGATCCATGATGTGGTATGGGACAGAAAAGCCAGATCAATTATGTCATATATATATCGCTCTTCCTGTAGAGGACAGATCTCAAACCCCAGTGCACCAGAGCGGACAATTTGAAAAGAGCTTTAAAACAGATTTTAAAAAGTGTTAAAAGTTGTCAGGATGCTAACAATTAAAAGACAAATTACAGGTACGTAACTTAAACAGTTGTAGCAGCAATACGTCGGGATGCAAAACGCTATATCGGAACCCTGCTACTTACTCTGAAGGGTTACTATGATAAAAAATAAATAAATAAACTCAATGTAGCTGCATCTTATTCAAGGCAAAAAAAATATAATTTCACCTCACTTAAATTCCAAATCTGTTTCAAAAACGTAATTTATATGCCATATCACTTTCTAATGTTTATGCAATGGGAGTTTCTTTGAATGTTTGTAACTTGTAAACAACGTGTTTGTAATGTTATATTATCCCTGATTAATTTATTTCATGATAAACGTGTGCTTAACTTAAATTCTTTTCAACATGATTATGTTCTCTTCATATTGTTCATTGGTCTAAAAGCTTATTTTGATGTTGCCATGATCTTCACGTACTGCAGTGCACTGTGGGCTGCATCATTGTGAGCATTACCACAAGAGATCCCGGTGCCATGACACACAGTGACCGGGGAAGCGGAGATCTCAGCCAGACACTGGTACTGCCCATTCACAGTCAGCTCATCTGGAAGAGCAAACAGCAGCATTCATAAGTAAATATGCTGCCCTCAATGTCCAGCCAGGTAAGCAAGGTCAAGATTCTAGCAGGAGGTTAACTGCCATGCTGTTCTTCAAAGATAACTGTGCAATATAGCCAACTATAAATGTTCGACACAGAAATCACACACAATGATGACGTAATAGTTCTACAGAGCAAGAACGAATTAATTTTAAAATTGTAATAATCAAACAGTACAAGTGTATTTGTTGTGGATAGTCCGCAACACTTTCTCAGAGAACAGTGAACTGCTGACACATTTTGACCAACCAGGCATGATATGATTACATACAAACACACCAAGAAAACCACTGATTGATTGAGTAAAACACAGAAAAATGAACTCACCTATATCCAGGAAAGTGACCTCAAACCCTTGCTCTTGAGACAAATCTGATAACATCTGCACATAATCTGTGTTGGGAATACTCAGCGGGTTTCTCTTTAGCATTGTGATCTTCTCTGCTGCAGAATTTTTCATAGACTCCCACCTGAAACCAGATATCTTAAACAAAAAATTTATAAAATGTAAAATGACAAAAAAAAAAAACAATCTGCTTTCAATTGACTAGTGGAGCTAGAAACTAGCTTTACAGGATCCAATAGCCTTAATGGAATCATTAAATCATATTTGTATTATTTATTTATCTTGCAGAAAAGTATTTACTTTAGCAGATAATTAGTATGCATTACATCTTACACCTAAACCAAAGACCTTAAGCCTGTTTTGGGCCACTCTACTGCACCGCATTCCAGAGGAAACAAACCTGAACGTCAGTTTACTTACCCTGGGGGTATCTGAACTATCTGGCAGATTTTGAAGTTTTGCTACCATTTGTTCAGCTGCAGACCTTTTGGCTATTTTTTTTGAGCTCCCACACCCTGCAAACAAACAAAAGTAATTACTGGACAAGCTTACATTTTCAGCAATTCCTGTTCATCAGGTAATCAATAATTGAAGCTGCTATCAGTACAGTATAAAAATTTAACTTGAATTATGAAAACCCTTCTTCACCTAGGAACCTCTTGTAATTCGATTGTTAAAGTACCTGTTTCAAGAAATGTTTCTACTCTGCAGGTCACTGTAAAGTCTCTCTTGTGAGCGGGCCCAGATTCCAAAGCCACAGAGTACTCCGGGAGTCTCCAACCCTTTTGGACCGCAAGTTCCTATAAGATTGAATAGTTACATGTTGTAATAAAAGCATGCTGCAGAGGGACAATGAGGGTTATACCAATATAAACCAATACTAAAATATAATATCTCTTTAAGGGTAGATCAAGTTTACCTTTCATAGGAAATGCAAATACATAAATAATAATACAAAAACAGGACATCTCTGGGCAACTGCAAAGAACTTGAGAATGTAGTACTAGCTAGTATGGTACTATCTGCGAATCATCTCCACCTCCTACTATCTTAGTACCAATTGCAACGAAAAAAATACAGGGAAAAAAATACAGGGAACAAAATTCGGGTTCAGTTGATCCCCAACAGTCCTCAGGGTTAAACTGATCATTTCTATTTCCCCAGTTACTATTCTACTTTTAGTTTGTTGGAGGCCACCCCTTATTTATTTTTTTACACTATTTTTACCTTAAAATCAATTTAAAGGGTCTGTATAAGCTCTTCATATATTTCTCAATTCTTTTTAATGACTTGAAACACACAAATCAAAAGTCTTTCCCATACTGCATTATGTTTGATGCCATTTAAAGGGTCATTCACACTGGGCGTGGCACAGACAGCAAGCAGATTTTTTGTATTCACACTGAACGCGGTGCGAATATTGACGGCAGACGCAGCAAGACTACAGATTTCAACACAGATGGAGCGGGAAAAGATTGACCTTATTAAAACCGTGTGGCAGAGCAGGGCTCTGCCCTTGGAAATACTGGCAGGGGTGGAGTTAAATTCTCCTCCCTGCCTAGGTTGATTGCGTCAGGTGGGAGCAATTGGTTAATTAATTATCCAATTAAGGACCCAGCCACCTGGCATAAAAGGAGGCCTCAGCCTCCCATTTGGGGGAGAGAGTTCTAGAAGGAGAGGAAGAAAGAAAGAAAGAAAAAGAAAGAAAGAAAGAAAGAAAGAAAGAAAGAAAGAAAGAAAGAAAGAAAGAAAGAAAGAAAGAAAGAAGTGTTTGTGTGTGTGCTGTTTTGTTTGTTTTTGGTAAACCAGTGAAGGCAACGCCCAGCATGGAAGTCTTATTTTGTTGTAAGTTTTGTTTTATGTGTTTTGAACCTTTTTGTTTGGCCCGCGTGCCAGTTTATTTTGTATTTTCTGTATATTAAAAACTTTATTTTTGAACCTTCACACTATCTCTGAGTCTCAACCACTGTCATTCTTGCCACAAACCTATTTTAATATAGTTGGCAGTACAATGTTGTGAAGCGAGGCATGTTGCCCTCAAGATAATTATAGACAGAAATCTAAAAATGATGTTAAACATTTTTAAAAAATAAGAGTTGTTTTTAATTGGTTATTTAAACTTCTCTTAAAAAGCATTTTAATAATAATGGTAGTGTGTGGGGATCGTGGGTTTGTATGTAAATCGTTGCTGTATTTGGGAATTGTGGCCGGGAGGTATCGGGGTAGCTTTAGCTTTTACAAAATAAAATGTTAAAGGAAAATAAGTGTGTGATATTAACACTTGCCCAGTGTGATTTATTGTTTTATCCAAATACACTGCTTCTGCAAATCTTATTTACCCTAACAGTTTAAACAGCATGTGCCGAAAGATATTTTTCCTCACACAGACTAGCGACTCATAACCGGCGGTTGTGTAATTTAGAGGGCTTGTCCAAGACTTTTATTCCTGCCAAAAGTACTTGCCTTCTAATGTATGTCGTTGCGCCGATTAAAAATATAGAACAAAATAAATACAAATTGATTAAAAACGAGATATGCATTTTAGTAGTAGCGGATGGTTGAATGTGTTTGATAGCGTACTGTACATCCAGATTATGCTGTGCATCGCTCAGAGTCAAGTTGACAGATTTCTTACTTGCAAAACAACAGAGGAAGAAAACACAAGAGTCTTCAAAAAGTTATATAGAGTCAAAGCCACGGAAAGTTATACAGAGTCAATTTGAATAATTTTATGCTAGCTTTAATAAAAAGTTTAGCATTGTTAGTTATAATTTTATCTTGAGGTTAATGTTTTTGATGCTGTGAATATTTTAAACGGCGCACAATTATGCTGAAATGGGAAGTAAAAAGTAATGTGAAACATTTACACTGCAGAGTATATTGTATTATTTTTACTAACTTTGCCGAACAGAAAGCAAAGACGTGTTTTCGAAGAGATTCCCACTGTCTTGATTCTGTGCATCCAAAGCCTTGTAATTCAAAGTTTTACAAGTTCATGTTTGTTCTGTCCTAAACCAGCAGATTGTCATTCCCAAACTGTTGTGACAAACTATATATTGTTGTTGCGGGGGAGGTACAGCACTGTGTCTGACCGTTCCCAAGCAGGGTGTTGTCCCCGTGGGGCGACCGGCCCTCTGCAACTGTCTGTGTTGGCGAGTCTCTGCTGCTCTAGTCATGCTGACTGAGCATTGCAGCAGTGGAAGATAAGATCAAAAATAAAAAGCACTATTGTTTTTACAAGAACCGGTTTGGACAATATATTTTTTTTGCAGAACTCATATTTTGTAAATGCACGTAAAGCAACTGTTGCATTTTGAAAATCTATCACATGGGCGGTACATCATTAACCCATGCAGAGATGTAAGCGATCACTTTTTTTTTTTTTTTTTTTTTTTTTAAGTGATAAAAGTTTGTTGTGTGGTTAAGTACGTTATTTTACATGCATACAGCCTCTGTACATATAAGGAATGTGAAAATCAAATCAATTTTAGTGTTTTTGATCCCCTGTGTATCCTGGGTCTCTGTGCACTACACCCCCTCCGTGAACAGCTCGTTTTTGCCCCTGCCATTGCGATAGCCTGAAACACACCCACCAGCTAATCCTAGTACATAGCAAGTTATGCTTTTTGACCTTGTTGTTTTTGCTTTGGTTTTTAAAATTGAATGTAAGTATCAAAATCAGACATTCATAATTCATTTCAGAAACGTGGGGTTATTTAGAAGAAAGCCTTGGCTTTAAATAATAGTCCCAGATTTTTAGACATTAAAATCCAGATGTTGTCTCGGCATTCATATTTTTAATTTTCAGGATCATATAATTCTGGGTATTTAGTCATTTCAACAATCAGTGTCTACATATTTTCTCTGCTGTGCTACCTGTCAGAGGATGGGGAAGATGAGCTGACACCGCTTGCTCCTGTGTTCTCATTGGTTGATACAACATGGCAACTGAAAAGTTTGCTTCAGGAGCAAAAATAGATTTCCACGCCGCCGCCCCTTTGAACACTTAGGTTAATTATAATGGGAAACAAAAAAATAATCGCCCTCGCCGCGTCAGTGTGAACGAACCTTAAGTCTGAATCTGAGTGGACAGCATAACTTCACTGTCACAATCACATGGCCGACACACAACTTTACAAAATCTAGTCAAAAAATTCACATCAGTTACTGTACCACCTCACACTCGGTTACAATTGAAACCAGGTCCATACAGTATACAAGCCATTATGCAGTTCTCCGTAACTTAAACACTATTCAAAAAGCACTGGAACATGAAGTAGAACCTGCTGTAGATAACTGCACGTGCACTAGATTACCAAAAGTATTGTCACAGCACAGCCAAATGTCATATGAGCCCTCCCAACTTTCAGCTTTGCAAAAATATCCAAATGCATGCTCTTTATAAAGGTGAGCAGCAGCAGGTACATAATCTTAGTGGTAATCAACATGCCACGGGGTAAAGAGCTGACTGACCTTCAACACGGAATGGTTATTGGGTGCCAGGTGGAGGGGGTACGAGTGTTTGCATCATTTCCGTCATATTGGGCGTTGCCAAGTCAACTGTGGGTAATGTCCTTAGGAAATGGAAGACAATAGGTCGTGCCAATATTGAAAATAGGACAGTAGACCAAAATTCACAGATCGGGTCATGGGACTATTGTCAGTGAAAGGTGGATGTGTAGTAATGGTTTGGGGCTGTTATTAAATGGTGAGGATTGGGTCCTTTGGTTATAGTGAAGGGAAGGATGAATGCCTCATTCTATTGTTACATGTTGTACAACGCTGCACTACTGGCTTTGATGCAATACTATGGTGAGGGCTCTTAAATTTATCTTTAGTGTTGGCCACAAACGCATATATCGCAGTGTTCAAGTGATACATACAGAGATCCTGCATCCCGTGTATCCAAAGCTGATGCTGTTCTGTTTGTTATTCTGTTCCCACAATTACCATTCAATGAGAGCATCAGCACTGCTGCAGCAGGAAGCATTGATAAAGGACAGAGCGACAGACACAACGCAATTACTGTGTCTCTTACTGAACGCTACCAAGAATAACTGAATGTGAATTTTGTTTTGGTTTTATTCCAGAACTGATTTAAGACCCAAGAGGTGTGTAAAATATTGAAACAATATCAAAGCAAAAGCAAAGCATATCTGTGCACGAACCTGTAGTGTGCCAATAGGGTTGGACTGATTTTGTGACTGTTTAGGCGAATCAGACACCTCGGTCATTGGGAAGGGAAGGCTGTGAATAAATACAAGTAAAAAAAAATATTTATGTGCAACAAATTCCACCACAAACTCTGCAAATCTAGAACATATTTTTGCTGTGCTAAAACTGCTGTGCTAAACTCGAAAAAACAAAGAACAAACCCTCAACTTGAGGAAAAAATAAAAAGATCAATTAAAAGATGTATTTACAAATCTAAGAAAACAACATATGGAGGCAGTTTGCAGCCATCTGCTGTCACACAGAGCATTACAGTTATGCGCTGCTTCTCATTTCCAGTTGCGATTACTTGCACATGTTTTTCTCCCTTTTTGTGAACTGTTGTATTGCTTGGCAAGTAAAAAAAAAATATAGGGGTCTGAATAGAAGTGAGCCTAATAATAAAACGCTGAAATTGTAAAAGCTTCTCTTCGAATTCCTCAGGAAGCTAATGATGCTCTGTGACAGGGAGGACCCTGCCACTGGTTCAGCTGCGCTGCTGCTGTGGTAAACAGGAAGGCTTGCCCGGAGTGGAGCTGATCGGGGGGTCCTGATTGGCTGGGGGGCGTGCCCAGGAAGCCTATGCCTGTTTAAGTATGTAGCCGCGCCAGTCAAAGCTACTGCACCACAGCCATACCTACACAGACGGGCTCTGAGCGAAAGTTTGCTTTGTTTACATCAAAGCGTCTGTTCTGCAGGATAACTACTACTGAACCTTTCAACTGCCAGTCAGTCATGTTGCTGTTTCTCAAAAAACAGCTTTATATTGTGTCCTGTTATGAGGTGAATATTTTTTAATACATACTACTACAAATAACACATTTGCATTCAATGTCAAGTCAAAATAATTGTATGTACATTTACAAGTGTCTTAGTATAACAGAACAGAGGATCTTCTGTAAATAACAGCATGAAAACAAAATTAACAGAAACTATTGATTAACATCTCATTTGAAACACAAGGCAGCAGAGTGCCTTTCCTTTCATCTTGCTTTGTTACTGGTATCCCACCGAGGCATCGGCTTCTATTAGCACCTGGTGCTCCAGGGTGAAACAATAACACTGGTTAACTATATTGTATGTTCATGTGAATAACTCACCTCATACCTGGCTCTCCTTTTAGAATATTTAAAGCAGCTTCAGCAGCTTTATGTTTTGCAGCCTTTTTACTCAGACCTTGACCTTCATTGGGGGGAGGAAAAAAAACAGTTACTTATTCAAACCTCAGGCACAGTACAAAACTTTTCTTGAAATACAGGCAATTTAACAGTCACTAAAGAAATAAAGACATCATTCAAATGCCTATTATGATTTTGTTTTGTCTGATGGCTCCTATATACATACCAAAACAAATACTGTTATTAAAATAAACCAAAGCCTCACTTTTTTTTCCATGTTTAATATAAAATTTCACAGTACCGATATGTTTAAATATATATATTGTAACCCGGCCGGCACTCACAGTCGTTCGTTTGCCCCTTTAAAAGCAGACCCAGGACACAGGAAATGGAGTTTTAAGCGCTTATGCGCTATTTTTAATAAACAATCAAACACAAAACAAAACCTAACTCCGTTTTGGAGTACTTACTAAACGGGTTATTCCCTGACTAACTTGCAGGACGGCAAAGCCGTTTAGCTGGCACCACGGAACATAAACCAAAACCACACAGGTTTAACACAGCACATACTTCTTTTATGACTGCTCGGAAGCAGAGCACCTCTCTTCTGCTTCCTTCTACTCAGCAGCCCCGTGCAGACTGACTGCACATCTTAAATACCCCTGCACCTAGTACTAATTGATAATAACTACCAGGTGCGGGTGATAATTAAACAAATAAAACAATTAATTTAAACAAAACGTGCATTCGCAATTGTTTTTGGCAGGGAAGATCTTAACCCCCCTCCCTGCCGTGTTACAATATATATATATATATATATATATATATATATATATATATATATATACACAAGCTAAATAGTAAAACATTGAAAGTTGACACTGTCAGTATAACATAAGAACTTGTTTGGTTGTTAGTAGTTTATTGATCACAGAATCTCATCAAGTAGCTTCTTGAAGGATCCCAGGATGTCAGCTTCAAAAGCATTACTGGGGAGTTTGTTGCAGACTCCCACAATTCTCTGTGCAAAAAAGTGCCTCCTATTCTTGGGTTGACATTGTCAATACCTTTTAGAACTTGGAATGCTTGAAATCAGATCACCGCGTGGTATTCTTTGTTCAAGACTAAATAGATTCAATTCTTTTAGCCTGTCTGCATATGACATGCCTTTTAAACCAGGAATAATTCTGGTTGCTCTTCTTTGCACTCTTTCTAGAGCAGCAATATCCTTTTTGTAGTGAGGTGACCAGAACTGAACACAATATTCTAGATGAGGTTTTACTAATGCATTGTAAAGTTTTAACATTACTTCCCTTGATTTAAATTCAACACTTTTCACTATATATCCGAGCATTTTGTTAGCCTTTTTTAGCTTCCCCACATTGTCTAGATGAAGGCATTTCTGAGTCAACATAAACTCCTAGATCTTTTTCAAATATTCCTTCTTCAATTTCAGTGTCTCCCATATGGTATTTATAGTGGACATTTTTATTGCCTGTGTGCAGTACGTTACACTTTTCTATATTAAATGTCAAGTTGCATCCTCAAAAAAATCAAGCAGGTTAGTTAGACACGATCTCCCTTTCTTAAAACCATGCTGACTGTCTCCCAGGATACTGTTACTATATAGGTAATTTTCAATTTTTGATCTAACTATAGCTTCCATAAGTTTACATGTAATAAAAGTCAGGCTTATTGGACTGTAGTTACCTGGTTCGGTTTTGTCTCCCTTTTTGTGGATCGGTATTACGTTTGCAATTCTCCAGTCTATCGATACAACCCGTCTCAAAAGACTGTTGCATAATCTTGGTTAGCAGTTTGTAAATAACTTCTTTCATTTCTTTGACTACTATTGGGAGGATCTCATCCGGCCCAGGGAATTTGTTTATTTTAAGAACTCCTAGTCCCTTTAACACTTCTGCCTCTGTTATGCTAAAGTTATTTAAAACTGGACAGGAACAGGTCGACATGTGGGGCATGTTGTCCTTATCCTCCTTTGTAAAAACTTGTGAAAAACAATTATTTAATATATTTGCTTTTATTTTTCTCTTCATCTATGATGTTGCTATTTGTATCTCTTAGACATTTTACTTCCTCCTTGAATGTTCTTTTGCTGTTATAATATTGGGAAAACTTTTTGGAATTGGTTTTAGCCCCCTTGGCAATGTTAATTCCTATCTCTCTCTTGGCCTTTCTAACTTTTTTTTTTACTTGCGTTTGCAGTTCCAAGTACTCTGTAAAGTGCCTTTTTTCTCTGAATTTGTTTAACATACTCGTATAACATGCATCTTGAGAGATATTGGAAAAATACATCACTTGTACTTAGTATTTTCATTTATATAGCACCACTACTAAGTGAGCACCAACCTGTACTGGTGACAGCTCCAATTTCTACATTAAAAATGAAACAGGTTAGATGAGCGTTGCCCTCAGCTTTTTCCATGTAATAGATGGGGGGTTTACCAATCTTTGTACCATACTCATGAAGCATTTGGATTGGAGTCTTTCCTGGACTGGCTGCTATCATTTGCTCTAAACTGAAAAATAAGGCAGAGAAAGAAGCACCAAATCAGATTTATTTCTGGGCACATCATGGTTTATCCAAAATGGAGGTACCGCTAACACACAAATTCACCAAGCATTTATTTTCCAGTGTTTTCTCAAACGTCTATAAGGAATTTTTAAGGTTGAACATTGTTGTTATTTTACGTTTAAAGACATTCTCAATACAATGCAATAGACACTTGGCTCCAATTCACAAAATACACAAACAACAACAACGTGACAATCCTGGCTGTATCAGTATAATCAGGAATTAGTATTTATTTGTGAACCATTATATGTGTGTGTGTGTGTGTGTGTGTGTGTGTGTGTGTGTGTGTGTGTGTGTAATATTGAAAAAAAATCCCTGATTAAGAGCTTGATACCAGAAACATAAACCGAAATAAAAAATCGAATAGAGCGCACTGGACTGAAAAAAAAAGTCAATGTCTCTTGAGTGATTTTCCTGTTCCCAATGTAAGAAAACTATTGACATATACACGGTATAAATACAGCATTACATTTTCTTTGTATGTTATCCAATCAGAAAAATAAACAATCAACATTGTTCACAAAATTGTATTGTAAAACATGTATCCTACTGATTTTTTAAAAATGTTATTTTATCACGAACATCATTTTGGCTCAGGACCACTCGAGTGACGACAGATGCTAAAATGGGCATCAACTCGCGTCCTTTGCTTTGTTCAAGGAAAACTGTACTTGGCCCATGTTGACACCCTAGACGAAACTGACCTGAGATTGTTTTTTGCAGAGCTCCTTTTGGACGCGGCTGGAAACCTCTCTTGGGACATATCTGTAGGTTGTTTTGAAGGATTGAAGCCGCGCTGAAAAGGCTCTCTGGCTTGACTTGGGTTTGTTGGTGGGCCGGCTGACTACCTCTCTTCTCCCCGGGCGTTTCTGGAGGATTATGTCCGGGTTAACAAGACTCTTTCCGGGTTAACAAATGAGGGGCACGGGCTGAACTGAGGTTGGGAACAACCATGGTATATTTTCGAGTGGTTTGCAGCGTGGATGGTGGTAAAGAACAAGCTACAATAGTCTGCAAGTTACATTCGGTTCGATTTTGTCGAGAGGGATATTTTATCACAATAAACAGAAAGGCTTTTAAAGTTTTTTTTGGTCATACACCATACGTTAGGATACAGAACATGCAAATACAACTTATTCGGTTTATGTAGACACATTCTATAAAGGTATTGCGAAACAATGATATTGTCGGGGGGGGGGGGGGGGGGGGACGGGCAGATTTCAAAGTTATTAAAAAAAAAAAAATTGCGTCTCCTTTCATTTACACTGACAAACATACTGGCAATATCTGTCAGGCACATATATTCAACAGCATACAGAAGTTCAGGCGCTGTTGAGTCATGGTGGTCCTCAAGTAGGTCTTGATGCGTCTAGAGCGTTTAATGCCAAAGCTAAGCAAGGTTTGTTGCTCACGGCCTTTGCCTATTTGCTACTGGGCCATATTTCAGTTATAACAACATGTCATGTATGAAATTATATAGTTCCCAGCAGTTTATAAATTGTAATGATCAACCTGATTACATTTTAAAAATTTGTTTCAGGCATTTAATATTGAAATTACAGAACAAATGTAATGGCAAATAAGAAAAATATGCTTACTGGTGCATAAGAATTTTTATGCTTGAAAAACCCTGCAAGTCGCCATGGATAAGACGCCATAATATTCCTAATAATGATGACTTAGCAAAGAAAAAAACTAAGGAAATCTGCAGGGACAGTTTGACACCTTATCTTATCTGCGATGACAGTAACTTGGTTAATACATTAGGCTCATAACGTCTTCTGAAATATCACCCAAAAAGAAAAATATATATTAGGTTAATTTAAAATGAAACATTCTCAGAACTATTTACTATTCATCTGCAAGGGGCTTACTTGTAGGCTAATGCGTATTAGTAGTCTAAATATTCTTTGAAGAAAAAGAAGAAAGTGAAAAAATGTGCGTTGTGATTTCCGGTCTTGTTACACCACTCTCATTGGTTGTTCTTAAGTTGTGCATCAACAAATTACCGTTATTTCCCTGGGACTAGCAAAATGTTAATAATAATAATAATAATAATAATAATAATAATAATAATAATTGTAACGCCAATTTCTGTAGCGCCCAACGGATTTCGTTTCCTGTGATTTTTTTTTGGGGGGGGTGGGGCTGGCCCCTGGTCCCCATTGGCCCCCGCGGTTCCTATATGATATATTCTAGATGATGCAAAACTTTTGGCCATAGCTGTATAGCCTAGGGAGGAAGGGGCATATGGTGATTTATCTATTTTAATGCATTTAGATTCACCACTTATTATTATTATTACTACTATTAATAATACTATCCAATTATGCATGTTCCAAGCCCACATTTATAATAAACTCATTATTTAGTGTTAAAGGTACTTTATTGTATATTCAATCTTTGTATTAAAAGGTGTTTTTTGAATAACAAAAATATCTTGCAGCTCTACAGCCATAGCCTGGGTAGATGCAAAATTTTCTGCCAAGATTTACAACTCAGCAAGACCAGGATTCGACCCATGCAAACCTGAATGTATGCCTCACCCTGCACTTCACATCTTTAGTCGATTCATAACTAGGGACCTCATCAAAACAAATGTTCTTTGAGGCAGAATGAGGCAATTTTTGTAAATGACAATTTTTTTTTTTATTAAAATGGTAAATAAAAGAAACACACACGACACAAGTAAGAACAATACCCCTTTATTTCCCCCATCAATATCACAGCATCTGCCATTATCTAAAGCACTGTATTTCTTTTTTAAGAAATGCACTGCTTCACAGAACACAGACGGCGCTCTTTAAACAGGCTAAACAGCTTTAATAAAAAACAAAAAAAGTGAAGTTGGAATATTTTGAAGGTGTCATTAACAAATACTACTAACTTCATCAACATGGTATTTAAGGCTTTAGTATGTCAAAGATTTACTGCATAATTACATTTTCAGAGTATGGTGTGCCCAGTTTTGTAATTATGACCCACGTTTATATATACACACATACATACATACATACATACATACACACACACACACACACACACACACATATATATATATATATATATTATATATATATATGTATATACACACACACACACACACAATTAAAACACTACTTTATCACCAAAAAACAAGGTGGTATATTTGTCTTCAAAATCAGAACCTCTTAAGACTGTTCTAAACAGCATTGTCATTATATTTTATTAACATGAGGTCAAGCAGACAAAGCAGATCTTTATCATCATACAGAGGTTCTAGTTTTGAATACTTTTTCATAATTACAGAATGTTAATAGATCCAGTATTTAAATGAAACTAATCCCAAAAAGAAATGGATTAAATGAAGACAATTAAAAAACAAAAAAACCTAATAAATGTAGTAAAACACAAAAGCAGAAATACCCAAGCCTGCAATGCAAAAAGAATAAGCATTTATGAAGAGGTATCAAAGCATTGAATATATGATCTCAGTTTCCCCAACTACTGTACAGCTAACTGATTTCTTTTAAGTAAAATTATTAATTTCAGCACATTTTACTCTATTCACCCAATGTGGGTGACGAAAATACATTCTAGAGTTTTACTTACATCTCAATAATTGTAATAATATTACAAATAAATCTTATTAGCCTGTAACAACCTAGGGAAAACAACGAATGGATTGGATTTCATGGCATAACGCTTGTATAGTCAGAAATGCAAGTCGCTAGCTCCAAGTAATGTAAAACTGTTTTGTTCACGTTTAATGACATCATTTTATTTAAATGTATTTCTTACTTTTTTTTGGAAGAAAAAAATTTCTACATTAGTTTAAATTCGTTTTTAAAATCCAACTGATTTAGTTCGTTTCTAACATGACGTTTTATTGCACTTTACTTTTTACCTTTATTATACCGTATAAAAAAGTTTATTAACATTGTAAAAACTCAATCCATGTGTATTTTTTTGTGATTTAAAACAGAATATTGATTGCATTTTGAAATGAGCCCACAACGATTGAGTACTACTAGCTATGCTCCTCAATGCTGATAAGAATCATTTACACCAATTCCTTTGTTAATAAACTTATATTTAATACAATAAAAAATATCTATTTTCATCAATTTCATCTGAATACATAAAAGGTGTACCTTTTTTCTTTTAATGCATGAAGTGGGCAGACTAAAAAGTAGTGTTAGAATTTATTATAAAAATACATTATTTTTGTAATTTTTATGCTAGTATGTAATCCTAGGGGATAATATTAATATTTAGAGTTTTGGAAGACTGTAATAAATACCGTGGTTATCCACCTAAAAACAAACAATGATTTACATTTCTTAATTAACAAAATGCAACTGAAACCTGATTTTTTTTTTGTAAATGATACATTCCTGGCTACTGTATATAACATGTACCAGTAGCTGAAGAGTTGATTAAAATTGAAGAAAGGCTGTCCCTGGGAATTGTGCTCCAAATTTCCATAAAAGAAATACAAAAATGTATGCGTCATATATATATATATATATATATATATATATATATATATATATATATATATATATATAAACACACACACACTAAAACAATTGAAAACTTTTTTAAAAACCTGCAGTACCATTAAGCCTTGTGCAACATTGCAACAGGTTATTCAGCAAGAATTAATGTTATAAAGGCTAAATCTCCCCCTGGAAATGGTAAGAGTTTTATTTGTATTGCTATTTTGTTGCAAAGCATCAGTAAATTTGACATTTCATTCTACAAAAGTGTTCCTTTTCTACTTTTACACCCATGCAAGTGAAGATACTAAGAATTTGCATTAATGATTTCATTTGTAAAAAGTAAGTTATGTGACTGCTATTTTTTGCTAGTCTGATGCATAGAACATGGTCTTCCTGCTAAACAGGAACACATTTTTCAAAATAAAATCAGTGCATTAAGTTGCATGACACGTTTGCACAAATAAGTAGAAAACATAATCAGTATTGTGAGCATGCTCAGAGGCCCCAATCCCAGATTCACTATACTATACAGAGTATATATGATGCAGCCAAATAGCTTAATCTCCATGTCTATCCAGTTTTTCTGCTGGTGATGATTTTGTTCCGACTACAATAAAAACATGTTCAACTTCAGCTTCTCCCCTGACACTGTAAAATATTGATAATACATTTTGTTATTTAAAAAAAAAATCATATTTGTTCTCAGTGTGCTGAGTATGGAGTGCTTGTATATCTAATTTGGATAGACACTCATACATGGCAATTTCGTTTAAAAAAAAAAAAAAAAGAAAGGGATCTAGTTATGGAAGACTACTGGCGTTTGACTGGCTCCGCACAGCATACTAAGATAGCATTTCTCTCCTTAAGCACTTTTTTATTGCTCTTGTACACTTTACTAATAGTGCAATAATTGAAGTGGTCATTGCCTTGGAGTGAGGAAGTCTTAAAGACAGGGCTTGGCATTTGTAACAATCTCAAGTTACTGGTGGTAACAGTCCTTTAAGCCTCTGCACCTCCATCTCCATTCTCCTGAGGCTGTAGTTGTTCTTTTTCTGTGCCGTCTTCCTGTGGGGGGCGCACACGTTTGAAGAAGCCAACCTGTTGGGGGGGGGGGGGGGGGGGGGGGAATTAAAATAAATAAATAAATAAATAAATAAATAAATAAATAAATTAATAAATAAATTCAATAAGCATTTCACAGAGGTTAGAATACTAAATGTAATGATTGGTTGCTGTCTGGCTGAGGAAACACTGAAAGGGCAGCAAAACAGGAAATCAGCCATCTTGGAGAAAGCAAATAGCTGCGCATACTCGAAATTAAATTATTCCCTTGCGATCAGCTGCGGGCCAGGCAGTGATTGGTTACACCGGGGGCACCGGGCTGATTGCAGGGAGGAGTTGGGCAGTACAAAGGGGACGTAGCTACATGAGTAAGGGCCCCTTGCACTGAAACGTAACATATGGCTGGAGCTTTGCTTGTACGGAGGAGTACGGAGCCAGGGGCTGCAGCCACGGAGCCAGCCCAACACACTGAGCACTACCCTCACCTCACGACACCTGCTGTCACCACCACCCTGCTGATTGGAGAGCACACTTTCGTGCACTGGACTGCGGATTGGGGATTACTTGTTGTTTTAGTGGCCTGCAACCAGTCTCATTAAAATAACAGATACAGCTCTAATGGAACACTCACATAATGCAGTCATTAATTAAACATTGTTTTCTGAAATAAAGCATTAAGACTTCTGACTTAAAAAGATGCAACATACCTTGTACATCACAAAGATCAACAAGCCCAAAAGCAGGAGCCCTGCAAGGACTGCTAGTGCAATGACCCAGCCTGGGACTGGCTGTGCTGAATCTGGCTTAACCCAGATAATAGAGGTGTTAACCTGTAAAAATAAAAAGGCACAGTTAGCTTGGGGTGTATAACTGTTATTCAAGAAAGCTCTGAGGTGAGAACACTCATTTTAGTGATATCAGAAATATATTTAAAATGTACATTTGCATTATTACAGTAGTTATTATGAACTTATAGATAGATAGATAGATAGATAGATAGATAGATAGATAGATAGATAGAGACACACACACCTTAATTTTATATAATATAACAAGGCTAAGTTTACAGAATTTACAGCAGCCAAGTTAAACAGTTAAACAGTGCTTTGTAGTTTAAGAAATATCAGGTTGTTAGATTCAAGGCGCATATTGATGTACCCACATCTACAAATGAAACTATACTTACCAGTGTGTAATTAGAGGGATAATCATATGTAAGGTTCTTATAAGGCATTTCTATCACATTGAAGGTTGCTGAAGACTTCAGAGTGTATGAATGGTTTTGGTTTTCATTCTGAAAATAAAAATAAAATCAAAATCAATGTGCCATCCAACTGCCACTAATATATGCCACAGCACTTTCAAATTCGAATGAAACATAGGTTGCTTTCTTGAATGCAAAATTTTGAAATAAGGGCATAAAGGTTTAGCAAAAAACAATTCAGCAAAACTCAATTTGTTGTCTTATACTGTAGTCACCTTCATGAAGGTTGCAGCCCACAGTCTCGACCTGATGTACAGGATGGCACTCTTTCCTCTCTCCAAGCGGCCAACTTGGCACTTGATTTTCAGACACTCTGCTTTGCCACAGCCCTGAGTACAAGGAGAAAAAATAAAGGTTACCTGTTTTATTTCAAAGATACAGTTTGCCAATGGTCTAAGAGATTGCCTTCCGATCTAAATATGTACCTCAAATGCCTTGGTTATCCTTTAACCTTTTGCGGTCCTATGTCGGACCAGGTCCGACATTACAATTAATCCTTTCTGGTCCAATGTCAGACCCTGTCTGACATCATCAAAAAGACGTCGAGCACAGGTCTCTAAATCAGGAGATAAATTATCGGTATGCACGACTATGAAGAGGTATGTGAAAAATACAGGGAACAAGTGGTGGGGCGGGGCTGGAGATGCAGTACTGAGTGTCCTGTTGATATGCAGTGCCATTTAAACCTGTTTTACTTTGAAAAAAAAATACTTTTAAACAGCGTGTCTAAAATAAACTGCACATGTGAAAATAATATTGGACCTGATGCGCCTGAGACGCGCTGAATAAATGGACCGCAAAGGGTTAAGTGAACAGAAATAGCTACACAGTAATGTTTCTTCATGCTGGTTCATTCTTCAGACTTCATTTGTGGTCAGAGTCGAGGGTCTCTGACCCTGTGTGACAGGCCGGAATTACGTCATCCACACTCTTGCGACATGCGTCTTTTTTTAAAAGCCATACAGCCTTTTCTAATGTGTCTGCGACCTGAAATCGCTTGGGGTCGGGTGGTGTTGAAAAATATAATTTGTTGCATGGTCGTATGATGGTAACCACCATGAAGCAAGATTTTGAGCAACTTTTAGAGGTTTGTAAGCATCCACATTTATATAACCCCTCACTTAAAAGAATATAGATGCCCAAATATTAGAAACAGTGTTGGTGTGCATTTTAGAAACAAATAGAAAAGGACTAGAGAGAGTGTAAAGCTCATGGCCACACTTTGCTGGGAATTGCCAGTTGCTATGTGCAGTGTGACTGCAAGTCTTTTTGCAGGTGTTGCTGCATCACATGTATATTTTTGCATTGCAGAACTGGTCCCAGTCTGTTTAACAGATCATCAAACCTTTCATCTTACACGCGTCTCTCTAATGTATACAATTCTCCCTTTCGGATTCTCTGTTGATTGAGAGGACGGATGTACCAACAACGTCACTTTTTATTTTTTTTAAAATGTAAATTTTTCCAATTACGTGAATGCAGTCTGTATTTAAAGTATGAACGACAGCTACGCAGTCGAAAGGGTTGTGACGCGATGAGTCCTTTGTAAAGCAAATAGTGAAGCGGCACAGCTTTTATAGCTGTCTGTGCCTGACATATCGCATTCACCTGCGACAGAATTAAGAACCAACCGTTACTAAAAGAAACCAAGTAAAAACCATTAAGCCATACCAAAGTTTCCAGCTCCCCTTCGACAGGTCCAAGGTCACGACGGTTGCGGTTTCTGCCATCATCCCGGGAATCTTCTCTTGTAGTATCATTCGTTTCTGGAGCTTTAGGCATCTGGGAAACACCCATAGAACTTAAGTTAGTAATGTACTCCCATGTACCACTTGCCACAAATTTGCATGCACAGAGATATAAAGTGTGAATTTAAGTGTTAATCTGAGATTGCAAAATAAAAAGAGGCAAGATTGGGAAATTAATGACTTTCTTCAATTGTCATTTTGCTTTATGCTTTTTACAGTGTAAGAACTGCAGAGAACCGATATGGGAGCTATTGCAAATGCTGTCCATTTTTATTGTATTCAGTGAAGTTCTATGATCAATCAGTTACTAGGAACTAGACTGTCTTAGATGGGCCGAATGGCCTCCTCTCATTTGTAAACTCTTAGTTAACAAAAAGTCAAATCTGGAGGGGAAACACCAGAATTAAAGTATTAAAGGGTATCCCCGCCGTTTAGATTAGTAATACTGTTTGATTGAAGTTTCACTGATATTGTCTAAAACACCTCCTTGTTTGTTTGTTTCCTCTTCACTGAATTATTATTTTAACCCTAGAATTAACAGTAATCCTCAGGATAGATGGGATTCCCAGATTATGTTTCTAATTAAAACTGCTACAGTATACCAGTAGGCTTATTTTACATACTGTGTGTAATAAAATATTGCAACCAGATAGAGGCAAACAACAGCTTTCATCATAACTTACTGTTATATTCAGAGGGTTGATTTCCATATCTGTGGTACATTTCATAGGTCCTTCGATTTCATATTGAATAATATAAAGCAGGGACTCATTTTTGTATTTGTAAGGCCACTCCAGGTCTAGTATTGCCTTACTGAAGGTACTTGGGCCATTGTTTCGTAGCTGTAAATTGAAAACAGGAGTGGTAATATTAGCTACATACGCTGTACAGACTGAAAATAATACACCTTGTTCTGCAACAGGGTCTTTATTTGAAGTTACCTCTGATAAAAGTGGAAAAGTGCATTTTTTTTATTGATTACCATAAAACAAAACAACCTCATCTAAACCATGGGTTTCAGAAATCCAATAAACATCCAATAAGGAGGAAAGGCCTGGTAAAAAAGTAAAGTAAACCTCATAGATATGCTGGACAAGCGGTCCGATGTCATCCTCTATCATTGGGTTTTCTTTGGGCTGCCAGTTAGCAATAGGAAGAAAGAGCTGGTGAGGGGTGGAAACTCTAGACAGAAGAAACACAAAATACACCATTAATATACTGTGCATACATACATATATGTACAAGTAATGTCATGGTTTTATTTCTGCAATGGAACACACAGTTGTGTAAAAGTTTTTGCTTGTAATAAGTAACATTATAACTAAAACAACAACATTTCATTGAATTGGCCCGCCAACTCCCGTCCCTCAGATAAAACATGTAACCATTAGCTGGCTTAAACTATTACTCATACACACCAATAGTTAAATTATATAGTTTGTCTCATTCAAAAACTGCATAAACACACGCAGTCAGACACACAGAAAAGCAAACAAGCAGACGTTTTAGACATACCCTCTTATTTCAACTTTGGCTAGCACAGCAAGAGTAGTCAAACTGGATACCACAGGACTGGTGTTTTCAAATAAGTTGGAACTGAAAAAGATTTTTTAGAATACCTATCAATCCATTCACAAATTAGACCAAACATCAATTTTACTATTTTATACAGCAATATCAGTTAACAACTTGTGGAAAGAACAGGGATACATCCCATCTACTGGCTAAAGAATGTCAGTAGGCAGTTAAACACCATCCATTAATCACAGAGCACAGAAATAATACTGCTTCTACTTTTAAATGGATCATCAGTTAAACATAGCTATCAATCTGACTAAACCTATATTGCAGGTGCAGGTTTTCAAGCTATGACTGTTGAGAGGCCTGTCATATTTATTTGCTTGTTTGTGGTAGTCAGTCAGTTGACGATGCCAGAGTTTAATATAATTTTATAAAAACCCTATGACACAGGGAATTCTTCATTATTTTAATGTGCATCAGTGGCCTTTTTCATTCACTATTAATGATAATATGTGCTTAGTGTCAACAAAATTAAAATATAAGGTTAAAGCCCTGCCAGCAGGTGGCAGTAATGCACTGAAATCTAGCCTTGAGAGCATTGGAGGAAATTTTCCTTTAAAAAAAAGGTGTTTACTAGTTTGGGGACGGGAATGATATGTGTCACTGGAAAGCCAGGATAAGAAATAATGTGTTCTCACAAAGTTGTATTATGGTATCTATGGTAATCTACCGTGTCTTTAAAATAATATTCTTACTCCTGCAATATTTTTCTTGATAGCTGGCATTCTTGTTCTGTGAGCTAAACCTACATACCTCTGGATTTTTAAATCAAACTTCACTGAAGTGTCCTGTTCAGACAGCTGATGAACACTGAATCGCAGACCAGACACAAGCTGCACAGAAAGACAAAAAATACAATTAGACATTCATTCTAAAAACCATGTGCTTCAGTGTGATCAGTTCTTTTGATCAGTGCCTTGACAAATGCATTACACATATGGCAATCTTTAATTAATAATTTGATGCTCCAGTCAAACTGAGAATGGAAAGCATTATCATTTATATCTGATCTTTTCATTATTCTATAGCCATGAACAGGGGAACTACGGCAAAAGCCATCCCCCATGTGGATGGCAGCACAGAACACAGCATATGTCTAAGAAAACTTTTTCCAAAAGCGGCTGTTGGAAAGCAGGACGTTAGTAAACTAAAGCTTGGGGTTATTAATAATAATAAAAAAAACAGACCACCCCAGACATAAATTATATTTACAGATGAACTTCTAATGAATACTGTGTATGCATGCATTCAGTATCAATTTAGCCAAACATAAAACAAAACCTTCAAAGTTTTTCCAAACATAGCACATCTCTGTGGACAAGACATTATACTGGCCATGCAATCAATATTTATATGCGAGGTAAGCAAAACGTAAGCCATGATTACCAAAAACTAGCACTTCATAAACACTAAGCCTATTTATTTTGTGAAGTTTTATACTTACATTTGTTCCAGCTTTCATTGGATTTCCAAGGTCACAGACAACTATACGAGTCTGATTCTCCGTCTTATATGCACAAGACAATCTTGATAACTTCTATGTAAAAGGAGGATATACAGAACAGGGTTACAACTTGAAGTCGTATCATTTTATTGCACAGGAGACATCCAATATAGACGTTCTGTAATCATTTCCTAGGGGCAAAGGGGTTCTAAGAAATGTTGCAGTACTGTTTAATATTATTGTTTCACATATTCTTAATACAACAGTACAAGGGTGAAAGAGTTCCAGGCTGCATCTTACCTCACTGTTTCGAACCACACCGATAAAATCAGCTTGGGGTGGCATATACACATAGAGCTCAGCTTCATAGGCTCCCTCTCCTCTGTTCTCTGCAGTTACCTCAAGTGTCAGGGGGTTGTCATCGCCAATGTATATCTGCGTTTGGTCACTAAAAGAAAACAAAGCCGTAAGCATTAGTGGTTTGCTGAAGATTAGCGTGAAGCCGTTGACAGCACTCTTACAATGCATCAGTCTAAAAAAATGTAATCTATCACTTCACCTTTTTACTGACAGCTTCAGCTCTGGTTTACATATATTATCCTCACCACAGTCCAGTAAAATGTGTGCCTGTAAAATATATCATAAAAAACATGTTCAGAACACTCATTTTAGTATTGGGTATGCTAATATACAGACATGTGGGAAGCTTGCTCTTTTGATTATATATATATATATATATGTATGAGAGGTCAGCATTGGTACCTGAAAGCCCAGGTAAACCCCGGGTTTTAAATTAACCAGACCCTACCCGGGTCTCTTTTTTACTACCTGGGTTACGAGTTCTTAAATTTGAGAATTTAAAGAAAATGTAGAAAGTATGATAACATAGTTGTATGTGCAGGTCTCGAGCCTGCATAATAAATACAGCGTTAAAACAAGCTTTTGCATTAAACCTTTTCTTAACTGACAGGATATTAATGTTTTATAGAAAACAGTAACACACAGCGAGTGGCAAGTACACCTCAATAATAAGAACTGCATGACAAAACAACAGGGCTCTACAGTGCCACTAATTTTGTCGCATATGCATTTAAAAATGTGCTTGTGCGAATGTAAATTTTAATTTAGGCGCACGTGTGCCACTAGAAAAAAATAAGTGATTTTTTTTAGCTGAACAGTATAAAACATAAAAAAAAAAAAAAAAAAAAGAGAAATACAACAGACCTAAATTCTCAAAGCTCATTCGTAATGTACTCTGGGAATGTAGTTTATTGGTGTCCACTGCCCACTGTCAATCACACATTAAAAACCTGTGCCGACCTATAATTATATATATATATATATATATATATATATATATATATATATATATATATATATATATAAAAAATAAAACACACATACACACGCACTATATGAAAAAGACAAATATCATGGACTCCAGTTTCTCTAGTTTAGCAGAGATCCACCATGAACTGATGAGGTATACCTGCTTGGTGATATTAGCTGGAGTAAACTGGTCCAGAATTGGCAAGAGACCTGTTTCATCTGCAGCGGTTTTATAATCCAAGCTGTATTCCATGAAGATAGTGATTGGTGTAATTTTGTCTCTGAACTCTGTCTCATCCTACACAAGGGAAGCAAAAAAACATATATGCAAGTAACAAAAGAGAGTAACACATTGCCAATGCAGTTTCTTAAACATAAATTGGTATCCAATCTATAGGTCATTAGCCCAACAGTCAGATGTCAATACAGTACTTTCACTTTCCCTACATATTGAAAAGAAAACTTGCTTAGTTAAAGCTAAAGCAGAAGCTATCCAGCAGCAGACGAGGAGATAGCAACATCCTGCCTATGTTACTATGTTAATATTCAGAATACGAGTAAGGAGTTTCTAACCTCCCCTTCTACATAACAGATTGTATTGCTGACAGTGTCAGTTATTTTTGATAATGCCTCTGCTATCCTGCATACTGCAAAGTATAGATGGAAATTATATTCTGCATCTGATGGAACGCAGCCAGTATCCACAGATACTGCACATGGCTTTATTTCTATTCACTCAAAATAACCCCCCCCCCCCCCCCTAAAAAAAAAACAACAAAAAAAAACAACCTACTCGTAAATAAGCATCAAGTTCTTCACAGGCAGGTCCCTTGCCATTTGTTACAGACATGTTTTTTGTATGGGAGGACAGCCTGTTGTGTAGGAACAGTACCCTCTTTATAGCTCCTTTCTGTTTGAGTTTGTCTAAAAGTAACTCCACCTGAAAGTCTAGAAAAAGGAAGATGAAGTTTCAGTTTTTAAACCTAACCTGGTCATAAGCAATTTTCTTTTCTTACCACTTGTTGAGAGAACTGATTTCACATTTCATACTTTCATAAAAAAAAAAGTTTCAGTTCTCTTTTACAAAATAAATCAAAAGCTGCGATAGTTACAGTGGGAGATTGGAATAAGCTTCCAAAACATGATGTGCTGAAGGGTTCAGGTATATTAAACTGTCATGAAAATGCTGTACCACATTTGTTTGTACTGTGTAAAATGTGAATACTCGTTTGGGTATATTTCTTTGTAGAATAATTACACATTGTGTCTGAAACACATGCGGTCATAAAAGTGTGACCATTTTAGGGTAAAATGTATTTTAACCTGCCCAGTCATTATTAAAAACAAAGATTATTTCGTCATTTAGTTACGTCTTTTTCAGAAATGTTTAATGTTGTCTACAAACAAAATGGTTGGTTTCTGAGAACTACATTTAATGTGGCACAACCTGCATCTGGTAGCTATTTTAGACACTCAACAGTTTTGTTTAACCACCAGATATATTGCCATTGTCTGCGCACGTCCACCATTACCAGAGCCCTCTGACAAAAAAAAAAAGGAAGAACACACAAAACACACAGTTTACATGATGAAGTACTAAACAAATACACTTAACTTACTGAGGGTGGTGGGGGCTCCTTTCCCATGTGCCTTTAAGCAGAATTTTACATTAAAACTGTAACAAATTAAGAAAACAAGATTAAAGGTATTCCATTCAACATTATAAAACTTACAGTAAAGACACATATTGCAGTTTTCTGTGGATTATACTTTTGAAAAATGCTCACTTATCCTGGTTGATCTACAGCATATGTAGACTTCAAATGTTGTCTTATATCATCTTAAATGTAAACATTAAGGCATTATGTGGGTGTATGCGTATCTTCAGTACAGTAGGTCAAAATCATTTCTGTATGACGATGTAAGAAAAGATTGTTCTGGGCTAATTCGTTCATAAGAATGCAATTTATATAGAGAACTTGGGTCTTTTTCCATCCACCTTAAAAGATATAGCAACTTTAAATTTAGCATGCTTTATCAGCACACAGTTTGCTAACAATATTTTTCAGAAACTGCTTTGGCCAGCCCAGAGCTCAGACAACAGCTCTGTGAAGAGATGCCCAGATGTTCTCATGACAAGAGCTCAATTTAATTGTACTGGCAGGCACTGTTAGATATGGTAATACCGTGTATAACTTTTTTTTCACAATGCTGCAAAAAGTGATTTAAGTTGGAATAAGTGTATCAAAAACAGTACATGACTGCCTAGATATACTCTATAACTAAAATATCCCTGTGCTGGAAATTCTGCAGCAGTTACCTTTATAAAAACATGCACATAAGCCATCCTTTTATATCCACTTACAGCGAGCCACTAAATGCTTGAACAATGATATGCAAAGAATGCTAATGTGCCGCCTGCACGGCAGGATTAAACCAGACAATCTGAGTCACTGGAAAGTCTCTGTGGTTCTGCTGTCATGGGTGGTTCTAGGGGATAAACCAATTCAGCATAATAGCAGCACAGATATTGATTCTTAACAGCTGGCCATCTAAACCTGGGTCCACAGGAGACAGCACATCGAACAAAGACATTACACTCAGTCAGGTCTCTACTACATGTGGCTTTTAAAAGTACACTATATTAGGTAATTCATTTCAGACATTATAATACAAAAAAAGTGTAAGAAGTCTTTATTTGAGCTTTTCCACATTTATCTGAGAACTAGTCCCTTGGCTGCAAGCCTCTTGGTTGCCAGTCTCATAACACACTGAACATGTGGTTTGAGACGGCAGGCATTCTTTTTCAGTCAACTTTACTATTGTTTTGCTTACCAAGATACTGTAACGGATGAACCAGGCAAAGTGCACTTCTTCTCATCTGGGTTGAGGATTGGAGGGGTGATATCCAAGGTGGCATTAACACTAATTACTGGCCTAGCTCTGTTAACAACAACAAATAATACAGTTACAAAAGCAAATACACTACAAAGTTAGCTTTTTTTAAAATACAATTTAGAGAATTTAGAATGTATTTACAACATACAGCCCCACATATTTTTCTGATAATCTAGCGGTACTACTGTGTTCTGGAAGTACCCACTCCATTTTCAGGATATAAAACGTGTATTATTTATTTAAGTTAAAACTTAAAAGGAAAGTAAAAGCAGACAAACAATATCGGCTAATGCATTCATTATTGTTTTCAGTAAAAATATTACAGAAACCATAGGATCAACTTGAAGGTTGTGAAAACTTACAGCGGAATATAAGATTTGTGCTTACCTGTACAGGACAGCTTTATCAGCTCCAAAAACACCGACAATCAGATCTATACACAAAAGAAAAAAAAAAAATCTAACCTCTATTAAGTGGTGTTAAATGTACTGTTAGGTCTAAAAGGATGTGGCATGTCGAGTGTGAAAAACCACACTATGAGAGCAGCTTTCTTTTATTAGTTCATTATAGATTCTTCTTGAATAAGGAAAGGGAGCTGGGATTGTTTTATAAATGTAGTTATAGTGCAAGACTTAGTGCATATGTTTTATAAGAGACAGAGATGCATAAAAAAATCTATTCGACCTATAAAATACACAACTAACGCAAACTGTCGTCAGCGGTGTTTGTTGAAAAACGTTTTGTGAACTGCAAATTTGAAGAGACTTTAAAAATGGATTTTAATGAAATCTTAAGAAACGATTCTTTAAACAGTCCTTTAGTGAGTGTTCTGAATAAAGCTCTGTATTTCTATATTTCAAAAAGACCAATATACTGTAATATACAGGGTGATTAAAAAGTTTACACATCAACACATCATATCTCATGTGGTAAACTTTCTAAACACTCTGTATTAGATATGCATGTTCTTAATTATGTATAACACCTTTTCTACCTTACATACAATAACAGTTTTTCTTGTTATAATTTATCATACATTTCAGAAGACAAAGAGAAGAGGGAAATCTCTCACTAAGATGCAGTACCTGGGTATCCATTCAGATCTATATCTGTGGCTCCGTGCATGGAGTATCCAAAGCTGGGTGGCATGCTGGTGGAAGCCCATTTCCCTTCCAGGACCTGGGAGTGTGTTGGGTTTAGTCCTGAAGCACGTCCATTGTAGATGTAGACAAGACCTTGGTTGTCTGTCCCTCCATAAGGAGCAGCAATTGCAATATCTAAAAAGAGGAAAGGGTGCACATTTCTTTAAAAGTAGTATAATGAGATAGTATAATGAGATAAGTATAGATAAGTATAATGCGATTAAAAGTAGTATAATGAGATAGTATAATGAGATTTAAAATGAGAATGCAATATTCTCATTTTAAAAAGAGACACTATACAGAATAATTAGATTTTTTACAAACCATTACAAAAGGGCACAATTTGGAAACATTTTTAGAAAAATGCATCTATTAAACAAAAAATGTGGAGATTTATTTTAACATTTTGGATTCAATTAAAGCATCATCAATCTCCACATTCACTTTATTTAATGCATGAGATTATTTCACAGCTAAAAGTAAACTAATTGTTTTAAGCAATTATGTCAAACTGCAAAGCATATTAAATATAGAACTAAGAATCAAACAGACCCTAAGTAATACCTAAAAACATAACATTTTAACTTGCTTCAGTGAATTTAATTTTGAACCACTATTGTTCTAGCCTCCTTTCCAACAGAAAATATAATACCATTAAAGCCATCGAGATCGAGGTCCCCGAGGGGTGCAACACAGCTGCCAAATCTAGCGTAGATCTCAGCGCCCGTCAGCTTCTGTGTTTTCTTTGTGAAGGAGACTGGGCTGTCCCTCAGATAGACGTACACCTGACCAACCTCTCGGAGCTTCCCATCAGACCCACGGTCCATGAAGAGAGGGGATCCACTAAAGAGATCTGCAAGGCTGAAATGAAAGCAGCTACCATGAGGAACATAGCAGCTTTACAGGCCTAGCTAATACATGTTTATGTGAACTTGGTACACCTTTATCTGCCCTTATAGCTAACATTTGTAAAATCTATTACAGGGGTCTGGTGGACCCACAAACACTTGGATATGTTTAATTGTGTAATGTTTCCTGCATTAATATCACATTATGATCAATAAAAACATTTATGTGAATAATCTTACAACTCACTATCATCTGCACTATAGTCCAGCATTGCTATACCAAAACCTTAATACAAATAAACAGTGGGCCCCGAAAAAAAACGTTTAAAACTTTTTTTTTTGGAATAACATTTGTTTATTTACTATTGCTGCCTCTTTTCTTGCTCCATTTATAGCTGAAATTTCACAATGGATGACTCTTTCAAGAAGTATTTAGTCTTTGAACTATTTCTCACTATTTTAAAGAATCTTAAAGTTCACCTGACACACTGCGACTACACTGAGAAATGGAACAGCTTATCTTTCGAGTCATCTGAATTAAATTTAAAAGCCTTGTCTTTCACCTGGAAGAAAACTGCTAACTTACCCATCATTATTAATGTCAACAGCAGCAACAGAATGCCCGTAGTAAGCTGCCATCTGTAAAACATTTTTTCTTAAAAGACTTTTCTATGCAAAAACAAGAAACTCCAATATATTTCTATAAAAGGGACTAACTGGTTTATATTACAGTACTTTCAAAACAATCCCTTTGATACGGTTTAAGAAAGCCTGCCAACTGTACAATATGTTCATCAAGCTCTAAATTATCATCTTACATTCAATGCAATGGGACAGCAAGAAGCATCGTCTCTCGATGGATCTTTGGTACAGTACCATTTGGCAGTGGTTAAATAGGATTTACACTCGCTTCTGACAACCCACCCATACCCTCTTAGTCTTTACCCAATGTTTCTTGCCCTAAAAGATGAACAAGGTTCTTGACAGACAATTTTCAACATTTTTTTTTTATGTTTTTCCCCCACAATTCTTTGTCATTATGTATCAAGCTGCACAGAAAAGCAGAGCAGTATCAACTAATATAAACATGTCCATTATGTAAACATGTCTATAACTCCACTTACTCCTATACTCTATACTCTTGGTTACATCTCAGTATTTATTTTATCAGGGTAGATTTTTTTTAAATATATATTTAGACAAATTACAGCAAATACCATTTGTTTTAGGTTTGATTTCCATGCAAACAGCAGCATTATTAAGGAAAGCAACATTTCAGGACAGCATATGGTTTCTGTGAAGAAATTAAATAAACAGGAACTATGCCTTTGGGTCTTACTGTTGCTTGGATACACTAGTTATTCATTTATTTGTATTTATTATTATTTTATTTTTGTTTAGAGCTTTCTCGAGGCTTACAGAGCACACTGGTAATATCTCCTTCCGATAGTCCTTTCATGGAAAGCGTTGTACACTTTCTGGAAAGGGATTCTTTTACTTGACAATGGTGCCTGTTTTAACACACACTTCACATTTTGCAATCTAGCCTTTAACCAATTATAATTGTATTAAATTGGCAGCGCATTGTTATCTATGATTGGTCAATAAATCACACTTCATTGAACACAGGAAACAGTTCTTTATCTGTAAATGGTGATTTTAAAACACACACCTTGTATTCTTAATATTATATATATATATATATATATATATATATATATATATATATATATATATATATATATATATATATTTTTTTTTTTTTTTTTTTAAATGTGGTGAATTCATCACTGCAGTTCATTTTCATACCTTATTATACAAGCAAACAGGTCTGCTACCCTGACAGCAGAAGGAAGGTGAGGAGTATGTAGGATCTTGATAACAAACATGGCTGGGTGGGTTAGAATCAATGAGGCCATTTTTCTAAAACAGGATTAAAATTGGCCCAAGGCACAGGGAGCATTTTTGGCATTGACCCATTAGCTGTAAGCACTCAGCTAGCCGGGAAGACAATGAGCCTGAACAAGAAAATCCCTTGGGATCCCACACCAACTGCTGCCCCACCTCCCTTAGCCAGGAACACTGCACTTCTCCAGATGGAATTTCCCTGTTTAGTCACTATCCTGCCTCACAATAACTGTGCTAACTGTATCTTGCTGACGTTCATAATAATACACTCCCCTGCCAAAATGCTTCAAACCCAATCACCATAAAGTTCAACGCTGACTTTGCTTATTGTTTACCCTTCAGCTTCTCTGAAATGATGCTGCCAAAGTGGACTTTAATTAGTTCCAGATGTGGTGGTGGGTTTAAGACATGAACTCCTAGCTAGTAAATAAACACCTTTAAAAATTAAACATATTTCAAGTGTAAACCAAGATGCTGACAATATATATACATATACATACATTATATCTATATATATATATATATATATATATATATATATATATATATATATATATATATAGACACACACACACACACACACATTCACTTACAAAAGTTATAATTGTAATCTGACCTGCTCTCCAGTGAAATTAACGAGGGACTCCATAGTTGTGCCACTGAAAATTGTCACCTGAAAATAAATATATTTAAATTAAAGTCCTACCCTTTTAAAAAAAGAACAGATACATTTTTTTTTTTTTTTAAACAAAATTAAAGTATTCTTACATAACCAAGAGCTCGAGCTCCTCTGGGAACACCAGTCACAAAATCTGTGATGAAAGAAAAAAAACCACAACCAACTGAATAACAAACATTAAAAAAACCTGCAAACCTCATACATACTGTACACACATAACTAATACAACTGCATTTTATTACTTTGGATATTTATTTTACTTCTTTTACATAGAACAAGCTTTTTCAAATACCATAGCACAGCATATAGATACTACTTAAATTGGCTTACAGGTAGCTTTTGGACAGTAGGAAAAAACAGAATAATTTAAATAATTTATCTATTTATTTTTTTACCTGACCTTATTGGTTATTTAATAAATACATGAATTTCTATGTTACAAATGTAATTGTGAATATACCAAGATTAGTTCAAATTCTTACCATCTATTCCATCGCCATTAAAGTCTGCAACAGCTATTGAATAGCCTAATAATTTAAAGGAAACACAAAAAATCAAGAGATTAGATTTTTTTAAGATAAAGCCAAACAGATTCATATGCAAATAATAAAGACTTCTTAGCATTCTTCAGCAGCATATGAATAGTTATAAGACCACTTACCTAAGTAGCTGTCATCAAATGCAGCACTGGCTGGCTTGGTAGTCAGTTGACTATCATACAATGTGTAATAGGAATCCTTATTATATTTATTCACAATCTGAGGAATCAGATCAGAAATCAGTTGACCTGTGGAAATGTAAATTCAGTCTCAGTTGACAATACAGCACAACTTAAAATTATTTGTCACAGAGGATCATTTCTGGTACTCTGTTCCCAAATTGCTTCACTCATCTTCAATCATTGAGCCAAACTTTATCCCCATAAGTTACTGTCTGTGGTACAATGCATGTCAAATCACTTGTCTATAGTACAGGCTTATGCAAATATAATGTGTCAAGTAGAAGAGACACACAATTTAGTAACTGCAAAAATAATTGCATTCTGGGACTTTTCAGTAGTGCAAAAGTTGACCTAGTAAGAACAATAAAGTCAACCACCATTTATTTAAAAAGTCATTGTAGGTTACATGTCTTACCTTGCCAGTAAAAACTACCAGGCCCTCCAACAACAACGCGATTGTCCTGTCAAAGAAAGAAAACGAGTAAGAAATATTTTCAGTTACAACACATTTTGTATATATTTACTTTGTTAGATATGGTATCTAGATGAATTGAAAATGGAAGTGTGACATAAGGACTGTACTTCAAGACAGACGGACAGACATCTCCTATCCACAGATTCTGATACGCTCAATATGGGTGACATACCACAAAACCAAACAAACGTACAACCAGTCAATATAACACAGTCCAGTTTACTTTAAATATCCCATACCTTTACAAAGTCAATGCTAAATCCTGCCTGACAAAAACCTTGTCCTTCTGGATTGTTTTTATCTGAAAAAACAAAAACAAAACATGTTAAAAAAAAAAAATGGTAAGCAGGGTCTGCATGATTGTACCATGGTGTGACAGGGTGCCCACCCCTTGTGTATATTTATTTTATGTATGATTGTTTTCATTTGTATTATTATTATATTATATTTTATTTGTGTGTGGATGGACGAAAGCCGTCTGACATTATTATTTATTATTTGAGACCCGCGAAAAGCCGGACTTGTAATATGTAGTCGGCATGGATGGGGTTAAATCCCCATCCCGACAAAAGCTTGTGGGCATGTAGCTGGAACCTTAATAAGGTAATTGTTTATTAGGTAATTAAGGCTCCAGCCACAGAATATAAAAAGACCCACTCCAGGCTCATTGAGGAGGAGAGAGTTTGGAGGAGTTGAGAGCACGAGCGAATGCTACCAGTGAGAGATCCAAAAAGGTACTCGCTTATACCAATATCATTATCGTTTGGGTTTATTTTACTTTGGCCAACGAGCCGTTTTGTTTTTGATAAAGTGTTTTTGTTTTTTGTGTAAATGTTTTATTTTATTAAATATGAGTGTAGCAGCGTCGTCTGGCCCTGTACGGCCTGTGTTATTGTTTCATTTCCCTGGTCTGACATCACCCACACACACCACCCGAGCCATCTTTGTGACACATGGTCATTTTGAGGAGCACATAAATACAGTAATAAGTTACTATCCTTTAAGAATAAAATTAGTCGGCTTCAAATAAATATATTGTTTCATTTACACATCTTTCAAACCTGTCAATTGAGCACTAGGTCACAGTGGCTCACATACTTTAAGTGCTAACTTCCAATGTATTATTTAGCTTCTGAAACACAGCTCAGTGTGCAGGACGGAGTTATCACACCTGATTGTCTTTGCTTTTCTGACACTCATTGGTACTACAAAGACAACAGTAGCCGTACAGCTTTGGCAAAATAAAATGGAATTTGTGATTCTGTGGAAATACTATCGCCCAAACTCATTATCCTTGCCAAACCATTGCAGAATCTTCTGAGTGATTAAGTGCTCAACCCTAATTTGAATTTCACCATATTTATGTGTAATCAATGCACTATGTAAAAAATCCAAAGCAGGCGCTGACAAATAAGAAGGTGTTAATGTCTTGTTATGCATAATATTTTACAATCTTGGTTAATCCAGACTTTCCTCATCACTTGTGAGCACAAAGAACACAGAAATGTATAGGAGCCTAGCATAATGCGTTTCCACCCCAACAACCTGTAAAAAACAAAACCACCAACAAAATCCTGATTATACAGACTTTGGATCAATCATGTAATCAACCCATAGCTTAAGAAATCTTACCTGTTCTGCAAGGTGAATACTCAACAATGGTATTCCCCTTTTTTAGGTAGCAGGTCCCTACGGGCTCTCTTTCTGCTGTCCCAAATGTTCTCCATTGGTAAAGAGGAGCACAGGCCTGAAATAACATTTTATGGATTACTTTGTTTATTCCACCAGAATATAAAAACAAGTTTGACAGGTATACAGCAAAGAGTAGACTTACCAAAATCTGATCACCTTTAGATCTCACGGTGGCTCCAAACCACTGGTTTGACTTGAACTCCATCTGCTCACCGTTTGGATTGTATCGGTCATCTACAAAATCAAACAGGAATTTAAATTAACTCTCAAAACTTAAAGTTCACTATAAATCGAGAAACTGCAGTTTCTGTGAACAAATATCAAGGCATCTCCGTGGCAATCTCTAAGGGGAATGTCATATCTGATATAATAGTTTGTAAAAATGAAGTAAAACAGATGATCTTTACCATTAATGTGGCAGCGAAAGCGATATATTTACTGGATCGAAGAGCACAAAAACCTATTGTCTTATACAGCAGAAATGTATAGTCACATGACCTCAATATAAAAGTCATATTAGGTCAGAGCTCAATGTCATGGAGGGTGCAGGGTTATAGATGCAGATTTTGAAAATAATAAGGAGATGAAGGTATAAAAAATAAGTTATTTTTTCTTGCACAATACCCATGATCAAACTTCACCCAGTGTATCACAGAATTCAGTCTGGAATGCACAAAGTCACACAACCCCATTATTGCAGGACACAGTGTTCAAAGTGCCATTAGATTTTGCCCAAGGACTGAAAATATGAACTTACAAGTTGAAATGGTTTAAGAGATACAGTATTACTAGTTCTAGTAATGACATGCAAACTCCCCTCACATGGATGCTTAGTGACTTTTTTTTTTTAATTTAGTAGTCGCTAACTGTTTTTATCATGTTCTCCCAATTTGGAATAGCCAATTATTTTTAGGCTCAACTCAACGCTACCACCCCTGCGCGGACTCGGGAGTGGTGAAGACGAACACATGCTGTCCTTCGAAGCGTGTGCCGTCAGCCGACCGCTTCTTTTTCACACTGCAGGCCCACCATGCAGCCACCTCAGAGCTCCAGCGTCGGAGGACAACGCAGCTCTGGACAACTTACAGGCAAGCCCGCAGGCGCCTGGCCAGACCACAGGGGTCACTGGTGCACGGTGAGCCGAGGACACCCTGGCCGTCCTAAGCCCTCCCCCCCGCAGGCAGCACTCGGCCAATTGTGCGCTGCCCCCTGGGAGCTCCCATCCACGGTCGGCAGTGGAATAGCCTGGACTCAAACCGGCAACGTCCAGACTATAGGGCACATCCTGCACTCCACGTGGAGCGCCTTTACCGGATGCGCCACTCGGGAGCCCCCTTAGTGACTTTTAAATAAAATACTCAGTTTTTAACGTTTTTGCTTTAAAAAAAGTGGTGGTCATTTCTTCACTACATCTTCGGTCCTTTTGTATATGAAGATGGAGACTGTGGAGCCTCTATCTGATCTGTGAATTTAAAGTTCATTAACACACTGTGTTAATATATACACACATACACACACACACCCACACCCACAGTGAATTCAAGAAGAGTTGACTGAAGAAAATTATTGCTTACTTCAGGCTACCATAAACTCTCTTTAGTATTCTAAAGCACAAAAAAATGGTAAAGCAAGAGGAATCAATTCCATATGAAGTATGATATATAATGAGCAAATGACACAACATCACATCGTGAAATCTTTTTTTTTTTTTTTTTAATTACCTAAAGGCTTTCTAAGAATAATACAAAACAGGAAGTTTTTTCCTTTTCCAACCTGCCTACGCATCAACAATATTGCTTCCTGCAGTGTGTGGAATTGAGTTTATATGCATCTTGTTGCTGGCCAAAGGCAACACACCACTGTGCAGAAGTGCTGAGTCTCTGCTTCTGGCTGCTGGCTTGATGGGAGATGTTTGTTGGTTGTGTTACAGTTTCTCAGCAGGATTACATAAACCAAAATAAATCCTTTTTTTGGAAATTCTCCTTCATCCCAAAGTAAAACAGCATATATTGTAATATCTACATTTAAATTGTCATGTTATTGTAATGTATGGAACAAAACTTTGTGCTTCATAGTATTCTTTTTGTAGCGCTATACTGTAGTTTATGAGATTCATCCATAACTTCAAAACCCTCAATCAAAAAGAAGAAAAAGCTGTGTAAGTGCGCTGATGAAAGATATAAGATCACCAACAAATGGCTGGACCAATGAATCTTACTGAATTGTTTTTGTTTCAGGGTTTCTTTACTTGATAGTTTTCCACAGTATGGCTGTTAGGTTTTTTTTGTCCCAGAGCTTCAAAAGAAAGGCACAGTTCTGTGTTTTAAAGAATGACCACTTTTGTCCAAAATATTTCTGACAAAATAATTAATAGGGTTTAAAACACCTCGTCTTTGGGTATGAAAGTGGTGATTACCTTACGAAGCAGGATTTTCTCTTTTAGAAATGAATTATTTAATGAATAAATATTGTACTAGATACTGTAGGTCTTAAATCACGTTTGAGGCAACTTGAAAGGGAAAAGAAGATGGTTGGATGTTTAGGAGTTTTAAAAGGTACCATGATTAATGCTTGTTTAACACAAAACCTTCCCATTTCTGCATCCCCTCACAGAGAGAGAGGAATTTTGTACAACAAAAAATATGCTTTGGTATCATTTTTACATGCAAAGGAAAAAGTTTTACCCTTTCCACTGAGTGTATATGATATATTGCTCATGTCTACATTCTCCTTACTGCTCTTATCCTAGCACCGGACTCGTACAGAAATGATATCCATGAAACACCACTGTCCAAGCCAGAGTGTCCCATTAGAAGGTAGCCTGTTGTGTAGTCCTGGTAAATCAGTGGTTTTAAAATATTGGGATATAGTTTGTGCTAAACAAGGATGAGTCACATATTTTTGTCTTTAATGGTGCTGGAAACCCCCATATTTTAAACATAATCCTAATTGGTTTGAAACATAATCCCCAGTTGATTTAAAAAACACACAATCAGGGCTGTGTTTAAAAAATATATTGCTGTGATACAGTATGAACAACATTATGTATGGATGCAGCAAAGATAAAAGTAATGTGTTTCTTCTAAACACTACAGGGTGTTCTGTAACAGTAGTTACATTTGCAATGAACCCTCTTAGGTTTTTAAATTAACTGCAGTGATTGAGTCCTATTAATCATAGCAGAAGTCATATCATTAGTGGCTTCCAGAGCATTTTCAAATGTAAATGTATTAATGCTCTTGAACATTATTGTAGTTTGTGTAAATGGATCATATTTAGAATTGAACTATGCCTTGTACAGTATGAGCTAAACAAAAAAAATAGATATACAACTATACTATAAGCGCTGGAGGAGAAGCTATAACAAACAGTAATACACACATGACACCCACATGTTTTATTTCAATTTGTAAACTGAAAAAAAAAAAAACATTGAGAATTATGTTTCACTTTTATCAGTTTAGCATTTTTATCATTTTTATCATTTCAAAGCTATTTGTGAACACCAATGTAAAGCAGTCCATCTTAAAACCTGAGAATACATCTTAGTGGTATGCTCTGATAAACAAACTGGAGACCAGTTTTGATCATTTTTCCCTAGCCTTAACGCCGCTGGGGTTGTTAGAAATCATACTTGTACCTTTGATTGCAGTTCTAAAATACATAGGGAGCTGCTTGCAAAATATGGGAGGTGTACCATGTCAACAAACACAAGACTTTTGAGGGTAAAATGAATGCATCACCTTGTAATATGTGCATAATGATAGGTCTGGGGTTAACAAGCTGGGATCTGTCCCTGGAAACAAAGGCACTCAACAACCTACATCCTGGCAAGCAGATGTATTGTAGTCTGTTGCTTAACCATTAATCCACCCTTTCTAGCATGAAGGCCACAGTATAGTTTCACCCCACTCCAAAGCCTATTTTACATTTTCTGGTTCTGGTTTAATTTGGAAATGGCTAGTACAGTATATTAACTAACTGCATCATGCAAGGTCATTCGTTAAACTATGGAACCAATCCAAACCACAAAAACAAATTGTTCCATAAGATCTCTTACTGCATCTTATTGTAATTGAACAATGTTGCAACAAGACATGTGCATGAAACACTCAGCTGCTGCATTCCAGGAGGAGTTCAGGCTTGAACAAAGCCTTGCAAGCACGGTCTCGTTGCTTCATATAACATTTAACACGCCTATTGAAAACATTTAGAGCAGAGCTGATTCAAAAGCCACTACTGCATACACCACCTAAGGCAATGAAATTCAACAAATACCTTTCATTTTAATACACCCATTGCTCAGAAATTAAGCCTGCAACATTTTAAACTATTCATTTTGACAGTTTCTACCATTTTTAACAATAAGAATATATATTGAAATTGTGCTGTTTGAAAACTTACATTCACTGCCTTTTAAGTATAAAGTAAGCCTATAGGTGTCTCATAACTGCTATTTTATAACTGAAATAATCTCACCTGTATTGTCAAATTGCACTTGCTGACAGGTACTGCTTGATTGCCATGGACAACTGTACACTGCCCCCCTCTCCACAATTTTTGAATGTGAAGTATTGGCCTTAGGAGCACCAATTAAAACGTTTAACCTGAAAATAAACAAAATACATATTAAGGTGAATGATAGGTCTTATCTTCAACAACTACTTAAAATGCATAACCCCCACTGAATGTTGTATTTACTGCATATTCATAAATCTAAACAAATATATGTATATGTTAAATCTATCTATTTTATATGTTCAGCTAAAGAACTCAACAGACCTCCATGTACTTGTTTATGGAGAACTGATATATCATTAAAGAACATTTAAAATACTATAATTAGCTGTATTGACTTATGAAGCTGTATGAGGAACATGTAAATCTACACTGCCAACTAAAGCACTGTATATGGAAGCAAAGTGTGTATTTTGCATTTGTGATCCAAGGACTAGTAGATGTTAAAAGTCGTCTGTAATGGTTTTCCCTTTTATCTCCTTTTCTGTATCATTTACAGAAAACTTGACAACTAAAGGACCAGTTCAACTGAATCTTGCAGAACAAGGAATGTGATACTGATGATCACTGTTCTGGTAACGCTACACCATATAAAATGATATATGAAAACAGCTAGTATGTCACTGGCTGATAAAGTTTCCGAATGAATGGTAAAGAGAGGCAAGCCGAAACTGTTTATTACCCAGTTTTAAGTTTCAGATGGATAAAGTTTTGATTTTTCTTGCTTTTTTATATTTATATACTTTATACCAGTGTAACTTTTTTATACTTTCCTGAAGGTGCTTTAAAAGATGCCAGGAGGACCAACAGGGAAACAGTGTACCAAGCTGGATCTTATTAGTACATTGGCACAATTCCAAACTAAAATTAATGGAAGTATATGAAAGTGCAAAAAGCCAATGTAAGTGTATAAAGTGCATATTACAGCAGCACTATGGTGTCATATTGCGGTGTGAGTTAAACACTTAATCAAAATTATGGCACAGCCATAACCAGGTCCAGGGCTAAATATCATGTCTCATGTACATAATGGATATAGTGGTGCTATACTGTACAGTACAATATTGACTCTGACCTCAAATAAATCTATCCAGCAATTCAACCAGGAAGACTGACACACCCTTTTCAGCCACATTTGAGAGGCATTTTTACTTTTACATGACACAAATGTTAAATTTAGTTTACTACACGACATGAACAAACTGGTAATGAGGTAACAGCAACTGAACATTAGTGTTAAGTTTAACCAATACAGTGTATAACCATGAAAAGCAAAATGTCCCTAAATGTAAAATATAGTCTGGAAATGTTAACTTTTGCTTATGGATCTGTGTATATGTGCCACACATATAAATACAATACGTATTTACGAGCACTGTGTATTTCTATTTTTGTAAATAAATACGTTTGGATTCATGTAAAACCTCCCCGTAGGCTTTGTGTGCTGTATTTTTTTTTTTTTTTTTTTTAAGAAACAACCTACAGAATGAACTGTTATTTCAGAGTATCGGTACCCTCAGAACAGTCGTTTTAGTGTATCCCCTGTTTAATTATTATTTTTTCTTCTGAGAAACGTTATTCTTGACTACTGTTGTATCAGATGTTTTAAGTACAATACACTAACCTAGTAGTATTGCATACAGCATTAAAGCAATACCCAATCCACGAATACATTTCATACAAGCTCAATGTCTGGCAATAGGTAGTAACAAATCCCTTTACAGTATACTATTGAGTTAACAAAACAAAAAAATCGAAAAGCCTATGACAATTAATTTGACGTCGCTCAAAATGCACTGCAAACTATAACCAGGACATTTTAATCGCTAATGTCCTCGTACTGCAGCATGCTGTTACATTGAGCAAATGATACTGTTGCCATACTTATCCACATTGGTGATGGACCGCAACTTTATAACGTAAATGTTATCAACGTAGTGCACACACTCAAAACACCGATACTACCAAAAAGTATCTTTTAACTTACTGTTTCTCGTCAGGCTTGAAGAAATCCACTGAGAAGCCAAAATAACTTCCATCGGGTCCCAAAAAAACAGAAGGACTGTCCGTATCCAAATTGAAAGAAGCACAGCGAAAAATGAACAACAAAACCAGACAAAACGATACACAAGATTCGCGACTACGTCGCTCCATGTTTTTGTTTTTTAATTGTTTGCTATTCTTTGTTCTGTATTTAAAAAAAAATGATAATAAAGTTCAAATCAGTGCAGTCAGAAACAGAATGTATGCTCTCCTCTTTGATTGTAGTAGCTTACACAGTGAGCATTTAATGAGCCACAATGATTTCACACCAGTCTCAGCCTACAGATGATTAATACTTTCTACCAATGCCAGACAGTAAACCACAACAGCCATTTTAAACTGAGTAATTTACATATTCATCTGCTGAAGAGGTCTAGGTGTGTCCACTGATTTTGCACCCTTAATCTACTTATTTTTGCTGTGTTTTTTTCCCCCTTCCCTGTTAAACACTTCTGTCAAGCCAAACCCAGAGAGCTGTGAACGTATTAGTAAAGTACAGGAAGTGAAAGGGATCAGAAACCTCAAACGTAACGGGGACTTCCGCAATCCTCATTTTATCAATGGATAACATACTTTTGTGGGGCATTATATAACTTTTAAAACCTACACGTTGACGTTGTATATCATGTTAAATACATTCAATTTCAATTAATGTATTTCTTTAGAATACCCCAACTCTACATTGATATATTTTAGATCATGCCAAACATATTTTCTGTACTGAAGAGGGATGAACAGGGGCCACAAAATACAACTCATCAAACAGACAAAACCAGTGGTTGTGGACTGACTGTCAATTGAAACTGCATCTCTGGATTCAACTTTGAGGCAAGGGTTTTCCAAGCTGATTTAAATGTTTGCTGTGGTAAACTATGGTGCAAGAAAGGAGATTGCGAAAAGCCATGATTAACGCTATCAAACCATTTCCAGCTGCAGTAGAATGCTCACTTTACATTTTGTAGCTACACAGGTGCTAATCATGGAAATCTGCTCTGAAGAGAATGTAACAGTTTACTGCAGCTGTCTGTTTATGCAGCTTGTAGGTCCATTGAAGTGAAGCCCCAGTGAGAAGTACCTTTATTGTCAGTTTGTTCACATATTGTTGGGGATGTATACAACTGAAAAATACTCTTATTTTCCTTTCAATGACGCTTAGAAGTCATTCATTTCTGTTAAGTCTAGAAGTGATAAGTTGTGGTGATTTTCTATTATTGTTAACCTGTAAAGTTTACGTGGCAGTACAAACCATCACCACTGAGGGCTACCTACCTGTCTACCATTTTCATTTCAGAGAGAACATGTGTATGAACTGGGAGAAAAAAAAACAAAAAACTAAACAAACAAACAAAAACAAAAAAACTCCCTGCTAGTAAGAAACAATACAAATTATTTTTATTATAAATGGAGTAAACCTAGAACACGAATATTGCAAGTTAATTGGCAATTATTCTCAACAATTAAAAAAAAACAAAAAAACAACATACAATTCCCACTGGCTTTACACTGTTACAAATACAGAGCATTGGTATGGGGGTGGTGCTCTTTTTTTTGTAGAAGTGGGTGGTGCAGTCATGTGGTTACAGCTGTAGATTTATATACAATGTGACTCATTGGGTACGTCTTAATTTCACCTCCAGCCCTTATACGGAGAAAAAACAGGATCTCACCATGAACAAGATGTAGCAACTCTGGCTGCCATATCTTTTACAAGAGGAATTCAAGTGGTTAAATCTAATAGGTATGTCAAAATAATGAACTAGTGGGAAAAGTAAATGTAAGGCTCAGTACTTTGATTACAGACATAATTAAGGAACCAGCTCGGGTCTATGCCATGAGAGATGGTTGTCTGATGCAATTTTTCCAGGGAAATTAATTCCTAATTGCTTTAATTATTGCAGTATTTTTTTTCCAAGATACTATTAGCTGCACAATATATTTAAGCCCTTGTTGCAAGTTTTGACCTGTTTATTTTTGCTTTGGCTCCATAATAAAGAAGCATAATTCTACAGTAACGGTTGTACATGTTTAATTTATTTTGCACAATTACTTCCAGATTATATATAGATGTGTTTTTGAAAACGCATGTTAATGAAAAATAGGCCTACACATATACTCATGCACATAGTTACAGGGGAATAAGTATGTTCAGTAATTGAATATAGAACTTTAAAACATATGAGGTAATAAAATAAGAAATTGGTAAATTCCTTCTGACAAATTTTTCAACTAAATGTCTTTTTCAATGTCTTTAAAGGCAAAATAGCAATACCATACATTGTTATTTACTGTATGATGGTAAAAGTTCCACAGTATAGATTGCCATTCCTTCTATATCAAACAACAGGAAACACACTTCATTCTTACTCATCACAGCCCAGACGCACAACCAATGAATCAGTTTAGATTACAAACCCTAGCACCTAGGACAACTTCTGCGATAATGCACACAGGCTTGATTGTGTCTGTTACATTTCCCTTACTCAGCAGTTAATGGATACAAGCAGGAACCACTCCCAGATCTTTATATAGTAATTTATCCTGTATTACTAACACCTGGCCAGAAGCCATGCAGTCATTCTTGTATGAGCTTTTGGAAAATAAATAACAAAAAATGGTTGAGTAATTTTCCCGGTGTTTCAAGCCGCTCCTTACATAGCTCTCCTTCCTTGACAGCTATGAAAGGCTAAGCAGAGACAGGGATACTTTGCTCATATTTGGCAAAGTCCAGACGCTCAGCTTTATGTACTGTTATGAACTTTGTCCTAAAGAATGTGAAATTTAAATCCCATAGGTTTACTGTGTGCAGCAAACACATAGGTTTATCAAAGAAAAGAGGCACAGACTGGTTATGCATGTTAATTTGACTGGCTTTGAAAAAAGAAAACTATGCAGTCTGTAAAAAGAAAACAATATAACTATAATGGTGTTTGTTAACACAATAATGCACAAATAAACATATTTTCAGTAAACCAAATTCCACACAAACTACACCGACTGTTAAGAAAGCTTATTTTTAAAACTGCAAAGGTTTAGTAGGCTTTTACTTTTAAAACCATATTTTAGTTTTTCAGACGACATATTTAAAAAACTACTGTACCATGGGTTTTAGTTTTGTGGAGGAGGGGTGGGCAATAGTTATCATCAGGAAACACTATCTAAGCACAGAACATCATTGTGTGGTGAGTTCCTGGCAGTGTAAGGAGTGTTATTTGGTGATATATCATTAACATTCTTATGACATGCCAAATCATCAAATACAGTTATTCATTTGCATTTCCCAACCTTGTTATGATGTTTCACTTTATTCCAAGAGGTTCACAAAATGGATGTTTCAGTAGTTTTTTATTAGAAAGAAATCACACAAAGTGTTGACCTCTGCTGTCTTCATTATTATTATTTATTTCTTAGCAAATGCCCTTATCCAGGGCGACATACAATTGTTACAAGATATCACATTATTTTTTACATACAATTACCCATTTATACAGGTGGGTTTTTACTGAAACAATCTAGGTAAAGTACCTTGCTCAAGGGTACAGCAGCAGTGTCCCCCACCTGGGATTGAACCCACGACCCTCCGGTCAAGAGTCCAGAGCCCTAACCACTACTCCACACTGCTGCCCCTGTCATATGTTGCTGCTTCATTGTCATAGTATGAAGAAGGTGGGGTCAGCATAATACTGTGAATGTAAACTGTCATGTAAACAACAATTGGCTCCCAACATTGTTATATCTTGATAACACATCATATTTCAGACAAATGTGCTTCATGAAGACAGGGTTAATCCCAGTTGCAAAAAGTCTAACTGCATTGATTTTTAATTCAAGCATACTTTTCTCTTCCAAAAAAAAAAACAAAACAAAAAAAAAATCATCAAATTAGCCTCCACCACGGCTGTATTCATTTCAGGGTACACCACAAACAAAACTGAACAAATCCAAACTCAGTCCCTCTGGGTGTAGATGCTTGCAGTCACCCACGAGGAACAGAACCTAGTGTGCAGAAAACATCTGCCAATGTTTCTCACGCTGTGTGCTTTATTAATCTCAGCAAACAACGAAAATCTATCAGTACAATATAATTATTCAAATACTGATGTTCATTTTGTCATGAGGCTAGTTAAGATCCTGAGCTCTTGAGTTGCCAGACCTAGTCTTTGCTGCTTGAATCCAGAATCGAGAAAAATCCTCACCTACTTGACATCACCTACCTGCTCTGAATTAACTACACCACAAAGAAGAGGGTAAGCAAATATTAATTGTCTGAAAAACAGATGTCTTAGATAACTAGAAGTAGAATATGTATGTACTAGGTGGTTTAGATCGATTTGTACGCCTGAATAACACAGCATTGTTTAATGAAAGTTTTTCTTATAAGAATTGAGTTCTTAAAAACAGAATTTTCGTTTTTAAAACATAATCTCTGTAGGAACTACTTTTTTTCAACTCTTCTTTTTTGCAAAGCTTAATTAAATAAAATAGGATGACATTCTCAAAAGGAATAAATGTTGTAAACTGTAAAAAAAAAAATTAAGATTGAGGTGGGTTCTGAATAGAAGCATTGAATGTTTTTAATTAAATATAGCTTCTCCGAAGGAAGCTGCTATCCTAATATAGGTGTTGTGTCTGGTTTTTTTTATTCCTCTCATAAAGTCTATTGGGTTTTTAGGCTCATTTCACTCAAGCCCAGTGCATGAGTGAAACATCTTTAAACCACCTGGAGTACTCTTCCTCCTGAGCTTTAACTTTATAAGGCTCGAACGTGACAATTTGAAAGTCACAAATTAAAGTTTCAGAAGAATGATAATAATGTACATTCTGAAGTCAAAATTGTGTAGTTATAGAGTCATTCTATATATGTGATATAGAATATGTTTTTCTTCTTTTTTTGTAGGACCCTACTCAATGAGTTGTGACCGTAATTATCAATAGAAACACTAATACGGCCCTGATTGAGTTGTGGTTTTTGAAAATAACTTTGAAAGTCTAAAATGGGTTTTGATGGGATAACACCATTCTTTCCAGAGCCATGGCTTTCCATGGAAAAGATATTGTAGCACAATGCTAATTACTCACTACTGTAAAACTGTAAATAGTTTCCAAAAGAGGTACTGAGGCAAGTGGTAATATTTCAGTCTCAAAATTAAATGACGATTGAGTGGGAGAAAAGTACATTCCACAATGACGGAACAACTCAAGCAAACCTAGTGCAATGATGAGATGCATGAGTTAAAAGTACCTTGTGTTACATTTGTGGCAACCGTTTGTTAGCATAGTCAATGTGGGCTGGATTTTAAAGAATTCTCAGAATTTAGATGTCAGGTTTGTAATATCTCCCAGGCATCTTACAATACACCATTCTCTGCTGTTTTTGCCCAAATACCTCATCGCTGGCTTTGTGTGCCACCCTCTATTATTACAGGAGACTGAACATAAGTACAGTGTGGGCTGTTGTTTCTATGTATGACGTTTACACTGGAGGTTGGGAAGTGACCAAGCGAAATGCATTCTCTTTGGTCAGGTTCCAAACACAGGAGGGGTGAGGTCAGTAGAGTAAAATTGGGAATTACTGTAAACCTCCTAACATGCACCACTTCAACTTTTCATTTTGAAGTTTTTGTTTTGATAGGGGAAGTTGCAAAGTTGCCTGCAAAGTTTTAATCCATTTACATTTGTTTTTGTTAGCTTTTGAACAGACACACAGACTCAGATTTTGCTTCCTACTATACAATAAACCCCATTATGTGCATAGTTAAAAACGCAAAAATAACTGTTTGAAATTGTAGTTCAACTTTTTGTTGGATGTACCAAAATATTTTTCCACTGAAAACAATTATTTTCACTTTAGGGCTAAGAAAAAGTGGTATGTCAGAACTCTAGCGAGGGTAAATTCTGCCAGTGCACTTAAAAATCTGACTTTTATAGAATTAATTGGATCTGGATACAGTGGGATTAGCGTTCATTTCAGAATCTGAATACCAATGATAATTTAAACTTCTAATTGGAACCTCTTTGTTCTGGGAAAAATTGCTCTTTTGTGTCTGCTGCTGACAAGTATTGCATGTGGTTACTGGGATTTACAAACCATGTGACTGGGTGAGCAGCTGACTACCAATGTTACATTTGGGTTACTGCCATTGTAAAGGGATATTCTATATCACCTACATTTGCATAATATTTAATTTCATACCTGTTAAGATATCATTCTGTATGGTTGTTTAGAGAAAAGGGACTAATATATCGAAGAACACTGCCTGCGCTTGCTTATGTGCTTTTAATTTACAGAGTGAAGAAATAATTTGAATCTAATACTATCAATAAACCACAGGACATTCCAAGTTTTTAACTTAGGCCCAGACCAAATCAAAATTTACAACCTAGCATTTTCTTTTTATGAATAGAAGAAATAAGATACTTACAACAACAAAAAAAGCGCTATTAAATACAGTTTTGTTAAGTGTGATTAGTGGGTTGTAAAAGTTTTGATTTGGTCCAGACCTTAGTCTGGCACTATTAGTTTGTCCAAGTCTTATTGAGTCTTTTTTTTGTTTTTCCTTTAAAACATGTATACGATGCCGGTCTTTGATATTCTAGTTGACCAAATGTATGGTGGAACTGTGGATTTGTTAGTGAAAGTACAGCAATAAATACAACAGCCATCCACTTTAACATAAGTCAGTCAATTTAAACCCGTCTAAAATTTATATTTTCAGTGAAGGGAAAAACCATATATTTTTATGGTGTCAGCATAGGTCAAATCTAACTTTACCATACACGTAGGAGTTTAAACCTTAACTTAAAAACAGTACTATGCACACCATAATATTTTCTTACAAATATTACTTGAAAAGCATCTACTCAAGCAGTATGAATTGCTGTTTCACTCACCACTTGATGGAAACAAAAATCACTGCTCATTCAAACATGGTCCCTGAGGAGTTCAACCCAACCTTCCCAAAAGGAACTTAGCTAACATGCATTTCTTTCAAAGCAGATCACAGGAAATGCCTGCCTAATGACACAATTCAGAAGAGAAGTACATTTGCTGACTATGTAAAAAACAGTATCCAATGTGTATAAGTATCCCCTAAATAAACATTCAGTTTTAACTTTGTAGTCTATACTACAAACACATGGACCTTTCCCATAGCTCTTCATTTTCATTTAGTTTTGAAACCAAAACAATAGAAAGAAGAAATCTGATGCATGTGCCAAATAGGGTCTGCTTACAAGGTACCCACAGCCTGATGTCACAGTAGTGGGAAGCTAGAAGAAATAGCTAACATTCCTAGTTAATTTGACTTTGTAATTAAGTTATGCTCATTAAAATTACAAGATCTCAGGAAACTGGACACAAGTTTTGTAACAATATTTAATATTTTAAGTATATTTTGTAGAGCTTCCCTATTGAAAGTTTGCGAAGGTCATCTAAACTAGGAAAAGCCTGAGCACTTATATATATCTATCCTGCAGCCAGAATCACCAATATATCTGACTGTTGTATTTTCACTTGTTTGACATCCCTGTATTCATTTTATTCATCAGATATGGAGAAACATCTTGTTACCAAAACAGAACCTACATCACACAAATTAAACTGTTAATGCAGACATTCAACTTGTTTTCACCAGATACATTAAATACAGCATTTTTATTATACATTTGAACCTGTGAACCTACCCAATATTAGAAAAATGTCAGGTTGTCAAATAGGGACCACGTCATAATATTTCAACCAGTTACTCAAACTAGTGTAGCGTTTACACCAGGCCTAAATAAAAAACACTAATGTCAGTAACAAACATCCCGCTACAAATGCAAATATACAATTAGAGCTGATGAAAAGGTTGAGGACCATGACATGCATCAACAATAATAGAAGAATTAGCTATTACATGTTTAATCACAATTTGATGAATTGTCCAGATATTGTATAAGCAAAAATTAAGGTGTGACACACAGATAGACCCCCCCCTTGCCATATATCAGAATCTGATACTCAATAACTTAAAATGCTCATACCAAGTGTCCCCTTTACAAATGATTTCAGCCCAAGCAGAGGATTAAATAAAAAATAAATCCTCAGTAGATTGTTATGCCCCCACCCTTAATTCAACACTATCTTCCAATGGCCTTTGATTGCCCCCTTGTGTCCATGTGCACCACAGCAGCTAATGAACTGTATACAATAACCAACAAAACCTACCACCATAGTCTTGCTGTCCTGTGTTCTATATTGTACAATTAACCATAAGGTAAGGAGCTTGCCTCTGTTTGCTTCTTCGTACTACATTTAGTGAAAGTAAATCTCACCTCAATGTTAGCTAAACCCACTGAAGCAATCTTTCACAGGATTATCATGATTCATGGTCAAGAAAAATCAAGCAAGTTCCAAAAACATAACCGATTAGCACTACAAATTACAAGTCAACATGTAAGATGAAGTAGGTCATCAGGTGCTATACCCTGTCCATGAATGTCCATACCAAGTCTCAAAAGAATTAGATGCAAAATAAATAAATGACATATATCCAACTGAACTTTACAATCTAATTAGTGAGATTAACTTTTTACTTTAAAAATAAATCACATTTGTAAGGACAGGTTAGCGTTTATGACGGCACACATACTTGTGTTAAAAAGTCAGCTGTTTAGTCCCACTGAATTAACAGCAGCCGCCAACTGATCCTTCTTTATCAATGTGTTAATGTATATTTCAGAATATTACTTTGCAGTACCTTTAAAGAGTAAGTTGCGTGTTCCAAAAAATATAGCGTTACACGTCCCCACATGTTGCTACAACTGTTTAAAGAAGTATCTGTCATTTCTTTTCATTGTTAACATCCTGACAATTTTTTACTTATAACTTTAAAGTCTGTTTCAAAACCCTTTAAAAATGTCTGCTCTAGTGCATGATAGTGCAAGCATTATTGTCCACATTATCAATCAGGTAACACAGCAATAAGGATCCATGATGTGAGCACTTTTTTTAAAAATCACTCTTCCTGCAGTGATTTAGAGGACAGATCTCAACCCCCAGTGCACTAGAGCAGCCATTTTGAAAAGCGCTTTTAAGCATTCTTTAAAGTTGTAAGTGTAAAAAGTTGTCAGAATGTTAATGAAAAGAAAAACTACAGGGTGTCTAACGCTTTATTTTTTGGAACTCCGCTACTTACTCTTTAACAGTGCTAGACAACAAAGAAGATTATTAATATGCAGTTATGGTGATGTTGTACCCCCTTTTCCACAGATTAAGTTCCATCAGAGATACTTATTTTAAAACAAAATTGCTTTAAATCTGATCATTTTTATTTACAACATAACATGGCATAAATATGGATGGGAAATTTAAAACAATTTAATTTGGGGGGGGGGGGGGGGGGGCATATGCCAGATTAAAAAAAAAAAAAAAAACTGCTCATTTTACACCTGTTTTAAAAATAACTTGGTGTATTCAGGATCTGTTATTGAAGATCATTCAAAGCTGAGCAAGTATGGCCTGTATGTTCCCTTTCATTACTAAGTATTTTTAGGATTCATATGATGTTCATACACATTTCCCTCCAAACCTACTATTTTGTACTAAAACTATATTCTACTCTTAGATGATGCAAGTAGCTTCAAATCTCTCCCTGATACAGGTATACAAATGACTTAATTTTTATAGATCATAAAGGTCTGAAATACTAATTAATTATCCATCATAAATAATTCTTTGGCTTCCATAATTAGGCATCAATTTCATGTTAGCAAATCTGCACCATTAGTATAACATTGCTGGATTTATATTACATTCTATAACACAGCATCCTCACACTTAAGTTTTTAGTACAGATCTTGGATAATGTATTACAGTAAGTTTAACCCATTTTGCTAACATAACATAGACACTTGAAAGTGTTGTCAAAACAAACAACTTTTGAATTTCTTCCATAAGGAAGTGGCTTCTGATAAAGAATGAGTAAATATCTTGTTCCCAAATTAGTTCATCCAAATGTATCTCTTCTGCAATTCTTAAAAAGTGCCTTTTAAATGACAAATCTTTCAACATGTGAATTAAAACAATCATTCCTAAGCACGTATTTTTGATTTTTTTTTTTTAATTGATAAAGATGGTCAAATATGTGACAACACTTGACCTTTAATGGTACGCCAAAAAAAAAAAAAGAAATTATATATATAATAATTATTATTAAATACCCACAATTCTTAGCTCTAATGTGCAGTAGGGGCCAAAAAGACTAGAATCTCAGGAGGTGATCAGTATCTAACACTCCTGTTTATCCTGTACCTCACAGGAGCAATGGGGCAGAGAACTGCACATTTCAAACATGAAGATATTTAATGTGAAACATTGTCACTTAGTTCAGGCCTTGTGTTTCCATGAAATATTGCAGGGTGCAGTCCTGGTATTATTCTTCCAGATCCAGTGTGTTTAGTTCTTCTTCAAGTTCATCTAGATCCTCCCCCGTGAAAAGATTCTCATCAACAGGAACCGCTTCAATCTCCTCATCTTCCTGAGTCTCCCCTTCACTGTGCTCCCCATTTGCTTCAGCACCTCCCGATGCCCCACTTATTTTACTGGCTGCAATACATTACATAAAATGTCATTAACATTCATTTTAAGTAGATTTTCACTGTTTCTAAAATATGCAAGCTAAATATGATTACTCAGGACAAGGTTTAAAATAAAAGTTGATCATTTATTGCTCCTTGACAGAATTGAGTTGGGATCCCTACAAAATGCCGTTTAACCCAGTACTCACCATCCGTTGCGGTAAATCTGTCAGTGCCAGCTACTGTGATGCCAGCGTACTCTACTTCCTTCGGAACAAACCGTGCCAGATCAATCTCATTGACTTGCACAGAATCTTCAAACTGTAAATAAAAAGGACATTTTACCTCATCAATCAGCCTGGAACATAATAGCATTTCAGGGATTCAATCTGCTGAAGGTTCACACAAGGGAAAAAACAAAACAATGCTGTACAGCAATATAATGTTAATGTGCTCTTTACCTCATCATCATTATCATCCTTGTTTTGGACATATTTAGAGTCATCAGCTTCTTCGTCATCATCATCCACCAACTCGGGTCGGAACTGAAACACTTCACGACCACTGACCTGTTGAAATAAAATCACAATTATACTGCCAGTTCAATACTTTTTAAAATTATGAAATAATTGTATAAGAAGCCATGATCAATTATATATCCAAATTACATAAACACCTGTAACCACAGATTGCTGACAAATGGGTTGTTTTAGTTTAATCCAAATTAATTTGACAGTGTATTACAATAAGCAACACTTTGGCTATTTTGCAATTTCATAAAATTACCCTATAGCTATGGTTGCATATTTTCACAACTCAAACCAGAAATGTAAACATGAGATACATGGCTATTTGTGTGGATTACATTGTTATTGCATTAAAGCACGTTTTTGGGATATACACAATCAAACATCTTACGTTTTTCTTAGACTTTCTTCAGGACATGTAAAGGTTTATAAATTACATTGTCTTTGGTATATTTAACACAAGTCCTAATACTTGGACCAAACACCTTACGTACCCCAAATGATCTTCCTGCTGTGAAGTCAGCTCTTCTTTTCTCCATTTCAACCTCAGCTTTACTAATCTTGTCTTCCCTCTTTCTTTTCTTCCAGGACAAGAATGTTTCGAGAGTAACCCTGGTAACATTTGGTCCCAAGGCAGATCTCTGCAAGGACACAAATACCAAATGGCACTGCAGTTATTGCTTGAAAATGTGTCTTATGTTGGTGACAAATACATATAATGCAAAGAAAAATAATAATAATAATAATAATAATAATAACAATAATAATAATAATAATAATAGCAGCTAAATAACCAGCTACAAGAGGAACTTTGTCCTAGATTCCTATTATATACCATGTCCCCAGTTGGCACATTTTGGCCTCAGTCTAGTATAAATTGACACACACAAAAACAATTGATAGATTGAATAATGTACATACTAAGCGAGGTTTACCTCTTTTTCTATGAGTTCTTCCATTGATATTTCTTCTTCTATCTCTTCCTTCTTTTTGTCTTTCTTCAGTACGAAGCCAGATGGAAGGGCATGGCGGTACATGCAAACGTCACCTCCACCGGGACACACCCAAAACCAGCCATATTTGTTATTTTCAATAGCGTCAAGAAAGTATCGGCATACCTGCATGCAAGACAACACATCATTTTAATGAACACAAACAGTAAAATCTTCAATTTTAAATATGAAGCCAAAAACATACCTGCTAATATGAGCAAAGGTTTAAATAACTTTACCAACTCATTTCAGTAACCAAGACCTGGCATATGTTGCATAAGTCATCCTATGTTTGCGGTACATTACTTTACTCTGAGGCTCACACAACTCAACATATGTCCTTATTTCTATGGGACACAGCTTCAAATATCTAGGAGGAGGAAAGTTTATTTGTGTACATACAGCAAGCAAGCCAACTTGTTATTTAGGGAATGGAAAATGGGAAGTCAGATTTAAGTCCTTCTAGTGAGAATGAAAGCTTCACCAAAAATGGTGTATTTTTCTTGCAAAACATATTAGTGAACTAAATACTACTAGTCAAGCTACCTGCTTACATTAACCAGTAGAAACGTACTGCTTCAATATATAGTATAACCTTGCGGATAAATTAATTAGGAATACATACAATTTGAGTTTTCAGCTTCTTTTTGTCTGCCTCTCCGTGTTTCTTGTTTACAACCTCTTCCAGCTTCTTTTCATCCCAATTGTCCATTGTATCTAGATAAAAAATAAAAAAAACAGTTGTAAACCAACGTCCAATAACCAAATAAAAAAAATAAAAAAGACCAAATAAAAAAAAGACCTCAACACACAAATGATTTGTATTGAAGCCAAAAATTACTCATCACACCTCAGAAGCCAGGCTGCCAATCTAGAGATACATAAGGAATAATGTTCAACAAGTTGCATATACTATACACAAGAAGTGTGTATTACACAAACAACCTCAACGTCTTGTGTGCGTTAGAGCTTATTAACTAGCTATGAGATAATTAAGAAATAGAAATTGTGCTTCACAAAGCGAAGTTTGTCCAAGCCACAAAAAACAAAAATAGACATGCTGGTTTTACACACACAAGATTTGCACAAATCTTGCTGGTTAACCTTTCACAAGACAGCTTTGAGAAAGCTGCTTTATTGCTTTACCTTTCTCAAGATCTTCATCTCTGCCATCAAAGTAAACACTGCGCTTTTCACATTTCCTTTCCAATGACAGGTCATGTGAAAACTTGCACTTGTCTCCCTTAGTGCATTGTCCTTGTTTGAAGAAAGCACACACCACTGACTTGGGGTCGACACCTATAGGAAAGTGGATAAAGATTAATCCAGTAATTAAAAAAAAAAAACTAAAATAAATGCATTTATTAACTTCAAATATTCATTGTGGAAGTAACCTGAGATCTAAGAAACTGAGTGAGCCTTGAGTTCACAAAGGGATATTTAAATGAACTTTTCATGATCCATGTACTCAGACCTCCACTCCTCCAAATAGATATTAAAACCCAGTTACCTTTACTGACTTTCTGAGCAGCAACCACTGGTTTGAAGAGTTCATTTAACTCTGACAGTTCCTTTTTCTTATCTGTCTTCTTGTTCTTATCTCCTTCACCAGCCTGAATAAATAAAAACAAGTATGTTAGACATATACATCCCTGCTAGTTAGACATAGTGTTAGTATCATTATAAAACCACGTGTAAGAAATAAACCAAGCATAAGCATAATTAACACAATCCCTTAAAATAGTATCCTGTGTTGTCTTGTCGAAATGTGCACAGTACATACTGTACAATTCTAAAGTACTTAGCTCTTGACACTTACAAATAAGGAATCAAACTTCATTAATAAGGCTGTATTTTTTTCATAGTTATCACAATTTCCATGAAATGTAGGCCTACCCATTGCCATGTAATATGTAGTTCCCCCTTGAAAATTCCCATTTCTGAAAGACTAGTGTAAATATATCCATCTATAATATTTTAGCACTTAAATATAGAGTACCTGTCACATTTAGGAACCTGGCAGACAGTTTAGTTTGCTTCCAGTAAATGATTTAATACATTGCATAGAGCTGCAGGATTTAAAAAAACAAAAAAATTCAACAAAAAACACCATTAGTTCGGAGGAGTTTGTTGTAGTTACCTGGCGGGTTTGCTGTGCCACATTTTTTATAAATTTCTGTTGTTTGGCTCCCTTTTTGTTCTTCAAACCAAAAGTCTTATCCTTTAATCAATAAACAAAAACAAGATGAAAGTTACAAATAAAAACAGTATCTAAAAACAAATGTTATTTCATGATATTTAAATATTGAAATCGAATTCCAAGGTACAAGATGATTAGCCTAATTCGTCAACCAATAGGATATACCACGTCTTACAGGCACATTTTCATTGTAAACAAACAGGACCACGTGTCTATTTTTAATTGCTAAAGACATTGGTTTATTTATTTTTTCAGAGTGCATGGCCGAGACTTTGGTGCATTATACAGAGGAACAATTTACATCTTAAAATTGAACTGCAATATATTTTAAACACATACCTTTGTAGAACTTAATTAAATAATCGAATGAACTACATTTAGGTAACAGTGAATTGTTTTTTTAAACTGTGATCGCTTGTTCAGTGTATTGGCCCCATACAGGCTAATTATTTCAAAGTGGTAAAAAAAATAAAATACAAGCTCTCGATTTGACAAAAATGGCTGCACGTCGGGCCACTGCATAACGTGCCAGTATGTCAGAATTAAACACCAGTTACATAATGGAGAATATACAAACTGATACAACACAGTACATTTACATGTGGATTATCGACTCAATAGGCATGTCAAAACAATCATTTTAGATCAGAAGAACCGGACAATGGCGCTACACGAAGCAAGAGAAAAATGATTTGCATATTGATACAGTGTGCTTTTACAGAATCTATTCTGTCTACAAATGTTAATGGTTCTTGTCATTATACGAATAAAAAAAACAATATTAACAGCACCAGGCTAAAACATTCTCTAAATATTGGCGGATGTTATTTTTCTCACTGCAGCGCCAAACTATACAACAGCAGCGTTCAAGGTATTGGGTGAAGCCCAGGCTGCTGCCGGTCTCACTAGGCCCTGGATGCAGCATGGTTCACTGTCATTTTATGTGTCAGTTTTCCGGGACCGGCTTAACTCAGGCACATTCACCTCAATAATTTTTTCCTTCTTCTTCTGATCTGTTTTCTTACTAGTTGCTGGCGCTGGTTTCTTTGGAGGCATATCTCGTTTAAGGTCCAAATACCTAGTTCCTCCGTGTGTGTGGCTGCAGAACAATCCAAATCGCTTTCAAACCCAAAGACTCTCTGGGAAATCTGATAGACCGATGGGCATTGTGGGTACAGCACAGTCAAACGAGAATGAGTGGTACAGAGAAGGCTAAAACAGATTTGGGTTGAAAATTTAGTTGTTACGCCCGTTACCTTATAAAGACGCAGTACTTTTTGTGGGTTTTGTTATCGTTTTTATCCACCACGTCTCATGTCTTACAGAAGCGGTGAATGACGTCATAGATACACATTCGGATGACATTTTTACAATAATGACAAACATGCGGATCGTGTCACATCATTTTAAACACCAGATTTCAATTTAGTAAGAATGTTAAAGTCCGAGTTGGTTCATTCCTGATGTGCAAATGCAACGTAGCGTACTTTGTTCTGGGAGTCAGATCTTTCAACTAAGTTGACCCCACCTGCAGCAAAGTATAGTTAGTATAGTAAAGTATATAGAACAGATGGAGCCAAGAGTTAAAAAAAAATGTCACCTTCACACTTTCTGGAAATCAAATTTAATTTTAAAGTTTAATTTTTTTATTATTTTAAAGCAAAGATTGCAGCAGTTTTCTATACAGCTATGGCCAAAAGTTTAGCATCACCTAGAATTTTAGGATTGAGGGCCTGTGACGGGGACAGGATGAGAGGGGGCGGGATTATTGTACAGTACAGAAGGCAATACATCAAGATATCAAGGCTGCCATACTTGTTATTACCATCTTATAATTGTGTGTGTTTTTTTTTTTAGATTTTGAAGCTATACCACTTTATTGTATTTTTTTTTTTTTGGTTTAAACATTATTACATCTGTTAATTTTTTTTTTCTTGAGTAATAAAGATACAATTACCTGGAGTATTAATTTACCGGCAAAACAGTGTTAAAGTAGCATTATAAAACAAACAGGTGGGTTTATCAAATTGTTTATACAGGTAGGCACAATTCCTATTGTTACTTATGTACAGTAGCTGCCAGGTCTTTGGAATTAGCAGCAACCAATACTGTGGTGCCTTGCTCCAAGAGAAATGGCAGACATTCAGCAAATAGGTATGATAAATCCCTTAATGTTATTATATCTCCATTACTGTTTTTCAGATCATTTGATTGATGAGTCTATAATTGGGGTGGTCATGATCTTCAGGAGGCAGTGGGTTAATGGGGAGAAAAGTTATTTGGAGGAGTTGGAGGAGGTGTATACATTGTGTCTTGGGAGTCAAGCTTTCAGCCCCTGCTCTTGTGTTGGAAAGCTGTGCTCTTGTTTATCTTAAGCCATTTGTAATGACCATAGTTCCTCATCATTGCTTTTCTTCTCCTAGCTCTTCTCCTGGACTCTGCCTCCTATGCGGCATTGAATTCTGTACTAGTTTCCTACCTCCAAATATCCACTGGGCTTGTGCAAATCAATGACCCCTTGCCCAAATAGAAGAACCAATCAAAGCTAAGCTCTGCTGCTAGAGAAGCCAGTAGCGATGAGCTAGTTTAATGTTTAGCCAGAATAGGAAGCATATTGGTATGTATATCCACCTCTGATCTGCATTTGATCCCGATGTAAACAGCAGTGTTTTATGATACACTGCCATTATGGACTCTGTCATCTGCCAGTGAGATAAGAGGAGATTAAAAGCTCTATAACTACAAATACAGACAAGCTCAACTCTTTGCCTAGTGATTAAGATGCTCACATGCAGTGAGAGTGGCTGCCAGATTGCTCCTAGCCTCTGCCCCTGTTACACTAACCTGAGACACTTTTGTGAAAATGTTATAGTCTGCAGTGAACTACTGTACTTCACTATTTAATTGAAACATCTCAAAGAACTAGAACAGGCACACCAAGAGAAAGTCTTTAAAATCATAAAAGAAGTTGACATAGGTAACCCAAGCCATTACTTTAAATACAGTACAGAGACCACGGACCAGAGGACACAGATGGAATCTAAGTGGAGATAGTCTTAGGACAGAGGGAAAGAAACACTTCTTCACAGAAAGAGTAGTGAGTGTATGGAATGGGATACCTAGTCCTGTGTTTAAGGCAAAAACACATGGATCCTTTTAAGACCCAACTTGACAAAGTTCTGTGATCAATCAGCTATGAGGAACAAGCTTAGGTGAGCCCGATGGCCTTTTCTCATTCGTAATTGTCTTATGTTTCTTATTTTTCAAATAACTGTATGGTTTTTGTAGTAAGTCTGTGCTTTCTAAGTGTTCATTTCCATTTGAAATGTCTGTGTCGAACTTCAATGAGCCTTGTCAGCACTCTGAACGTTTTGTATATTACTGAGAGTATGCTTTATGAGCTGGAATGGAGGTTGCTTCAATTAAACAAATGAACCTGGTTGGAACAAAGACCTAGTCTGGAAGGTTGCCCATCCATATCCTATTCCATTAATTTAAGGTTTCAACATCTGTGTGGTAAACAGAATTCAATTTTCAAAGAGAAACTGTAACTCAAAAGAGCCTTATAGTTTACTTCATAGTAATGTCTAAACATTTTGGTCAACAAGTCATGGTGATCTCAACATTAATTTTGGTAAATGCAGTAATTGCTACGAAAAGGACAAATTTTTGTTTTTTTACTATAGGGTATGTTTCTCAGTAGTACAATACAACAAATATATTCACTACAATTCAGAAAAGGAGATTATGTTTCTGCAAGGATTGCTGAATATGCAATGGTCTTTTTAAATCAATAAAAACTATTCTGAATGAAAAAGAAGATGTATTTTGTGTATGCTTTACCAACAGAAAATATAGTATATTCACTGAAGAGAGAGTGCAATAAAAATACTTGACACATGGTGGCAGTAAAGTTCTTACAATGTGACACTGAAGTGGGGGAGCAACATACATCACTTGTAAGATGATTTATTTGCAAACAGTATCTATCTATCTATCTATCTATCTATCTATCTATCTATCTATCTATCTATCTATCTATCTATCTATCTATAACTGTTAAATATTTAACCAGTGCTGAATCATCAAATATAGATGTTAAAGTTAGTGTTTATAAAGTAGTATTTGTACTGTGGAAGTCTTGTTTCTCCTATTTAGTTTTTATTCAATATACACAAATATGTTGTACACATGTACAAAAAGGTTGTATCACTTAATATTACAGTAACAACAATTAGTAGTCCTTCTCATGTTAATAAATGGCTTTCCTAAGTAAACTCAAGTTTCAACAAATCTATGTACTGATAAGGATTGCAAGGGAGATATACAGCACATGCATATTCTATTATTGTTAAATATATGGATACACCAGATATAAATAAGAAAACAAGTTTTATTGTATTGCTATTTTGTTGCAAAACATCAGTAAATTTGACTTTTCATTCTACAAAAGTGTTCCTTTTCTACTTTTAATTTTATTTTCTTTGTCATGGTATGAATACTTTTGAATTAGCATTTTTGGAGTTTTGCAAAAAAAATTGCTGAAATAAATTATTGTAGACATCTATTTCTTGTAACTTTTTTTCCTCATCCACAAAAGTAAAACGTTTGCTACAAAAGATTTTCACTATAATTATTTGTTTTTGAGAAATTTCTAAAAATTATACATTTCCATTGGGGTATGTAAATTTTTGACTACAAATATATATATATATATATATATATATATATATATATATATATATATATATATATATACAGTACTGTGCAAAAGTTTTAGGCAGGTGTGAAAAAATCCTGTAAAGTAAGAATGCTGTCAAAAATAGACATGTTAATAGTTTATATTTATCAATTAACAAAATGCAAAGTGAGTGAACAGAAGAAAAATCTACATCAAATCAATATTTGGTGTGACCACCCTTTGCCTTCAAAACAGCATCAATTCTTCTAGGTACACTTGCACACAGTTTTTGAAGGAACTCGGCAGGTAGGTTGGCCCAAACATCTTGGAGAACTAACCACAGTTCTTCTGTGGATTTAGGCAGCCTCAGTTGCTTCTCTCTCTTCATGTAATCTCAGACAGACTTGATGATGTTGAGATCAGGGCTCTGTGGGGGCCACACCATCACTTCCAGGACTCCTTGTTCTTCTTTACGCTGAAGATAGTTCTTAATGACTTTCGCTGTATGTTTGGGGTCATTGTCATGCTGCAGAATAAATTTGGGGCCAATCAGATGCCTCCCTGATGGTATTGCATGATGGATAAGTATCTGCCTGTACTTCTCAGCATTGAGGAGACCATTAATTCTGACCAAATCCCCAACTCCATTTGCAGAAATGCAGCCCCAAACTTGCAAGGAACCTCCACCATGCTTCACTGTTGCCTGCAGACACTCATTCGTGTACCGCTCTCCAGCCCTTCGGCGAACAAACTGCCTTCTGCTACAGCCAAATATTTCAAATTTTGACTCATCAGTCCAGAGCACCTGCTGCCATTTTTCTGCACCCCAGTTCCTGTGTTTTCGTGCATAGTTGAGTCGCTTGGCCTTGTTTCCACGTCGGAGGTATGGCTTTTTGGCCGCAAGTCTTCCATGAAGGCCACTTCTGACCAGACTTCTCCGGACAGTAGATGGGTGTACCAGGGTCCCACTGTTTTCTGCCAATTCTGAGCTGATGGCACTGCTGGACATCTTCCTATTGCGAAGGGAAGTAAGCATGATGTGTCTTTCATCTGCCGCAGCTCTGGGCAGCTTAAAGGCAAGCCCGCAGGCGCCCGGACAGACTACAGGGGTCGCTGGTGCGCGGTGAGCCGAGGACACCCTGGCCGACCTATCCCTCCCTCCCCTGGGCGACGCTCGGCCAATTGAGCGCCGCCCCCAGGGAGCTCCCGTCCACGGTCGGCTGTGGAATAGCCTGGATTCGAACTCGCGACATCCAGGCTATAGAGCGCATCCTGCACTCTAGAGAGACTAGTGGTTTTTTTACCCCGGTTTTCTCCCCAATTTGGAATGCCCAATTGTTATTTGTATCCTGGTTCACCGCTGCAACCCCCTGGCAACTCGGGAAACGGAGGCTGGAACACACGTTTTCCGAAACGTGCTCCTGCCAATCTGTCATTTCTTGCACTGCAGATCCACAGCGAGGCCACCAGACCTGTAATGCCGGAGGACAACATAGAACTGATGTCTCCTCTGCAGAACCGCGGGCACCCTATTGGCCACAGGGGTCGCTAGTGCGCGGTGAACCATGGATTCCCCTGCTGACCTAAGCCCTCCCTACCCAGACGGTGCTCGGCCAATTGTGCGCCGCCCCCTAGGAACCCCCGGTCACCGTCAGCAGTGACATAGTCTGGATTCCAACCTGTGATCTCCAGGGGCCGGTTTTTCAATCCTTTGTTAATCGGATTTCCGAGCTTGATCTGGATTATATTGTGCAATTGAATCGAAATATGATCAGGATTACTGTGATCCAGATTTCGTTTTGGTAATCTGATCGTTGTTTTAATCGATTAAATGTTGCAATTGGGTATTTCAAAATTTAAAGAGGAGGTCAGGATTACTTTGATCCAAAATAATAAATTATTGTGATCCTACTGCAGAGGTGGATTTAGCTTTTAAATTATCATAGAACATCGATATTTTGTTTGAATTGTCAACACACGCTATATGTCCAAATAGAGTGTTAGAATATAATATTTACATATTTAAGTTTTGTATCCATGTAAGCAAAATGGAAAACATGTATTTAGTGGTATAGTTTAATAAAAAAAGCCTAAGCATATGCATACACATCACATACGCCTCCTTAAAGCTCGTCTGAGCGATGCTCGACTCCTGACCGACGAGGAAGAAGATGAAGATGTCTAAAAACACAGACCTTTTTCAAATTTTTTTATTTTTATTCAATTTAGATTCAGGTATTTAATTTCTGCTAAGTGGGCATAAATAAAATAACCATTACTTGTATGTGTTATATGTGCACTAACATTAAAAGTGATTTAGATTTTGTTAAAAAAAATAAATAATATAAAACAAAATAAAGTTGTGTATTAATCATTATTACCACAATCGTATTTCTTTTGTTAAATTAGGTTATATCATAAATAAAGCCTCTTAAAAAAAAAAAAAAATTAAGAACTATAGCCTACTTCAAAAAAACTGGATTTCGTAATTGTGATTATTTGTTATCTGGATAAATGTAATCCAGCAGTGACATTGAAAAAACGGATCAAAATGATCCAAATAAAAGTAATCTGGATCACAAAATCTGGATCACTTTGATCAAGATTAAAAGTTTTGAAAAACCGGCCCTGGCTATAGGGTGCATCCTGCACTCCACGTGGAGTGCCTTTACTGGAACACTGAACAGATTTGTACATCTAAACATCTAAATAGATAAACACATACCTTGTAGAACAGACATATTCTTAATTTGGAGATTTAGAGAAGAACTCATTAGATTTAATGCATAACAGATGTAATTCCTTAATTGCAAATTTGTAAGTAAAAAAAAACAGTAACACATTTTTTCTTGCACATATACTTGAAATTAGCCTCTTGAGATTTTACCATATGTGTTTCTGGTTTCTGTCATTTTTAGACCATGGCGTTGAGATTTGTTTTTCTTGTTGCTTGTGGCTTGTGCACTCTAACCCATTGCTTTAAAGCAACTCATTTTAACGTATTTACACTGTTATAATTTGTCATGTCAGATTTACTGAGAAATACATTTCTCTGTAAATTAAATAGCAGACACACAGTAATATAATTTGGAAGTGATTTGATTTATCAGCATAACCCAAAAGTATTAGGCTTGTCATATTGATGGATAGCACCTAATCATAGATAGAACACCCTGATGCAGATAGTTATCATTAACATTGGAAATGTTCATAAGTGAATGCACCCTCAGAGAACATTAACTGCTAAGAAATTCTGGTTCAAAGCAAATGGGCTTTCTATGATGACTCCACTTTTTCTCCTCTATGCCCAAGGGCTGTATGAGCAACAAATTATAGCGGGCCATGAAAGTTGATATTATAAGCAAATTTATATGGATATTCAAAGTGGGGTAATACATTAAACTGTAGCACAGTAACTTGAAACTCTTAGCAGCATTGGTACTGACTCTACCCTGCTGCAACACTCTCCTGCTAAATGTTATGAGTATAACAAAAACCCCACATTGTTGTTGTTTACATGTTATTTCTTCCCTGGACTGCACTGGTACTTGAAGATTGCATTCATAACCTCCTTTGGTTGCAGGTTGTTAAAAATTATAAGTAATTTTTTTTTAATGGAATACAGGTTCAGCTGAGATAGTCTGCTACAGTACTTTAAATTTGATTCAAAATAAGACTGGAGAAATACATAGTTGTTATTTGTAAATTATAAATCATGGGGAAAAGACTGAGTGCTCCAAAGCCTAAGAATTCAAGCTGAAGCCATTCAAGCATTTCACCAATATTTCATGAAGTTAAGCTTTTGTGATAAAAGCTATTTGTGCTCAATGTTTAATAGCACTGTACAATGTACACAACCTTCCCTTCATTATAGGCTGCTTTGTCAAATGTGATTTGTGCATTGACATATTTGCATAGAGAATTTGTTTTTAATGTTATAAAATAAAGGAGGAAAAGGAATGAGGAGATGCTAAATTCCAGCCATGCTTGACCTCATAAATCCTGTTTAGATGAAAAAGTCATCTCTTACGCACACTGATCTGATCTGTTCATTCAGGGTGGATAATATGAAAAAAAGACATCAATCTTGTGATTTAAGGTCTTGAATAGCGGCTCTCAGTGAACAGCCAACACTTTCTTTCTAAATTGAGATATTACAATACAGTAAGCTCTATGATTATGTTTATAGCATGAAATGCACATTGACACCATAAAGATTTTTTAATAACATAACATTAGAAAGAAAAACAGTTAAGTTACATACTAATAAATAACTAGTGTACACTTAAAATGTTTTTCATATATTGTACTTTTGAAAACAGTACAATGAAATTCAAACTGTCACTGCACTGTATTCATCTTAAATGCATGATTATATTTCACATTTATCTGCATGTAAAGACTTTATTGGTCCTGTATCTAATATCAGGTTAGGGTCCGGTTTGCTCTGATTACAGCCTTGACACAATGTGGCATAGACTCCACATGGTGCTGGAATGTACCTTAAGGGATATCATTCCATTCAGTCTTTAATATTAAACACAATCGTGATGATAAATGTGTTGTTCACATACTTATTTGGCTTGAGATCCGGGCATTGTGGTGACCATGGAAGATGCATGTGAAGTCTCTTTCCTTCTCCTGAAACCACTCACACACAACTGTCTCAAGAGTAGCCTTGGCTACCAGAGTACAAGTGCACCAACAATGTTTAAGTAAACTATGGCACCTTTATAGTATTTCAAGGATCACATGTTACATTACATGATCAAATTCATTTGCATGTCTAATTCAGGACAATGCCAAATCCAACTGGGTAAACAGGTCCATGTTGCCAGCAGAAAATGAAAAAAAAACAAAAAACGAAATAAAACAGATTTCTCAAAGAATAACTTTCCTTTTCTCTTTGCATTAGGTCTCCAACATTTTGAACATGAGATTACATTTCCAGACTGAAACCTGGCTTTTTCTTGACAAACAAGATCCTTTCTGGTTTCACAAAAAAAAAAAAAAAATCCTAAAATTATATATAAAGTATATCGTCACGAAACCTACATCTTTTATAAAATGTCCTAAACTTACATCATTACTTAATATTTAGTGCTCTTCTCACCATTTAGACCTTCTACTGGAGTCAGTACTATGCAACCTTTACCAGTAATATTATGTCACTGATTAATGATTACTGGAATTATATTGCATTTTGAAGAAGCAGTAGGAGCTGCCAGGTCTAACCACCATGTCTGTATAACTGCTAACTATGCTATAAATTAGCGATTGTCACGACTGAGTGCTTCACGGAGTTATCTACATGTCCCTCTTAATCACCCATTACCTGTAAGAATATCTGTCAGTGCCAGCGTGTTTTGTTAATGGGACTGCAGTGTCAAAGTGTCCTAAAAACACTCCTACGAGGCATCTAACTAAGTTTTTATTCTATATTATCCAAAACATACACATAAGCAAACTTTTTTGATTGGTTGGTTGTTGGCACATCTATTAAAACTGTCAAAAACACATGGGAACATGTAACACAATAAAATAAAAAGGTCCTCATATACCCTTTTAAGGTCACAATCTGGTTTCTACTAAAAGGTGGGTCATGCTGAAAGGGAAAACAGAGCAATTTGTTGCCATTTGTTTCATCTAGTAAGGCAAGATAGATAAATGAAATATTAGCACTGGAGAGATAAAATACACAAGTGACACTGACTCTTCCATGGCCAAGATATTTTAACAGGTCATATTATACAGGATTAAACCTTGAAACCCTCAATCAACAATGTCCTAGCATTTGATCTGCCGACCACTAATGTTCGCTTATTATGATTACTACATACTTTACAATCAAAATACAGTGAAATGAGAAACATCAGGTAGAAGATCTGGTTTTGTACATTTTAGGGTGGTGATATTAAAATTCGTCACTGTTTCTATTATTTAAATCATTATATAAACAAATATATTCCTAAATACATTTTTATATTGCTGTAATGTATGGAGTTTTTCCCGATAGCCCAGCCTTCACCTGTAAATCAAAAGAACAGCATATTGCACATAAGCCATTCAATGAACAGCCCCTAGCATTGATGGACTAACATTCTGTTGTCATGCAAATGTTTGTTTTGAAGCAGACCCACAAAAAAAAAACCCACTTATAATCACTATAATTTTGGTTTACAAAGCAAATGCTGGCGATTCCTAAAATAAATATGATTTCTTTGTTATGATTTTCAATGCTCCTTAGTCAGCCATCATCATTCGAACAAATACAGACCATGTATTGTACAGTAACTGTTCTGTAGTTTTGTCCGTGGCTACAGGAGGTTTTTTTCCTCAAAGGAATGTCGACCAGACTTCCACTTATGCCTATCAAATACAGCAGCTTTGAAGAAACAGTAGAGTTGTGCTTTTTTTTAAAACTACATGCAATTGTCTTGCCACACAAGAGTCAAGTTGTATCTGCAGGGTGCAGTGATAATACCATTTTGTCAACACAAATACCAATTTCAGAGTTGCAGACAAACTGGAGAAGCTAACCCATGTACCACTGTGCCATTGTTTGTGTTGTGCAATGGGCAGTAATGTGTGATACACTGCTGTAACTTCTGCAGAGGAGCCTGGCTCTTTTTTACAGTGGTTAAGACACTTGCTAGCAGTGTGCATCGTCTGCACATCCAGCCTGGTATTACAGCCAACCCCTGCAACTGTATACTGGGTGAGTTTGTGTCTCTCTGTTATTAATGACCCACCCTGTACACCCCCCTTTTAATAAGGCTGATTAAACCCTGAAACCCACAATGTGGTTAATTCAGTAAACCTAGAAATCTGTGCACTTCCTAGTTCCTTTTTTTATTACACTAAGGAAGACTTAAAGAACAGGAATACTGCTGTAAAATATTTTATTACATTTATTTAAAAATTGCATTTAATATAATGCACAGCCGATATTATGCAGCAAAATAAATGCATCATACTGTCAGTCAATAGAAAAACTCAATCAGACCCTGTTTTCATTAAATTTGCACAGTTATTGAGGCTCCCCATTGAGCAACGGTTGCTAAGCTCTGTTCCTGCTCACTCAGCTGTGGCTTAGTGCAGTGATATAGATGGAAAGGTAGCACTCTAATTTAAATCACACATACTTAATTTGCTTGTTGTTTCAGCTGGAATTCCAGCTCAGTGCTGCTGCAATGTGTGCTATTATCTTTTTATGCAATTTTCCCTTTTTCAGCTGTGGTTTTTAGAAGTTTGGTTTCTTGTAGACTGACAACATAAAAAAAAAATGTCAATACCAAATAATTAACAGAAAACTAATAAGAAAAATAGCTGTAAACTGCTTTTTTTTCTTCTGTGAATATTTTGCATTATTTATATGAAACCGTGACTTTGGGGGACTAATGTCCTCCCATGTCCAAGGACTCAATTATACAGGACAAAAAGAAAAAAAGACAGGAACAGAAGGGGAAATAATTGCTCTCCTCTCCTTGCAGTATACAGGTACCACCTTCAATTTGGCTCTTGGTGTACAAGAGACAGAGGTCAGCATCATTTCCAACAGCGTACGCAGATGCCCACACTGCATGAACTAGGGATGCTTGTTGATAAAACAGACAAATTGCTGACAGCCCTACCAGACCAGATAGGGCTGCTAATGCCCACATTGGTTAAAGACTGTTGCTTGCATTTCATCTTACTTTGGTAAAAGGCTATTACAATTGCCAAAACATATAAATAGTGCACAACTGCTAGTTGAGCTGTTGTATATACTGCCTCTAAAAGCAAATTAAACAGCCAGCCATGAAAAACAGTCCCGACGGGCAAAGGAGTAAACACCTACAATCGCTAGGAAAAGCCCTACTTTCACTTTGGTTCCGCAGCCATTTTAGATGAAGTGCTTGAAGTAAAGCAAAGTGCCATTGTGGGACCATAACTGCTTTTTATTCTGCATTGGAACCAACTGTTAGCAACATTCTCTGCACAGAAATGTAAATACAGTACTTAAGTGTGCTGCCTCTAATAAACACAAGACCATTTGCACCATAATAGGTTTATTACATTTTGTTTGTGTGATATGTAAATAGGTAGACTTCTAGATGGCAATATCTCTAACATATTATGTACATGTACAGTAATGTTTTGTTATGGAAATTTGTAAACTGTTTGGGAATAGTTTTATGAAGAATTTTCCTTTGGGATGTCATTAGACTACGAATGTATTATTCAAAGAAACTCAAAGTAGAACCACTGGCAGACAACAGCACTGGCAAGACAGTTGATTTTGAACAAGTGAGCCTGCTGTTGCTTTTATTTATTCATAAGGCATACATTTAACACTGCAATTATAAAATATATGTGGTAAAGATGGAGTGCTTAATGCTGTACTACTAAATTCCGTATTTACATTACTAACAAGTTTTTGGATGGTTTTCATACTTAAAATGAAACCTTGTAAACCTTTTAGTTTTTTAATACCTGTACAAAAAGGTTCCAAAATCTCTTTAGGATATAATACCAGTGTGTTACTCTGGAGACATCCTTGCAAAACAATAGCTGGTACAGTGTGAATAGAATACAGTACAACTAAACACAACAATAAAATTACATTTCTGTGACTATACTTTGATTAATAGCCAATCTGGGACCTGAAGTATTGAAATCGATTCCTGAGGTGATCCAAAAACAGATAATGTACATACATGCCCTCTTGTAAGCAAATAACATTGAGCTTGTACCATGATATTTTTAACATTTATTTTTCATTTAAACTCTAATTTCAATTCCCCTAAAAGATGGACCACAACATGAAATACAACAATGTGTGAATTAATACACTGTTAATTATGCAGTATGATTTCCATTTTGTCACTACTTAATGTAAGTGTTAATCGCCCATTTGTTAATACAAGTTTTGTAAAGGCAAATGCCATTCAAAAACTTTTCCCAACATTACCCATCCTTCCTACAAGCACGGAAGCCATAAGTCATTCTCTGTTTGTACCTGACTCATAAAATGTTAATGGAATGGTATTTATGATATCATCAGCTTCATAGAACAAGGATAGCCTAAGAAGGTTAGAATTCCAAAGCACATATGTACTGTTTGACAAAAAATGATTACAGTAAACTGATAAAAGCTATAACTGCCAGATATACTAATGACTTTTCAGACTCTAGTGACAGTACCGCATTTGTTCTAAAGGTTAACATGACATTCACTATACTGCAATTACAAACATAGGGCGAGGTTAAATTGGTCTGGCAAAAGGCTGTTTACATATAAAGACAGTTGCAAAGCAAAGACAAAGGTACCAATTTCTTAAATTAAAATAAACAATGATAACTTTTTCTACACCATATATTTTGTGAAATATATAGTAGAGCAATTTGCTCTTATTTATTTAGAAACTGCATTAAAACAATCATATCATGGTGTAGAGCAAATATATCAAATTGAAACCCTCTGCATGTCAAAACTAAAAGTTCACGAGGAAAAGAAATTCTGAACTAAATATTATAGTTTTGCTGACTGACTACATTAAAAACCTCATATACAGCAGTTGTTATACTGTAGGTTTAAATGTTCACTGTCTGGTAATATGTTGTTACCAGGGGTAAAATTCTCAACAAAAAAGTGCAGGTACTCATAAGCGCAGCCAGGTGTAAACATTTTAAAAATGAAGACAATTTGAGTGCCAATGAATAAATACTTATAAAATGTATAGATATTGGTAGACAGTAAGTTTAATACAAAATAAGCCTTAAAAAATAACTGATCAAATATAACCAATTCACTATAAAACAATGAAGCTGAAAATACTGAAAGAGTTGTACCCTCTGCATGTACTCATGTAGTCATGTACTGTAATATAACACTCAAGTTAAATGACAAGCATTAAGAAATATTAGATTGTGCAGTATCTGCTGTAGAAAGGGATTTTTCTTTCAAGATATCCTAAAAATCTTGAAATTTTGATGGATGTTATAAAAAATGGTTTAAAAGAAACAACTGTGCTATAATAAAATGATACAAAAAGGTCTAAGTCAAACAATGCACAATAGGGTCTAAAATGCCCCTAATTTTTTTAATGTAACAGACATTACTCTTAAAAAAATTATGTACTTGACATTTCAATCTCCATAGTATTCCCTGAAATCATCCCCATACTTTCCAGACCCTGGGTACTCACCAACAACAGGACCTGGCCATGCTACAGTGATAGCCCTGGATTAGAACATATATCCCTGAAACAATATAAAAAAGTATTTATTTTTTTATTTTTTTAAATCCCTGGAATTGTGGTTTCTGCACAATATACAAAGTGGCAAAAGACACATTTTCATAAAGTAATATCATTACTGTGGTTTACTTATATGCCTTTTTTTAGATGTACATGCAAGTGAAAACTCAAATTTTACTTAAATAAACTCTTCAAAAAAATTTTGAAAAGGCGGCATTGTACCAAGAAGAAACACCTCCGTTTTGGTTTCTGTTTACAGTCCTCATAACAGACAATACTAAGATCACAACAGAACAAAATGTTGATCACTATACTTAAAATGTACCTTGCAAGGTGAGCCAGTGTTTGGAAAGCATGAAGCACACCTAGATCTGTATCCCGATCCTAGAATTTGTATGTAAAATAATTAATTTTAACTTGCTTTGGAAAAAAGCGTCAGACAAATACATTATTATTATTATTATTATAAATAGGCGAAAAGACCATAGTGCTGACGAGAAACCTGCCCGAACCAACCTTTATTTCACATACCTGACGATAAATACCTACCTTTATTCATAAAACCGCCCGGAACACTTGGTTCCGAACTTCCATTTGGGATGAAAAACCTACCCAACTAACCTTTAAATACCTTTATTGATCAAACTGTATTAGAAGCAAATTTCATCTGTTTGTCACAATGTTACAAGATTCATTACAGTTGTAATTAAACACAGTTACTAAAATTGTAACTAAACATAGTTATAATGTACATTTTTCTGTAGGTTCCCTCTAGCTTTAACAAAGTTGTGAGGTTACATTGTAACAATGAATCTTGATGAATCTTGTAATTGAGTTCAAATTTGTATCTATTTATAGAGTTGGGTTTTGCTTCTGATTAGTTAGTAAATAGGGCGTGACACTGAGAAATACCATGTGCAGTCATCTCAGTTTTCCTCCTGCAATTCGGGCCAAATTACAGCTGCTTAGTAAATGAGTCCCTGTATCTTTTTTGTGTTACCTGAAAAAACGGACAAGGGTTGGAACGGGCCAAAATGAAATAATCAGATATGCATCACACTCGTTTAACCGTCACTGAAGTCACATATACGGTCGGATATGTGAGTGCTGACTGTAGGTGCTTCTTTCAAAACTTTCCCTTTTGAGACCTGTAATGTATTTGCGTGGCAGGTACACTTTATGGAATTATTTTATTAGCTACAACTTCAGAATTTTAAATATTTTCAAGGGATGTTATTATGCAGTCTACAACTAGAATATATTGTAGCTTCATTATGTATGAAGTAAATGTGGTCCTGCCCTTCATATATTTTTCCCATTCTCACAGATGCTGTATGCCCTTGTGTTGTCTTTACCAGCTGTCAGGTGTGCTCTCAAAAATCCTTAATTAGATAATTTAACCTTACATACTGCATATAATGTATTAGTTCATAGCCTTAGTTAAACACAGTATCAGTTAACAAACAGCATTTGCATTCCATAGGTGTTTACAATTGTATTAATTCAGAATGATCTAATAGCAGATTGTATTACTGGGTTTGTCATAAAGTAAATACATTGCTGAATAGAAAGCACTTGTTTTAACCACACACTATAAACTATTAGCAGTGATTTTGTTATGATCGGCATGACATCCAATGAGTTTGCATTATAAAACTCAAGAATCAATGTGGTGCTTTGTTAGTTCAAAGCTGTAGTCCAATGGTGATCTTATGGCCAGTTGCTAGCTGGGTAGTAAGAGTAATAAAGGTTTTCTAGACTATTAGTACTTCCCCACAAGATAGTGAGTCTCTGATATTTTTACATTGTGGTAAATTGTTTAATTTACTCCAAAACATTATTTGAAGTATTAAAAGCTCACCAACTCCACCTTTATCATTCTGTGAACAAACCACTGCTTATGCAAATAATGTGACCTTCCTGTTTTCTTTACACTAGCACCCAGCTTGGTTAGTCTGCCTTTGCTTAGCCTAGGTCTGCATTTAGACACATTATATAATGGGATGGGTATGCCCTGTCTGTGAGCCAAGGCTTATCATTTGTTTTGGATAGTCATTCACAGCTGTGGGAGAAGGTTTAAGAACCCATGCCAAAGCTCCCAGTCCTCTGTGTTTTTTTAATTGCTCCAGCCCACTGCTTATCTTAAAAGTCATGTCAAGTTGCTTGGGTGGGGGATAGATTGGGGAAATGCTATTGCAATTTTTTTTTTTTCTGGTTTGTGAACACATTCAATCTGACAGGCATCCTGGGAGTAACCAGACCGCAGATGACCAGGATGTATTTCCCATCAGCATGAAAGCACAAGGAGCGTAAAAGATAAAACTGCTTATGCTTCATGCCTATTTTTCAGAACATCATGACACTATGGAACATTCTTCATTTTTTTTTTTTACTTTAATTTGCTTTTGGACACCAAGTGGAAACATTTGTACAAGTGTAGGATGACAGCTTCATCAACATATCACTTTCACTTTTAGAGTTTCAACCCTTAACTTTGGGGTGAAGTTATCCATCCTCCACCAACCTCTCCTTCTTTGAAGAGATGTTGCTCTCAGAAAGGTTGGCACTCAACCACCTGGTCATGGAGACCTACTCTTATTTAAATAAGCATTGAACCACCAAAAACCTAGACACAACATGCCAGTCAAACTACAGTTACAGCTTATCTCTCCCTTCATCCCATCCCGTTTTGCTGGGCCCAGTTTGTGGGACTTGCTTTTTTTCCTTCAAGATAACATCAGTGCTTTACCTTTATGCTTATCCTTAATAGTAAAAAGAACATTGTTGGTAAGCAGTATAGTAATAGTGTTACTGTCATATCATGCCCCTCCTCACTGTCATCGTAAATGTCACAAACAAGATAAGCTTATTACAGGCCTCACTGAGCTCTGCAGTGATAAGCAACCAAGGCCACTCAGAGCAACCTCCTTCTCTATAAAAACAACATTCTAACAGGGCAGAATGTGAATTTAATTTAGCCTAAATATTACAATTCACTGTAGAGATCTTGTATCGCAGTTTCTGATTGTTTTTGAAGATTATCTGTCTGTTTTTTTCTCATTACGAAAATGGGTGCAAACTTTTCACTGAAGTAAATGCTAACAGAGTCTGACCCCATGTGGTTTTGGAGGCCTGGAGAGCTGGGAACAGGATAATTATACTGAGAAGAGAAAATAATAGGCTGTCATTATAGTCCTGGTTGGCTGGATATGGACCTCAGCAAGCTATGCTGAAAAGGAAGTGATTTGTGTCGTGGCAACGTTAAGGAAATGCAAATTAACTTTTAATGATGGCTTTTAAAAAAGTAATATCACATTCTTTGCATATCAGTGCGTTTTCTATTAGGAAGGTATGAGAAACACATGAAACAAGTAATGATATTGTATATACTATAATTTTACATTCTAACTGTAATGAGCTTAAATACTAAAACACTTACTATTTGAATACAAACAACCCTTTTAAGGAAACTAAGACTGTATTAAAATATGTTCTTAGAGATACAGGGTATGAAACAGCAAATGCATTCAGCTTATTAAATTGGTAAAGTAGTTTAGGATGTTCACTTCTGTTGCTTATTATTACAGAGTTCAGTGAGGCCTATAATAAGCTTTTCTGCTAACGACATTTACCATGGCAGCACAGAAGGGCATGATATGGATGTAACTCCATTACTACTTGCCTACAGTGTTCTTTTCACCATTAACGATAATCATATAGGCAAAGCACATACAAGGAGAAGGGAGGTTTAGTACCGATACATTTACTGGCCAAAAAAATGGAGTGAACTGCTAACAAAGCCCAGAATGCATTGCTGTTTGTGCATGTCTTGTACAGGCATGTCTTGTACAGTGTTTCTGTGAGGCTACTAGAGCATGTTACACACTTCTGTATGCTTCATCCGTCACAACACATTTGCAATTGGAGTTGTGCTTTCCATTGGTGTTTTTTTAAAACAAGCACTGCCGTTCAAGGAGCTCCTGAGAGACTGTCTTGATGGACACATTGGTCAATGCAACCTCTATGCTGAGCGATGAGTTGGTTGCACTGACACCAACTATGCTCCTTGTTACTGTTATATCAATGTTGCTGTATAATTACAAAGAACTCTCACACAGCTTATAAAGGTCTAGTGATAACATGTCTAGGAAAATGAAGTTTAGGAGAAAATGTAGGTACCAGTAAAGATAAATAAAATGTAGGTTTCCTGAGATAGAGCACTGTTGTTGAAGAAATACACAAGACTGAAAGAGGGATTTCTAGAGTACACTCCAACCCTCTGCGCTTCAGTTGCAGTTGAGATCTGGTTGAATAATTAGAATTCTCAAGATTTTTAATGCTACTGGATGGAAATGTGACAAATTCTAATATCTCAAATATTTAAACCAGTAGCAGAATATACACACCTATAATTAATTGTTTTCAATTATTAATTAATTAGGCCTCAGAGGTAAAAGGACAGTTTAATCTGCTTAATCATTTTCTCATTCCTTGCCTTAACTATATAGTTTTCTATATTGCTGGCAAGCACTTGGTGATTAGTAGTGATATACAATAAAATAAATATACTTTTATTCCTAATGTATAGCATATTTATAACCAATTTAAATAATTGAATTGAATGCACACCCAGAACCCCCTTGCATAACTGATATGAATAACTGGCTTCATTTGAGTCTAAAGAATCTTGCCAAATGACATTTAAAAAAAAAAAAAAAAAAACATTTAAAAAACAAACAGATTTAACAAACTGAACTCCTTATGGGTTACAAGACTGAGCCATGTGTATTCATACTTCAATACCCATCAGTGGATCAGTCATTCTGTGCATTTTTTTCAGTGACAGGTAAATCAATAATGTGAACCGAGGAGAGACCATGCATAGAGCTTCAAACTGTAGATATAATAAACAATCTCTGGGGCAGCTATGTGACCAAACTGCTCAGCTATAACTGGACAATTAAATTCAATGAAAAATCTCTACAAGGTCTTTGGCGTTTTTGTTTCTAATGCAGTAAGCGCAGTTCAAGTGTAACACTGTAACAGATGAAGTAAAACCCCAATCTTGTGTCAGTAACGGAACTGTTTTCTAATTTTGTTCCTATTTCAGTCATAATATTGTGAATGCAATGGCATGCATCAATATGGTATGTTATTTAATCACAACAGTCTATGAACTGACATCAGTATAATGTAATTTGGTATTTAATTATAGGGCTTGCAAGTAGTCTTGAGATTGTTAGGACTTTGGAATTGTAATTATTTTAATGAAAGCATGTTTTTTTTATTGTAGTATTTTGTTTTTTGTTTGTCATTAATGAGTAAAAGAGAAATCCCGAATGAAGCTGAAATTCTAAACTGTCTGGCAGAAATAGTTGTGGTATTTCACAGGAAACCAACTACCGCTACGGTCAGAAGTCTTGCATCACCCTATAGAATTAATTAATTTTGCTTCATAAAGTTGAATGAAACCTGCTGAATAATGTTACATTAACATATTTCATTACACACAGCTTTCTAGTTTTGCATATATTTAACCAAAAATTGACACAAATTTAAAAATGTGATATTTTGAAATCTAACATGAAATACTGTACTACTATTATGGCTTCTGGTAGACTTTTGTGATATCATTTTGTAGTTTCTTTGAATACATGATGTTAAATAAAATATCTAAATTAAGTTCATATAAATTATGTCTCAATCCAAAAATTGTAGGTGATGCAAAACTTTTGGCCACAGCTGTACCGTGAGTCTGAAAATACAATATGTTAAAGACTTAAGGACTTCATTTCTGCAGTTAGATTTTTATTTTTCTGTCTGCTAAACAGCTTGGCTATACCAGTCATGATGAACAAGCTTTCGTGCTACAGATGGACTTAAAATCTGGTGTAAATGATGTTAATGTAGATGAATGTGACAAATAGACCGTGCATTCGGGAAATTGACAAGCAGCTACTGGAGCAGGTGGCAAAGGCCATGACAAATAAAATGAACACTGATTATATCTTACGTAGGATCTGATATGTTTCCATGGTAATATTTTCAACTAGTTTGTAGACATAAAATTATATTTGCTAACAATATATAGTTTTAAAGAAACAGTTATGTATTCACTTGGAAGAACATTATTTTTTTAATTACATAGTTCTGATTAAATCAATTTATTTTTTAAAGAATTAACTAATCAAAACTGTAGACCAGGAAGTGGCTTAGCAATGAAGTGAAGAATCATGTATTTACCTTTTTCCTGAACTGAGTAATTACAGTATATAAAAAGTGATTTTAATGCAATATATGATGACAGTTTATTAGCTTTTTTAACATACCAGAGACTTCTTACTGGGTCAACTTTAAAATAAAAAATCTGAAGCAAAAGAAGCAATGACAAAGCATAAGAGAATAAGACACATTTGAATCCTGTTTCTTTACATGTTACTAGAGAAGTACCATTAGGCACAAAATAATTTATGAACAAAAACTAAAAGGCTACGTTTACCCAGCATTTGTTTATTCTTTTAATTTATTTTAAAGCAATATTAGAAAAAACTAAAAGTGCAATGTACTGATACAATTACCTGTCCATTGTGATTAGGTAGATTCTCAAAGCTATTTACTTCAAATCATCATTAGCACAAATGTATTCCAAAACAAACAAACAAAAAATCACGATAAAAAAAAACGCACTTCGTTTCTTTGACATACTGGGCCGCCATACTTTGCAGTACAGCATGTTAACACATATCACTGGAAAAAAAATAGGCGGATCTGAGCAATACACGTAGTCCCTACACCACGGACATAAACAAACAATATAGCTGCTTCCACATCCAGTGCTCATGAATATCACAGACATTTGACAAGCTTTTTGAGATGTTATAGTAATAAAATAATGACTTGGATAGCATTATTGAGGAGTTTGGTGATAAAACGAGTGATCAGGAGATGATTTATCAGTATGCACTACTGTGAAGAGGTATGTGAAAAATACAACGAACAAGGAGTGGGGCGGGGCTGGAGATGCAGTACTGAGTGTCCCATTGATATCCTTTTAAACCAGTTTTACTATGAATAAAACTACTTTTCAACAGTGTGTGTAAAATAATCAGCGTGTGTGAAAATAAATTGGACCTGACAGGCGCTGAATAAATGGACCACAAAGGGTTAATGATAAAGTGGGAAAACCCAACTTGGGAGGAAATCTCTATTGTCCCTGCCTCATTTGGAGTAGGCTCAGAAACTAAAGGCATTGCAGAAATTCAGCTGCTGGACACAACAGATAATTACCAAGGACTTATTGACTTGATTGAGGTATTCTGAGCTGATGCATACAATATTTAAGCTAACTATACATTTTAGTTTGAATGAACAATAATATGTGTTATTCTAATCACACTTTGAGTAAATAGGAAAAGGCTGTTCAACTGGGATAAGAAAATAAAAATAAGGAAGAGCCAAGAGACATACAGGAAGATAATAGAAGCAGATGGGTGTGGCATCTGGAAGGCTTAAAGCTCACAATAAACCAAAAGGTGGAAGAACGGATGTGTTTTTACCAGGCATTGAGGTTGTTGGTCCATTTATTAAGAATACTTTTCAAATAAAGTGGCCACATTCTTTTATACAGCAACTAACAGCAACTAAAGCACTATCTCTAAGCAAGGTACTTTACCTAGATTGCTCCAGTAAAAACCCAACTGTATAAATGGGTAATTGTATGTAAAAATAATGTGATATCTGTATAATGTGAAATAATGTATAATGTGATATCTTGTAACAATTGTAAGTCGCCCTGGATAAGGGCGTCTGCTAAGAAATAAATAATAATAATAATAATATCTCACTGTGATCAAAACCCAGGTTTCCTAAGTATGAAACTCCTTCTGTTTACAGATAACATCAGCAGTTCAATTCAATCTGGTAAACCCCCCCTGAAGTCGGCCATCTAGAAAGGGGGTGTAGCTACGGTACACTAAATCATCGACCTGGAAGGGAAACGATGTGGCAGCTGCGGATTGGAGGAGTGGTTGCAATCGTTAACCAAGGGGTCATGATTGATGGTATATAAGGGGATCTGCTCCTTTGTTATGGTTAACGCTAACTGGAAGGAGAACCGTATTGTGTATTGTGAGTGTTTTGTTTGTTCTGTTGTCTAATTATACTTTTTTTTTTTATTAGACGGCTAACACGATCCAGAGCTGTCGCTACAGGCCAGCACAAAACCCGGACAACACTGCACTGGTTTCACAATAAATTGTATTTGTACCACGAGCACACCACTCACTTTGGACTGGTGACCGTGTTTCTATATTGTGGTGTATTAAAGACTGTGTTTATTGTTAAACTGTGTAGTACACAGCCTTGTGTACTACCATTCATTATTATTTACCGCTTGTCATCAGACTTTGGATTATAAATAAAAGATCATTATTATTTGTTTATTTAGCAGACACCTTTATCCAAGGTGAATTACAGAGTCTAGGGTGTGTGAACTATGCATCAGCTGCAGAGTCACTTACAATTACGTCTCACCCGAAAGACGGAGCACAAGGAGGTTAAGTGACTTCCTCAAGGTCACACAATGAGTCAGTGGCTGAGGTGGGATTTGAACCGGGGACCTCCTGGTTTCAAGCCCTTTTCTTTAACCACTGGACCATTATCATTGTCTGTCTGTTATTGATTACCGCATCACACCTGCACCTGCACACTATGAATCACTTTCCACAGTTCTTTTTAACAATGTTGATTTGGGGGTGTTTTTTTTTTGTTTGTTTTTTTTTTACAATCCACAAAAATGATAAAATTACAGCATAGACATTCTTGCCCTTACCCTTTTGTAGATTTTGTTAGAGTCTGTAACACATTTCCAGCAAAATGGATGTAGAATATTCCTCTTCCAATCAATTATTCTTGAATTATTTGACACAACTAGGGGCCGCACAAAGTATATTTGACAAATACGTAGGGCAATTTCCTTGTCTACTGGCGGCTCTGGTTTTTGTGGGAGATAATGAGTAAAATACTCTGGGGAGACATTTCTGCTCTGAGTTACATTTCAATTTCTGTAAAAGGATATTATGAAGACCTTGTTGCAATGGGTCACTTGATAAAAGTGAGTCTGTAATACATCATGTATAAAGGTTTTAACAAGTGGTAATACTCATCTGCACTGCACAGATGTGTTTCTAATCCACCCTATGAAAAGCACTTCTCACAAGGGACCGAAACAGTACATATTTCAGTAGTATTTCATTTGAATATTTTTAGTCCACATAAGTCAACTTTTTAAAACTTTTTGTATTGTACTTTAAGGTTTTGCACAGGAAGATTTTATACAACTGTGTATGCTGAAGTATCATGGTACAGTATCAAGGGACCACATATGACAAAAAAACCCCAAAACAACAACAAAAAAAACACACTGGGTTCATATTTTCAAGAATATGGTATACAAAGTTAAATACATTACAGTATTTGCAGACATCAGTGTGTATTATAATGCAGTTATATAATATAGTTTTGTGGAGGTTGACTGATGTGAGATTCTGGAGAAGTTAAATTTATCTTGAGAAGAGAAGATTTTTGTACGAGGGAAACAGTGATTTCAAACGTCAACTTTACTTACCAAAGTGTATAAAACATATAAATAAGTAGTTAAAAACATACAAAGTTTTTCTAACAAATGAGTAGTTTCTCAAGATAAAGATCTATTTTGCACTTGCAGAAGGATACATTGCGTGAAATGTAATTTAAAGTTTAAAATGTCATTGTTTTTTGTTTTCTTTTTTAAACATAGAGCCATTTTATAAGTGCAATAACCCACTCCATATCTTTAGAACATTATTAGCCAAGCATGTACCATGGGAAAAATATATATAATTGTATTTTGCTTCCTCAGTATAAAATTGACCTGCAACCTGATGAGGAGCCTGTGTTTTCAATATTTATAATCTTTACAATCAACTGATCCACCGACAGAATTAATTGCATTCAATGCTGAGAATAATATCTCAGATAACAAGCAAATGTGCAATTTAGTTAAGAACATATTGCATCTGATGCTCAAAAGGATACCATTTCCATGTCTGAAATACTGCATGCAATGAAACTATTCTTGCAAAAACTCAGACATGGAATGTATTGTAGAGCCATTGTGTATTGTCAGCTATACAAAGGGAAACTTGGCCCACAGTTGATGTTTACCAAATAGTTCTGACACTTTGGTGGATCTACCCTGTGTTACATATGTATATGGATGGAAATTAGAGATGAAGAGGAGCTTTGAGAAGACATGGCACCTTCACACAGTCTATTAAAAGAAAACCGACGTACAAAAGGGCAGTAAAACGAAATCTCAAAATGTAATTTACTTTCATGTGATAATTTCCCATGTGTATTAATGCTTATATTCAACACTGATACAGATACATTTATTATTTAAATATGTTTAAGGGTTTCTTGTTCTTTTAATCATATTTTTTTAAACTTCCTGCTCATAAAACAATAGATGTAAAGTTACTGGCCTTAACATTCTTCATAAGAATGAATAACTGTCTTTCGCAGCAGCACATTTCTGAAGTGTTTGACCTGGAAAATGGAAACAGAAAACATACCAAAAGGAAGATTTGACTCATATTTGCATTGTTAAAGTTAGTTTAGATTTTAATTTTCTGCCAGACTAAATTTGTGTAATCATCTGGAACAATGAAAACATTTCCCATGAAATTTGTATTTCACTGACACATTTGGTTCAATTGCAAGGATGCCAATTTGTAAAAATAGCATATTAATCCCCCAAAAGTATTAGGATAATTGCAGGCTTATTTTCCAATTTAGAAAATAGGTTCATTCAGGGGTTTCAGACAGATGTTTATATTGGATCTTTTGTACATGTATAAAGTAGAAAATCTAGTCATCAACTGACATTTCTGTCTGAAGACAAAATATAGTTATTAGACAGCGTTCACAGTTTATAAAACACATGGGCCTCACAATGAGAAAATAAGCTAACCTCGTGTTTTTTTATGATTTTTTTAATTATTATTATTTGGTATTTATTAGTTCCTAAGAAAGAACGGAATTGGGAATCCAAATAAACTTGTCAACTTAATCATTGCTCAGTTAACACTTTAAGGACATGAGACTTCTCTACAGAAAATCTACAGAAACTCAAAGTATCTCTATGGAGTGTATCTCTCTATGGAGAAGAAATTACCTTTTCCTCTTTTTCTAGAAAATATTCAAACTTCTCTTTCACACTATCCAGGGAGCATGGTTTAAAATTATTTTCTGACATAAACATTTATATTTTGCTGATCAAAAACATGCACAAACTAGCAGAATGTGTCCCATGATCAGGAGCTTGCTAGCTGGAATCCTAGTAAAGCTGAGTTTCAGATCTTGGTTGGGTGTCTACATGGTGTGCTGCATTGGCCTTTGCACTCCTGTGGGTTGGGGAAGAAAAAAGGCTTCAGCGACCCTTACTGGTCAGACTGGACTGGACTATTTCCTCTGTGGTTCAGTAGCTTGGTAAAAATCCTTTTTATGAAGTACGGCATTTTAAAAGAGTCATAGCTTGACAGTGTTATCTTTAGTTCTCTGGATCGGTAAATGGTTTGCAGTGGTGAGGTGGCATTCAAGTTTGGCATTTCAAATTAGATGAAAAATGTCTAAAATTAAGATTAATCAATAATTAAAGTTTAATTTTACCCTAAATATCTCTCACTACAAATATAGTTAGATTTTATCAACTTTATCTGACACTGGCCCTGCAGTAAATAACTGACATCATTCTTTGTTGGACTGTCTGCTGTTCTTAACAAATTCACAAAAGAATTCTACCAGATGTTTTTCTTTCTGCATAACAGATCCTTGTAAGATCCTTAAACATTTCCCCTGAGATAACCAATACAAGGAGGTGGCAAAATGCATTTCCCTTGTTAGTCATAGGAGTGCATCTTTCTGTGTTATTATTAAAACAAATTGATTTTATTATACATTAAACAACTGGTTTGCACCATTTCTACTTTGGTCTCAATGGTGTATCAGGGGAACTTTAAGATGTACAGTCTTTATTCAAAGTATTTACATTACCCTAGATCATGTGAGGGAAAAACCCATGAATGGCTAAGGGAAGGCTGATTAGTTCAAAGAAAAACCTTTTGTTCCATGACTTCTAGTCATTTAGCACTTATTTAATGGATTGCATTTTGTAGCTCAACTGCAATTAGTGAACATTATTTCAAGTAGCTATTCTCTTGTGTATTTTTAGTCACATTAAAAACAACATATTTATCAACACTGGACCTCATACCTCGGAGCAGTGGTGGGCAATTCCTGTCCTGGAGGGCCAGTGTCCCTCCTAGTTTTTGTTCCAACTGTACCCTAAATTAATTAGACCAATTAAGCGCTTGAATGAGTTCCATTCTTGGTGTTTAAAACTTGTTACATCTGTTTTTGCATTGCAAACATATTACATATGGACTCTGGTTTCTGCTTCATTAAAAAGCATACTGTACATTAACTTGAACAGATACCTTTTGCATTAGGTGGTGCTAACTAACATGTTTTGTTTGTGTCAGCTTTAATGTTAAATGTCTTCTCACCACTTGCTGACAGATCATGGCAACAAATATACCCTCCTATGGTACATTAATCTCAAATTGAGTTTGCTTGTATTGTCGCACATTTATTTACCTCCAATTTCTCCTTTCCTTTGCTACCACCTTTTCTTTTTTTTATAAAACATATATTATTGTTATTAATATATTAACAATATATTATATTGCCATTTCGAAGGTACTGACAAAATCCACAAGATTGTTGCAGTCCAAATAATTGGTGTTTTAAGTAAGTATATAAAATGCTGTTTTTTCCTTTTAAGTAATTATTTAATTAACCAGGTTTAAATCAAAAGTATAAATATGATGTCAGACCACAACACCCTGAAGCTAGGTGTTCATTTCATTGATACACCTATTTGTATGGAAGATTTATTTTATTATTTATTATTATTATTATTATTATTATTATTATTATTATTATTATTATTATTATTATTTTAACCAATGATTTATATTATTATTATTAATATTTTAACCAAATAATGATTAAATATGATTACTTTATAGATTTAAACCCTACAAACTACTTGGCTAATAGTGGTGTACAAAATAAGATTAGCCAGAATCGTATTATACTCAAAGCATTATTAGAGTACTTGTAGTAAAATTATATTTATTGTAATACCATAAATTAACTATGGGAAAATCGTGTGGGCTTAACTGTCATCCACTGGTTGAATTCTATTCCAGTTCTTTCTCTAATCTGTGTTGCTTAAAGTAATAGAAAATGCCCAACAAGTAGTTAATTAGCGGAGCATAATTCATGAGAAAAGTACTGCTTCAACAACTGTGGAGTGGCTCTGCATTATGCAAACAGAGAGGTTCTGTTTATACAGTATGTTCAACTACTTTGATTCAAGACAGTACTGGCCTTGTTGTTTGCAGTAATGTCAACCCGCTGTCCTTGTAACAACTCTACTGGGAGCTTCTTTGTCACGTTATTCTCAAAATCTAAATCTATACTCACTTGGCACATAAGGGGACAATTATGACATTGTTATCAGTGCTTACAAACAGATTGGTTGGCAACAATACTGCTGTTTGGCACAGTAACCACCTGTATATGGTAAAAATATTCTTAAAATAGTTGACAATATTTATTATCTCAGGGCTGCATATCCCATGTACTTCTGTACGTATAAATGTCACAGTTTAGAATTTTGTATGTAGTAATGTATGTGAGTTTTCAAACAAGTAAAATAACTGCTTATCCAAAAGTGATAAAAGGACTTTCCTTAGCACACTTTCTTGAGTTTATCCAAATCTGGGCATATATGGGAGCCTGTTTATCTGTTTGTAATTAAAACGTCCATTTCTACACGCACATACAGTACAGTGGATATTGATTATAGTAATCAACTTTTTCATGTTGCCGATGGCTCCAATTCTGAATGTCACTGATATTCTTGCCAATCTTATTATTTTAACTTGGATATAACAAAATGCTCCTGGAGGACACAGTCAGGTTAGAAAAATATCATACATACATCACAATCCTTCCATTTACATGAACCAGCAATTAATGAATGAAATGATATGCCTACAAGATCCCTTGTGACTTTTGCAATGTAGTATTCCATCTTTTGAACAAATCTATTTGTATGTATACGTTTAGTAGCCTACAAAATATTTGCAAAAGGCAAAAAAAAAAAAAAAAAAAGCATTATTCCTCGTCCCTGTTTAGAATAGTCCTCTTTAACATTTTTACATTTAATATGATGCAGCAGACAATCCTGTTCTGGTGAGAATTGATGCCTACCCACTGGAAGAAAAAAGCATGGAAATCATGAGAAAGCTCTTCTATTTCATTTTTTTACACAATTCCTGTTCCATGAGCACTGTCATCACTGTCAGTCAAGGAAGAAATGCTATATATCCAGTCTTTCACCACATTAATTACCTGCGATTTGGCAATAGGAGACATGTTTGTGCTTCTTGTGAGTGATGAGGATTCAGCTAGAGAAAATGCCCCCTATTTCTTTTAAGAATATAGCTTTAGTTGAGCACACAATATAACTAATGTATATAAGTCCAGAAGGACCAATAGTTGTACAATAGGATAACAGACTGTAATACTTGCAAGACAAAAAGTTAAAAGCTTTTTATGTTAAATAAAGGACCCAGTTTTCATAACACGAGCAGTGTGCTTGAGGTTCCCAGCGCAATTCTATCCATGCTGTCAATCTTCACGGTAAAAACCAGTATGTCTTTATCTGAAAAATGTCTTTTGGGGTTTTATATTATGGAGAATGGGCTCACAATGCAAAAGTTCACCCACACTGATGGCATACACTGCCTTGTGCATTTGTATAGCTATTTCTGTCACCGCTTCTGTGCAAGAGCACTGCATTTATTGTAGGAAAGAAGAACAAGAAAATTATATTAGGAATAGTCAGGGGTAGATGTACTAAGATGGGCCAGTCGCAGTGCAAACATACTGCAATTTGCATTTTCGTTGCGATAATTCGCAAAGTATACATTGTGTCGTGTGTACCAAGAAAAAATATGTTAATGAAAAGAGCTGAAATATGCTAATTTAAATATTTGTTGATTCACTTTAACAAGATCTCTAGCATTGCGAGAGTCGTGCGACATTGTTTCGAATAGGGAGTTGAGTTGTGGTTTGCTGCAGCAGAGTGCCTGAAGGATAAGCAAGGGGTCAAAATAACATTGTTTTTGTTAAATGTAAAGGTCATCTGTACAATGCATTCTGTTCCGTCTTCAATTTACCTATTTTAATACTGTTATATATACAGTACTGTGCAAAAGTTTTAGGCAGGTGTGAAAAAATGCTGTAAAGTAAGAATGCTTTCAAAAATAGACATGTTAATAGATTATATTTATCAATGAACTAAATGCAAAGTGAGTGAACAGAAGAAAAATCTAAATCAAATCCATATTTGGTGTGACCACCCTTTGCCTTCAAAACAGCATCAATTCTTCTAGCAATTCTGCCACCTACCCTAAGGAATAAATTGTCATGCCATTTAGTTAAGGGTACTCTGTTCCTTTTACACAGCGCCCTCACAGGTCGGGAGGGAGATCTAACAAGCTCTTATGATTAGATATTACCATTTATTTTTTAGTAAAAACAAGTTTAAATTGAGTTTGTTATGCTATATTTACGATAATAAATTCACCATAGTGAGCACATTGTCATATATTTTAGATATTTTAATTCGCACAATCTGAGAACTAAATTTAGTGAGTGCCTTTTTTTCAGCAGTATTTCTGTGCGTTCTGCTTTCACATTTTTTAAAATGGTCAGTTTGAGAAGTAAACCTTGTTTTCCCTGCAACAGGTGACCCAGGTTTAGTACAAAACTCACGCTACTTTACTGTTTTTGATTAATTCTTTTTCTAACTGTGGAATCTGCTGCGCAATCAAATAATTCTTATTTGACGGTAAACAATGTAACTAAATATTTTATACTGTATCCGGGATGCAACTGACGAAAAAAATCAGTTTGTTTTGACTCAGAACTGTATTTAGGCACTCTATGATTTGACTGGCGAAAACGTTGGTTTATTGGAGTTCACAAATAATTTTTTTTCAGCTTGGTACGGTAACCTTTTACTTCCTTTGTTTAATTGTTGAGCTTTTTGCTGCATTACAGCTCTTCATTAATTTTTTTCTTTATTTTAAGCTTCCAGTGCATTTTGTTAATGGCACGTATGCAACACATACACCTCAAGTGTGTTTTTATTTTAGTTTTTCGTTGTTCTTCTTCTGCATTTCTTAAATGCAACTGTTAATTTTAAGCTACATTTTTACACAACAGCACTCACATTTGGTCACCTTCCCAACCCCTCCACGTCACCGCACTGCTAACCTTTTATGTGGTGCTAGTAACACACTTATTGACAAAAAGACTTTCATTCACGCTTGATTGACAGCTCCAGGTGAGAGGTACAGTTTATTACTTCCTTTAATAAAACAATCCTTTTAAATTCCAGTTTTTAAGTTTGGTTATTGTAATTTAATTAATGTGGTTGGCAAGTAACTCATTCAAGAATGCTTTATACAATAAGGGCTTCTTGAAATTATCAGCAGCCAGATTTAAAATAAATCTGATTGAGGTTAAACTTTTCACTTGACAAGCAATATTATGAAAACAAACCCCACTACCATCTTTGATTACTCATGACTTAAGTGATTACAGAGCAACTTAATTACTGGCAGGTAGTTTGAGCCCATGCAGAGTACCCCTGCTGCATACATGTGTCAGATTTGGAAAACTGACAGAAAATCTTGTATTAACCTTTGTGATGAGTTAACCCAAGGTTGTTTAAGGTAAGGTTATTGTATTTTGTCATATTTTGGCATAACACTCTTTTTAAATATGTTCACAGCTTTTAAGTTCTGTTTTTCATTTTACCTTACACCATTGCAAATATATTCTTATCTAAAGAAAGATGTTAATCAGCCAGTTAATCATCTTCTTTTTCTTGGTCGCATAGATACATCAACTTTCTTAGGAGTATGTTTACACTTTGGGCCTCATTTAGAAAGGGCACTAAATTTGGAGTTAACATGCACGTAAAGTAGTGAGCCTAACGTGCATGATAAATCTAAATTTACTGCACCATTTACTAACAGAGAATGCATTGAAATACGTGCACAGTATTTGGCTAATTTACATTCCATACCGTGCACACTACATGTATTGTGAGCGATAATTTAATGTGCACGATAATATCAGAGACTTACCTGTGACCACTGTGAGATCAAAAGCCCCAGAAGACTAGACATATCTTTTGGTCAGTAGCTTATTGTGAAGGTGGAGATGGCTTAGATTGACCAAAAATGAGCGATCAACAGACACAGCACTCAGTAGGGGACAGGCAGAGGCAATGTAAAGTGAAACTGCACTGCTTACCTTGTTTGATGTAAAAAAAGGGAAAAAAAGCCTTTTTCCTTTCTCCTTTAATGCATAAACTATAAAAGTCATGTTGTGCAATGGCATATTTTTCTTTTTGTTCTGCTTACTCGAGAAGTATTGATTGATGAGACATAGCCTCAATTCTCTTCCTTGTCGGCATTGCCACCCTGCATCGCTCCATGGATCGGGGTGACAGAAGTCATAAAAAAGTGCATTTCATAGTAGTATTTTTTGGCATTTTCACAGCTTGTCAGTATCTTTTTTTCCCAGTGCTGTTAAAAACGTTATATTTTGGAATATAAGTTAAATATTGATACATTATATACACTGACATCTTTTTGTTATTTTTACTTGTTGAGATTTCCATTGAAAGTAAAATACTCTCTTCCATTTCCTCCATTATATTACATTTGTGATATTGATTTTCTTTGTCAGTGTTCTAGGAAAGCTGCTTCTAGTTCTAGTTATAAAATACATAAGTAATATGTTGATTAATTGATTGAAACTGTGCCTGCATACTTAAATGATGACTATGAATTGTGCAGTGGGGGTAATGTGCTTTGTGTAAAGTAGTATATTTTATAGTATATATTGGCCTAAATACAATTTATATAGACATTTCCATGTACATTACGATATATATATATATATATATATATATATATATATATATATATATATATATATATATATATTACAGTGTGCCCCACCAAGTAAACAGTCTTAACTTAAATGGCCCTTGCTGCCAGATTTTTCCATTCAAACAGATTTTCATAACCAAGTAATTCAGCAAGATGTATTTATTTCGCATTAGTGAATCAGTGAATCAAACGAAGAAAATCTGTTAAATTGATTCACTAAACTGAATGAATCAAACTAATCGAGTCAGTAAAAAGAACAGAACTGCACATCACTAGTTTTCAGGCCAGAAAAATAGGTTTAAATAGCGCGTCTATCAGTGGTTAAAGCCTGGTTTCCATACACACTAATAAACGATCACTTTAACACGTGCACTAAAATTAACATCCTTTAGTAAATATCATGTGAATAGAGCTTGTCTCATTATTCTGAGCTGGATGCTCATTTAAATACAGCAGCATGCATTACCATAAAAATCACATATTCATTCTGATTACCATAGTGTGAAGCACCAAATTTCGTCTACGTCATAATATGCCAAGTAACGTACGCAATAATTAATAAAATTGCAATAATAAATACGGAAATCATTAATGTGCACACTAATTGCAATTATCGCACACCATAAAGTTAATTTTATGTAATTAAACATATTTATGTATTTATTTACTTCTGGGGCTTTTTCAATTAAAATCCAGGCCAATATTCTATGGTGTTCTGCTTGAGTTTTCATTCAACTTATGATTTTAGACTTAATTGCTGTTGGAACCCTCTAGTTCATTTTAAGCAACTTCTTGTTGCTTTATAGCACTCCTGTCGCTCAACACAAGTTTTACCTTAATTTTCAAGCCCTTTTTTCAGGAATCACAGATATATTCCATAGCTACTACCTGAACACAATTCACAACAGTGTATGAAAAGGCGTACTGTAATAAACTTGGCACAGTCTAAAGACCTCATCATTCATTTTGTTTTTTTCATTTCACAAGAGCATTAGCTGTCAACGAGAATAATCTCTGGCACTCTGATCAATGATCTCAAAATTTTTACTGGGCTCTAGTGAATTGGTAGGAGCTGCAAAAGGTTCACCCACAATATCTACATAACTGCTGTGAAATCGCAGCACTGGCTGTGATTGAGCACTTCACTGTACTATCTTCCTGTCTCTCTTAATCACCCATTACCAGTGACTGTATCAATCAATGCACAGCAATCCACAGGCTCTTTGCTAATGGGTTACATTGAGCATCAAACTTGGGAAATTAGACTTTAACAAGGTCAGCAACTGATAAGTTTATTAGCTAAAAAAAAAAATTACACCACATGGGATCAATAGCTGCAAGCATTTTCTGCCTGGAAGTTAAAGATACATATTATAAAATAATAATCGTGAAATCTCTCTAGAAAAGCATATTTAATTCTAATGTTTAAAGATATTATTTTTGACAGATGGGCTAGGTACTACGTGTGTTGTTCCCTACTGTCTCTGTCATACTCTTGTCTGCAATGTGTAGGCCTTGCAGTCTTGAATGAGAAATTATTCTCACTGCAGAGGCTCTGGGACACAATTAAGCTTACATGTAGCAGAGACTGTAGGACCCATCTAATTACCAAGTACCGGTTGATTAATTAACTGTTGGGAAACATCTTGCAACCTTGAAAAAACTGCAAAAAAAACCCCCAAAACTATAGTAACTTCCATATGCAAATGTCAGATTTTAAGATTCAGAAATTAGTTATAAATCTTCTTGTCAAAAACAAAACAAAACATTACAACATAAACACTGTAATAATTACAGTATATCAGAAAAGAAGGGTTCAAAACTAAAATTGCCTTTAATACAGGCACTGAAGAGAGAATATAGGAGAATAAGGTACATGACACTGACAGAAAATCAATTTCATATGCTAGCAAGGTAATTTGAAGTTATACTTGTCATCATTGCTTTTTTCCTATCTCCAACGGTGATTAAATTGAATTATTTGTTAAATGTTTTTGCTACTATTAATTCCAAGTTCTTTGTTTAACTACAGCATGTACTGTTAATATGTGTTTCATGCAGTTACCTCTCCTCATCAATTTGATTATCAGTATCAATCGTGTCTTTGTAATATAAATTTAAAGTTAAAACAAAATATGTCCAGTAAAAGATATATGCTATAATTATAATAAGAGAAGTACCATTGAATTATAATAGAAGTATCTTTATATTGAAATAGTTTTTAACAGGGATTCAATAGTATGATCTTAAGGTCATAATCTAAGGCTTTTTTAATTGCGCTACATGGAGAGTTCAGCTTGCTGCTGAGATTTCAATCATTAACTGTCTGGAGATGTGTATATTTTGATTACTGTATTTGAAATTGATATTTAAAAAAAAAAAAAGTAAAATATAAACAGATTAACCTGTTTTAAGAAATTGTGAAATTCTTGAGAATGTATTTTGACAATCGTGAGGAAGCACTGATGTATCTCTGTGCCCTTACCTGTTTTAATAAAAAAAATAATAAATCAATACCGTGTTTCATTGGCCCTTGCATTATTTGTTTTGAAGTTGTGTGATAAGCATTTCTTAACACAAGTTTTGCAACATTACTACAGGAGATCAGGAAGTGTACTTCTGTCTCAGTACGATGACGATTCTTCAATTTGTCACTGGAATTTGACGCATTTTGAACAATGTTAATGGTACCAAACTGGTACTAGTCTACCTGTTCCAGACATTTCCAAAATCTAGCAAAGTATAGGACGATGACGGTATGATGCTAAACGTAGTTCTAAACATAGACATAGATAACACTGGATTTGGGCAGAATGAAACAGTCTTGACTAAAAACACACAATTGGTACCAAAAAACTTTTGGTGATAAAATGTTAAACGTCATTGGCGCAATATTCTGATGACTGATGGAATTCTTAGCATTTGTATTTACAATTTATTTAAAGATACATGTCAGGCCCCCTCCCACTGCCACCACCTGTTTCCAGTTACTGGATCGTATTATGTTAAATATTTGTCTTTTCCTGTTGGTTTAGAGGACATGCATCTGTAGAACATTGTCATATGGAGCTGTCTTTGTCCAGCAGATCATCTCACCCCCTAGGAACCTGGCCTCTTCACTGACACAGCTTCTTAATATTTCATCACATGCTGAGCGGGCCATATGCTTTAAAGAATGCCTTGATTCTGCTAAACTGCACCCCTAATGAATTCAAAATTGAAATACATGATTTGTAGGATGTGTGTGTTTATGCGCTCTCTACTTCTTTAAAACTATCTTTCTGGGACTAATAATTCAATTGTGGAAGCCTTTAGGTGGACTGTCCATAGAAAACTATTCTGTTCTAATCAAACTTGATTTTTAAGTATAATTTTTTGTTTTGTTATTAAGTTGAACATTGTTATCAGGTATGGAATTATTTGAAATAATATATGATATTGTTTGTTTTAGGACAAAAAGGTTCCTAAGGATTCCACGATGAACGAAATCCATTTTAGCAGTACTAAGAATTATACTGCAGTAGAACAAAACTTTTGCAATGTTGTCATTTGATTTTCTAAGTCACAATGTTTGTTTAAGATTTTAACATAGAGGAAGAACATCTGGAAGAACACGGGGGGAGGGGGGGGGGGGTTGATGAATGGTTACTGACGCTTATGGCTGTGAATATGTTTTAGATTTTTCTGATTTGTGTTTGACAGTTTAAAAGTCTAGAATAATATAGGAATTCTTTATTAGCTCCTGAGCTAGTAGAGAAAGGCTACTCTCTCTCTCTCTCTCTCTCTCTCTCTATATATATATATATATATATATATATTAGTAACACACATGAGTAACGTTTGAGATACTTATGTTTGTAATTATTATGTAATTAATTTTCTAGCTCTTAAGGTAATTTTATAAAAATGGCTACAGTTTCCTAATTAATTCAAGTGCATAGAAATAACATGCTAATCCATTGGCATTTGAAATGTAACTCATAAATTGATCAAAAAAGTTTTTATCCTTTTAAATGTAAACAACTGACTAACCTCGAGTTCTGAGTATCATTCAGTGCAAGTACCAAAGCATTCCCACGGAGTGTTTACAAGTCACAGTTGCTTTTAAACAAGAGAAAAGCAGTGTCAAAAGAATACTGTGTGGCTATCCTCATACTGGCCTAAGGGGTTAACCAATAAGGAATTATTGTACCAAATCAAGCTGCTCCCTAAAAAATATTATTATTATTATTATTATTATTAATTAAATACTGCCTGATATGTGACTTCAGCTAATATATATTTTTTACATATTAACACCATATACTTCAACATGTTAATATTTTGCATTGTATTCCTGCGGGTTGGGTTTAGTTTGCATAACATAGCCATACTTGACAAAATCAAGTAGCATGTGTGAAAAAAATAGTTCTTATGTAAAATAAATCTTAATAAGATAATTCTGTAGCAGTAGTAGCATGCTAAGAAAAACGATTACTAAAACTAGGAATTCCCTCAAATATATCAAATATGAAACTCCCTGCTATCTTTTCTAATAAAGGTATATTACATTATTACTGCTTTGCGAGTGTATTTACATGATCCACACAGATAAATACATTAAAGTATTAATTAAAGTATGTTGAATACATTTATTTCTGTCATTGCTATTATTTTGTAATATAATTTGGTTTCTCTCACAGTTTTACCACACTTGGGTAGGCGGTTGAAATCTCCTATTCATCATTCTGCCATAGTCTTTTATAACAATAATGAATTTGTTGCGGCAGCTTTGTACACGTTAAATGACTGTAAAGAAAATGGAAAAAGTGCCTGCACAAACCAATTAAGAGTCTTTTTCATGTTGCCTCTTAGTCTATGCTTGAAGGAATGGCTGGCATTTTGGTTGCACACATGGTCTAACATTCAGCACTTTTTGTAGCCTTTTTCTTTAGAATAAATTAGGGCTTTGTGACTTGAATTCATATACAGTAGCTGGCATTTCAGTGAGCCTTTTGATAATAATAAAAAGGTTAAATGGCGCTGAAATAAATTAGATACATTGTATACATTGTTAAATATTGAAAAAACAAATATATTTTTTTTATCACACACTTTGCAGACGGATGACATCTGAATAAAAAGGTTAATCTAAAATTAAAAAATCGATTTATGCTATGTTTCTACTTAAATTAATCAGCACCGTATTCCGTATATAAAATGAGTACATTGACATCCAAAAAGCAGGAGTACATGGATTCTCATGGTGCTTTGAACCTGCAAGCATTAACCGGGCACAGAATCAACAACCAGCCACAAAGGAAAAGAACACCTGAATGTCATTTAGTTCTCCATGGTGAATGCATGTGGGTATGTGACACACAAACCATGCAAATCTATAATGCATACACTCACTTTCCAGAGGTCTTTTTAAATGGTTAAGCAGGATGTTAAAATGCAGCTGGGATTCACTTTCAGCATGGAAATATTAAAAGCAGATTTTTGCTGACCTAAAGGATGGCTGTGGAAGTGGGGTATGGAGCATTCAGAATGACTGTAATATAAACTGTGTTGTCAGAGCTTGTTCTGTAGCTCAGATTATTGGTCATTAACAGTCAATGTCAAACCTATCGCTAGCACTACAGAGACGTAAAGGTCTTTAATGGCTGTGGTGTTAACAATGGATGATCACTGTTGTGGAATAATCTACAGTAGGCATTGAAGATGGTTGGGGCCTATGTATCCTGTGGAACCAGTACCAGGAACCAGCTCTCGGCCAATGTTGTTAGCAAATACAGTAAATAAACATCAGTTGTGTGAAAATTATAATAATGAACAAATAGTAATTGTCTTACATTTGTTTAACATCAGTTTAAATGTGCCCAATAAAATAAATGTAAAGAAGTCCCTATCTGATGAAAGCAGTGCTGCTCCATGTGTAAAACCATGGAAGACATTGATAAACAACTTTAACGCCAAAAAACAGTTTGTGAACATGACCAGAAAGTAGTAGTAAGGACACTGACAACTATGATAATAAATTACCTGAGACCTGATTTATTGAGGCTATAGCTACCTTGTTAAAAATCAGAAACTCTCGTAGGAGGCAGTGTGATCCTGTGATTAAAGTCCAGGGCTTGCAACCAGAAGGTCACCGCTTCAAATCCCACCTCTGCCACTGACTGACTCACTGTGTGACCCTGAGCAAGTCACTTAACCTCCTTGTGCTCCATCCTGCAGATAAGATGTTAAATCAGTGCCCTATTGTAAGTGACTCTGCATATAATGCACAGTTCACAGCCTACCTCTTTAAAGCGCTTTGTGATGGTGGTCCACTATGAAAGGCGATATATAAAAATAAAGATATTATTATATTAACCACAAAAAGTGTTTTGTACTGTAAAGCATGCATTTATTTTTGGTGCATTACAAACAAGTTTCATTTAACGCAGCACATCTCGGATCAATATCGTGTCCTCTTAAAGTACTTTACCTTAGGCAGCATAAAATAAGAAAACAACTTGCTCTGCATATGACTTTGCCTTTCACAGAGTGATACTCCACTTGGCACCACTGGGTAAAGTCTAGGACTGTTGATATGTGCTTTTCATTAGCTGCTGTCTTTGGAGTTGTATTGATTGTCTCTTGATTACACAAGTGTTGAAGCAATCTTTGATATTCTTTGCAGTACATAAGGGATCCTTGAATGGCTTGTATAAATCAGAAGACGGAAAACAATATCTTGGTAGACAGACTGGGATTGTTTGGAGACACATTGCAGGTCTCATTTAGATCTTGTGTTCTAAAGTTATTATGTTAAGGGCACAGTGGTCCAAGGGGAGGATGAATGCCGGCAGTTTGCCTAACATCCCTAATTGTGGCGCCACAGTAAAACCCTCATGCTTGGAAACCTAATACTTGCTGGATTTTGCCTTACTGTTCTACATTAAGATTTCTGCTGGCTGAGGTTGGCACTGCTGGTCTGTCCCAGCCTGTGCCAGTAGAGCTGCTGCTATATGATCACCTGTCATGTTAAATGATGGTATGCTTATACTTGCAAAAAATTCCTTCACTCAGTATATGTCAGAAAAAAAGACATGAAAAAAAAACTAAAACAGTTACAAGACAACCCAAAATTAACATGAAAGTGACGAGACAAGGGATATTTTTAAGTGCTTGCCTTCTGCTGTTATATCTTGATATTTTAACACATAACAATTTTATTTTGAGTTACTTTGTTCATTCCATTGGTTTGAAAAATATGCTTTTTTTTCAGGAATGCGCTTACCATTCTAGATGTCCGTTCTGCTGTCACATTCATTGCTATAATACTTCATTGTTTTTGAAGGTACTAGAATACCACTGTGCTGTCTGCTGCTGCCGTCTTGATCACTTTAAACTTAGAGATATGCAATACAGTGCTGATTAATGTCAGAACCTGTAGGGGGTTATGTGATGCATACTGTGACAGACATAGCTAAGGTCACCATTCACCTCTGTATGATTTCTGCTCACTTACAGTGTAAACCTTACACATACATCCCCCCTGGATGAGATTTTCAAATAACATACAAGTGAAATGTACTGTAAGCCTCCTTAAAATCAATACATAACTAATACCCTTTTTGTAATAAATTGAATGCCTTCACCACACATAGAGTGAATTAAATGTTACTAGATTCTGAAATCAATAACCAATCCTTGGGGCTATATAATCAACAGAACAAAAAGTCAGAGACAGATTCCCAACTCTTACCAGAGACTGCATGCTGTACCATAACAATCATCATCTTAGTATGCATTCAACATACACGTTGCAGCCCTGAAACCCTAAGTGTCATTATATTATATACACTTATCACACTCCAAACTATATACTTGTAGAATCTGAGAACAAAAAAATCACAGACTGAAAAAAGGATCCTTGACTTAACCCGCCCGCAGGTAACAGGATTATAGATTTTAGCATTATAATAACACTTCCTTTTAATGGCATTTCCTCAAGACTGTAATGGCAAAATACACACAGACCCCCATCAAAAGAAAGAACATTATTCTCAAATCACGGATCATTCTGATAAGAGAAACCCACAGGCTCAATGCAGTACATGTTAAGGATATGTTAGCATATTATTTTTCTCTTTGCTACTACTTATTCTTCTTTGTTTAGAGTAAGGGTTAATATTAGTGTTAGGGAGAAAGTCATCAAGATAATAAACATGTTTATTTGCTATCTATCTGAAAAATTCCAACTATTACTAAATATGGCACCGTTTCCTACATTCAGCTTCCAAATTATTTTAAAGCATGCCAGTTAAGGATAAACTAAGCCTTCATTCATCTGTAACTCAGTATGAAAATCAATGATTATTTGCTTGTGAGTCCTCTGGGTGAATTTCTGTATCCCCCCAGCCCCCCCCCCCCCCCCCCCCCAAATCAATATCTAATTATTAATGTAGTATCACATAATTATACATTGCTTGTGATTTGTATTACCTAGTTTGAGAGCCACACAAGATAATTTTTTTCTTGGAACTGTTAAGGTAACACTTTACATTATGTGTTTCTGTAATACACTGTGTTTACACTGTAATGCATACAGTAATTCAATTGTAATTACACAACCATGTGTTTTTCATTGTATAATTAAACATGTTGCATTGTAAATACACAACCATTTGTGTAAGTACTGTGTTTACTTTTCTTAACCTTTTTTTTTCTAACACTGTATAAACTCAAATTAAGTTCTATGTTTAATTATCTAAATTCTTTGGGTACAAAACTCACAAAACACTTTTACATTCCAATGGTGGATTCTAATTAAATCAATACCTTGCGAGGCATGGGCAAGAGGAACAGGGACAAATGATACCTGCACTAAGAGTAATTAACTCCGAAACACCATTCCGAATGAAAACCAGTAACCATGTCCCTAGACCCTGCAGTACATTTGCTAAACACTCTTAAACAATACCTGGTGTGTATTTAAAAGCAGCTTAGTTTCAAAGGCCTCATTTAGGACATATCAGTGTTTTGTTCCACCTGTTTTTATGTAATCCATGAGAAGCGGTATTGAGCTATTTTTGCAGTGACACAGGTCTTTGTGCTATGATACAATAAGTGACAAGGACCCTGTTCTTGTAAGAGTGTTTTATTTTGTTTATTACAGAAAGCATTTAAGTATTTTCCAACGTCTAGAATTAAGGCAATATGTCCCCCATGCAGATTTCCTGAATCTGAAAACCTATGAATCTGTTAATAAGGCTGTGTAAACTGGCAAATATGGTTGACAGGACAATTTTGAGTTGGATCAGTCAAATTTGGCACAAATAGCCTTCAATTAAATGAAGCAGTTGAATACAAATATAGCCGGGTGTATTATATATATTCATTCATGAATGTTTCATTTGAAGCACAGATATTGTGTGTAATTGCATTAAAATGAACAAGATTCTTCATAAGGTAAATTATTTTGTTTTTGTTTGCTTGGTTACTTTAAGGATTTATTTGAAGACTAACAGTTCCCTTCATTACCTTGGATGAAGAAGAAGATGATGCAACAACTTAAAGGCCCACAGGGGTTAGTAAAGCAGCAGATGCAAGAAAAGAACAATTAATCCTAAATCTGTTCTAGGCTACTGTGTACTGCACTGTAAATATACTTAGTAAAGGGCACATAGAGTTACAATTGTATACAGTTTAATGTTTTAAATACATTGCTCCCTCATATACTGTAGTGCTCCCTCATGGTTAGCCCTATTGACTTCAAAGTAACAACTGCCAAAATCTGGCAATTATCCTTGTCAGAATTGTTCAAATTGTAATGCAATGATTAAAGGGGAATACTTTACACATTCACACACGGGAAAATTAATTTTTGTAAAAGGCATAATCACCTGTAGAACCAGGTATGTTGTGTATTTGTTGAAATGTCTGTGCGGTTTGTATTATGTAGGGAAAACAATAAGAAAACAAGTTATTGTATGGTGATGATACTGTATGCATCTCAATAGAAAACACTACATTTATCAGCTTAATAGTGTACATATTTTTTGTGCCCTGTTACACTTATCTAGATATATTTGTGCATTTTGATGAACATATGGTATGCTTTCCTATATTGCCGCTAAATCATTAGGATTTAATCAATCATCAACAACCTGGTTCAGACAACTGCCTGTTGCTGATGATCATATTTCATGTGCATCCAGTAGTATTTATCACCAGGCTCTTATTCTTTCATAGTTGTCAGTTAGCCATCAGCGATTATCGTGTGGTTTGATTGCTCCTGATTGAGCAGAAAAACATTATATGAGAAGAGCCTTGCCCCTTGTTTCTGACTGTGTGAATTTATTGTGCCAATGTCATACTGATGTCAGATTTGTATCATTACAGACATATAATCAAACAGTAAGGCACGCACATCGGTGCTGTATTTGTATTCTTAGTGCAAGCAGAGTTGAATCTGAATCCAGGTTTGTCTGACCCACACAAACAAAAATACGTGCCAACCAGAGTGACACAGCAGCACTTCCTGCTCACAATTTGTGCAGCTGGTTAACTTTTACATCATTTGTTGGTGTTTTTATTGTTACTACATTTTCAAGGGAAGTCATTAGGTTGCAGTTTGGGGAAATATAAGTAAAACAAAGCATTTTCCTTAGTGAGAGGACTCTATTTGGTGTCTGTGACAGGGAGGACCCTGTTGCTGGTTCTTGTGTGCAGTTGGGACACGTAATAGGAGAAGCGCAGCTTGGCAACCAATTGAGCAGGTAGGCTTGCCCAGCACGTTGTAATTTAAGCTATAATAAATTATAATTTATTTATTATAAATGAGATGTGTTAATCTTTCCACTATACCATATATCAGCACACCTCTAATATATATATATATTATTATTATTATTTATTTCTTAGCAGACGCCCTTATCCAGGGCGACTTACAGTTGTAAACAAAAATACATTTCAAGAATCACAGTACAAGTAATAATACAATTAAGAGCAAGATAAATACAATGACTTTGGTTCTAGCAAGTACAAGTATGACAAAATACGATTCAATAATGGAGCAGATAATAGTGTCAGTGATAGTTAGATCAGGATATAATTAAATATAAAATACTACAGATTAAATAACACTTGACAGATTACAGTACTCTAAAGTACAGGATTTAATGCAGTAAAATAGGGGGGCAGATAAGAGCAAGTAAAGCACATTTAAGGAAGAGTGATAAGTGTCCAGGGGGAAAAAAAGAGGCGTTCTACAAGTGCTGTCTGAAGAGGTGAGTCTTGAGGAGGCGCCGGAAGGCGGTCAGGGATTGGGCAGTCCTGACATCTGTAGGAAGGTCATTCCACCACTGTGGGGCGAGGGTGGAGAAGGAGCGGGCTCTGGAGGCAGGGGAGCGTAAAGGAGGTAGAGACAGTCTTCTAGTGCAGGAAGAGCGGAGAGGTCGAGTGGGGGTGTAGGGAGAGATGAGGGTCTGGAGGTAGCTGGGTGCAGTCTGGTCAAGGCATCTGTAGGCTAGTACAAGAGTCTTGAACTGGATGTGAGCAGTGATCGGGAGCCAGTGGAGTGAGAGGAGCAGTGGAGTTCCATGGGAGAAGCGAGGCAGAGAGAGCACCAGGCGAGCAGCGGAGTTCTGGATATATATATATATATATATATATATATATATATATATATATATACCAACTAAGATATACCAGTAGCTTCTTTTACTGTAAACTAATGTGATCCATCTGCGTTTCCTTCCATCTGATGGTGTAGATATCCTTCTGCCTGGTGTTGATGACTGAAGTGTAATGCTGGCTCCAAATCAACCTATTTCGCCTTCCTGGTGTGACAGCACACACAACAGCTGCAATGCTGGCTCCAGGAATCAACCAAAGTGCGGCCTCCCTAGCGCATCAGCATGTCAACCATCTGGACTGAGCTGAGTAGGGTAATTCTCTGGGGGTCTTCAAGTGGGCACCATCCATCCTTGGTGTTTCGTCGACTAGCCCATAACACCTTAAGAGGGCTCGACAGTGATTCCGGCGTCCCAGCATCACCCCCCTCCGTCCCCCACTCAGCTAAATCCAGCTTACTTACCTTCCTTTCCATCGACGTTGCTTTCTTTCTACTGTGCTTGAGGTCCCCAACCAGAATCTTTTCTTCTCAAACAGAGTCATTTGCTGCTCCTCTCTGCTGCTTCAGATAAGTTCTTCACTATGCGTTGCAACTCTTAACCACTGAATTTTATGTCTCTGAGAAACCGGGTTGTGGAGTGTGACACAAATCCTAAACAACCCACTTCCACTGTGTAAACCTGGACCCTCCATCCTTGCTGTTCGACTTCAGCAGCTAGTTGAGCATACGGAAGTTTTTTCCTTTCATACACCTCATCCACAGCATCCTCCCATGGCACTGTTAACTCTACCAGGTGAACAAGGTGTGCTGATCCAGACCACAAGAAAATATCAGGACGAATGTTAGTGGTGGCAATCTCAGGTATGAAAATAAGCCGCTGTCCTAGACATAATCGAATATAAGTAGAACACAAATGTTACATTGCACACTTACATTAATGCGTTGGCGTATTTTGTTGTTTGTATCCGAATAAACTGTCGGCATCTGATGCAAATTTTGTTTATATACAGTATATAAATGTATACCATACGGTACTCGCTATCTCTGATGCAGACTTTTTTTTGGATCTGTCACAGCGGCGCATTGCAATTCCGAAATCCTGTGCTATTTTATTCCTAGTAACTCCCGTTTCAGCATTGAAAAGATCTCTGTTTAAATATAAACCCATTGTTTAGAAAGATACTCAGTAGGCCTATTAGTGCACTACAGATTTGCATTAGTGTCGGGTTTACAATAAAACAAACAAACACAAAATCTACAGGTTGTTTTCATTTGCTCAAATAAATTAAAAGACTAAAACTGAAGAGTAGAACAAATTGCACAAACTGTACTTGTACTTACATAATGCACAGAGCGTTTCGTTGTTTACTTCCTAAGAATGTCGGCACCCGTCTGATGCAAACTTTTTTTTTTTTATATCGATGCAGACTTTTTTCTATCTGTCACAGCAGCACTCTTACCAATTCTGAAATCATGTGCTATTTTATTCCTATTAACACCCTTTCCAGCAATGAAAAGCAACATCTCTCTTTTTAAAAATTGTAAACACACTTGCTGTAGCCTTTTGCATTGGCGCTGTCCACGTGACTGATGTTGATGAAACTTTGATCAGGGCGGGTAAGCAGTCAGGGCCGATAATGTGACATTTTATAACATGAACATTTTTTAAAAAATTCTGTTTGATTAAATTGTGAAATATATATATATATATATATATATATATATATATATATATATATATATATATATATATATATATTTGGAACATCCAAATATCAGTGTTTTCTTGTTTGGAATGATCTCCTTTATTTATTATTTATGGATTGATACCATTATGGATTCTGTTGCTTCAGTGAGATGAGATGAGATTATGGAATTGTTTTCATCTTTAAAAGCCTTGGTGACTCATCTAATAAAAGCACTAGTGTGTGAAGTGCAGGCTGTCTTGTGATGCTGTGCTTTTCTGATCTTGGTTTGGTCCCACCTGCCTTTTGGCTTTTGTGTTCTCATTGGAAATCAGCTGGGGTTTGGTTGCTTCACCACACAACAAACACCACTAATGTCTTGTAAATAGGACTGCCTATGTGAACTTTTCAGTCCTTTGGTCAGCACATGGAAAGGAGTGGTGAGGTGGCACACTCAGATTGATCATTCCAAACAAGAAAACATTGATATTTGGACATTCCAAATAATAATTTACAAAGGAGAAATACAACTTTCAGTTTTATACAAAGTGAATCAATGGCTGAGATTAGTTGTCATCCAGATTTTTGATTTTTGGGAAAATTTAAAAAAGGTGAAAAAGGGAGTGGTTGGTGTGAAATGTACATTTGTATCTTGCCTTAAAAGAAACTGTCACTTTAAAAAAAAAAGCACATACTGTAATTACACTTGTACTGTGTTTCTGCACAATGCAATACAATTACACCTTTTCACCTTACTCTATGAGTCATTGTCTAATTTCTGCAATGAAAATTGCATAATCCTAATAATAGCAGAAACAATGCACTGTCCTTAAATAGTAGACATTTGCTTAATTAAATGCAATTATATGGCAATTCTTAAATACATTATCATTCCTGGTAACTGTTTTCTGATGAGATGTGCAGTACTGTATAACAATGAACTACATGTATTTTATATAATGTTCCTGTGAAAAAGAAAGGGGATTATAAATTATTACTACTATTAACTATTAACACTATTATATAGATGGAGAAATGGGAGCGGTCAGAACTGATTTAATATAGCAGTACTCCATCAATACTGCTCACTTAGACTTGTAAATTAGAAAGTATGTGCTCCTAACATTATCACCAATGCTTTGACCCAACTAGTACTACAGTATATACAAAACCTTAACAGGTCACTTGTGAACATGTTGTTAAGTAAAAGCATGATAAAGTAAAAGTCACATGATGGCTATCGAGACATTAAAAAATCGACGTGACCTTGAAGCTAAAGTAGTTAAGCATAAGTGATCTGATCCCAGACAAGCTTGTCATGAATACAGCTACATTAAAATTCTCCACAAAAAAAGGTATATCAGCATATCAGCATATAGTGTAGATGACTGTATGAAGATATCTTGATTCTCCATTGTTCTCCTTGAAGCCCTGGAATAAATATTTTATACATTAATTATACATTTCAATTATTAACAGAGCTTAGATACCAAATCGTTCAGTGAAAAACACCAGTTTTGTTAATATTTATTTATTCTGATTGATAGAAGAAACTCAATCAAGTTATGTAAAAAGGAATTAGTTTAGGTATAAAACACCAGTCAAATGTTTTACACCATCTGACGTTTTCTCAGTTTTGTGGCTAATCCTACACCTCGGCTGTGCTGCTCAGAATGCTAAATTATTCAGTCATAAAAAAATCAAATAAGGTCTCTTGTATGTGTGAAAATATTATTTCACCTCTACTCAATTTGTATAACTGTTTAACATATTGCTTGTATTTTCTAACTAGAAATATTTTTTTTTTCACAATGACATTCATGAATGTTTTGTATCTTGTATCAGTTCAATTTTTCAATGTACAGTTCCAAGGCTTACATTATACAGTATGTGGAGTCATTTTAAATTGAAGTGAGCTACCTACTCTAACTGTGTTATATCTTATATATATTGTGAGATGGCAGAGAGGGGGTTAAAACCTCTCTGCAGAAAAAACATGTGCGGAATGCACATTTGTCTGGTTTAATTGTTTTGTTTAATTGTTTGTGTTAATTGTTTAATTGTTTTATTGATTGAACATTACCTGCACCTGGCTACTATTGAAAATTGGAGCCAGGTGCAGGGTTTAAAAGGAGAGCAGTCAGTCTGCTCTGGGCAGCTGCTGAAGAGGGTGGAAGCCCGGCTGTGCTGGTGTGTGGGTACAGTCGTAATTAAAAGAAAAAGGTAGAGTGAAGCCTTTGTTTTGTGTGTGCTGTTGTGTTTGTTTTGTTTTTGTACAGGTAAACAGCTTAGCTGTCCTGTTTTAGTTTAGGTTCCTGTTTTGTTTTAGTTAGTGCTCAAAGAGAGCTAGGTGTTTGTTTTGTTTATTTTTGTTTTTGTGTTTCATTAAAAATAGCGCAACTGCGCTTTAAAAAAAAAATCAATTTCTGTGTGTTGGGTCAGTGTTTTTAAAGGGGCAACGAACCGTGGTGATTATTATATATTATAGAGAGAGAGATTTGTGCTGGATCGCACCAGACCCTAGGATCTGGTTTCTTTTTGTCTGATGTGGGAAATACAGTCTACAAATGACAGCATGAAAAAAAAATAAACCATTTTTTCTTACAAAATCTAACTATATATACATAACATCTGCAATTAAAAAAATATATATCAGGTATCGTCTGTGCAGCTTATTTTTCGTGGCTTGAAGAAAAAAACGTCCAAGGCCTTCTGATAATCATATTCGGAAACTGGAACTCAGTAAACCTCCAGGCTGTGTTTCAAACAAACACTCATGTCTTTGATATTTAACAAGTTTAATTTGCCTTACATTGACACTTCAACACACAAATCTTAATTCATGCGAGCGAACTGAAAATTGATCATTGGAGGAAGTGTCAAAATAAGTGAAAATACTCTCCCACATGGATCATTAACAGCATTATACTTCTTCACTGGTAATTTACACTATTCACATTGTATAATCATTAGTTACACAAAGCATTTCCTTTAGAGTTATAAATCAATCAACCTATTATTTATTTTTTAAAGGTTGTAAACATACCATGGTCATGTTGTACAGCCAGGGGCTGTACCTTGGGTCCTTTACCCACTCCAGGGCTCTGTGTTTAGATTTTTAACTACTGGCCCCATGGGCCACTGAGCTAGTGTTTTTACTGGCCCGGATGCAATTTTATCTGGCCCAATATATTTATATATTTTTTTCATGATGGTTTTTATTTTCAGTATGTTTCTAACTGTGTATGGTAACCAAAGAGAGCCCACGTCTCAAAAGAAAGTGGTTAAACAAAATATTTCAGTATATGTTACTTCAGCCATTTAACATGCACACATTTGTGTGCTTGTCAGAATATGAAAATACTGTATTCAAGATTTGAAAATGTATGTGTACAAATGATACTCATTTTTTTTACAAGCAAACCTGCAACAAAGCTGTTACCATATGGTCACAGCAACGCTAAAACTGAATTATAATAATCCTAATTTTAAAAAAATTCGAATAGCATATTACATATTCGAGTACACAAAAAACCTTATACATTAGCTACTAGTAGAAGCAAATGCGTCTTTCTTTTATTTTTTTAATGCTGACGCGTAACACATGTTATGTCGGTCTGAAACACGTTGTTATTTGCATATTAAACATAAGGACCCTACTTAATTATGCAATAATTGTAAAGCAACATTCTACAATAATCATATTCAGTTTAAAAATTTTGCCAATTTTATTGCCTTCTTTTTAGCTAATGTTAACAGATCCCTGCATGAGTTCCGCTGTAACGACTGTACACAGCAGCTTCTGCAGCTATTGCTAGCCAGTCGTAAAACAGCTTCTGGGAGCATGGCACCGGCGAACTTTGAATGTGTGAACTGAAATAAAATAATGTATATAGCACAACCCGATTTGTAAAAGATTTGCCATGTTGCGGGAACGAGTACCAACACAGCACTTCGGTAGGCAGTCTCAGTTTCTGACTGTACAACAAATATGACGTGCAGCGGGAAAGTTAGGATTATTGTAGTTATGTTTTTAAAAAATGGTCTGTAAATTAAATAATTTTCAGCTTTTTGGCACACTGGCCCATTTTCCAGGATTCATGAAACAGAAGCCATGTGCACTATATATATATATATATATATATATATATATATATATATATATATATATATATATATATATATATATCACTGGTCCTCAAAGCAATTTGGGCACGGGCATAAATTGATTTTACTTGACTGTTTGCAGGCACGCTGACTATTGCATAGGTTCTTATCCTTCCCGCGACATATACAGTGTGTGTGTGATATATATATATATATATATACAGTGCCTTGCAAAAGTATTCAGACCCCTGACCAATTCTCTCATATTACTGAATTACAAATGGTACACTGAAATTTCGTTCTGTTTGATATTTTATTTTAAAACACTGAAACTCAAAATCAATTATTGTAAGGTGACATTGGTTTTATGTTGGGAAATATTTTTAAGAAAAATAAAAAACTGAAATATCTTGCTTGCATAAGTATTCAACCCCTGTGCTGTGGAAGATCCCAGTTTACACCGATGAAAGAAATTGCCCTAATGAGGACACATTTACCTTACCATTGGCCTCCACCTGTGAACCATTAAAGTTGCTGTCACATTTTCTGGATAAAAACCCCACTGTTGAAGGATCATTGGTCAGGCTGTGAATCTGAAGGAAAATGAAGACCAAAGAGCATTCTACAGAAGTTAGAGATAAAGTAATACAAATGCATAGATTAGGGAAAGGGTACAAAATAATATCCAAGTGTTTGGATATCCCAGGAAGCTGCATCACACCACCCAGGCACTGCCAAGAAAAGGCCGTCCCTCAAAACTCAGCGCTCAAACAAGAAGGAGATTTGTGAGAGAAGCCACAGAGAGGCCAACAATCACTTTGAAGGAGCTACAGAGTTCAGTGGCTGGGAGTGGAGTAATGGTACACCAGTTAACCATATCAAGAGCTTTGCATAACACTGGCCTGTATGGGAGGGTGGCAAGAAAGAAGCCGTTACTCAAAAAGTACCATCTGAAAGCACGTCTGGAGTTTGCCAGAAAGCATGAGAGTGACCCAGCTGCGATGTGGGGAAAAGGTTTTGTGGTCAGATGACACCAAGATAAAGCTTTTTGGCCAAAACTCAAAGCGCTATGTGTGGCGCAAACCTAACACTGCCCATGCCTCAAGACACATCATCCCTACAGTGAAGTATGGTGGTGGCAGCATCATGCTGTGGGGATGCTTCTCATCAGCAGGGACTGGGCATCTTGTTAAAATTGAAGGAAGAATGGATGGAGCAAAATACAGGGAAATACTGCAAGAGAACCTGCTTCAGTCCGCTAAAAAACTGAAGCTTGGGAGGAAATTCACCTTTCAGCAGGACAATGGTCCAAGCACAAGGCCAAAGCAACATTGGAGTGGCTCAAGAACAAAAAGGTGAATGTCCTACAGTGGCCCAATAACTGTTGTCCTGTGTAATTGGCTGTGTAATAAAAGCACTTGAATTATATTATTGTCTCCTCTCTATTTTGTTGACCAAACCAACAACCATCCTCTGTCTCAAAGAACCTGGTGTTAAGCATTTTGGGGTTAAGTTAAAATCTAGAAATATTATTCTGGGAGTGGTCGCCTCCCTCTCGCGTAGTCGGCTACTGGCTTGTCCTGTTAAGAGTGGGTCAAATTGTGCTCAAGGGTTAATTTGGTAACATTATTCCTGTCTGGGGTATTTATTAGGTACCGGAGCTGCCTCCTGCTGCACCAGTTCTAGCCCCTACATTTCCATAGCTATTAGTTGATACCTCCCTGATCCAGGACGTACCTGTTTATCTGCTTTGTTGTCGGAAGCTAGAAACATATTTCTTGAAATCAATGTATCGCCTTTCTTTCTTCTTTTTGCCTTTTAACAAAGGTCTGCTGTAATTCTACATTTCCTGCTAAAACACGTTTTTTTCAGATGTCAGTTTCCTTTCATCATCTTTCAGTGTCTTATCAGGGATTTACACCTTTCTGCAGTCTGAATTCTCAATGGCGTCTAATGTTTTGTACCCTCGTTCATTTTTGAAGCAACAACAACAGTTTTATCATCAGTCTGAAGATAGATGAGCTTCCTTGTGGCTTTGTAAACAACTAGCTTTAGTTCGCTCATAACATAATTTGATGTTGCACTGCCCTGAATAACCACAAGTTTTTCATGAAAATTTTAGAACACACTATTTAGAACACATCTGCTGCAGTATTATTATTATTATTATTATGTGGCAGTGAGCCAATCCGTTGGCAGTTTAGCATCATTATTACTTATCTCCTTTGAAAACTGGTCAAATCTGATAACATGCCTTGCATTTTAATGACAATGCTGCTGTTGAATCAGTCACATATGGCACTGCCATTCGGCAAGCAATATATTTAGTTTATGACTTCTGGCTGAATTACAAATCTATATATTATGAGGCTGTGGTTCGTGTTTTCTACTAAATTGTTTAGGCCACTCAACAAACATTTGGAGTTGGCACACTATGAATTTCAGCACTGAACTTTGGGGGGGGGGGGGGGGGGGGGCTGTTAAATGCAAACCCTCCAGATGAGAGCTATAACAGGATGTGAAATGTCTTTATGGGTTAGATCTGTTCAAATGGTGCATCTTTATCTTCAAAAATGATTTTTGGGGCTGAGGAACTGTCTCTGCCAAGGTATGGGAAACCAGAGATGTTCTTATCTTTATGCATGGGCTGGGAGTGCCTGAACTCATTTAATACAAAGCGTCAATCCAGAATGAAAACAGAAATGTTTGAGACGAGAAGAGACTTGCATCATTAGGCTGTGTAATTTCTTGTATGGTACACCTTCCATTATTGCCACAATTGATAGAGAGAACTCCCTGAACATAAGTAATTGAGACCCACATAACTCTAGTCTGGTATTAACTTGGCTTAATATTAGTGAAGACATATTTGATTTATCACTTAAAGGTTCAATAGGAGTTTGTCAGTATGGAGTGGGGGGGGAAAAAAGTATGATTTATTAGACACTAATGTACCATAACCACACTTCCAGTCTTTAGTATTTTCCCATTTTTTGTTGATTTTGATGACATTTACTATAGTGTCCCATTTGTATAAACAGGAAAATATATTTAAAAAAAAACAAACAGCATGCAACACTTGTTTTTAAAATTAACCTGTATGTATTGCTTGGTAAAAAGTAATGCTAAAAGTAACCAAGACAAGCTAACATCATCTCTGAACAAAGGCTTTATAAATCAGTATCACTGGTAAAATAAACAGACTTCTCTCAGTGAATGTGTACTGGAGATTGATTTGATTTGAGACAGCAGATCATGGGCTTATATTGCTAAGATGACTATTTCCAGATTCTGAGGGCCATGTTTGAAGTCAAAGAAAACAGTTTTATGAAACAATAATTCAGGAGTGTTTTACAGAGGGAGACTGGTGGCACTATTTATGAATTTATTAAGTTTAAAAAGAGGAATTCATTTTTATTGTGTCAATTATTGGTGGTAAACGCATTTGTCAAGACCACTGGTACACTATCAACTATATGCATTGAATTTTTTAACCTCAAATTTCACCGGTATTTAACCCCTTGACTTAAATCCGCTATAGATTAATCACTGTCATTATCTCAGTAGATCAGGTATGAGGTGGGGGTTTACAACGTAAACAAAGTGAGTCCAGTCAGCAAAAGTAACTACAGCACAAGCGGCCATTACTAAAAAAAAATTAAAAAAAATTCTGAATGTCATCACCAAGTGTATTAAATAAAATCACATATATTCTGTCTCTTTTTTTTCTCTTTGTAAGAGTTAATGCATTCACAAATTCTTGATTAGTAATACTTTGGCTAATCTCTTATTGTTAATGGCTTTGATTGGTAAAGTCAACTGTAGATTTGACAGTGAACCGGTAACTACTTCAACCACTGAAAACAGTGTATAATGAAAGAGGCGTAACCAGTGGTTGAATAGGAATGAACTTTTTTGCAAAATATTTTTTTTTATTTAGGTGGTAGCATTCTTTCGTGAATGTATTTAATTGCAAAACTGCATTTCTGCGATTGGGGAACTGTGTTTATGACCACAATTGAATCTCTTTCACAATTAGAAGTGCCTTCCAAGTTTAACTACAATAAATAATTACATTTTAACATATATTTTTGCATTGCTCCAGCAGAACTGGCCTGGTACAGTCGGTGGAACATTTATACCTGTGTGATGAAATGTTGATTACAAACTCCTACCAGTACTAAATATATATAAAAAAATGTACATCAGGAACAGATGATCATTCTAGTTATCAAACTTAAAACTAGGATTACAAAGTAAAATGATAAATAGAAACACATGGGCATACATTTGTAATAGGCCAAGATGCCCCACAGAAGAGGCTGGATTGCAATGTATTGTCTTGTTAATCAGGGAATTTTTTTTTTTGGTTTGCTAGCTTGCTGGAGTGTTAATGCAAGTGAATGTGTTAAATAACATATGTTTGACAGTTCAAGTATCTATTGTGATTCTTTCTTTCTCTCTCTGTCTGTTGATCCAAAAATTGTGTGTGTATATATATGTATATATATATATATATATATATATATATATATATATATATACAAAAACAGAAATAAATCATAACAACATTATATATATATATATATATATATATATATATATATTATGTAACATAGCGGGTTATGAGAAACAGCAGGGAGGGGGTTAAAACCTCCCTGCTAGAGAAATGCACTGTTTTGATTTGTGTTCTGTTTTGATTTGTGTTGATTTAATTGTTTAATGGTTTAATTGTTTCATTATTAATTATCATCCGCACCTGGGCGTTATTGGAAATTAGGCCCAGGTGCGGAGTTTAAAAGGAGAGCACGCAGTATGCTCAGGGCTGCTAAAGAGAAGGAGGCAGAAGGAGTGCTCTGCTTCCTGGCAGTCCCGAGAAAGGTACAGTGCAAACCGGTGTGCTTAAGTTTTGTGGTACAGGGAAACGGCTTAGCCGTCCTGTGATAGTTAGGTTCCTGCGTGTGTAGTTAGTGCTCAGAAAGAGCTAGGGGTTTATTTTGTGTACTTTGTTTGTTTTACTTTTGTGTTTATTAAAAATATAGCGCGTCAGCGCTGGAAAAAAATCAATTTCTTGTGTCTGGGTCGCATTCTTAAAGGGGCAACGAACCCGAGTGGTGCAAGTCTTTTACAATATATATATATATATATATATATATATATATATATATATATATATATAAGGGGCGGGCACCCCGTCACACTCTTTAAAATGGCATCAGCTGACATGTCTATTCTAATTTCAATTGCCTCAGAACAGTTGTAATTTTAGATTCAAAGTAGTCAATAGTGAAATTAATTTGAGTTCATGCAATCTGTAGCATCAGGTTCTACTCTTTCACTGCCTCGAATCAATTTCATTTCAGATAGTCGTCTCCATGTAACCTTTTAACCACATGGTTTCAGCTTCCACTGATGTTGTGATTTAAGTTCATCAGCTCAGTTGTCTTTAATTGATTTAAAATGCAATTTCCTTTGTAAAAATAAAATGGATTGTGATTGAGGCGTAATTTCATCAATAGCATCAGGGTCAATTGATTAGCTGTATTTAGTTCATGGAGCTGCTCCCATTTGTTCCAAGGTGCCCCTAATTGATTGGCTTATCTTAGGCCATTAGCTAGGTTCCTTATGTCAACTAATATCAACTGTTAGAAGCTGTCTGAGAACCTGAACAAGGATTTTACTTAAGCATGATTTAATATACATTTTGTCTGACAAATGACAGTTTTACAGGTTATACTGCAAATGTTCTGATGGAAACTCTGAACCATATGGTTTAAAAATCAATATAAAAATGGAAATTGGATAAAAATGGGTTACTGACCACAATCAATTTATCAGATTGAAGCTTGTGTGGTAACCTTACAAGTGTCAGGAATATTAGTTTGGATGTGACATTGTTTTAATACGATGTAGAGAAAAGCCAGGAGCACAGAACTGTGCAAACTCCCCAGAATCCCCCTCTGTTTTTTCCATATTCTCTGCTATATAACATCTCAGGTCTTAACCATTCTGTAGTGAATGAATATTTATGAGAGCCGGCAATTTCGGACAGCACTTCGGCGATAAAGAGCTCTTCTCAGGTCAAGTGAATACATCGATCATAGAAATAATAACACGTGTGTTAAGGAGGGGTGTCTCTAAACAAATCCAGGTGAATCTTGCTAAAAAATATCAGTTATTTTCAAAAGAGAAAGCTTTGAATAGGAAATGAAGCACACTTTACATTATAGAGATAGGATAAAAGTCGCCACCAGAACTCTTTGAATTCTGTTGGGAAGCTTGACTTCTCTGTAGGTAGACTTTTCCAGTCTACCTAAGAGAGCTAAAGTGGTCTAACCAGATGCCAGCGAGTCACAGGAATGTGTCAGACTGTGAGCAGTGACTAGAGACAGGTCAGATAAGAACTGTCCGTTGTACTTCGTCTTCATCACTTTAGGCACTTTATCCCAGTAAAGGATTGAGTTGATATACCAGGAATACTGCTCAAGTGCCTGTTAAAACACACTAACTTCCATTGAACACCATCTGCTACATCAGCATTCTGTTTTCATTTTTCATGGTCTATTTGTTTGGCATCTCCAAGATGTGACTGCTAAATTAAGTGCCAATAGTCATGGATTATGGGAGTAGCTTTATGATGAGGTTTTCTGGCCTAAGCCCTGCACAGCTGTTAGATAAAACTGATTTTGCTTGCTTTAAGCTGAGACAGGTTCAAATCCAAACACCTTAGCACTAGTCAAAAACCTTTTCAAAACACCCGCATAAATGGATTACAAACAAACAGTCTGATGATACTAAAATAAAAGAAAAACATCCTAATAAAAATACAAAACAAATAGTTCTTGCAATCAGTAGTCTTCATAGAGGTAGAGTTCTCTTTCTTTTTCTAGATCCTGCTGTTATAAAATGATTCTACTATTTAAAACAACTAATTCCCAGGATTTACCCTACATTTAAACTGTCACATGTACTGACATTTGCTAAAGCTTACATCAGAATTTGACCAAATAAGGTTAAAGCTTGCATTCTAATACCGACAAATAGACAAGGGATATACTAGGTTCCAGAACTCCATCTGCTTTCAATTTAGAATTGGTACTTAAATCACAATAGAATTACATTCAGTTGACATCAAGTGTGGTATTTCAAACATGACACCAACTGAGTACTGATCTGTATATCCATCCATCAGAACATTTTTTAAATAAAAAAGAAAATACAATTTAGATGACCTCTGGATTTATATATGCATTGTCGTTATATGTTGAATGCTACTACAAGTGAATTTTAATATGCTGGGTTCACTGAGCACATTATGCACAGCAGACTCTGTCTGTCATTAGTCTCTAGTGGATCCTGAGTTGAAGCTCTTGCCTCAAAGCAGTCCTTTAAAAGTATTTATCTCCTACTGTATAGGGTAAGCATCTGAGGTTATCACAACAATAGTTATTTCAGGTACAGTAGCTCAGGAAACACGTGAGGGAAATAAAATATAAAGCATAGGAAGGAACACATATAGTAAAATAAGGAAGGTGGGAAGGAGGTGATTAGTTGACAGAAGGGTCTGGGGGTCTGGACTGAGAGTATTATGTGCCAATATATATTGCAGACTGAAAAGGACATCTTTTATTTTCAATTTAAGTTAACAAACTGGCCCTCGAATAGCAGAAAAATGTGCAGTTTGTTTCCAATCTACCACCACTTCAGGGTAACAAAAACAGAGGCTGGTAGACTCCACTAGGTCGCTGTACGCCTAATAATTGGAAGTATTTTCAGAATTGGTGTCTGACTAGAAGTCATGACCCAGTTTCTTGCCCATGCCAGTTTCTGCAAGAACTGCTTGATGCTGGTAGGTCACCTTCCACATTGACGGTGTATTTAGTGACTATCTATGCATGCCATGCCCCCGTAGATTTGGTATCTCCGGGTGCGCATTTTTTGGCTACTCGGTTTCTCAAAGACGCTCGGCGGTTACGCCCTCCCATGAGAACCGTTCTCCCCGAATGGAGTCTTGATGTTGTACTGGAGGTTCTCACAAAGGCCCCCATTTGAGCCCATACACTCCATAGAGTTGAAACATCTGTCTATGAAGACAGCCTTCCTCTTGGCTATCACCTCCACAAAATGGGTCAGTGAGCTACAGGCGCTGTCAGTGCACAGCTCCTGTGTGCGGATTTGGTACGATGGCAGCAGGGTGTCACTGCGTACAAACCCTGCTTTCCTCCCCAAGTTGATCACACCCTTCCACATGAATCAGTCTGTGGACCTGGAATCTTTCCATCCACCTCCGTTTTTTTCAGAGGAGGATAGGAGATTGAACTTCCTCTGCCCAGTGCGGGCGCTGAGATGTAACATGGGTAGAAAAAAAGCTCTGCGTCATTCTGACCAGCTCTTTGTTTGTCACGAGTTACGGAGCCTAGGACAGCCCCTTTCAAAACAGTGACTGTCTCACTGCATTGTGGATACAGTCTCTGGCTTCCCCCACCTCTTCAGAGGGGCCTCACTGTCTGATATATGTATACGACGGCTAGCTGGGCTACGCCGCATACATTTTCCAGGTTCCGCCACTTAAATGTGGTAGATCCTTCTTTGCCTTCAATAGGCATGAGGGTCCTTGAGGTTGCACGCTTGCACCGCTAACCTTGGGTTATGCGGTTCTAATGCGTCCCTCGTATGCTGCCGTTCCTTCTCCCTCGCGACGGCTCTGGTATACATTTCCCATATGTAATGTTTTGGTGGTCGTCTTCTAATTGAAAGGGAACATTAGGTTACTTACTGTAACCCTGGTTCCCTGAAAGAGAAGACGACCACCAACCAGCGAGGTCGAATCGGTCGTCCTCACGGCTTCAATGTAAAAAGAAAAATGGCTTCCGTGAAATGACGTTTTTAACCCCTCGATAGGCAGGACCGAGGGCGTTATCCCAGGAAGGGGCCTATCGGCAACTCCGGTATAGAGAGCTCAGAAACTACCTACGAATAGGCAGGCATATCCCATACGTAATGTTTATTATTTAGCAGATGCCTTTATCCAAGGCGACATACAGAGACTAGGGTGTGTGAACTATGCATCAGCTGCAGAGTCACTTACAACGACGTCTCACCCAAAAGACGGAGCACAAGGAGGTTAAGTGACTTGCTCAGGATCACGCAGTGAGTCAGTGAGTGAGCTGGGATTTGAACTGGGGACCTCCTGGTTACAAGCCCTTTTCTTTAACCACTGGACATAACAGAGTCTTGTTTTGGTGGTCGGTAAGTAACCTAAAGTTTCTTCACTTGCTTTCTTCACCTTCACCTTGTTCTATATGTAGAAGACTGAAGCCAGAGGGTTGTGGACTTTAATATAGTGATCTGTTCAACAGTAATGTCCACTCTATGCACATTAGAAAATATAAACTGTGAGGACATCACATCAGTATTTGCGTTTTGTGTGCTTAGCAATATACATAGATAAAGCTAATTTTATTCATGTAATTTGTTGTAAGATTCCTCCACAAGGGAGCTTTATTTATAGATAGGAATATGACATTTGTAAATAAGAACTTTCCTTCATATTATTTTCAGAGAAGCGCGCTGTAATTTTTTCATGTCATCTAAGAAATTGGAAAATAAATCAGAAACAGGCTGTAATATTATACTGCTTGAGATGTAGAATGTGGATTAGCATTATGTTTTGGTAATGATTTTAGTGTCAGAATATTGTGCAGATTACATAAACATCAAAATTGATTAATATGAGGTATACATGACTAGTTCAATGTGATTGTTTAACATTTTAAAAACAATGTTCTATAAATTCAATTAAAAGGCATATGACAACTTAATTACAGTAGACCCCAACAAGACCATTTAAGCTCCTCTGCATGTACATAATTACATCAAAATATACTCAAATTCCTTGCCATAATGATGCCTTGATGGGGACCATATGGCTGAGAAAAGTTCAGGATAGGGAGTCTGGTGGTCTAAATGTTTTATGCAGTGAAAGAAAAACAGCAACACAAATGTACTAAATCATTTGAAGATCATTTATATTTATACAGCAGCCTTACCAGTACTATGAATTTACTGTTTTAAAAAATTAAAAAGAATAAAAATTATGTCCAAACCAAGAAAACGGACTGTCTTTGCTTTCATAATATTGTAAATTTATACAATATAACACACATACTTCCATTACATATTTTGCATAATGTGCACTCTTTGTATAACACGGACCTGTTGTTGACTATCTTGTCTAAAACCGCTATTATATGCTATATACAATACCATTACCTGATTACACTGCGGCCCTTGTATATGATGCACAATCTATATGTTACACACAACAGTTTTTTTGATTGAAAAATGTATCAAACGGCAGGGGAGCAGTTTTTAATGATTGAAACATCAATTGCTCAAATGCTTATTTACTCATTGACTTGTGCACAAGGGCTTTCATGTGTATTTTTACTTTATCAACGAGTATAGCTTTATTAGTTCATTAGAGACACTCTTTAGGCAGATTTCACACAGAGTCCTGTGTAAGAACCATGTTAAGGATGACAGCTTTTTCTGCCCTCTGTGCAACTTTGACAGCTTCTTAGGGGAGGCCTTAGCATGAGGCAGCTCTAAAATAATTTTTGCTATGCAAACTGTCAGCAGTGTTCGGAGCTGCCTGGAGTGCAGTGTACTGGGGTGCATTTAAAAATGTAGGAGTTCAACAGGCATTGGAATTGAAAGCTTTTCAGCTACAGTTGGAGTGTTTATTAGAAACTTGGGAAATATGAATGACCATTTTGGGAACTGCTGTCCTAGATGAACTATGTTACAAATGCCTTTTAAACTGACCTTGCCCAGCTCATTCCAAGAAGCTGCAGGCTGCCTTCAAGAAAGACTTAATGGTGGATTCAAGCAGTGGCTTTAAAGCTGACACTTTATCCTAGTAATATTTTGACATACCTGTGTTGGGGCCATGCCCCCAATGCCTGTTTAGTTTAAGTGAATGTCTCCACAGAGCAGGCACCTCTAAAATAATAATAATAATAATAATAATAATAATAATAATAATAATAATAATACATTTTATTTGGCGGACGCCTTTCAGGACACTCAAGGACATCTTACATTAAAAGTAGGCCTACATAAAATCAAGTGCAATACATAAAGTCATCAATCAACAGTGCAATTTAAAATCTAAAAATCTAAAATCAAAGGACCAGACAAAACAGGCCAGATAAAAAAAAGGAAGGAGGGTTTGGGTAGAGGATACGAACCCGGTTTAGGGTAAGGTTTTAGGTTTAGGGGGGGTAGGGTTGGGAATAGGATACCGACCCGGTTTAGGGTAAAGGTTTGGGTTGGGAGTGCACATAGGGATAAATAGTAATAAAGAAAGAAAGAGACCATAGACTAAAGGTCATAGGCTTCCTGGAAGAGGTGTGTTTTCAGGAGGTTTTTGAATGAGATGACTGTGTCTGCATGTCGTATGTGTGGGGGGAGTGCATTCCAGAGCCTGGGTGCCAAGCAGCTAAAGTCATACATCTTTACAATTGGTGGGTTACTGATAACAAAATACTTTTCAAATTACTTTAGACATGAGTAAGATTCCAAGCTCAGTGTATTATTTGTCTGCTGTCTAGTGTGTAAGTTGCTTCAACCATGTTAGGTGTCTTGAATGGTTCAGTGGCTACAAAGTTAATAAAATGGTGAGATTCAAATGAAAATAACTGCAATAACCTCAGTTCCCTCTGCTGTGAGGCATTTTAAGTAGAACAGTCCTGCATCAGAACATAAGAAATAAGTATGCTTCTCATAGTTTTTCAAAATTTGTGATCAAGTGTTAACATGTTATAGACAGGGATGCGGAAAGTGGGGGTGCAGTGGCTGTGCAGCCGCAACGGCAACTTTTATCGTTAACTTTAGTTTATGAATTAACATTTGCACTGCCCACAAGAAAGTCATGAATCAATGTTTCAACCAAATAGTATTGCCACGTGCGTGCTGTCATTTAATGTTTCAACCAATTAGCACTAAGCATTGCTATGCGAGGGCGATGTTCATTGTTCCAATCTATCACTGATAGTATCAGCAACAAGCACTGTCATGCGAGAGACTAGTAGGCTCATATTAGTACTGTATTTTGGAATTTGAGTTTTTTTTTTTAGTATGGATTCAAGTAGAAAGTGACATTTTGTGTTTTTGGTAAGAACTCAGAAGAGACGTTCAATCATTAAGGAAGGTAGATTAACAAGGTAAGCTTACGTCTGTTTTTCTTGCCATGGCATGACAAACTGCCATTTTCATTTTTAGCTTCCAGTAGAAAATAGTTTTTCCATTGACCATTGTTGATTGTTACATTTTGAGTTGAATATTTTGTAATTGACCGCAATGTAATGGGGGAGTTCCAAAATGTAAAAAAGAAATGCAAGAAGTGGATAAAAGGAAGGCAGGGAGGGATGAAAGATGTTGAAGAAAGTGGGTGAAACTACTAAAAAATAAAACAATTCAAATAAAAACAAAATCTAAACAAATCAATTATAACGAAATTGACTTGAATCTTTCTTTCATTCAAAAGAATTACTCAGATCAAAGCAACGCGACTAGCTCGATTGCTAACAGGTTTATTGTTCAGTATCCCCGGATTGCAATTTAAACAGTGCCCCTTTTAATGCAAACATTAATACCTCAAGTCGTTTCTTTGTTAATTCTACATTTTGCTATTTGTTAAGTTTAACAAGCCGTGTGTATCCAGACAGGATATCTGTATTTTACAAAATCAGCGGTGTGTAGCGTAGTGACTACATCCTCCTCACAGTGAGAGGAAAGCCACCTGTTTTCATTAAGAAATGTAGAGCTATAAAATATTTGAGCTCGATTTAATCCAGCCCATGGTTAAACAATGCTAATTACAACTTTAAAGACAGGCAGAGAGAACATAAATAAATGTAAAAATCTACCAACCCTCGGGCACCAGTGTGGAGTAGTGGTTAAAGCTCTGGGCTCTTGACAGGAGGGTCGTGGGTTCAATCCCAGGTGGGGGACACTGCTGCTGTACCCTTGAGCAAGATACTTTACCAAGATTGCTCCAGTAAAAAACCAACTGTATAAATGGGTAATTATATGTAAAAATAATGTGGTATCTTGTAACAATTGTAAGTCGCCCTGGATAAGGCCGTCGGCTAAGAAATAAATAATAATATTAATAAGTAACAGTTGCTTGCCTTTAAAATGATAACTTTGTTTGTTTCCCAATGCGTCTACACAATGAATGTACGAAAGACGAAACTTTCATGATAGCATGGGTGTCTGTAACATGTTTTCAAGTCTGATCTGACATCTAAGGACAGTACATCTGATTTGCAATGCAGTTAATATGTTGTCTTGTTGCTTTGAATCTTACATAAATATTTTTAGACTTTGTGCCGCTGTGTCTTATTCCTTATGAAACTCACTTGGTTTGTGCATAATTTGATGGTGAAATGCAAACAAAATGGGGGGGAAGGATGGATACAGAGGGTGCTTTAAAAATCAAATAGGCCTATTCCTTCAACAAGACTCATTTATGTGGTGGTGGTGGAAGTTTAATAGTATGAGAGGATTTCCTATAGCAGAGAAACATCATTGATTACTTGATTTAAACCTAATTAGGCAGGACTGGGATGAATTAGGATGGAGACTTTAACATTACCTAAAATGACCCAAAGAATTTTTTTCAAACTTAGAATAACATTAAACAAACAATTCTCATTAGATACATAAGGCCGTATAATGACTGTTTATGACTCAGTGGTTATATATATATATAGTGCTCACCCTTTATAACACTATAGTGGAGAGACCGTGCTATTTGTGTTCCGCCTTATAATGAGTATAAAAGGGCTACTATAATGGCATTATGGAGCAAATGGGAGCCACGACCCATTCCGTGTTATAACCGATTCTGCACTATAACGGGGCACGTTATCAGTTTTCTGTCCTTCAGTTGGCAGCCATATTTAATGGTATAAGACTGGCACTTCAAACACATTTTCCTAATTTTGTTACATAGATGGCGACATCTAACAACCAGCATCTTGTGGAACAAGTACAGGAGCACCTCTATGTGAAAGTGGCTTGCTATTCTCGCATAATAATTTTGCCATTGTTGCTTCAGCCTAGCCTGGATCAGCTGGTTAGCAGTTGAGGGCAACGACTCAGTAATGGAGCTACTACTTGCTGCAAGTTTTTAACGGAATTGTGGCAAAGTGGTTAACAGTGTGCAGGTGCAGGTGATCAATGAACAGACAATTATAATCCAGGTGCAAAGTTGTTTAATGGGTTTGTAAATCCAGTGCCTGACGGCAAAACAAACAGTAAACAATAAATGATGCTGCGTATATTACTTAAATTGTAATTCCCAGGTTTGTCCTGAAATAATAGTCCCGTTCTTTATACACTCACATGAAACACAAAACACATACACAAGTCGGTTAGTGAGTGAATTATTGCTCGTGGTGCAAATACAGTTATTTGTGCAGTGCTGTTCCGGGTTTGTGTTGGCCCTTGGCGACAGCTCCGGAACGTGTCAGCCGTCTACTAATAACAAGACACAATTAGAGACAAACAAACAAACACTCACAATATGGTTACACAAATCACAGGTCCTTCCAGGTTGTTTTCTCTAACCAAACTGAAGGAACAGATCATGTCGCTTTGTCCCCTACTTATACCATAACGCATGACCTCTTGGTAAACGATTGCAGCCACTCCTCCAATCCGCGGCTGCCACATCATTTCCCTTCTGGGTCGATGAGTTACTGCACCAAAGATCTGCCCCCTTTCTAAATGACTGACTTCCTTTTAACCCTAGGAATGAAGTGTCAGGCCAAACAGTCCAGGGTACTCTGTTCCCGTTACTTAGCGCCCTCGCAGGTTGGGAGGGAGATTTACCACCAAGAATCATTGTCTTTCTGTCACAGGAATCCATTCCCATATCTGAGCTATAGATCAACACGTCAATCAAAAATAAATTATAGGCCCTGCTACGTTTTAACCCAGCAGGTGGAGACAAAATACACAATATTAAACTGCCTACTTTTGATATACAGAGACATCATAAATAATAATAGCATAAAATAGCAACCTGTCACCAAATGACGGATTCAATTGAAGTCAAACTCACCGTGGAAATAGTCCTTTCCTTTCCTTGTAAATTATTCTGCTTACTAGGTTGAAAGTTCAGGAACCAGATTACATGGAGCACAATTGTACCAGGGATCAAAACCACTACATTAATCTTTATTAAATATAATATGGTAGGACAAGCTATAGTATTTATTGTGAAGTATTTATCAAGCTCCCACAGTCACACAAAAGATGGAAAAACACAAACTTGCTTGTGGCTTCCTATTCCTTTTACTACTTCTTTTACCACATTAGCACTTTTAATGTGGTCATTTTCCAGTGATTCATATTGATTTCAGCTGCAATTCACCCATTTAGACCCTTTGGAGTCGTGTGGTAGAGAAGAACATTTTGGATCCCCTGTGGTGATGTTCGTGTCCAGTTCATGAGCTAAATTCCAATTAGATCCATCACTGTCAGACTAATTTAGGAATGTGGATTTCTTTCTCAACCCTTAAGAGCATGTCTTCAACACTACCAGAATCTTTTATACTGTACTTTAGCATCTGAGACCTATAGATGGACTGCATCCACCACATTGTGCACTGTAAATCACTGTGACAGGTGTATTGATATTTTGTATGCTTTTCTGTTGATAGTTATGAATAAACAATGAACATTAATTATTGTATTTAGTTATTTATTAATCAGATTTACAGATAGAAATGGCACTGTGGTCACCTCATTAGTGAGAGTTATGGAAGATCAGAGTTGAAGCTTAAAAGCACAGCAGTTTATTGGATTGGCCTGCATGAGGCTGTAGAACATTTCTCACAAAGTAATGACTAATTCTGGTGATTTTAGAAGACTCCCACAGGTTTTAAACAAAGTGATCTGATGTGTTTAGGGCTGTATATATCAATCAATAGATCAATCAATCAGTTCCTTTTTTAACCAGACTAAAGGCTATAGAGGACATTCAGTTTGCATTTACAGTTTCCCCAGAAAATCCACAGCCAAATTGTTTGCTGTTACTAAGTACAGAACAGAACATTTACTCAAGTGAGATTTTATAAAAACATGCAAATACATCTTTATCTTTTTTTTGTGTACTTCTACTTGCTGAGTCTGTAGCATTTGTCAGTGCTGCATAGATCCCCTGTCCTCTTCATTTTTGCAATGATAACGCATCATTGTGTGGGAGCTACTCTATAGTGTCTGACCATTCATTAACATACTCTTATTAATTCAGAATTTGCTGGATAGGCATCCATTACTCTTTACAACAGGACCGTGCATCTGTATTTTCAACATCACATTACACTGACAGGTTCCAAAACCTGTTCTAGGATAGCTGATAGGTGATGTGACATTACAAGCTCAAATGTGTAATTAGATGGAGCGCCCATAGCAGAATGTCACTGTCATGTCAATCTGAATGCCATTATCAATGTTTTTGAAAGTGTGCTACAATTCTGTGAACATTTTTGAAAGACAGTGCAAGGCCCTTCATCCTTCAAACTTTTGATTTGTTCTTTTTAAAGATATGGGCTATTAGGACACAATCTTCAGATATCCCAGTTTAAATCTACTTCAATATTCAAAAAAAAAAAAAAAAAAACTGAATATTTTCTAAAAAAATTATACTTCTTTTTAATATCATTATTACTATGTAATGTATACCCATTGAAAATCATTTAATGCCACACTCTACTTAATAGGTTCTTTGTGCTGAAGCTACCAAACTAATAATGAATACCTTTAAATCTGCAGTGACTGTGAGCCCTCAGTATTCAGGCTCTGCAATGGATATTCTGGTGCTTACTAAATGAAAAGAATGGGGTCAATAAAGTAAACTTTCCAATATAAAATCAATGAAAAGAGAGATGTGACAGAGAGGCAACTAACCATCTTAGAGTGCCTGTAATTGCTATGCCATAAGCAATGTGGTTTACTGAGTGCTTTAAAGGTGGGTAAAAGCTTCATATAAATGGTGCTGAAGCAAAAATGGCAGTGAAATACAAATATAATATGAATGGTGTTTAATCATTCAGCTACATTACTACTAAAATCCAGCAACACCGTTTTCACTTGCACTTGGGACATACAGGTCTTACCAAGCTGGGGTAAAACAGGAGTAACATTTATTTGTACATCAAGTTTTTTTTAAGGGATTTTGGAAAGTGAGAGGGTGAGGTCTTCTCATAGAAAGAACATGACCACAACCATAGAGCAGAAAGAGCTGTGCAACTGGTAAGGGACACAATGATGTTGTGCTCGTTGTACTTTGGTCACGTTCCTTTTTGTTGAACATGAAAAGAATGAAAATGATATCAACAATGCACATCGATTCTATGATATTACACAACATCAATAGCTACCATACCAAACAGACACATTCTTCTGCATTACCTTCCATTACTAGCCTTTTTTGGCAGTTTTTATTATGGGCCAACAATCGACTTTTGGTGACCCTCATGCTATTTCTGGGCTCTTTGTTTTACCAGGTTCTATGCTGTCATAAGAGCTATGCATTGAGATGCAACATAGGTTGAAATGTGTCTGTATTAATACATCAGGTATGCACAATGAATGCTTTTCCCCATCATTCATGTTTTCTCATTCAATAATGTGCTAATGCATATCATGGTAGAGCAACATTTGTAATGGCACATAAAAAAACAAAACAAAAAAAAAAAAAAACATTCAATATGTGGATGTCTGTCTTAATATTACTGATAGGGTCTGATTATAGGATGTATTTTTTTCTGTTTCCATAGGAATGACATTTTCAATATAAATTATTTTTAGGTAACATTGTTGTGTATTTATAGCACAATGCCTTCTACAAAAGTACCACAGATGGGTAATACTATCTATGCATCATAATATTTTGTATTTTGATGGATTCTTGTACAGATAACTTTACAATGTCTTGTTTTAGAAGCAAAGGATACTTAAACAAGGGGGACTTTCGTGGTAATCTGCATCAGCGTTCTAGTTACGCTCCCTGTGAGTAATCGATCTATCAATGAAACTAACGATGTAACCAGCAAACTGAATCAGACAATCGTCAGGTCCCGGTCAAATGGCTAAACACAACATGATAAACTGCTTTAAAACATTTTGAAAAGGTGCAAGTGCATAAACATAATAAGAATACTTTCAATTATATAGTAAAAAATACAATTACCTGATAGAAATCTGTGTTAATCTAGGGACTTTATACTTCAGGCAAGGTCATTCATTTTAGCATTACATGGTAACTACCCAGTAATTAACAACCCTGTATTACCACTTCAAAGGGACTGAGCAAAAATGGTGACAATCGTTGACTTTAAAAGTTCTAATCTACCAAAATATGTTATTTTTTCTTTCTACAAAAATAGGCCTGTTTTGTTATACAGCGTTGCATTGTGTTAGTTAATTAATAGGTTCTACCTTTTAAACAATACCCTAATTGTATAATAATCTTGTCAGTCTCTTGTATAGTACTAAGAACCACGTTTAGCAACTGTATGATATTGGGCAAAGTTTACTTCAAGATTTGTATTTCTTTCATTTTAAATGTGAAATAGCAATAAAAAACTAAGGGGTAGATTTACTAAGATGGGCCAGTCGCAGTGCAAACATATCGCAATTTGCATTTTCGTTATGACAATTCACAATATACTCCGCAATATACTCATTTAAATATTATTTGCTATATATATATATATATATATATATATATATATATATATATATAATGAAAGGCAGTTTAATCCCATCAGATTCTATAGTGGGGCATCCACCTTCACCTCCAAAATGTTTTTCATAATCATACAGTAGCTCCTCGCTAAACCGGACATGTTTGTCCGACATAAGGAGGTGTTGGGTTTAAAAACAATACAATAGAATCGCACAGACATACGTTTACAGTTCTCGATGTATTTTAAATATAAATCATTGCGCTGAAATAACATTAATGTGTTTTGGGTACGGTACATATTACATTTTGTAAAAATATAAATCTGTACAGTAGGCCTATACAGTATACAGTACAGTAGTAAAATCAAATTAATACCTAGCGCACTTTTTTGGTACTTTAGCCTGCTGGTAACACAAAATAAATCATGCTGCTGCATTGTACACATAAATTGAAACTAAACGATTTTAGGGTTTTTTTTTATTGTATTTTAATTATTATTATTTTCAACGTGGTCTACTTAGTAGCCTAGAAAATGAACACACAATAGATTATAGTCCTATACAGATGCTCAGAATGAGCTGGAGGGGTTAGTGGCACATGTCTGCAGTCTGTTGCTCCCAACACGCTGGGAAAACCAGAAATGTCATAGAAATGTGTTTTCAAGGCTTGTAAGTACACCCTGACTTTAGTGAAAATTAGGTACTTGGGCGTTCGTCTCAGAAATACATTGAGCACAACTGGCAACACACGAGAAAAAGAGGACTGGGAAATGCCAGCAACAGCTGCAACTGTTTAAAACATGCTTTCAAAGGTTCTTAACAAATTGATGCAATTGTAAGTGTCGCAATTGCCCGCAGCTTTAGTACATCTGATTACAATATTTTTGATCCCTCATTTGCACGATCTCCACCCTGTTTTTGCGAATTTCTGCAGGAACGCCCAGAATTACATATTAATTTAAGGCTAAAGCGCAAATAAGAACTGCGGCTGCAAAGCATTCTTTAGTACATTTCACGCTACACTTCTGACTGGTTTGCATGTGGTTTGCAACGATTGCGACAGACACAACACTTTAGTACATCTACCACCTTCCATGTGGTACTTTTTAAAAGGTTTACAGGAGTGTGAGGTAGGATATTGCTTTATATGATGTGGAATGCAGTTTCACATTTCTCACTAAAGTCCTATACTAATTACCTGCTGAGTTTTAGTAAACACAGCAATTCTACACTGCAATAAACTAAATGACTTTGCTAAAGCCTTCCCTTTGTGACTGGAATAACAAGTTAGTGATAAAATGCATGCTGACAGACAACCCGAAACTTAAAGTGCCTCTTAACCTAGAGTTCTGCAAACATATTAGTTGTGGAGTCCAGATAAATGACAAATACTCCCATGGGCAAGATAGTCACATACTTTCATCAAATAACCAGACATGCAGTCAGACCCTTCTATAGCCTGTCACTGTCAAGGTTCAAATAGATTGTTCCCAAATGAAATTGAGCTGATTGTGTTTACGCACAATACCTGTAGTTACCAGTCAAAAAAATAGGTAGACACAAATATAGGCAACCGCTCATGTAAAGTAAGTAGCCTTTCTTTGAACACAGTATTGGCATTTTATTTGCGAGGAATTAATCTAAGAAGAAAAACAAGCTGGACAAGATGATTTATCTTCAAGTTGAAAGCGCAGCTATATAAAATATATTTATTAAGAGCTCAGAAAATGAGTGAATTTCCACTGCTGAGTTGCTATCAAAGTTGTTTGAAACTATCACATTTGTGTTTTAACTTAAACTTAACAACATTGGTTTGTAAGTTTGAGTGTAAGATAGGAAGAAAACAACAATTTGTAGACAGATTTGAAAGAAAGAAAAACACCATACAAACATTTGCTGAAAGTATAGTTCCTATACTAATAATATAAATGATGTGCTGTGGATAGGAAATGGCTCGTAGGACCACCTCCCCCTAAAAGACAAGGCTGCCAAACCATATCCTATGGACAGCAGTGTGGAGTAGTGGTTAGGGCGCTGGACTCTTGACCGGAGGGTTGTGGGTTCAATCCCTGGTGGGGGACACTGCTGCTGTACCCTTGAGCAAGGTACTTTACCTAGATTGCTTCAGTAAAAACCCAACTCTATAAATGGGTAATTGTATGTAAAAATAATGTGAAAAAATAATGTAATTGTATGTAAAAATAATGTGATATCTTGTAACAATTGTAAGTCGCCCTGGATAAGGGTGTCTGCTAAGAAAATAATAAATATCATTCAGTTACATTTTCACTGAATTCAGGCATGTAAATTATTTTATTGATCTTCACTGCATAACATTTTATTTTGGAAGATAATATTTTATACCAATATTTAAAGAACCAGTAAAAGGTTTGTACCATGTTTTATACTTCTTCAAAACATAATAAATAAAAGATGAGCTGGCTAGAAAAGCTGTTCACCTGAAAGAATACAGTTTGGAACCTCCACTGGAATTGAATATGTGCCGAAATGACCCTTTTCTAAGGTCACAAAGGGAACTGCATGCAAACTAAAACTAAAACAGCTAAACAATTGAAGTCTGGCAAGGAAATAATTTAATAACAGAGTGGATTAAAGTTAATATGACAACAGACAAAATAATTCCAAGCCAAGGTCATAGAAGACACACATTATCTAATAATGTTGCCTGGCAGCTACATAAAAATGGTTGACAAAAGACAGTATTTGCATTAGTTCAGCAAAGACGCTGAAATGGAGTTTGAGTGCATATGGATTGAAGTGCTCCATATAAATTCGCTTTCTTCACTCAGAGGCTATTCTTTTAGTATTTCTACACTGTTATGACAATTTGGAGAAAGGCAATGTATCAGCTCAGGGTTCTCTCTGATCTGTCAAAGGCACTTGAAAACATATGACCAGCTATAGGGCTGCAGTAGGAAATGTGTATCAACTGTTAAAAAGTAATATAATGTAAGTAACCCTCGGATACCACTGAAGTAGTAGCTGGTGTTATCTGAGATATGAGATATGTTTATACTTCTATTTTGTAACAAAACAATTTTGTTTTAGTGCTACCAAAGGCCATCAGTCTAGACCTGCAGAAAGGAATGGCCGTGCTGTCCTAGTAATATAATAAGGACAACTTAGACAGCCTGAGTCTATCACTGAGGTGTTGAACAGGGCATCACCTGAAACACCATCGTTCCACATGAACTCCCACACATGAGAACCTGACATTTATACAAAGTCCATGACTCTAACTGACTTCTAGTTTAGAGAGAAGCTGTATTTCATTGTAGTATTCCAGCTGTACACAGAACCTATTGTTAGTAATCAGAAACACACACTGCACCATTTTGAATTGTATGCTACTTTTTTTCTGAATATCGTTAATTATGCATTATTTATAAATTTATTAACGAACATGTTTTCTTTTTTTCATAGCAATTTATTTGAATGTGCATGTGTTTTCATTGTTTATTTGGTGTGTTAAACTACATTATTTCTGATGCTGTAATTATAACCTTTATGTGTTTTTTTAGGTAACAGTATGTGTATGTGGGAGGTACTGATTGATAGTAGCAGAAAACAGTTTGGAAACATTTGTTTGTTTCAACAAAAAGGTTTTTACACAATTTCAGTAATCACTTTTTTTGGTGTCAATATTTATTGAGCTTTTTGAAACATTTAGAGATGGGCACCAGGGATTACTGTTGAATGAAAATTGATTCTAGTCTATGTACTAGCTGTTTGTTTTACAGTGGTTGTTGAAAATGCACACATCGAAACAATTCAAAGAACCTTAAATTGATGAAATTATGACCTTTAAATAACATCAAAGACTGTTCAGACTTTCACTAAAATGGTTATAACATATCCATTCTTTATAACTAAAATATTATATAGGTGGTGGGAGTGGGTGGCAAAGGCAGATACTGTCAGGGATTTTTCATTTATCTTTGTATTTGCAGATCAAATCGATTACCACAGACTTAAAAAGAGAAAAAGGAGTATTAGTCAGTTGTGAATTACTGAATAGTCACATGGCACTTGTTTTTGTAACTATCTTGGATAGTGTCTTAAAATGGGACTTCTGTGTGTAGACTACTGAAACACTCCGGTATCTCTTAACCAGGATTGTCCAAACCAAGACCCAGTTAGGAGTCCAGATGCACATGGAGGAATTAGTCACCAGTTCACAAGATTGTTTTTTTTTCTTGGAAAAAGCTACTAAAATGAACTGGTAGCACTTTACATGAACTATCTCTAATTACATGTGAATTTACACATAATTACAAAGTTATTATGCATAGTTACAATGTACTTAATGTGTAAATCGTTGTGCACCATATAACCCTATCCCTAACTCTTTTCTGATACAATTGTGAACTTACATATATGGTACAAAAAGATTTACTAACTACTTTGTAAATACACAGTTATTAGAGACACTTAATGTAAAGTGTTACCAATTAACTATACATTCTGTATATTTAACACATATTACAGTTTTACCAAAATGTTCAGGAATTTAGAATGTTGTAGTTAAATTGTGCGTCTTTTTAAGAGAAACTGACCTTTAATAAACAGATGAGGTGTAAGGACAAACCTGTTAATTACACTATGCATTTTTTATTCATACATTTTTTAATTTATAAGCTTCAAAACAACAGTCAATTACAATGGTATTAATAGCATGTAAACAGTAATTCTAGTATTGTATTGTATATTAAATACTGGTTACTATTTAGTTTTTGAGTATTTTCTTTTTGCATTTGCCTCTAAAATACTCCCTGTAGAACACAGAGATTGTGTTTTGAAATACATTTCAGTTCTCAGTGATGTGACATTCCATTCTAGGCATCCTGAATGCTCTGTTTCCCTTAATGGATGAGGTCAGTTTAATTCAACACACGTTCCATTGGGGAAAAATCGGTAAAGTCAAGCCATGTTTTTCAATACACTCTTCAGTTCTACATCATTTGCTTTTGACACATTTTTTGTAAAGCTATCTAGAGCAATGACCAAAATATGTCCTTGTATGGTACTGTTATTACTGTATTATTTTTAATTTTTTTTCAATACTGGACGCTTTAAATGTAAATCTCTGTAAATCAATGTTGTACAACTTCATATCTTGCGTTAGACACATTACATTTATATAGTATGTATGCTACATTTGACATTTTAAACAATAAAATACTTTAAACAGAGTTTATTTTTAAGCATTAATAACTGAAATGGATGTCCATAAGTGTCAGACAATTGCCTGTGAGGACGGTAGGGACAACGTTTTTGTTTCTGCACTTGAACAAATACCAAACATGTTAATTTCCTATGTTACAGGAAATGCCCTGTAGAACCTCACTTGAACCCTACTCTTGCATTCTACAATGCACATAGGAAACTAAGTGGTATCAGGTGGGGTCCTATTAACTGAAGTAGAGGAAGGAAATGTATAGTGTTATTTCAGGATACATTCGATACATCTGAGGGAGGGGAAGAAACAAAAAGATCAACTGCAAATCAATGAGAGATTGGTGAGAAGGTTGCGATTGAGAGGTAAGAAAATGTTCTTAAGAGCCTTGGACTCTTCACCTCTATTTATGCTTTACAACTAAATGTGCTTCTTTTTTACTGCTTTATGTTTCATATAACCTTGCATTCTGCCTGGTGGTTCTAATGAGAGACTGCCTGGTGTTAGCTTTGTAACCTTCCTGCTCTGCTATTCCCCACAGAGCTACTCCCATTGATCTTCTGAACATTTCGGGTCATGTCAGCTGTGACCTTAAACTAAAAGCATTTAAAATAGCCCCTCATCCACCTTTTATAAAAAATGATTTGAATTTAATTGAACTGAGCCCATGACTTGTGTACAAGAATAAATATAACATTAAAAAAAAAAAAATGTAATCCAGCATTTATGCAACTAAGAACCAGAGAGACTTTGGTCATCAGTTACTGGCATGACAACTCTATTTTTCAGAGAATTTGTAATAGATTTTAACTATTGTTAAAAACACACTAGTCTTGGCCCTTAACCACTGGTGTACCAATGCAATACATAGCTGACCTGTCTCCTAACTTTCTTTTTTTCCATAGTTTTATGGATGGTACAAAACAGTTAATTTTTTAAAATTATGTATGTATTTATTTGTATATGTGGTGTCCCCTCTCCTGTACAAAATTGTTTTTTTTTTCTATGTCCAAATTACCCCCAGATATCTGGGAAATACACATGTCAGCAGAAAATTGTGTGGATGGGAATCCGTGAGCAGCTGCCTATGATACTCTGGAGTCCTTGCTATACCCCTGGTTATTCGTCAAAATCCCATTGGATTTGCCCATCCGATGTGCTTTTGTCACATTTACAAAGGATACACATACAGAAATTCTGTGTTTATTTAACATTTGCAACTTCAATAAAACATCAACAGATATTTAAGGTATTGGCTAATCATTGTAATTATTCTGTTTGTTTATCAAAATTGAGGACACATTGCCAAGTTAACTGGAAAATAATAGTAATTATATGGCTCTATGAATTGTTCTTCTATATGCTGGGAACGGTTGCAAGCATTAGGATATTTTGATTAGAATGAAAGAGCTAGGCTGAGAAATTACCCATATTATATTTTTGAATGGTGACTGGTTAGGAGTATCTTGACAGCATGAATATAGTATAGACAGGATAGTTCAATCAATTACCAGGCTAATTCTGAATGGATTCGATTGACATTCAATACATTGTAAAAAAATCAAACTATATATTTAGTAAAGATTTAGAGTGGTTTGATTGATTTAAAAGGTGCATAAAAAGGACAGGGAAAAAATAAACACAAAATTGTTATGTTGAGATCAGAAGATAAATGATCTCAATTATCTCCCGTTCAATTTTTCATTTTATTCTTTGCCTCATGGTATCACTATTTTGAAGCTAACAGTTGCATTGCTAGTTGCGAAGTTTAATGAAAAATTAAACTTCAACATTTGCTGGCCACACAAGATGAAAATAAACAGTGTTAAAGAACAGACAAATTTGAATTACATTCACGGTCTGCCATAAACTAAAACCTGTTATGGTTTTAGTAACTATAAATCAGCCAAATTGATATGGGTCTTTGATATCAGCAGTTTTGAGCATTTAGAGAATTCTCACAATATCTGTGGCAGTGAAAACAAACTGACAAGTAAGGAGAGTTTGTCCTTGTTGGGTTTGACTCAATCAAGTGCCATAGGAGGGCAGTGTTTTGTGACACAAACATATGCTCCCTATCACTGCTGACCACACATCCTGCACTAAATAATATCTGCCATTAAATACATAACCTCATCAAATCACTTATCTCCCCTGTGCTTATAAAATAGTGCAGCAATCAAAGTGAATCACATCCCTGATACTACAGCTGGTCTCCAAAAAGCAGAACTAATGAATCGCCATGACTGCGAGGGTGATGTCTTGCATGTATAATAGAATCAGAAGAAAAGGGGTCATATCTACTGCAACTGTAAAGCTAATGATCAAATCACATTTAAGGTGTGTATTATTTTTTTTACAAGCAATATATAATTGCGTATGTAGTTCAGTGTTGTTATATTTGCAGAAAAATAGGGAAGGGAAGGGAACATTTCTCATTGAATCTGGCACCTATGTGGCAGAGTACCATCAAAGAAGTACCTTAAAGTACCTGGTACACAATAATAAAGCAAGTAGCATGTGGCAGGCTGCTGAAAGTTAACAGAAGGTTAACAGAAGGCTGAAAGAAAGTTACTGATGGTGGTCAATTCATTTGAAGGAATTGGACGGACTTGGAATTGGGAATTGGGTAATGGGATTGGGAATTAGAAATTTATTTTTATAAGGAATTTGAAATTGAATTGGAATTGAAAAAGAAAGGAATTGACCACAACCCTGGTGTAAACAGTGTAATAGTTTCCTTAAAGGGCACATAAGGACCTTTTTATTTTATTGTGTTAACATGTTCCCATGTGTTGCTACGACTGTTTACATAAGGTGTGTATATATTTTTTATTTTTTTTATTTTTTTACATTTTGACCACTTTTTTAAACTTTTAAATTGCATTCCCTGCCTCAAGGTGGCTTCCCATGTACCCACATGGACCTCTCAGAACGACATTTCCCATCATCCTCCTGCTCACATATGTAACTGAGATGGATTTACCACTGAACAGGAGGATGATGGGAAATGTAGTTCTGAGAGGTCCATGTGGGTACATGGGAAGCCATCTTGAGGAAGGGAATGCAATTCAAAAGTTTAAAAAAGTGGTCAAAATTAAAAAAAAAAAAAAAAATTAAAACAATACGTAAACAGTTGTAGGAACACATGGGAACTTGTAACACAATAAAATAAAAAGGTCTTTATGTGCCCTTTAAATGTATGTCCAGTCAAAAAACAAATCCTACAAGTATGGAGTAGTGGTTAGGGCTCTGGACTCTTGACCGGAGAGTCGTGGGTTCAATCCCAGGTGGGGGGACACTGCTGCTGTACCCTTGAGCAAGGTACTTTACCTAGATTGCTCCAGTAAAAACCCAACTGTATATATGGGTAATTGTATGTAACAATAATGTGATAACTTGTAACAATTGTAAGTCGTCCTGGATAAGGGTGTCTGCTAAGAAATAAATAATAATTCTCCTGAGTGAAAAACCTCATAATTCCACGAAAGTTAATGGGAGTATTCTGTTTATTTAAATACAGTTAACAGAAAATAAAATATGTTTATTGGTTTAATTTATAATAGATAATGCATAATTTCAAACAGTATGGTTTGCCTGGCAATCTGTACTTGGATTTAAATTAATGCACAATAGATTCCAAAACGAGATCTGGTAAAAAAAAGAATAAACACTCAGCAACACTGATTATGAAAAAGGTTTTTATGCTTTATCTCCAAACAGTTGTTGTACAGTACTGCATCTATGTTTAAACAACAACTGTTGTTTAACAATGTTACGTATGCATAATCAAAATCGTGCTTATGTTATTATTACTGTTTAAATGTACAGGCACTGATTATGTGTAAACTACTGTGCAGTGCATAGATAAGCACACAAAGAAAAAAAAAACCTTTATGTTTTATAATTACTAATAGACAGCAGGTGTCAATATAAAAAGCATTAGTTTATTTAATACACTGAGATAACCTCCTCCTGAGGCAGGGCTATGGAGAGCAATTTCAGTAATGCAGAGATTACACACACACGTTTACTGATACTCTGTATCTGTTAGCATTCAATCCCAACTATTATCAAAGATCAAACAGTTGAAAACGAAACTAAAAATGTGCCAAGCTGAATTACACAGTACTGTCATTTATGCTTCTCACAGAAAAGAAAACATGTACCTGTCCCCATGATTCGTAATTCAAAATCTTTTGCAAATACTTTGTTAGGAATTTGGTATTTGGTTTTAGTTTTGTATTTCCTGTCAAAATTTTAACCTGCAGTAAATATGAGTGTTATATGTGAGAGTAAGGGGGTTATTTTCAAAGGAATGCAATGATCATTGAGTAAGTTTGTTTTTGAGTAATTTTATGCAATATTTCTATTTTCAAAAGAGAGTAAGTTGTAAGGTTACGTGATGGATATAACATCCTCTATATTTATTACATATTTTACTGGGTTATAGTGTTATGATGGGTGGGTTTGGAAGGATGTAAAGAGTCTAAAGATGGCCCACAGCCATCAGTATGAATCCTCAGACTGAGGAACCCTGCAGTCACACAATTCCCTTTTGCATTGCTGAAACGGCACTATGGTTGATGAGAAACTCATGTATTTGGCAGCTTTTACTGCCAATGCAGCATTTACCAATACACAATTTAAAATTGACATCTGCCCAGCTGAAGTATTATGCTGAAACACGCAAAAAAGGCACCAGTTTTTTTTTGGCTTTATTTAATTCGGAGAAGGTTTAAGAAAGTGGCCCTTTAGAAAATAAAATACAATTCCCAATTTTTCATTTATATTTTATATTCATCTATAATAAAAATGAATAATCTTTTTGAGGTGCGGTATGATAATTCCAAACACTATACTGGTATATTCTCTTGTAATTGCCTATCGCTGTCTCGACCTTTCTGCTCCCTCCTATCTCCAGACTATTATTTCTCCCTATACCACCTCTCGCCCCTGCTGCTCCTCCGCCACCGGCCACTCCCCCGCTTCCGGATCCCGCTCCTTCTCCACCATTGCCCCTCAATGATGGATATCAGGACTGCTCAGTCCCTGACAACCTTCTAGCGCCTCCTCAAGACACACCTGTTCAGACAGCATCTGTAAACATCACAACTCTTGACTCTACTGGACTATATGGCACCCAATTGTTCTAGTACTTGCATCATCTTGTATTTGCACTGAACTGCCTCATACTTTGCTGTATTCTACTACTGCTCTTAATTATAACTATGTACTTGATTTTACTCTTGTAGGTATTCACTTTTTTTGTAATTGCTCTTTTGAAATCATTCTTATCCATTTATCGTACTTAATACATGCTCTTAATGGAATTTACTCTTATAAGCAAGTATTTTTACTATAAGTTTAACTGCTCTGAGTCAGATTTGCTCTTAAATGTAATTATTTACTGTATTCTTTATTTTGCTCTTATTTTAATGTGATCTTATTTGCTACTGATTTTTATTGTACTTTATAACTCCTCTTATCTGTAATATGATATTCTGTAATGTGATATTTTGTAACAACTGTAAGTGGCCCTGGATAAGGGTGTCTGCCAAGAAATAAATAAATAAATAAATAAATAAATAAATAATCATATAATATAGTATGTGTCAATCATAATACTGTAGTAAGTGCCTGTTAACTTTAGTCATACCTTTGTCATACTGTTGTTCGTTCCTATTTTTTTTATCCACAACCTGTGTGCAAATGAGACCATTTTAACAGTTTAAAGCACTTTCAATCATTAAAGTTACGCTGAATTTTATCTACTGTGTGTTTTTCTGCATCCAGGGCATTCACAATTTCAGTTATACTTTTGTTTTGTTGAATATACAGCTTTACTGCTGTTCTTTCTAAATAGCACTTATTTGGTTTTTTTGCTAGCTCGTCCAACAAAACATTCAGCTTCAGCTTTCTTGATGCTTTCTTTCTTTGTTAGTCTCGTCTTCCTCCTCTGCAAAATACATTTTTTCCAGCTTCAGCAAGCTCTTTGTCTTGTATTTAGTAGAATGTTTGTGACACAATTCACCTGTATTACATTTATCTTATCAAGTGTTTTCTCCAGCCAAAATAAATATTAATTAAAGGTAATATTACTGTACTGTGTTTTCAAAATAAATATGTAACTGGGCAACAGATTCTTTAGCATATGGTAAGTCCCAGTTACACAATGACAATGACACTTTTTGAAAAGAACACCCTAAGTGTATAAAATTACCCACACAGGGGAAGTCAAAGTGACATGTTACTAAGTGACCAAGGATACTGAGAAACTAGGAACAAAACAAGACTTGTGAACACAATTCATGGGTAACATGACTCTACAGATGAGCTGAAAAAATCTTTATTTATATTATTGTATTTTATGACATGATGGGAATTTAAAAAGTTTTTCCAAATAGTGCCTTGCCATATTGATCAGAAAAAGCACATGTTTTAAACTGAGAAACAGTTCATAGAAACTAATTCTAAGAATCAAAAGGCTATTCAGAAATGAACACATCAAAGCACCATTAGTGCTGGAAGGCTTTTAAGCATAGCAGCTGCTTGGTTTAAAGCACTGCATTTACATTTGTTAGAACAAGCTCAGTGATCATGTAGTCGGACAGTCTAAAGACTTTCTTTCACAAAGGATTTAAAAAAGAAAACTAACCCTTTTGTACAGATGACATGTATAATTTCCTTTTATACAGATGACATGTATAATTTCCTTTTAGATAGAGAGTGGTAATATGGAAAACATACTACTGTACATTATTTATTGGGTCTCCTCATTTCCCTAGCACAAGCCACATTTCCATTGGAAATTTAGTAGGTTTACTTATTTATTTGGTGCCTACAGCATCTTATAAATACATGGTTTTTTGGGTGTGGTTTTGTGTGTAACATAATATGAAACTGATACTGTACTGTTTTATTGAATCCATTCCAAAGATTTCGTTATGTGACGTCGCATATCCGACCGTCACATAACCACCCTGATCAATTAACCGCCTCGCTAAATAAATAAATAAATACATATTAAAAGTAGGCTACGAGAGTAATGCCATTGGCAGCAAATGCAACTTCCTTGATGGAAACAGAAAGAAAGCGTTATAACAATCAGCCTTTTGGTGCGTTCCCCTTTAAGAGAGGCGGGCTGTGTGCGTGTCTCAGTCAGCTGCGTGTAAGAGTGACGTTTCAGTACACCAGCCGAGAAAGCTTTTTTTTGTCAATGTGTTTATATGATGAACAGATATTGCAGATATTAGCAGTGTGTTGTTGTAGCTTTTAAATGCATTTGAATTAAACAAACCAAGCTTCATAAACGCAATGCTTACCAGACGTTTGTTTAAAATAGCCAAAAAAATATTCAAGCTGAGCTGCTTATTGGCTGTTGGCAATATCAAGAAAGAGCGCAAAGTACCCTGACAGAGATATTAAGAAAGCAGAACCAAGGAGGCAGGGACTTCTAGAGTTAAGAAAGAAGCCATCAGTTGCAGGTTACTGTACATTTACCATTTGTTTTATATATATATATATATAAAACAAATGGTAAATGCAAGCCACATAGCAACACTGTGTATTTGTAGCCTAATTAATCTCGTGTACATTTGCTTACTTTTAAAGCAAAAAATGTCCCCATGTTTTAAGTAGTTTGCGTGTTGTTTTTGTTTACTAACCTAATTATGGATGTGTAATGCTTTTTCTATAGATGTTCTCAAATCCAACTTTTTCACATATCCGCCTATACCCCAGTCCACAGGGGGTCAGATATGCGACATTGTACTGAATTTGAAAGGTTGCACACTGTTGAACCCTCCATCAAAATGTTATACAATGAGAGTGGTAAGGGATGCAAATTCATCCTAAGTTCTCATTATAGCTATGGTAGAGATGGCTTTTCATGGTCAGTGGTTAACAATCCCCTTTTCTCTTCTGCAACAGGATGTCCAGGCAGTCAACAAATAAGAAGGTGCATCCAGCTGTTTTAATGTGAATCACTCACAAACTTTACTCCAAAGTTCAGTTATGATGACCCTTCACAAAGACACAAGCAGCCTGACTCACACTCAACTGGTGGCTCTGAGACCCAGATTTTCTTTTGCACACAAGTCCAATTTAACAGTTTTGATGGCTTGTTCAACTGTTAAAGCTCTGTTCTGAGTTTGTTCTTGACTGGGCTAAACAAATAACTACTGAACTGCATTAACTTGGAATATTGTACTGGAATGTAATGATATATTCCAATAACCTGACATCTGAAAAAATGAGGCTAAAGACTGCCTAAAGAAATTATTTAATTGTTTTTAGATGTTGATATGTATAACAGTGGTCATGCTTTCATTTGTACTTCAACAAGATCGCTCTGTAAATGTATTGCACAAGTACACATGTAAGGATGGTATTACAAGGCATGGTTGTCTCTAAATCTTCCACAGAAGCAATATTGCTAGCTGAGCCAACCCATGTATTAAATGGTTGCTGCAGTTAGAGAAGGGTTTGAGTCTTATCAGCTGCTCACAAAAAATAGAAGAAAAAAAAACATTAAACAAGCTGTCATGGGCTACTTTTCTATTTGTATTAGATTGTGGCACTGCTACTGAGTCCTCTGTCCTCTTTTTTTATGCTGTTAAGCCATTACTAGTAAGCCCTGTTGTGTCACCTTAAAATTACTCAAATGGGTGGCGCATCCAGTAAAAGCACTCGCTAGAGTGCAGGATGCGCTCTATAGCCTGGACGTTGCGAGTTCGAGTCCAGACTATTCCACAGCTGACCGTGGACGGGAGCTTCCAGGGGGCGGCGCTCAATTGGCCGAGCATTGCCCGGGGGGAGGGAGGGTTAGGTTGGCCAGGGTGTCCTCGGCTCACCGCGCACCAGCGACCCCTGTAGTCTGGCCGGGCGCCTGCGGGCTTGCCTGTAAGCTGCCCAGAGCTGCGTTGTCCTCTGACGCTGTAGCTCTGAGGCGGCTGCACGGTGAATTCGCAGTCTGTAAAGAAGCGGGCGGCTGACGGCACACGCTTCGGAGGACAGTGTGTGTTCATCGTCGCCCCTCCCGAGTCAGCGCAGGGGTGGTAGCGGTGAGCTGAGCCTAAAAAATAATTGGGCATTTCAAATTGGGGAGAAAATAATAAAAACTAATTGGCAACGACTAGATTTAAAAAAAAATTAAAAAAAAAAATTACTCAAATGAATATCAGATTTAGGAATTGTGGCAGATTGAGTAAGACTAGCATCTCACTAAGACTTGCAGGAAATACGGAGAAAAAACTGACTTTTCGCCAATCCTCTGCACTCTGTCAGCTTCAATCGACCATCTTTGTGAGGGCAAGCCGGTAAATGGGGAAAATTGACTTGTCCTCTGCTGTTTGTCCATTGCCGGCTGAGCTGGTGGACCTTGGGGCATTAAAGGGGGGTGGCTTCAGGTAAGGTGACCTGAGGCAATGAGGGAGTAGCACAGCCTAACAGCACCCGAAACAACCTGTGTTTCAGAATTAACTCGATTGCTTAGTTTTTTGCAATAGGAAATGTTGGGCCTACCATTTGAGGAGAAGAATAGTATTCTCCCTGTGCTCAGCATATAGAGACAACATACAGCAGATTAACGTTTGTGTTTGAAGTGATTTTTTTCCTATTCTGTTTGTTTATTATTTTCTAAAAGTTAGAACTCTCTTCCTGGGAACACAAGGGACCTGATTTTCCCTGTGTGCAAACTATGGACAAACTGCCCATCTAATTAATTTCCTATGGAAAATAGGAGAAAATACAGCCCAAGGTGTTCAAGGTTGTTGTCCAAAAACTATTGTGAAACTCTGCCCTCTACCTCTCTCTCCAAACATTTTTTTTGTATGACCAGCATTCTAAAAAAAGGAAATTCCCGTTCAAACCTAAAAAGCCTATGTCTTGGACGTTGTTTTATCTCCTCTATGACAGAAATCCATTGAGATTTCTGTTGGAAAAGTGCAAGTCCAAGTTCACATTTTATTAATTTTATTGTAGTACCATTTGTGTGGCATATTCAAGAGAGATCTGGGTTCATGCACACGACCATGTCACTATTTATCAAATGTTAAATTTGGGGTCTGGCTGGACCTATGATGTGCTATTACTATGTTTAGATGTGGTTAATATATAAAGAATATCTTCATTTTTGAGTTAGCAGTGTAGAGCTTGTTAGTCTGTAAAGCACTCTAGGATACTTGTTTATGAAGTGAGCTATCTAAACAAAATTGATATGGTATAATATGGTATGGTGTATAATATGAAATTCATTATTGTTGATTCTCATTGTGAATGCAATAGGGACACTTGTTAACATTTTACTCAATTTAATAATGTTGATAAAATCCTGCCAAGTAAGATTAGTTTTGTTCCTAGTTCATGTGCCTGTCCTCAGTTGAATGCCCCAAGACATAACATCTTGTTGTACAAAGGCCTGGAGTTTCTTTATCTGCTGTGCCTGCTAATCGTAACTACTGATAACCAGCCTGATACACACAGACAGGTTTGAAAGACCTAATTAGGCCAACCAGCCAAAATTAATAATTCAGGCTTTGTGCAACCCAAGGCTGAGAAGGTGACCACCCGCAATGCCCAATGTAATTATAATACAAAGAGCAGTCCATCTCTCTGGGTGAGCATTGAACCCAATCTGACTCTTTATATTATGCTTGGAGTATAAATACACACCCTTAGGCTTTTGAATGTTTGGAAAATACCAGGAAAAAAGCTATTCATGCATGCCACGGTGAAACACACACGTAAGTTGAACAACACTGCTGTCCACTTAATTTAAAGTTAACAAAATATCTGCAAGATCAATAGTTTGTAGTACACATCATGAATTATAACTTATGCTAGCTGAAGTAAACTTTTTTTAGTCCTTTTTAATAGCAATACATAAAAAGGTTTTCTGATCTGGTAGAAGGAAATTAAAAATAAAATAAAATAAAATAAATCTACAGATTTTAATAAACAAAGGTCGAATAGTGTCATCATATCTCAGTTAGACATAGTTAGAATAGTGGATGTATTTTGATTTTAAGTCCTACTAAGCACAGACCTATCAAATGTTAACCTCCAATAAAAGGGTTATTTTTGCTATTTAGAGGCAAGAGCAAAGTAGTGGCTCAGGAGCAAAGTCATTTGAGCAAAACATGACCTGCTGCCTTCAGGCGATTTTGAGGAGACAGACGGTGTGTCTTTGTGCTGGATACCTGTGGCATGTCAAATTGGCAGACAAAATGGAGTTGACATGAGCAGATTCAGTGTGCATTTTCTCTTGCACCTGGCTTTGCAATAATTCGTTCAATGCAGGGTCCAAAATTGTTGATAGCCTACAACAAGAATTGGAGTCTTTGGTCTGGTTTAGTACTTAAATATACAACAAGTACTTAATTGATTTGAAAATGGATATGAAAATAGAGAATATTCTCTAATATTTAACAGTATTTAATAACACTCACTTTATACTTCTGAAATGCACTTTGTAGAAACACTTCAATGGTTACCTGGAATATCTGAAAATTATAAAGATATTGCAGCCTTTATCTCCACAGATACTATTACCGCAGTGATGACCTGCATGTTTAGATAATCTGTTAAAATGAGATTCTGGGGCACAGTTTATATTTCATGTCGACTAAATTGGTTGCAAGATAGCATCTTATCTTTTGACATCGAGTCCAGAGTGACAAGAAAAATCATATTGTGTTTTTTTGTTTCTTGTATAAAATGGAGGCTTGTTAATAAGAGTTGATTAATGATACATTAGATAAATGCCTGTTTGTGATGAAGTATGTGATATATGTCCATATATGAATGTATGATTCCCTTTGTGAAGTTATGGATGCTGTATTAAGGTTGATAAAGGGTTTATTATGGACAATTATTAAACTAATGGAGCATTGTGATCAAAAACGAATCTTTCTGGTTAACAATTGGACTTTAACAGATAAAATATTGATTTTGGTGGTATAAGAAGACAGCTTTCTCTAGGGCTATAGTGACAGTGGATCCTTACTAAATAACAGAATTTCAATCAATGTAAAATTGTCCTTTACCAAATGTAACAATTTTGGGGGTATCTAGTGCAATTACGTGGTTTCAACATGTGTTGATTGCTCATTATTTAGGTAGTATGGAATGGGCAAAAGTTGCATCTAGTTAAACAATTACATAGGAAAGAATATTTTCAGTTTAATCCACTGTACATTCTACCTAGTAGGATATGATTCATTTAATGTGTATTGACTGAAATGTTCAGTATGTCTCAGCAACTTACATCAAGCAAAATGTTACATTCAATACAAATATAGACCTGTAACTTTAAAGAGCTTGGGCTTGGGTTTGTTCTACTTGAAATGCCATTTCCACAGGCAAGGTAATATACAGGGTAAGGTTACAGTATGCACGACCCTGAAGCCATGAATAGCAGCTACTTTAGCGCCTTTATGGACAAATAAAGGAAATTATATTTTTCTGCAAATGCTGCAAGATATTGTGACCTTTATTTGAACATACCTTGGAGGGTAAAATTGATGTACAGTAAGGCCAAATCCTTATTTGATTTAGTGTCCTAACTGAATTCCACTGTATCATGCCAGTCTGGGGATGAGGGATGAACTATCCCCTGTGTAGTAAAGAAGGTAATACACTTGAGGTGAAAGTTCAGGTTCTATCGCTGACTGTACAAGCAGTAAGAGTGGTTAGATTTGGTTAGAGTGCTGGGTTATTAAGCACTAAGTACTGTGTAGTGTCCTCATCCTTATTATTTGTTCTCTGCAAAACATGTCTTTATTCATATTTGGTAAAATTCAAGGCTTCCTACTGTTGCTAACATGTGTCACACTGAACAAGTGAAATTTCATCTCAATAATTGATCGTGAACAAATACATCCAGCTGTGTGTGCTTGCAAGGGTTGCACCTGGCTCCATAATCTCGGGACACTTTAAGACAGGCCAGGTTTTTTAACTCACCTACACAAATTAATTGATTTTATTCAACATGTAGAGTGAGTGTGAATTGCGTGAACTGTCGTTAAACACATTTAATTGTTTTACTTATTAGTTACCAAAAGCACACACTTGCCGAGGCTGGGAATTACTCCCTGTGAGGATCTTTTTCATCAATCAGACCTATATAGCTTGCTGATTGGCTTTTTTGTCCGAATGGGCGGGACTGTTAAGCAGGAAGAAATGTTAAATAAGTAGAAACATAACCACCGTAAGGTTAAGCGAAAAAGAGTGCGGTGAGTTCTCTGCAATGACGGACTTGTATTATTTTGATAGATATTGTTTCCAAGCAATACTATTTTAATCCATGTTGTTAAGATGCTCTCTGGATAGAATCGGCACCACAATTAAACAAGTGTGCCTGTAGTACTACACATCAAAAAATATGGACATTTTTTATTATAGCTTATCATAATTTATTAGAATGCTTAATACAGTTTTATACATTTTAGTCTGTGTAACAGTATGCAAACGTCATGTGACAAGACATCTATTCAATCGCAATTCTTATTTACAAAATAAGTTTAATTGACTGCTCTGCCTTGTCCACATATTACCATTATTGCAAGAGGGAAATAATAAAGCATGGTTTTAGAATGTCATTTATTATTGATCATTTAGTTAGCTTAATGTGCCCCATATCCAATGGCTTCAAAGATCGTTGAAGACTAACTGGAACACAAATCTTACAACTGCAATATAGCTTTCTAAAATACAGTATAATAGCTAGTTACCAACATAATGGTATATACAAGTGTGATAGAGATCGAATGAAATCAAAGCCGGACACCAGCACTTCCCTTTGTTCACGGAGAACTGTCTTTGTACCACGAGCACTAATATCACTCAATGTTAACTGTGTTTGTGTTTTGTGTTTCATGTGGGTGTAATAGAACTGGACTTTTGGTTACAGGTCAAACCCGAGGATTACAAAAACAAAGTGATACATGCTGCTGTATCACTTTTACAACATTATTATTTACAGGTGTTTGCCATAAGGCTCTGGACATTGAAAACTTCGATAAACAGCCTTTCATATCTGAATATCGTTGTTTTTTTCTGAACTGCTGCATTACATTCACCTGCATGCCCTTACCCACTTTGCCACAACAAGCCATTAAAAATAACATAACATATAAAAACAAAAAACATGTTGAATAAATTTACAAACAATGTTTTCAGCAGCTAAATTCAGCTTAGGAGTCCTGTGACTTTAACACTAGTTTTCACATGTACCTGATGTCAAGTACTTGCAATAATTGATTTTTGTATAATTCGACATAATTACTTTTATCTAACAAATCCTGGTTATTACCCTCTTTCTATATACAGCAGAAGAGACCCCTGAGGAGGGAAGTGTTTGGCCTTTTCCACAACTAATTAAACTCAATTAAATCCCAAAGCTGCTGATGGCAATCCAGTTCCTTCTGGGGAAATGACAGCACCAGGCCTCTGGCTTGGGAAATGTTTAAGTAACGCTAAGACCAATATAAACTTTTCCTTAATCGAACTAGCCATTTCACTTCAGTAATTAATGTTAACCTTAAACTATTATTAGTTTGTCACGGTCCTGTGGGGTAGGACAATAAAAGGCAGCATTATTGATCACTATTCCTTTATAACTAAACTGGCAATACAGAATTAATGTGTGCACATTAAAATCATAATAATGATGGTAAGAGTGAAGTGTCAACTTTTTATTTGTATTGACATTTTCTCAATTTTCTAATCACAGATTTTGTTTTTCCTGTACTTGGAAAAACTAACATGAAACCTTGAATATGATGTGGGTCATACCAATCCTTGATCTTATTTACCACCTCCCAAGAATAATTTTCTAAGAACAAATAAAAATGGCATTACATATTGCACCATAGCTTTTATCTTTATTGAGGTGTTTTACATCCTGGGGTGCTAGAAAATGATTAATTTTTATAAATAGACTTATATCCATACTGTATGGTTGTGTAAAACCCTTTTTTATTTGATTACTTTCCTGATGAGTTGTCGAATGTTGCAAAACAGTACATTTGCATTACATGTAATAATGATGACTTCTGAAGAATCATATGAAATCAATGCAGATTTTGATACAGAAAGCGCAAAAAGCAAAGCGATTGTGACAGAACAGATTTCTAAGGAAAAGCTACTGTAAGAAAGAATAGCAAAACTAACAAACTCTATTTCTATCAAAGTTTGATGAATAGAGCATAACGTCTTGTCAATAATTGTGAACATTTACTACCAAGGCTTTGTAATTGCTTGCGCACAACTTTGGGTTCTGCAGTGCACCCTGAGCTGAGCCAGGTTTGTAATTTGAACATAGCTAGCTAACAGTTTGGGTGCTGTCAACATAGGCTTAGTTCTGTTCATGGTTTCTTTTGAAAGGAGGCATATTTTATTTGTAAAATGAAAGTGAACAAGAGAGCATAAACACTATCCTTTATTGTTTTTTCTGTGATTACTGCCTTCCGGCTGACTGCATTAGCTTCTGCACAAGTCTTGGGATCTACAGCAAATGGTTTGAATGTTCTATATGGGCTATTTAATAGTTCATCACATAGAGTTCCCTTATTATACTTATAAGTGATGGTGTCACTAGTATGGAGAAATGTCCCTTTCACAGTTGTGGGGCTCAAAGGTTAATAGAATAATGAATTCCTTTAAAACCAATTGTAGATTCGTACTATCATTCAATCAGCAGGTGGTAATTGAATAGGCAATAAAAGCATACATTTGCAGTCATCTAACAGAGTTAAGTCAGTGGGACTGTATTTTGGTTGCTGTGTATGATAAAATGTATCTTATTTATTGATCTATTATAGCTTTTTGAAAAGGCAATGGTTTAGGAAAAGAGAACATTCAGTTATATCTATATTTTAAAAGATTGTGAAGAATAGTATTTCTTGATTACGCTTTTCAGGGGAAGCTTACTTTGGGAAATGTTTTTAAGGTCAGCTAACTCAACTATTTCACTGTGCTTTACATCTTGCCTCCAGAGTTGCTGAAATCACATATCTGTTTCATTTTAATACTCCCTCAATCTCTAGTGACTGCACATTCATAGAAGTATTTTTATTTTTTTTTCTGCTGAATGCGATCACTGGTGCATTTCAATTTAATTAAATATCCACTGCCAAAATCTCTTCATTTGAATATTGAATAATCAATCAATCAATCAATCAATATTTATTTTATATAGCGCCTTTCATAGTGGACCACCATCACAAAGCGCTTTACAATATAGTGAGGAACAATGCATAATACAGTAAATACAGTGAAATACAGGGCATAGTACAGTAAATACAACATTAAAAAACAATGCAAACACATTCAATATAGGCATAATACATTAAATAAAAGGCTAGGATGTGAATCCTAAACATTGTGGATGCGTGTGTCAAGCAGAATCATACAGATAAGATGGAGCAAAAAAACCTGAAATAGCAATTTAGACCGCAGAGAGCATTAAAAGCAAGAGAGAACAAGTGGGTCTTGAGAGTTGATTTGAAGAGAGCGATTGTGGAATCTGCACGCACTAAAGCTGGGAAAGAGTTCCAGAGAATCAGGGCCATGAAGCTAAAAGAGCGCTCTTTTACCATAATAAGAGCAATAAGGTGGATAGAATTACTCTTTTATTATGTTACAGCGTATCGTTATTTATTTGAAAAATAATAGGCATCATCACAAATTGTTAGCACTTGTAAATACCAGTACTACTTAAAACAAGTACTGTTATTATTGTTATTTTTTTAAGTAGTACATTGTGAGTGATTATGGGCTCTATTCATAAAAGTACTTGCCGACTGTCATAATAAAATTAATTTAATTTAAAACTAACGAAAGTCGTCCATATTGCTATGCATAAAATGATCTGAGAATACGGGCGACTGTCGCAAAGCACTTTTATGAATGGGTATACAGTCGTTCAAGAACGAAAATCTGCCTCTTTTTGATGACATCATCAGCATTATTAATGTTCCCTGGATGGTGTCATTAGCTGTTGCAAAAAGAAAAATGGAATCCACCGACAGTACTACCGAAACCCTAGTCTGCAGCTGCCAGCCACGGGCAGTTTGCAAAACCTGATTCCGATGCCTCTATCACTCTATCACAGTCTGCCGAGGCTATTGTTATTTTAGACTTGACTGTAGAAAGCATTCAATAACTCAATAGAATTTTGCTGTCGTTCACTCTTATGAATAGCAGGTTGACGCTCAGGACCGATGAAAACATTATGCTAACGAGGTAATCGTTAACCTTCCTCTCAATGACTGTTAGTGGCACCGTTGTACAACTAGACATTCAGAATGTGGAGCGTGTGGATGGCCTGGACAATGGGGATGAAGTTGAGTCACATTATGTACTGTACATGCTATCTATATCCTTAGCAATTGTGGTGAATCTTGGCATGGTGATTTTTTTTGTTGTTGTTCACTTTTTGATGTAATTAAAATGTGTTTCTTTGAAATTGTTATCAAGATTATGTACAGAACTAGCATAAATAGCACAATAATGAAATACAAATGTCAAAGGGGTTGCTGTTGGATCACATATCCAATGGCTATTTAACTATGAGTTTTAATATCCCAGTTATATATAATGCTGAATGAATTAGCTGAGGCTTTAAAAACATAGCATTAAAACTGTCCATAGTTAAATAAGCATCTGATATGTACATAATGTATGGGCTTCAACAGTGCTCCCTAAGGAAAACTTACATATACTTTAATCAACCTATTACCTGATTATATCCAAATGCATTCCAAGGTTTAAACAGGTTAGGAGTCTATAGTGAACGTTTGAAGAACATTTTGAGGCTAGTAAATTTGGTAGTATAACACTATGTAACACAATTTTTGTTCCTGGGTAGTAAGTGTTATTTCCTAATTGCTTATGCCTCAAAAGTATAGAAAATGGCTGTTATTCCCCACAGACTTTGCTTTTGTGACCAGGACAGTGATATTTTGAAATTTACCTATTTCCAATGAGAAAACGGGCGAATTTGTGTCTTTTCATTCACATAAAGTCAGAAAAAAACAACATATGAATCCAAATTAACATGTATTTATACTAAAGTAATACAAAAATGACTACAAAAGATTTAGAAGTGAGTAGTTTTTCGAGATTTACGATTATACTGTAAATCACTTTCACGAATCAGCCCCCAAATGTAGTCTCCCATCATGTTCTCGTTATACTGTCCTTGGTAGCGGCGTTCAAAGTCCAGTATATCCTGGTCGAAGCGCTTGCCTTGCTCCTCCGAGTACACTCCCATGTTATCCTTGAATTTATCAAGATGAGCATCAAGGATATGGACTTTGAGGGACATCCTACAGCCCATTGTGCCATAGTTCTTCACCAGAGTCTCAACCAGCTCCACATAGTTTTCGGCCTTGTGATTGCCCAGGAAGCCCCGAACCACTTGGACAAAGCTGTTCCAAGCCGCTTTCTCCTTACTAGTGAGCTTCTTGGGGAATTCATTGCACTCCAGGATCTTCTTTATCTGTGGTCCGATGAAGACACCGGCTTTGACCTTTGCCTCAGACAGCTTAGGGAAGAAGTCTTGAAGGTACTTGAAGTCTGCCGACTCCTTATCTAGATCTCTGACAAATTGTTTCATAAGGCCCAATTTGATGTGCAGTGGTGGCATCAGCACCTTCCGGGGGTCCACCAGTGGCTCCCACTTGACGTTGTTCCTCCCCACAGAGAACTCGGTCCGCTTGGAAGGGTCCACCATGCAGAAGTAGCAGTTGCTTGAGTGGTCAGTGGGTTCCCGCCAAATTCTTGGGTTAGCGAACTTCATGGCTCTCTTTTCCCCTCTGTACCATCCTACAAAAATACATTTATTTCACCCATGACTAATGTGTAAGAGATTCTCGCAACATTTTTCATATATGATGTATTTTTTCAATAACATTGAAAATTGTAAAACATTTTAAAATTAAAAACTTTTACAATTTTAAAAATTTTAACAAATTTTATAACATAAAATTCCGAGCAACAATTGTCCATCTTACCTTCCAGAGTTTTTTTGCAGTGCTCGCAGGTGAAATGAGGTGCCCAGGGTTTGTCTTGATCCCTGACAGGCATGCCGAAATATGCCTTGTAGGCCTCACACATCTTAGCAGATGCTTCCACGGAGTACTTTTTCGCTCTTGTCTTGGTAAATTGGCCGCAGACATAGCAAAATGCATCTGCCGGATGCTTGCAGCCTAGTTTACTCCAAGTTTACTCAGCACTGAATCTATCTGGAATGTTCTGGAAAATAGGTACATTTCAAAATATCACTGTCCTGGTCACAAAAGCAAAGTTTGTGGGGAATAATAGCCATTTTCTATACTTTTGAGGCATAAGCAATTAGGAAATAACACTTACTACCCAGGAACCAAAAAAAAAAAAAAATGTTACACGGTGTAATCAAAGTTTTGGTTACCAGGCCCTGTATCTTGGCACGATTACTCCAGAGCAGGGGTGTCCAATCCTGGTCCTGGAGGGCCGGTGTCCTTCCTGGTTTTTGTTCCAACTGTGCCCTAAATATTGTTCTAATTAAGAATCAGTATTGGACACCCCTGCTCTGGAGGCTCACTGGAGCTCTTTGCTCCTCATCAAGATGGGATTAGATATCTGACCAGGTATAAATCCTAATTTAGCGTGGAGCATTCACAATTAAACAAAATACTGTGTCTTTATTTGATTTAATTTTATATAACTGTATGTTGTTAATGGTGTTGGTATAGTATTTAAAGTCAATCGGCAAACATCGTTTTAAATTATGCACCACAAAATTGTACTTGTCTAACAATATTTGTAAATGAAATCTTTTTAAACCTTGAGAAATATTTAATTTGACTGAATTTTTAAATGTAGCTGAAAAATCAAGTCATAAAGATAATTTTGTTTTTTGTTGGAGCAGCAGTGTGGAGTAGTGGTTAGGGCTCTGGACTCTTGACCAGAGGGTCGTGGGTTCAATCCCAGTTGGGGGACACTGCTGCTGTACCCTTGAGCAAGGTACTTTACCTAGATTGCTCCAAAAACCCAACTGTATAAATGGGTAATTGTATGTAAAAATAATGTGTAAAAAATAATGTAATTGTATGTAAAAAAGAATGTGATATCTTGTAACAATTATAAGTCGCCCTGGATAAGGGCGTCTGCTAAGAAATTAATAATAATAATAATTGATCGTAGAAGCAAGTATTGATCCTGTAGGATCCAGAGCATTATTCGGTCAGTTTCCGACACAGGCCATTGTTTGGTTATGGGTTTTAAAACCCCAGTTGCTGCTGTCATTATTAATTCTCTACACCTAGCATTGATGTGGTAGAACAAAGCTGCATTAATTAGCCTCATGATGTTACCAAATTAATTCTGTTTGATCATTGGAACATTGAAACAGCTGTTAAAGGAAACCACACTGAAAACTATACTTGTAAACAGTTTGATTAAATCAACTTACACTGAGTAAAGTTACATTACAATGTAATATTAATACATGTATTGTATGTATATTGTCAATAGCAGTACAGTCAATCTGTACCTCATAAAACCCAGGTCCATCTTTAACAATGAATGGAGAATTCAACAGAAGTACCTATTTTGTAATCCTGTAACCCCTTCTTTTGACAAAATGTGTGTGTGTGTAGTATATATGTGTGTGTGTGTGTGTGTGTGTGTGTGTGTATATATATTGTTTCATAAGGCCCAATTTGATGTGCAGTGGTGGCATCAGCACCTTCCGGGGGTCCACCAGTGGCTCCCACTTGACGTTGTTCCTCCCCACAGAGAACTCGGTCCGCTTGGAAGGGTCCACCATGCAGAAGTAGCAGTTGCTTGAGTGGTCAGTGGGTTCCCGCCAAATTCTTGGGTTAGCGAACTTCATGGCTCTCTTTTCCCCTCTGTACCATCCTACAAAAATACATTTATTTCACCCATGACTAATGTGTAAGAGATTCTCGCAACATTTTTCATATATGATGTATTTTTTCAATAACATTGAAAATTGTAAAACATTTTAAAATTAAAAACTTTTACAATTTTAAAAATTTTAACAAATTTTATAACATAAAATTCCGAGCAACAATTGTCCATCTTACCTTCCAGAGTTTTTTTGCAGTGCTCGCAGGTGAAATGAGGTGCCCAGGGTTTGTCTTGATCCCTGACAGGCATGCCGAAATATGCCTTGTAGGCCTCACACATCTTAGCAGATGCTTCCACGGAGTACTTTTTCGCTCTTGTCTTGGTAAATTGGCCGCAGACATAGCAAAATGCATCTGCCGGATGCTTGCAGCCTAGTTTACTCCAAGTTTACTCAGCACTGAATCTATCTGGAATGTTCTGGAAAATAGGTACATTTCAAAATATCACTGTCCTGGTCACAAAAGCAAAGTTTGTGGGGAATAATAGCCATTTTCTATACTTTTGAGGCATAAGCAATTAGGAAATAACACTTACTACCCAGGAACCAAAAAAAAAAAAAAATGTTACACGGTGTAATCAAAGTTTTGGTTACCAGGCCCTGTATCTTGGCACGATTACTCCAGAGCAGGGGTGTCCAATCCTGGTCCTGGAGGGCCGGTGTCCTTCCTGGTTTTTGTTCCAACTGTGCCCTAAATATTGTTCTAATTAAGAATCAGTATTGGACACCCCTGCTCTGGAGGCTCACTGGAGCTCTTTGCTCCTCATCAAGATGGGATTAGATATCTGACCAGGTATAAATCCTAATTTAGCGTGGAGCATTCACAATTAAACAAAATACTGTGTCTTTATTTGATTTAATTTTATATAACTGTATGTTGTTAATGGTGTTGGTATAGTATTTAAAGTCAATCGGCAAACATCGTTTTAAATTATGCACCACAAAATTGTACTTGTCTAACAATATTTGTAAATGAAATCTTTTTAAACCTTGAGAAATATTTAATTTGACTGAATTTTTAAATGTAGCTGAAAAATCAAGTCATAAAGATAATTTTGTTTTTTGTTGGAGCAGCAGTGTGGAGTAGTGGTTAGGGCTCTGGACTCTTGACCAGAGGGTCGTGGGTTCAATCCCAGTTGGGGGACACTGCTGCTGTACCCTTGAGCAAGGTACTTTACCTAGATTGCTCCAAAAACCCAACTGTATAAATGGGTAATTGTATGTAAAAATAATGTGTAAAAAATAATGTAATTGTATGTAAAAAAGAATGTGATATCTTGTAACAATTATAAGTCGCCCTGGATAAGGGCGTCTGCTAAGAAATTAATAATAATAATAATTGATCGTAGAAGCAAGTATTGATCCTGTAGGATCCAGAGCATTATTCGGTCAGTTTCCGACACAGGCCATTGTTTGGTTATGGGTTTTAAAACCCCAGTTGCTGCTGTCATTATTAATTCTCTACACCTAGCATTGATGTGGTAGAACAAAGCTGCATTAATTAGCCTCATGATGTTACCAAATTAATTCTGTTTGATCATTGGAACATTGAAACAGCTGTTAAAAGAAACCACACTGAAAACTATACTTGTAAACAGTTTGATTAAATCAACTTACACTGAGTAAAGTTACATTACAATGTAATATTAATACATGTATTGTATGTATATTGTCAATAGCAGTACAGTCAATCTGTACCTCATAAAACCCAGGTCCATCTTTAACAATGAATGGAGAATTCAACAGAAGTACCTATTTTGTAATCCTGTAACCCCTTCTTTTGACAAAATGTGTGTGTGTGTAGTATATATGTGTGTGTGTGTGTGTGTGTGTGTGTGTGTATATATATATATATATATATATATATATATATATATATATATATATATATATATACTGTAATTACATGGTAATGGGCTTGTGAACAACCTTCTTTGTATTCACTCTTTTGTCAATGATACAGGTCTGTATTGTAGTAGGAAAATGATCTTTCATCTCAAAGCTCCAGGCAGATACAAGCCCTTAGCTTTGTAAAAGAGAGTACATGCAAAGCCTCCAAAATGAACACAATAATATTGACTTCACTTTGAGGAAGCCAGAAATTAAGAGTCTGGTTAATACCCAGAGATGTTTTGACTGTTTTAAATATCCTAGACTCTGGCTGTCTCTTTACTTTTACAGTATTTTTAACACTACAGGGACACAGCCTCAAAGGGCGACTGCAAAGTAAACTTTTTATCCAGTATTTATGTATGTATTTCTTTATTATGCAAAATGAACTCTGAGGATTTTTCTTTTAGGCCTATTATACCAGAATTGTAAGAAACTATTTACAGTATATGCAGCATACACAGACTAGGGATGGCAAGCCTTACAAGACAGCACTCACAAGTCATTTCATATTTTATACAAAATCTTGATCTACAGCCAAGTCTAGAGTCTTCAAATCAGTTCTGCAGAGCTGGCAGGTATTAACCAAGGAATTCATTATGTTTCCTATATAACAGATTTTATTCAGTAATGATTTATCTTGCTCTATTTCTGCTGCTAACTCAGTAGAGTGCACTTTTGCAACATTTTCATATTTCATGCACCTGCACGCAAGAAATATTGGAAACCTCTCAACAATGAGAACTGATCGGGGGAGGGGGGGGGGGGAGGGGGGCGGCTTTCATCTCTGTATTACCTCAGCACAAGTTCCATCTGGCAAATCCTGATACAGATTCATACAGACTCATAAAGATCAGCAAATACAGTATTTAAAACTATTAGTAAAATAGATGTATTACTGTTATTAGTAAAATCTTTTAACATAATAGAATATGCACAGTATCTTCCTGGGCATGAGAAACTGAAAGTCTGAAGTGTGAGCTTTATTTAAAAAAAAAAACAGTTCATGTTTATTTGAAAGCCATAATATGCAGAGCAGCACTGCTGTAATCTAATCAGGGGTGCACATCGTTTTGAAAAATTCTTCAATGAGTTTTTAATGTTAGAATTGGGTAAAAGTGGACCACGAGACATGATTGTGACCAGTTAAACACAAACCTTCTCTCCTGTGTGTGTGGATGCGTGTGAATGGGTCACATGAGTAGTCCAGACTCAATGAGAAACTATCACCATCTATGGCTGCTAAGGATTTTTTTTTTTTTTTTGAAGAATTTAATGTTGCTGGCACTATATGAGGTACCCTGGCGCTTGATTCAGGCGCCATAGCACCAAATTTGCACCCATGCTAATGCCAGTTACAAGATGGCCAATGTTGGATAAAGGTATGTAAAAACTACAAACATAATCTAAATAGAGAAAAAAAAAAACAGAGAGGATATCTTTTTTTAAAAAAAGTATTGTTTTCAATTTTCTAACCTAGCGATAATATCTCCAGAAAACTACCTGGAGACACGTGTATGTCAAATTTTTAATGCTACAAGTAAGCAAGTATTTATATACTGATTTCCTCAGGATTTAGAATATGTCCAGGTACCTAAAACCTCTCAAAATCAATATATATATATATATATATATATATATATATATATATATATATATATATATATATATATATATATCAGTATGTATATGTGTTAAATGTGTTTGATGAATATGCTTGTACACAACATTCAAAATGTATCCACAAATTGAAATCTGTAATTCTGAAGGGTAAACGGACACTGAACTATAAATCTGAAGCACATATGTGTGTTTTAATGGATATATTGCAGTGAAATGTTGACTCACTCCGACCCTCAAGACAGATTTAAAGTTTCTGTCAATTTTAAATAAAAAGTAGTTTGGTCTTATTTGACTTGTGCCTGGAAACGCTCTAGGCCCACAACATAGGAGCCATCAAAAGACCAGTGGTATAGCCTGCAATTCAAAGACAGGCAAATCAATAAGAGAATCAGAAGGGACTATGAGCACAACTCAAAACTAAATGTAAAAGCAATCTTTGGAACAGATGTGGCTTGGCAATTCAACTATATCACAAGTTATTGAGACGAATAAAAGAATGTTAAGAGTCTCTGACCCTTTCTTTTTTGATGGAGTAAGCGAGAGTCATCTGGAAAGCGGTCAATATTCTATAAGTAATAAAGGCTTGTACACCTTTTAGGTAACACAATTACATATTATCCTCATTTATGGTTATACTTATAATTATAAAAAAGATGTACAGAGACCAGGGGTGTGCACAAGGGGGGGGGGGGGGGCAAGCAGGGGCACTTCCAATAATCATCTCCAAAATATGTATTGCATTTGCCCTGTCTGTCACTGACACTCACAAAATGAACGTACTTCCTCATAAGGTGCAGTTATGGACGCACGTGAACTCGGTTTGCACACGGTCCCCCATAACGTGCTGTTAAGGACTGGCGCGTGTCCCCTGAATGTTTGAGTCCAGCTGCAGTAGCATAATTAGTGGAAAAAACACACATTTTTCAAATTATGCTATTTTATGCTAAACTGAAAACCTGAAAACTGTCAATATACTAAAAGGAAAGCACTTGTGAAGCTGAATCGAGAATTTCAATGCAGAGATGCATTTTTCCTGAAATGCAATGTGATTTATTTGTACAACACATTGAGTCTATTTTAATGCTCGAGAATCGGACAATGCAATGTCTTTGCCAGCACTCATGAAGGTCTGTAAAGAACACGACCTGGGGCTTCTGTATCTTGATATAGTCGACCTATTGGTGCTTTTGGCCATGCTACCTGTTACAGCTGCAACTGCAGAAAGATGGTTCATTGTTAAAAAGCTCCACAGCGTATGGACTTTCATTAAAACGGCGAGTGAGTGTAATGCTATTTATTTATATAACCATATCAACACACGCACCCCCCCCCCCCCCCACACCTAATAGCGGCCAATTTTTTATTCCTGCGCACGCCCCTGACAGTGACTTTTCATAAGCAAAAACTTAAATATTATGTACAATGACCAGAAGGTAACATAAATAAAAACATCACAAAAACATATCAACATAACGTGGCCTTTTTTAAAAAAAAATCATTTAAATACAATAATATTTACATCCACCATCCTGCATTGAATAACCCTGGGTCCAGGGTACATGACTGTGGACATAAGATTATGTGTTGAATATATAAATGACTATAAAGTGTACAGTGTCAAAAAGTTTAAAATTTTGAGATTATCTTGCCTATATGCTGTATAGGCAGGGATACGAAATGACACACATTGACAAACCAGCAGCCAGTGGACATGAAATTGCTTTTAAGAGGTGAAACAAACTACCTGAATGTAAAACAAGCAAACTGAAAACTAGAACCTACTATGGTACCAGAAATCCAAATGAAAATACATGTTTGCTATCACATGCTTCTTTCAAGACTGCACAAGGGATGTACTTGCACAACAGGTAAGATTTATGAAATTATATCATTAGCTAAAACCCCTTTAATTTTATGTGCTTATGGTGTAAAATCCACTGAATCTAGATATTGTATAGTGCAGGTCAAATTCAATAGTAAAAATACACCAGAGCATGCAGCAGGAAATACAAACCCCTTTACCTTCAGGGCAATATCCAACACAAATGTAGAGCTTCTTGTGTAAATCCATTGTAGCCTGAAAGATGTCATCACAGACTTATAGTAGAGTAAATATCCTGTCTCCCCCCGAAACTAAATACATAAATTGTGTTACGGTACATTATACCTGTTGTTTGTAAAACCCTTCCAGAAGATTCTATTGATGATATGGAATTTGAGACCACTCATTATTCTTCATCTGTTTCATGTCTTACTTCAATTCACTTGGTGTAGAATTATTCCTCAGGTTTAATGTTATTGAAATCTTATTTTCCCCCTAGAAATCATCCTGTCAGTCAAACTGAAGTGGTTTGAAACAACAATGATGGGTCTAAGAAAAGGTGTCAGTTAATGGATCTTTTGTTTTCCCACAGCTTCTCTGAGGTTATCGTACTGTTGTACCTTCTAGCAGAACTTGCTTGTTGTGTGAGAATAGATTTTTTTTCAAATGCTTGCCAAGCCAAAAAAATAAGTTCCTGATACTTTCAAAATGAGGTCCTTCGTGTACCCTGTTCAACAGTACTGCTCAGGAATAGTGAGCAAAACACATCAATGGAAAAAATAAGATACAAAGGTCTTCTGTCTCTTGGCTCTCATGTTGAAAAAGCAAATTATCTTTGAGATTTGCATGATTTATAAGGCTTTTTCAAGGTAACTTTTTTATATTATGCAGAAACTATTAACATTACACAATTTAATCACAATACAGATTAGAAAGATGTCTATAGCATCTCATGGGACTGAGTCACACATAAGGAGTACTGTATTTAATTAATACATTTTTTTTTTTACAAAGCTGTCCCAGTTATTTAAATGGTTTATTATTTTTATTTATATACCAAGTTTTTTTTTTTTACGGTTAATCCGCATTACTCCAGGACGATTTAACAACCCATTAACTATACGGTATGAAAAAATACTATGATTGCTTCTCCTCCCTATCTGTTTTAGGTTTAAAAGTATTTAGAATGAAAGAAAATGACATGTAAAGTAACAACGCTTGGTTGACTATTACATTGGATAATTTAGGACTGAATATGTATATTGTTTGTGTAATCAAATGGTCATTGTGACAAAAAGTAATTACCAGCAGTGCTTCTTAATTACTTTCTGTATCTGTCTCTGTGTAGTTAGTTGGCTTAAGCTAAAAAATATATCGATTTTTTAAATTTATTTCATTTTAATGAGGAATATATTTAATTCCCTACGTGTTTAACAGTTTTTAATAGCAACTGTAAATCTGTTGCCTTTTCAGTAAACTTTTAAAAAAGGAAAATAAGTACTGTCGTGAGTTGAACTAACTGACCACTTCTACAAATATTCTGGATCTCATTGCCAGCTATTAAAAAAACCAAAAAAACTGTGTCTTCTTATGCCTAAACTTTAACATTGTTTAATTTGAATACTAATGGCTAGATTCTCAAATATATTTAATCCAAATCGTCATTAGCACTTTTTTTCTGAAAGGAAAAACATCAATTACAATTCTAAAACAACAATAAAATAAAACAAACCTTAAGAAAAACAACAACAGCCTGAGAGTGGTAGCAAATCTATAATTAAATGTCTGTTGGTTATCTCTGGGTTTTTTTGTCTTTCTGAAAACAAATCACTAATTAAAATGTGTATTAAGTTGCACAGATTCTTCTTAAACCTGTATTATTCCAGAATTCTGAGCAGTTTCTCACAATTCCTGTGGATAGTTTGTCATTTTCAAGGAAAATAACTAGCAGTATTTTACACCAACTGTTTTAAGTCACTTAAGTATTCTGTTAAAAAAAAAACTTTCCTGTTATTTTATTCGAGAGCTAATCAATCTTATTAAAGTAAAATATCACAACAGCCAGAGTTTTGCCCATAACCAAATAATGATTTTCTCTCATAAAAAATGCAGAAATACAGTGAGCAGAACAATTTCGACTTAATTTAGGACTTTTGGATATCGTTTACTAATAGGCACCACGATTTTTCAGAACATTTTCTCTTTTTATATGTTTATATGTTTTTTTTTTTTATTGCAGGAGACAAAAGGTATTTACAATATTGTTTTTTATTATTATACATGTATAAAAAACATAATGTACTTATTTTATCTAAATATTCCATACATACAAGGTAACATACACAATAAAAACAAAGGAACATATTTTACAGTAAATATTACAGGTAGTATAGAAACACATTAAATGTACAACATGTACATGTCTTCGTATTACATCATTACAATCATTCTATACAATCATTGTACAGAACATTACATCCATCTGCCTCGTTTTAACATCCAAAGAACCCACACAGAACAAATCTTTACTTAAGGTTTAGATGTATAACAAACTACATCAAGAAACATGTAATGAATACTCAATTTTATTTAATTAATCAAAAATCCTTCTTTAAATAAAGAACTAGTTAAAGTTTTGTAAATAGCGCTCACTGCTGAATTAAAAAGGTTTACCCAGTCCATCCAATAGTGTTACATAAGTGTAAATATCTATTGAACAAAGGTTTGCAGAACATATAAATTAAAGGAGAAATTGTTTCTCACTAGAACTGCTTGACAAGTTATCAAATACTGGACTAAAATCAAATTGCAGACATTTTAAAATTGATGTTTTAAGAATCACACAGAAAATATAGCTGGGTTTTATTAAAGAAACACAAAAACTATATACATTTAGACAGAAAAGATTAAACACAACAACAAATAAACAATCAAATAAATAAATAAATAAATAAATACGTGTTTACATTGAATCAATGGTCTGTTAAAATCATATAAAGCAATATTTAAAACAAAGATTGCATTGGAAAGACAGTTGGATGTGATGGAAACAATGGTGGAAACATTGTTGTATGTGGTAATGCATGAAAGGTGAAAGGTCCTGGATGAAGAGTTGTGGGTCCCACCATTGGTAGTTGAGAAGTGGGAATAAAGCTGGAGTAGTTTTCTGGACACATTCCTGGAGCTAGAGTCATTTGAGGCAGGGGTGGTCGGGAAAATGGGAAGGCCTGTGGATAGAGCTGAGGGTGTGGCTGAAGGAAGGAACATGTAGCCGCAATTGCAGCAGCATGGTGTTGAAGGATGGTGTGCTGGATTGTGATGGAGGTTGATGACATCGGCTGTTGCATTTGTAGAGGATGCAGAGTGGCAGGGGATGGCACAGAAAGGGGTGGTGCAGACAAGGCTGGTTTAAGCTTGCTTGAAAATGCCTGCTGATGCAACATGTGCTTATGTGTTTTACATTTATCAATCTCATCTGGGGCTAACAAGGCTCCTTGAGATGCAGAGAAAGACCCAATAAAATGCCCTGACCTCAAACCTTCTTGGCTTCTTACTTTTGTGTCTTGAACCGTGAAGTGATCTAGATTTCTGTGATACTCAGCGTTTGGGTTGTACTGAGATAAATTGCTGGGTCCTATGTTTACAGTATCATGTTCTTCTGCTTGTTTGACTTCAAATCGACAACAATGAGTTGTAATTTGGGATGTTGCAGTGTCTTTCCCGGTTTGTAAGTTTGCCTTTGCAGTCTGATGCACCTGAGTTGTTTTATTAACTTCTGCAAAATTCCAGCTTTCAGTTTGATGAATCTTTCTCTGAGGCACATCTTCAGTTGAAACGGTGGCACTTTCAGTCAGACTAAACCGTGGATGTAAAAAACCCTTATCTGGTTTTGTGTTACTTGTCCAATCTAAAAACCCTGTAACTGGATGCTCCTGTGCTCGTAACAGAAAGCTCTGAGTGGGTGCTTGATGTACCAAATGATTTTCATTTTCTAGACTATTCATTATGTCAACGACTTCACCAGGATGTTCGGACCCCCCATTTGCTAATCTGTTGTCATGTTTGGGAGTCTCTGCAGATAAATCTACACCGAGACTAGGCTTAAATGCATCTTTATTATTCATTTTCCAGTTGATGACAAACCCCTGATTTCCTATGTAAGTCTTTCTCCTTCTTTTCCTCTTTTTACTTGGCTTACAGCCTGAATGTGGAGAGCTCTCACGTTTCCACCACTTTATTGATCTTTTGAGCCCACAGGAATCATTTCCTGATGAAGGACAGTTTGCACTGCGTTTAGGAAAGGATACCTCTTGTTCATTTTGAGATCCATGCTTTCTTTTTAATAACTGACTTTGGTACAAGTATTTCTCATCACTAAAACATTCTGATATCTTATGATCTGAGATTGACCTTCTATCTGTAATGCATGTGTTCTGAGAGTAAGGCATGTCACAGTACAAGGAGCAGTGTCCTGTTGTGTTCATTTGTTCTGTTGATTGATTATATAGATTTCTTTCACTGCTCCTGAGTACCACTTCATAATCAGAGCTATTTTTATTAAGAAATGTTGCAGCCTCCGCTGTGCTGTTTAAGATACCTGCTGTTCTTGGCTGCCTTCTTGCTATGTTCTTTGCTTTGCTGTTGTTGCTGTCATTTTGTTCTTGATTTGATTGCTTTGACTCTTCTGATGATTGAGTTTGTTCAGCTGTGTCCACTCCAAATTTGTCAACACACCCATCTATATATTTTGTCTGTTTCAGAAAGTCCTTAGAATCTGTCCCATTTTCAATGGCTTCTTTCTGAGTTTCATCATCATGATTTTTGGATGCCTTTCTTTTCCTTCTTTGTTTTCTGCTTCTGCAGTCATGTCTGTGACCACAGTCTCTGTTTTTCTCCTGCTCTTTTCTACCTACATTAGTCCAACCTTTTGAATGTTTTCTCAATTTTTTGTGCTTTTTTAGTTTTGCAGACCTGTCAGCTGCATTTATGAGTCTGTCGTTTGCCTCATCATTATCTTTTAATGTAAGCAATGACTGCTCAGTTAGCTCCTGAAGGTTCAGATTGTCTCTGGTAAAAGCAGTATTTTTTTGTATAGGACTGTGACTGAGGCCATTTGTAGACTCAATATCACAGTAGGATGCTTCTTCTTCATGAACAACATATGTGCTGAAATAAGCATTACCGGTTCTCTGAGGTTCTTCAGCTGCAGCCTGAAGAACATGCACTTCATTTGCATTACATTTTATTTTATTCCTTGATGATTTAAAGTCAAAATAGAGGGGATTACAGCTGTAGGATAGAGATTTCTCTGTTTTTGTAAACATCAGCAGCTCTGAAGGCCACTGAAGTACTGTTGATCCATCTTTGCCCAAGACTGGAACAAAAGGCTTACTTGGCTTTGTGAATGTGCATAGATTCTTATTTGTTGCATCAGTATATTTTTCAATGATTTTGGAGGAATCTACCTCCAGAAAAATCCTTCCATCATCAGCAGGTTGTGGGCTATTTCCTGCAGGAGATATATCTTCTTCTGGAATGATTACATCCATTTTGGACTCTTCTCTAACATGGACATTTGTTTCAGTTTGGATTTCTCTTGCTTCACTGTCATGAAGTTCAGAGTTTTCTATGTCTATCACAGTCTCTTTTGCTGATGTAGGCAAGTCAGAAAAAGACTGGCTTGGATCCTCAGAGTAAGCCAGCACTGCGAACAAACTTGTATCTGCACCTGTGTTGTTTTCTTTTACAGGCACATAACATGATCCTTGTAGCTGCGCATTTGGAGCTATACATTTGTTGATAACGCTTTCCTGCTGGGTGCCAGTGTTGCAATGTCTATCTTCAGAATTGAGTTCCCTTTCTGTTAGAGGAGTACCTGGATGACTACAGTCACCTGGGATGGCTCTGTGTTTCTGTCTAAATCTCAGTGCCGTTGATCGTTCCTCTGTGTTCTCACAGAACACTGCTGCTGAAGACTCTAGTTTGACAGATGCTTTCTTTGGAAATGAAAAGGAAAACCCAATTTTTTGTCCATAGATTTGTTTTTTTACTTTGCTGTCAAAAGGTCTCTCAATCTGTCCATGGTGGCCAGGGAGCACTACCTGCAAGTCCTTTACCGTGTGTGTCGCATATGTCACAGTAGGTTCGATTCCTTCTCTTTTATTATCAACATGTGTTGGTGCTTCCTTGGAGGCATCGTCAATGGCAACAGTTGTTGACCTAAACATTGGACCACTTCCAGAAGCACTGCAGAAAAATGAAGACAGGCAGAAAGCATTATCCAAAACTTACTGCATATCACATCATGTAATTTTACTTATTTTTTTAAAAGCAGTAAAGAACAGTTTCATAAATATCAAATAATATTGTATTCCTAAAAATACTTTGAAAAAAACATTCTTCAACAACTCATGAGTCAAATCTTTTTGAGGCCGAAGCCAATACACGTAGTGTGAGTTTGCCACACAAATACATCTTCTCAGATTGAGGGTCCAGCCATTCTTCAATTAAATAATGTATAATGTAAAACAAAACAAAAAACGTTAAGCACATCAATCATTTGAGGAATACAAAGAACAAAAAGGTTTTACTCACCATCGGACTTCTTTGCGTTGTTCTGCCAGTTCATGTAAACGTTTTAAAGCTTTTTCCTGTTTCCTTTCATCTTTTCTTGATTTTGAGGCTACATTCCGAGCAAACTCTCTGTGCTTCAGCTCCTTTAATCTCTGTAAAAGGAGAAGATTCACTTTAAACCACCAGCTGTAGTACTGTTTGAATAACTCTCAGTAGAGTCACTTTAAGGTGTAGTGTAGCCCCTTGTGTTTTTAAATCTTTTTTTTCTTACATTTTATAAGCTTTACTACCATTGTCATTGCTACACTAAATGTGCAGCGCAACCTTTCACTTTTAACCCTGTAATGACCATTTCTCACAAGCTGGAATTTTTCATATGTAGTACATTATGTGTTGCCAGACAGGTGGAAAAAAATGTGCAAGAAACGGAATCTAGTTACATAAATAAAGCAGCTTTTCTCATTTAAAAAATGTTTGGGCATTACAGGGTTTATCTCCTTTTTGCACTTGTCTCTGATGCTACAACACTACACAATGTACCTCCATGTTGGTGTATGACACCTATCCCAGTACTTTACTGTTGAATGACACACATGTTAAACATTCTGTCTCAGAGTGGCACTCTGTGCAGCTCAGAGAGCAATATCTGTATTATTAATATCTGCACACTAACTTGAAGAAGTTACAAAAAGGTGGAGGTTTAGCGAGGTTTACTGTTCAGCTAAAATATTATTAAAAATATGCTTTTTTCTGAACAAGCTTGCCTTATTAAGATTAGGGATGGTGTGGCAGTTTGCCCGTCCCCGTGTCTGTTATATGTTACGTGTGCTGTGTTAATGTTGGTGTATAGGCATTGGTACACGGGATATAAACGGGTCTGTGTTTCACGTGTGTTTAAAAATGTAGATTTGTATTTAGGCATGAGGATGGCACAAATCACTTCAAGTGCTGGTTAAAATGTAATGTGTGGTCACGGGAGTACACATAATTAATTCACGTGCAGATGTACCGAGACTCCAACTGAATGATTGATTAGCAATTGAGTCTCGGTACAGATGTATAAAAAGCGCACCTTATCACACACTGGGTTAGGTGTACAGCGAGGAGGTACTGGAGAGAGAGGTGGAGTAGAGATATATATTGAATTTAAAAATAAGCAATTGCTATCGTGCTGGAGGGCCACCACGATACTTGTTAGTGTTTAGTCTTGTGTCTTGTTTTGTTTATCTGTTTATTTTGGCATCAGTGCCGTGTCCTGTTTTTGTGTCTGTTTCAACCTTTTTATTTACTGTCTGTCATTAAACTGCGCAGCAGCGCAATCACCATACCCCTCCGTCCAGTCTGTGTTATTTCCCTGCGTCTGACGTCACCACTCTAGGCTGCTTGTCACAGATGGAAAAAAAACCTCTTCAGTTTTTCACGTTTTAATAAAGGTGTTTACATGCTAATGTTATGCTTCATTTTCCATTTTCCACTTAACTGAAAAGTAGTTTCAAATGAGATTGTTCAATTGCATGAAACTGTCCCATTTATTTAAAATAATACCACTAGACAGGCATTTATACTTGCTTACACAGTTCTACTTACATTTGGAGCTAACTATTAAATCTATTTTTGAATGTAGGTATACATTATAACAATATCAGTCAGCAATCAATGCATTACTAATTAATGTTCCCCTTTTTACTGTTCATGTGCATTTTACATTACTATTGTAAATGTGCTTGGGTAATCCACAAGACTTGGTTGAGATGCTAGATAGCAAATTTGGAAAGGATTATTTTCTTATTCTTGGGGAAAGGATCATTTTCACAGCAGTCGCATACAACCTGATCATCCCTGATTTGAAGCTATGGTTGGAGTTCCTATTTTATTTAAGCCATTGAGCCCAGGCATAAATGGGGTCCTTCCCAATGTTTTTACTTCTAGCCACTTTCTCATGATTCTAACCTTCTGCTCTGTCTGGTATTGCATTACTCTTTAACACTGCTTTACGGCAGATGCTCCATTATCTATACTCACTGAGACACATATGGCTACTTAAAGCTGTACTAATATATGATACCCCCAACAGCACTGTGCCACCCTAGAGTCCTACAGACTAATTAAAGTACCTCCTGCCTATGGATTACATTTTAAAAAGTCTACATTTATAGACAGTCAAGAGAGGTTTAGCATTACATATTCTGCTCAACCAATATGACATTGTATATAGAGTGTGGTGCTGTAACCTTTTTTTTATTTGAAGTAGCTTCAGTGATTGCATTTTTTTTTGTCATTTTCTTTCATAGCCAAGGGATCCACATCAGATATAGTTTTGTCATGTTAAATGGCTTCCCCTCTCAGTATAGGCTCATAGGGGTTACATTGATCTGATCATGCAGAATAACTGTTTCACAGTGCTGAGTTTGTGTGGGATTAATAGATGACAGCCTAATGCGTTTTTCTATTTTAGCTTTCCTGGCAAAGAACTTGAGGCTTCAGGCTTCTGTTCAATGCCTTTGTTGATGAGGCTAAAATATGGGAGGATTGTATCTTTGTTTCACAAGTGAACATTTGTAACACAGGGGAAAAAACAGGTCTAAGATAATACATGGGTTTTTAATGACATTGATTTATAAATTAGCAACACGTCTGTTTAAGTCCTGTTTGGTTGTGGTTTTCTAATGCATACAGTATTTTAAGGTTAGGAAACATGTCTTTGAAGTTACCTTTTTAAAGAAAAAGGTAAAGCATTACATATGTATTACTAATGTATTTACACAGTATGAATCTGTTATAACGTCCATCAGCAATATACATTGCAGGTAGATAAAATGTTGATAATCTTTAGGGGGAAAGGGGGAAAAGCATATGAGGTTTATACATTTTAGAGTGGTGGTTTTAAGATCTGTTAATATTTAAGTCTTTAAAATAGACTCCAGAGTATTCATCATGCATGCTAGCTGTGATGTAACAGTTTATAAAGCAGTAAATTAATACATTTGCATTCTTCTTCTGGCTGAAGGTCTTTTTTTTTTTTTTTTAGAAAACTCTGCACCTATGTAAATGAATGACTGTAATACATAATAGTAGTAAAAGTTAATGATTTATATTTATAATACATTTTATTAAACAGACATGTCCTGCCCTTCAGATTTATAATAATGGAAAAGATCTAATTAGCATATTTAAAATCTAATTATGAAACTAAATGTGTTCCACATTGTAAAGGACATTCAATTCATTAAATTATAATACAGAGTTAGTATTTAATGATGTATAACCCAAGTTTTGGTTATAACTTATGTTAAAATAACAGAATATCCATAGCAATGACACCCTTATTACTGAAACTCACATTGTGGGCAACTGATATTAATGCATTTCTGAAAATGAAAGAAATGTAATAGTCTTCAAATGCAATGTTTGGAAACCCCAGTATTTTACCTGCTTGTGTGCATGATCATATGAGTTGATGTGGTTATCAAACTCCTGGTGCTTGTAATATTGCTTGTCACAGAGTTCACAGTAGAAGTTGGCTCTCAGGTCTTCAAGAGCTTTTGCGATTGTCTTTTCCTTGTCTGCATAATCCTGCAGAAATCAAGAACATGTTTACCCCTTAAATGAAAGCAAATCAATCAATCATTGTCAATCAAATGTTTCTTGTTTTTAAATTGTGTCAATTAAGAAATTGCAATAAAGGGTTTTACTGATCTATTAAAAGGTATCACCAAAAAAATAATTCTCGTCTATGGACAAGCGTGTAACTGGTGAAAGAATACAATTACATGTTTAGTTTTTTAATGTTTTTTTTTTGTTTTAACTGTTTTCTTTCCCAATCCTGTCTGATATTAGTCCCTACTGATTAACCAGCGTTATTTATAATTACAATGTGTAAATAAAAAAAAGAAAGGTAGCCATAAGAGTATTATGTTGAATGGTTTGTCTATCTTCAAGTCTTACTTATACTATATGTTTAGTGAGGCGTAAAGAAATGACAAGCAATAGCTTTCTGTAATAGATCAGCAAGCAGCGTCAAATTGAGAAGACCTAGTTGCTGATCTGTACTATGATGTCTATGTGTGGGAGGGGCTGTTATAAGCTACTATGTGAAAAAGATTACTGATATTTCATAAAAGGTAACACAAATAATAAAAACCAAAAATCAATAACTTTGCCATGCTTTACTATGATTTGACATTATTTATTTATTTCAGATTTAATAAGAGACACATGTTATTAGTGTCAATTTGATTTATATTTATAATCTGTAGAGGGAAAACTTTTAAGATCTTCTAGTGGCGAATGTGAATCTTGACAGGATGCACCCTTCATCTCTTCTATTGGGACTCTCATTCTCTCTTTTATTAAATATTGATTTACAGCAATGGCTATGAGAGTTTCTCTGCCAGGGGCAGATCATAGATCAAGTATAATTTCTATCATGTTTCGGAACCACACCACTTTACTCCTCATTCCATGACGTTGAATTTGAATATATATATATATATATATATATATATATATATGTATATATATATATATATATGTATATATATATATATATATGTATATATATATATATATATATATATATATATATATATATATATATATATCGGGGCTTGAATTATGGGGGGATTCCAAAATTCTAGGGGGAATGGCATATAAAAAAGGCACTTTTGCATATATATATATATATATATATATATATATATATATATATATATATATATATATATATATATATATTACTGCATCATCATTCACACTGATGTTGCTTTAAAATAAGCTGCTTTCTGGAGACCTCACTGTGAGACAGAGCACTTTCCATTGCTTTTGTCATTGTTTGACATGAAGTTTTTGCATGCAGCAAAATAAAATGGTGCTTTTCTTTTTAACCAGCACTGAATTTCTTTTTTTTTAACTCTTTACACTCATCCCTATTTCCGCCTGTTTTTCACTGCACCATTGAACCTCAATATGAAATGAACATGGTGGTTGATGGGGGGAGGAGCTGAGCTTCTAAGCTTTCCAACGATACCGCCCCTTTCAGTCTAGCTGCTACAGTGACGTAGTAATAGACTCAAAACGAAACCTAAGCTGTGAACTCTGTCACATGACAGGCAATCATAGTTCCGGCTAGGAGTGCCCCATGCGCCGTGCTTACAAAGGTACCACCAAATGTTCCTGTCAGGACAACTGAGGAAGTCAGCACCTCCGGTCACTTTTTTTAAGTAACAAAAACGCTTATTCACTGCCAAACATTAAATACTTTAGATGTGTAATGGCTGCAGTATAGGATACTGACCTTAGGTTTAGGGTTTTGGTGTTGGGAGAGGATTATTCATTGTTTTATAACAATAATATGATAACCAATCAGAGTGCAGTGTCCTGACAGGAACAATTGGTGGTACCTTTGTAAGGACAGCATACTGCATACACACACTGAATACGTTTTTGGAAAGCCCAGAGTCTGTACTTTTGGCTTTTACAGTGTCTGAGTAATATCTACGTAACCTTCGGTGTGCTGGTGCCCCAAAATGAATGGGGCTGAGTTTTAAGAGCTAAAGCAAAAATCACCACTTGCAAAACAACATCTAGATAGACTTTTTTCTTTTTTTCAAAACTGTTTACTTACTACAGTGTACTGTGTTTCTATAATCCTTAAAGATAGCGGCCGAGAATCACGAGCGAGCAAATAAAGTCTCACGGCACTTAAAATATCCAGCACTACTTTTATTTATTTATTTATTTATTTTAACCAGAACTATTCAGAATGTGGCTTATAGTGCTTTTGTCACTGACACCCACTTCTTCAGAGATTTTTGTAGCGTTTAAGGCATTCTAAATTGGGTAAAAATAAGGTAGCTTGGTGTCTTAAAATATCTCTGCGGGAGTTACAATAATTGGTTGTAACACACACACAAGATAGGGGATTTGCGGTCTCCCCTGTTGTGGTTATGTGATAGAATCTTGTTTCTGAATAGGTTTGTTGTGGGTGTCATAAACAATGCTGATATTGCACTATTATGTAACAGCAATCTAAATTGATAAAATGTTTATCTTGTTAAAGATAAGTGTTAATGGTGCATTACTTGGATAGCTAATTTATAAAAAGGGCACTTTTTGCACACCAGAAGAATGTGCTATTAAAAAACAAAATGAGAGCTAAATATTAGGTGCTATAACACCCTGTGTACAGTATAAATGTTGGAAGCAATTCAAGATTATTTATTTTGAATCAGAGTAAACCTCACTAAGGTGATTAAGTATATGCATCAGAGCCCTGGTTAAAGTGCATTGCTGTCTGGTCCCATATAGAAACTGGTAAACAAGACCTTTATTGCTATTTCAACATTTACATATTATTTTTTTTAAAACATGTATCCAAACCCTAAAACTTATACTAGAATTAAATTAATAGGGTGTTGCTATTAAAGAGGCTAAATAATTATACGTGTGAATTTAATTAATCTCTAACGCAGTTTTTTGTTTGGTTATTTAACACTATCAGGGGCAGCAGTGTGGAGTAGTGTTTAGGGCTCTTGACCGGAGGGTTGTGGGTTCAATCCCAGGTGGGGGACACTATATATATATATATATATATATACATTTATAATAATATACTGTACAAGAGATATGTTTGTCATGTTAGTGTAGTCCAGTAAACTTGAAGTTAACAGTCTGTTTAACTTCAATAATGATGCTGTGCAATAAGGTCATGGAAGCTTTAAAAGTTAATTGCCCACTTAGGTACTTTTCAGGTTTCTGACAGATGTTTGTAACTCTTTTCATCTCTAACACTATTCAGAAGGGTTCCTCTAGGGAAAAACTAACATGAAGAGCACAGAATATATATTTTTTTCTGCTTGACATACAAGTTAACGTAAAAGGTGAATTGCTTACATGCTTTTAGGCAATGTGCAGTATACAAGTCGGTTACATATGGGTTGTCTGAGATGAACTGAAGGCATTAGAAACAATTTACTTCCCCTCTGGGTTGACAAGCTGAACAAAATTGCTTTGCTTCATATATCATTCATCATTTCTCAATGCATTGTGCTCTAAGAGGACATAGTAAAACCCCAGAACAATCACAGAATGTTGCCCACAATTAAAAACAATACTAGAATGGATACAGATTCACTATACAGTAGTTCAAAGGTCTAGTGATAGATTAGTTCACTCTAGGCCATTTTGGCTTTCACCATCTCCAAAAAGAACAAGGTGAAGAAAACGAAATGGGTCAATGAAGAAGACTGAGTTGTTTATGTAACATACACAAAGTGTATTGTGAGGACAAGAGGTGCAGTCAATTGTCTTCAACCACCTGCCTGATCCTAGCCGTCCAACAGAGTTTGCTATGGCGTGTACATTTTCCAAATACCGCTTGCATAGATTAGTGAGACATGTAGCAATTATTTATTTATTTATTTATTTATTTTTATTATGTTTACCGTGATATTTTTTTTCTATAAAGTTGCGGTGGGCCTAAATTTGAGTGCTGGACCAAGCAGCAAGATGTCAGGTGGCTTAAAATGGCATAATTGTTTCACATGGATAAATCTAGCATTGCGAGTAATATTTTGACACTGCAAAGCGACGTCCATATCAAATCAAGGGAATCAGAGGATAATTTTTGGAACTTTATAGTGGAGGAAAAATATCTGAGAAGTGCCATGTATTTGACAGCATTTTTTGGCTCCACCTACCTCTGCGAGTCAGCGTTCTCAAACATGAAGGTCATCAAGTACAAGTACTGTATGTAATAATTTGACAGTTCATTGCTGGTAGACCACATTAGGATGAGGGTTGGAAAAGTACATCATATGCACCTAAAGTCTGGACACCTCTAGGCTAGAGGTTGCAGCTTTAAGTAAATTTGATTGGCCAGTGGAACTATCAATCAGCCAGAGAATACGTAGTTGTAATAGACTTCCCTTTTTGTCAAAGTTAGCTCTTAAAGCAAACCCACTGAATTTACTTGTTTACAATGCCACAAAAGTAGAAAATAAAAATATTTAAGAAACAACATTGGTATTCTGAACCTATATGATTTTGGATGCACCATTTCACATTTTATTTCAGGTTAGCAGTTTTAGGGGGTTACCACCATTCATTTTTCACATATCTGTGCATTTATCATACCTGCTTCACCAACATAACACTTGACTGGTTTCTCTTCTTTACGCTTCAAGCGTTATGACAAATCATTCTGTGCAGAAGTCAAGGAGGCAATTTAAACTATACTGACAAAAAGATAAACTTATCAATCTTTCACATAGCTAAAGAAAAAAAAAAGCATAATACATTGGACCATGACAATTCCTGCTACCAAATTCATCAAACAGATCTTGTCTATGAATGTATACGGCTGCTACATTTATATACAGTGGGGGTGGTTTTCAAACATCAGCGTTATTGTACCGAACTCGCGCTATAGTAACAATGAGGTCGTTAATTAACAAATTTCTCATTAAAAAGCTTAATTGTCGCAGGTCACTAACATCACTTCCTGTCTCAACTACTAGATAAGGGGAACTCGTTAATCAAAATGCATGCTAACGATATCAAGAGAAAAGAATGGAAGCATAATTCGCTGTTATGGAAACTACTAGCGTACAGGGATGTGGCTGTCCCACCAGCGAGCAGCAGATGTTTCATTTCAGTTGCTAAATGCACAGAGGGAGGTAAATAGTGGGCCATGAAGAACCAACAAAGGCATCAGTTGGTAGTTGTGCAAAACCTAACCTACCACCAGAGTCGTATGGTTGAAAATCACCAGGCTCTGCAGCAGGTCAGAGATAGGCACTTGTCTTAGGGAGTTTATAGCTAGCTTGGTTCGTATTCTGCAAATTCTTAGTTCTCAGCAGCAATCACATGCTGGAAGTGTACAGGGACAATAGACACCTCCCATTTTCCAGGCTGTGTCTGTCCCTCTGAGTCACACTGGCTGACATGCAGGTAGAGGAAAAAAATAGTATTTTTAATCAGACTTATTTTTATGTATTTATTTTTTGGATGGGGCGGGGGGTAAGCCATCTATGTAGACTTGGTTGGAATTTATTTTCTTATGTTGACATCTACTTTTTTAGTATGTACCATTGTAGGCTATAAATAAATAACTTTCAGTTGTTCGTTAAGTATATGGAAAAGTACAAAGCGGCATGTAATTCGATATGTTAACGTAAAATTATTCAGCAGGTTTCATTTCAAATTTCTGATGCAAAATTCGTTAATTCTACAGGGTGATGCAAAACTTTTGGCCACAGCTGTAATTTGGAGCTGATAACAAAGCACTGATTGCTACTGGCTCAAGAAGATACAAGGACAGTCTGTCTGCTGATAATTAAGAGGAATTCGTAACTTAAGCTTACAAAGCTCAGACAGATGTTTATCATTCCTTTGAACATTATAGAGGCAATATCAATTTCTAAAGATAACTTATTTTCTCGTATTGCCATCTGTTCATTCTGATTAAGCAGTGAGAACACAGTTCCTTGGACGGGCTGGTCGGACAGTTCTTTCCCAGGGTTCAAGGGAAGTCGGACAGCTAGAAAGGGGGCGGGATTCCGTTGCATTAACGCATTGACCCGGAAGGGAAACGACGTGGCAGCTGCAGATTGGAGGGGCAGTTGCAGTCGTTTACCAAGGGGTCATGTGTGACGGCATAAATGGGGACGGAGAAACGCAATCTGTTCCTTCGCTTTGGTTTGTGTTTGAACCTGGAAGGACTGTGAGAGACACAGTGAGATATAACAGTATCGTGAGTGTTTTGTTTGTTTGTTTGTAATTTGTCTTGTTTGTAAATTACTAGACGGCTAACACGATTCCGGAGCTGTTGCCAAGGGCCAGCACAAAGCCGGAACAGCACTGCACTACTGTCACTAAATAAACTGTATCACCAACCATGAGCACTACTGCACGCACCCAGGACTGGTGACCATGTTAATATTATTGTGGGGCGGATATATTGTGTTTATTGTTTGGGACTGCAACCCATTGTTATTTACATTGCTGTGTATTGCCGGGGTCCTATTATTTGGTCACCAGACCTGGATATAATAAAACCCCTTTTCTAACCGGATTATAACTCTCTTGTCTGTTTAATCATGCACTGCATCACTCCTACACCTGTATCCATTTAACCACTTTGCCACAGCATGTCACTTAAAGATTTCACAGTTGATCTTTAGGTTCTTGTTTATATTCTCTGCATAGCTCAAAATCACAAGTGAATCATAGAGACATTTTTCTAAATCCCAGTAAGGGGTTTTAAATATAGTGCCACAAAAAAAGTTCTACGTTGTATCTAATTGGCTGCCCTGTGGCTGCTTTTGACCAGAGGGGATAGGAGCAATTGGCTCAGTACAACTGCTTCACTGTCACTGTATAATAGAGAAAAGGATAAATGACAAGGAAGAGTGGTAGGTAAGGCTTGGGAGACATTCCACAGTGTTACTGATGTGAAATACATTGAAGTTCTTCAATTACACAAGGCATTTATAAATAAGAAAAATATATGTTCTTGTTCTGTTTCCTGAGTTCTTTAGCAAGCTTTTGATTTGCATTGGTGAACACATTGTGCTAATTCTTGCTATATGTTAGTGATAGGGATATACAACTATTGCCAAAAGTTTTGCATCACCTAAAATTTTAGGATTGAGACATAATAAAAAAATTATAATATATGGACATAATTTAGATATTTTATTTATCATCATGTAATCAAAGAAACTACAAAATGATATTGCTAAAATCTAACGGAAGCCATAATAGTAGTATAGTTTTTCATGTTAGATTTTGAAATGTCACATTTTTCAATTTCTCAGTTTTTCGTTAAGCATATGGAAAAATACAACATGGTATGTTATTCAATATGTTAACTTAACATTATTCAGCAGGTTTCATTTGACTTTATTGAAGCCAAATTAATTAATTCTATAGGGTGATTCAAAACTTTTGGCCATAGCTGTACATGCACTTATCCAGATTGTTTAGTCCACTCCAAAAAGACAGGGCAGGAGTACCAATGAACCGCTACAATATATTAAACACGAAAAATCACACGCAATGGACAAGAAGAAGACTCTGTGTCATGGTTTCTGTCAAATGAAGTTATACTCTCTATTGGAGGGGGCCGCAGGAAGGGTTAGGGGAGTCATGAAACAACCGGTTTACAAGCAGACCAAAACATCACTGTTTTTATACCTGCTCGGTCAAACAGATCCTGTACATTTCAAACATACCAGTGGAATAAAATACCCCTATCAAATGTAGTCCCAATAGAATAAAATACCCCTATCAATTGTAGTCCCAAGTCACTTTAACAGGGGTCACAGTTAGAAAAAAAACAGACTGTTCAAAAGAGAACATCATTTAAAAGAAGAAAAAAAGAAGACACTGACAGCCAGATTAAATGACAGTCTATGCCTAAAATGCTTGTGAAGTTCAAGTGTTAAATGTGTCGTGTTAGTGCAAGAATCTTCTTCATGCAGTTTCAATATCTAATGTTACATTTGTACAATCAGTTATTGTTAGATGATTCATGAAGCTTATGTTGATGACATTCTCATTTATATTTTTCTTTGCACTCATGCCTCATATACAAAAATTGTTTCCCTCATCTGATTTTCATGAAAATCACTAACAGTGGGTCCTGTTTTATACAGTTCTGTAATGTTAAGGCAGGGCTTATTTATTTTAGTGAGGTCAAATAAATAATGATATAAATCACGCTTTCTGTAATTCAATATTTTCCTTGTGTCTCTAGTTTTCTTGAGTGGGTCAACATTTAAAAAAATCCAGAGCTGGTTACAGAATCACTATTATTGGCCACAGTGTGTGATTTTGTAAATATGTTTGGATGGAAGACATGCCCCTGTGGTGTCAAGTTTATTCATTGGAGACATCATTTAGTCAATATTCTTGGAAAAAAATGTTGGCTACAGCAGTGCAATTTCTACCTCCTGCCTCTTTTTGGCAGCATATAACCCATGATTTATTTCTATTTGTTACATTTCTATCATCAATACGAAGCGAGAAGGAAATTACATTGCTTTATAATGGGCTTTTTTACAATGTCCTTATGTACAATGGGCTCTATTCACTAAAGCCACTGTAGGTTTTTAAACACTTTGTTCATTTACAGTACCGCTTTAGGCAACACACATTGTCAGCACTGCTCCTTAGCTGCAGCTTTAATGAATGGATCTCATCACTTTACCCCACTCCTTTCATATTCTAATCTCTATTGGCAAAAGCAAAGGCAAAACTAAAAATAAACAAAATAATTTAAAGGAGGAATTTTTAGGCTTTACTGATGTTTTTAAAATTAATAATTTTTACAAATGTCTCATATTAAACGAGTGGGTCCCCAGGGACTCACCCAGTATAAACACTGCCGTTTGCAATGCTAGATGATTAAGGTGAGCAAGGTTCGAATCCTGTTCACGGCAAGCTGTTAATGTTGGCACGATTGAAAGTTTCAGCAGTGTTAATGAAGAAACTCCGATAGTTTGCCCTTGCCTCCAGAGTTCAATATGCAGTAGCTTGGTAACAAATTAACAAATGGAGCTGCTATTAATTACTTTAGGTTATAATTTACATTTCAGAATTGTATTATATTATCATGTGAATTCATCATAAACCACAAATATGTCTAGTACCAAATACCACAACACTCATTAATAATAAAGCTAATTAAGTTATCCAGCATGACTACAGCAATATGGTTTTAAGCAAATGGGTGATGATACAGGTACACTTTTCATTGTCTTTATCATGCTTAAAAAGTTGAGTTCCCCTTAAAGCAGGGGTTCTCAAACCCAAATCTGGTTTTCATTCCAACTGAGCTCTCAATCACTTAACTAAACCCTTAAATGAACTAAAAATGTGCTAAATTAATTAACACCTTTTTAATTATTTTCAGCTCTTAAACAGTTGCAGAGTTCAAGTTACTTATAAAATGTTATAGCTAACTTGAAATCTGCAACTGTTTAAGAGCTGAAAATTAAGCAAATTATCAGTTCAATTAAGGGTCTAGTTAAGTAATTAAGAGCTCCTTTGGAATGGAAACCGGCAGACACAGGGCGTCCCCAGGACCGAGTTTGAGAAACCCTGCCATAAAGGTTCTTAATCCAATTATTATACACAATAAAAACAAAATTATTCAAATGAAAACAGAAACAGCAAACGGATTTATCTACCATAAAACCATAACAGTGTAACTTAATCTTTCAGTTTCTATCACAGGGAGAGTAATTTGTCCAATACTACGGATCCATTCTTTTTGGTTTTACTTAATAATTATATATATTTTTTTTAGTTCTGTGAGTTTTGTTTTTAATTTTGTTGTCATACTTATGCATTTAAAATGCTGGAACATTCTGTTATACATAATGCTTAATAATTATGATGATCATAATTGCTTAGAGGATGTTTGTTTTTGTATCGTAAATACAAAACAGTATTCTTTCCCTATTGTAATATTGTAAATTACATAAAAATCTATTGTACCTGATGCAATTGTGGTATTTCTGGATGAACTCCAAAACATGCCCATATGTAAACGACAACAACAGGGCAAATCAAGCATGTTCTAAAATGTCCCATTGAACAAATTAAAATATCAATTCAGGTGAATTAACAGATTTTACCTACTGGGATGTAACTGAAATAGGTCAACCCTGCACTAAATAGATGTGTAGAAAAAAAACAAAAATAGATAATTTAACCCTGTAAAGACATATTCATCTTTCAACACAGACTACAAACACTGTAGACAAGTGATACATCACAATCATCATATACCTTAAATAGTATGTACATGAAGCACAAATGTACATTACAACAAAGTTAACCTGGTTCTGATGGCTATTGTTTATAGATAATGCTTCCTTTTCACTATCATCGATACATATGCATTTTTTTGAAGATGGCCAATTTATTTGTGTGTTACTGTCAATGCAATAGCTCAGCATTGTTTAACAGTTTAGAAGAACATTCTTTGACCATTGTGACAGGATAGTATCAGGAATGAGACTCAGGCCCTGAAGCTACAGTTAAAGCTCTGTTTATTAACACATGTTTATTAACACCAAAACACAGGAACAAAATAAACAAGGTACAGGAACCAACTTAAAGGTTTAAACAAAGTCGTACACCAAACAAGCTGCACCTTCCTGCTGTGCAGTGGCCTTCACTAAGGGTTCTCCAAAACCCTTTTCCCAAACTGCTTGACTAAACAAAGGATTCGGCTCCTTTTTATACCATGTGGCTGGGATGTCATTGATGATCAATTATTGAGTCAAGACTCAGCCACATTCCACACGTGGATTTGGCAGGGATGGAATTAACCCCATCCCACAACAATATAACACTGCAGCTGATTAATTATCCTGTTTGACTTTCAGTGTGCAGGGAACTTCCTTGAATGGGTGTTATTATTTATTCATGCTTTGGTAAATGCATGTTTAACGCCATGCTGAAGTCAGCAACAATGGCAACTGCAGTCTTTATGATATGCAATTGGAATGTTGAAAAAGCAACTTCCAACTAGACCTAATTATGGCATTTCAATTCACTTGCACAGTCCTAATGAATTGGGTTTGAGGCTAAGGTCGGTCTAATTAAAATGACCTAGAATGAGTAATATGTCTTCAACAAAGCAGTTGGTTTTCGGCAAAATGGAGGCAAATATATTCATTAATGAGTTGAAGTTTTAGAAAAAGTTAAAAATGAGTTTAAGATCATAAATTGGCACAGTGCTACACAGGTTCAGCAATGAGGAGTAGAATGAGAAAACAAAGCTTGGTTCTTAAATAACTCATATTATTCGACATAATGATGGGGTGGATATACGTAATTTAGATCTACTACTGGTAATATCATACAAATTAAGAAATAGTTAAACATTTATCATATTGTACACTAATCTATGAAATAAGAAATAATTGTGCTTATGACGAAGTACACATACTGTATTATTTAATCAATGCAACATCATGTATCATCACTTTAATTACTGTAGAATAAAGTTCAGGTTAATTCATTTTAATTTCCTGGTTGTATATCTACTCAGGCAATTAACATAAGTACAGGTTTGCGCACAATAGATTCAGCGGATTGCATCTGGAATTAAAAGTGAGTGTTTCCACATTTGCAAATATCTGTACACGGGTATATTAACCTCATTAAACTAAAGAGTGCCATTTACCATTATAGCTTATTAATTATATATATATATATATATATATATATATAGTAGCCGGCCGGCACTCACAGTCGTTCGTTGCCCCTTTAAAAGCAGGACCCAGGACACAAGAAATTGATTTTTAAGCGCTTACGTGCTAATTTTAATACACACAAAAAATAAATAAACAAAACGAAACAAAACACCTAGCTCCATTTTGAGCACTAACTAAACATTTTATGCAGGTCCCTGACTAGCTCGCAGGACGGCTAAGCCGTTTACCTGTCATAAAAACACTGAAACCACACAAGTTCAATTCAGCAGTTTGACTGCTCGGAAGCAGAGCACCTCTCTTCTGCTTCCTTCTACTCAGCAGCCATGTGCAGACAAGCTGCACGTCTCAAATACCCCGCGCCTGGCATTAATTTACAATAAATATCAGGTCCGGGGATTAATTAAATAATAAAACAATTAAACAAAATATGCATACGCACATGTTTTCTTCAGGGAGGATACTAACCCCCTCCCTGATGCGTTACAATATATATATATATATATATATATATATATATATATATATATATATATATATATATATATATATATATATAATGGATAATAATTACATTTTGAAAACATGATTGTAAAAAAAAAAAAAAAAAAACACACACGTGCTGATCATAAATTATTTAGGTTGCCTGCTTGATTATTGTCTTATTAAATGATTTTCTCAGGCAACAAAAAAGTTTCACAGGACAGAAGCAAGGGCTGCATGGAGTAAGAACCTTGGGGATCAGAAGGAGAGGAAAATGTTTGTGACTTCGATAAGAGAACAGGATAACATGCTAATATAGTGGCATATATCTCAGAGTTGAGTTCAGTCAATAAATAAGTGCTTAGTAGAAGCATTTAGGTCCAAGCCAGACAAAATAGTACATTTTATGAAGCACAAAAATAGTTTAAAGTGAGTATTAGACCATCAGGATTATTACTGGGTTGCTGCAAAAATATATAAATATAAATATAAAAAAAAAAAAAAAAAAATATATATATATATATATATATATATATATATATATATATATATATATATATATATATTTGCACTGAAAATGTAATCTTGACAGCTCACAAAAAAAAACCCAACTCTCATAACAATTTTGAAACTGGTAAGTGACCACAGCCAAACATTTTATCATCATGCTGTTATAAAGCAGAACTGAACACATAGTGTATTGTATATAATTAACTCAACCTAAAAAGGCACAGATAAAAGTATCTCAAATTAAAAGATATTACTCTACTGTAATATACAGTTCAATTTACAATGCACATGCATGGCTGAAAATCAAACACAAAAAACTGAGATTGACTTGGTTTATCAGAAGTCCATGTTACTTTTAACAAATAGAAAAGGAGAACAGAAACAAATCCTCAGTAGTAATAAAGACCACATACATACATGGAAGAGAGTGTTGCCTTAATGTATTCCTCTATGGTTTAAAAACTAAAAATAACATAAGTCCCCACAAAACAGAACAGATTGTAATTAATGAAGAAAAAAGCTGAGGATATTTACTTGAAATTCATGGCTGAAATTCTACCTATTTCCCTTTTCCCTTTAGCTGACAATTAGGATGGACACAGGTATCATTCCTTTGCAGAAATAAAGGGGCAGAAAGCACAGATGACTGTAGTAATGGGCAATTTCCTTGTCTAATATTAGTTGCTTTCTCTAGGCTAGGATGATCAGAGGGCTTGAGGGAAAATTGCCATTGTGGGTTAAATTCAATTTCACTTTAGCAGATATGACAGTGGTGAATGAATGCCAGGTCTTTAAACCAACAGTTATATAGATAAACACAGCAGATAAGTGCTAAAAAAAACATATTGGTTATGATTATAATAATGTACTGATGAATCATGCCCAACCCATTCTGTTGATTGGAGATTGGAGAAAATGACTACTCCCAAACATAGAAAATTACTGTAAGACCAGAAAGGCTTAACCTTCAGTTTGAACAAAGGTCATCTGTTCTATTTTCCAAGATTCCTATACAAGTATACTCTTAACATTGACGTTCACTGACATTTAAAGTTACACCTGTTCTTTTATATTCCAATAGAGGTATAAAGCTCCACTTATATTTAATTTAAATGCACTTTTAGACTGCATCTAGTTTTCTTTGATGGAATAGGTGTGACACTGTCTTGTCGGTATTGCCTTGATTTGTGTCAGCTGGAATATTGCCCATTTATAAAGCAAGAAACCTTCAAACAATAAATTGCAATGGCCTACTTCTGCTCTCCTTCTTGTAGAATGTGTATTAAATGGAACACTAAACTTCTGAAGTGTGAGAATGAAACGTTTTATATGATACATATGGATATGTGGTTTTTTATTTATTTATTTGCAACTTAGCTAGTGAGCTTGGGTAATAAAAAACAGATGCAAAATTCAGAAATGTACTTCCTTAAAAACAGAATGACAGCTCAGATTATTTTAATTGCCTAATATGCTGCATGGCAATATGATTACATTTTCATTAGTGTAAATAGTACTATAGAAAAATATACAAATCAAATTTTTATCGGTTCTAAGATATTGCTGTTTTTTACTTTGTCTTGAAATACTTTACACTTACTGCAACATATCTTAGTGAAGCAATAGATTGGTGATTGTTCCTTTATCGTGAAACAAACAGTTCTCAGGAATTTGCAGTTTAAACTTTACAGAAAGCATAGGCTATTGTTATATGTGAATGTGCAAAGTTAATGATAAAGCTTGCATGATACATGCTAGTCGAACTACATCCATCTTAAATTGTCAAAGAATTACTGCTGTAAAGTATTTTCCATAATAATGTTGACATAGTATGTTACAGTATAAAAATGATTAAAGAATATTACAAACTGCAAAACAAAGAAATAGTCTTCCTAGTGGATAAAATCTAAGACTAGTTGAGATTTTTATACTGCCAAAGGAAGAGGCTTGTCTCCAAGTGATGTGCCCTCTGGTTAATTTATAGCACTTAACCTTTTTAAGGTCCTTATTTGACTTTAAAATGAATCACGTGTTTCTTCCATACCAAATTTAACTTGAATTTAATCAGTCATTCAGTGACTGCTGTGAATGGAACTTTTGAGACATTTGTTTATCCAAACTGTACAGTGTTCTGTGATCGCAGTACAACAGGATTTGGAAGTGCATAGCATAGAGATTCTTGGCCAATAATTTCAAATTGAGATATTTTAATGATCTGCAATTTAGACAGCATCCCCCACTTTCCTTGGCAGACAATTATCAGGTGAAAGAATAAACTGGTTTACAAGAAAATACATTTTGAAAGCCACCAGCTTATTGTATCTGAAAATGCAGCTGTTAAATAACTCGAACTGTGTAGACATGTTTTGGCTTTATAATCTACTTCATTAAAGAAAGTTTTCTGCCTAATAACAAATGTCATTCAGTTGTCCTATTATTATTCCTCTAATATTCCATAGGAAATGAAGTTTCAGATGTGATATGGGAAGAAGACTACATGACCTTGTGTTCCAGAGAGAAAATAATTAACTTTTTATTAATCTTGCATTACATGTTATTATAGAATTTCGACATTCATTTAGCTGTGTCAGGTCATAAACTGTAATGGTGTTTACAAACTGTGTTTAATGAATACGTCTGAAATGGCTTCTGAAGGAAACTGTAGAATACATTAAGTTCAAAGTTACATGTCAATTACAGGTAATAATCGTTTCAAATATATTACCTGAGAATACCCTGCAAACATTATCCAGTTGCACTATGCATGTGTTTATCATTTTCACTGAACATCTTCAGATAGACCATATTAGCTTTTTAGCTGTTTCTTGAAGCTTGATATTGGGGGGGGGGGAGTGTTGTCTGTAATTTTCTGTCTAATACAGAGATGTAAAACAAACCTCTTTTGTATGCTGTAAGTGCATATACATATAGTCTTCTTCAGTGGATTAGATGTGATTGTTCAGAAGATTATATAATACTTTTTGTTTATATGCATTGCTTTTTAAGTATGTTCTCTTGCTGTAATGCAGTAGAATGCATGGTCTTACAGGTACGGAAGTAAAAAAAGATGTTATCCATGAATCAATATCTTTATTCTCAGAGATATGCTAAATTACACTGCAAGACATTTCACAAGATGTATTTACTAAAACCTTGATTTACAACTTCTGATGTGCTGTAATTGGTTGAACTTAAAACACCAACGTATGATCCGTATTGTAATTATGGGAAGACAGCAATACATTCTCCAGCAGTCAATCGTTTGCCAGCTTCAGCCTGTCTGCATCCTCGTTTCACTGCCCTGACAAGCTCCAGACCATTCCCTTAGATGAACAATATAACTATGCATAAACACGACTACAACCACCAATGCAGCTATTAAATTATCAGTTTCAACTTTAACCGACAAAACTGACACCAAAAATATTAAATGTATTTATAAATTATATAACTGATTATTAATAGTATGACGTAAATAAACTAAACATTCAAATACAAGGATTTTTTCGGGGGTGGATTTCAGTTTAGACTCCATTATCCCACAGTCTGTTCATAACTGATCCAGCACTAATCCTCCGGACATTCTGTTGCTGTTGATAACAGTCATAATCTCGCCTTATTACAAAAGTTATACCTGGTTACTTTAAAATACATGTCATAGGATAACAGATAAAATGTATACAACTGCAAGGTACCAAGCACACCCAGTCTCTCAGTCCATGTATACAGTATATCATTTCCCACCAGAGAATACATGTACTGTTAAAAGAGGGTCATCTCTAAGCAGTTAGAACACATCTGTATCCCCCTTCGCTTTTTTCTTTAATGCTATGTAATAGATCTATTTTTGCCAGTTTTAAACACTTCCATAGTGCCTACATGATTGTCCTGTTGCACAGGCAATTATATCAGTTCTCCCTGTGTCTTTCTTTATAAAATCTGCTTTTGTTCAAGGGCAACAGTAATTGTACAAGTGACTGCCTTTCAGAATGCACAGTTTGATGTAAATTGTTAAAGATTTGATAATTTTGTGTTGTAATTGATGCCACTCTATAGACTGTATCTTTCATTACAGTTAATTATAATCAAGGCTCTAATTGTCTCTTTTTAAATGTTTCTATCATTTATCAATAACAGCCATTCTACATTTAAAAATAAACATTTAAAACAAAACACAATGGTAGTATTAGTATTTGCACAAAAAGATCAGGATTATAAATTGGAAATGGAACACAGTACCTTATTGTTGATTAATCTTCCCTTTAATGGGTACATGAAAGTTTACTTCAATTTCTGCTGGCATAGCAGAAACAGAAGAAATTCTATTGACTTCCAAGCAGAAAAATATATTTCCATTTTTTGATGATTCAACTGGACGAGTTGCCTCTGTACAGCTACACTATTCAATTAAATATGCCTGCCACAACTCTATGAAGATATGACTACATAATTCTCCCTTTAGAGTCAGATTTTATTTCTAGCTTTATAAACCTTTGCACCTCATTGGAATATGGAGTTAAAATAATCAGTTACACTCAAAATAATGAAAATACGTACTAAAGTAATATAAAAAAAAAATCTAGTTCACAGAAAATATCTTATCTTCATTTTTAACCTCTACTTTTACAACTGCTGACAGTGTTAAAATATCAAATAAAGAGACTTGGGTCCCTTTTGAGTATTCATTGGATATGTATGTATACCATGCACTGGGATTTAAATTTGTGAGCACATATTACAAAGTTAACTTGGTCATTTTTATATCATAACATATTTTATATGGCTAATCCCCTTTTTTAACTTGTTTTTGTACATGTGTATTGGTCAGATTACGCTATACCCAGACATTCCAGAATTGGAATCCCTTTTGTCTAGATCAGGGGTGCCCAATCCTGATCCTGGATGGCCGATGCCCTCCTGGTTTTTGTTCAAACTGTACACTAAATTGATTAATTGGACCAGTTAAGCTTCTAATAAGGGCTTGGTTGGTCCAATTAAGTAATTTAGGGCACAGTTGCAACAAAAGCCAGGAGGGACATCGGCCCTCCAGGACCAGGATTGGGCACCTCTGGTCTAGATATTGAGTTAAATTGGATCATTACACATTCCGGTACCAGAAATGATTTTATTACCAGTATCCCATGTGACCTGTGTCTCCATGACCATCACAACCTACCAAAAGAAAGCTCTAATTAGGCAGCATATTTAAATTGATTGCAATATAGCATAATAATTTCTTTATTGGATTTTAAGTAATCCAAGCAGACCATTTCAGACATTTTAACAGAGTAATGAGGCACTAAAGTACTTTATAAGGGGGCTGTGGGGTCTTTTTTGGCCTCTAAAATCTAGTTAACCTCTTTGTTTATCTAATCCAGTCAACTATATCTTCTGTATCAGCTAGAAAGTTTAACCGACATTGACAGATAATACAGTGTAACCTGCACAGTAGTCTTCTCATAAAAGATGCAAACAAAAAGTTACTGCAAGGCAGATGAGCAAGCAAACAAGTTTTCTAATTGCTGTGGCTCTGTTATATTAGAAATCTCCTGGCCTTCCCATGTTCTCTCTGTTATGACCCTGTGCCCAGGGTTGCCTAGCCAATCCAGTTGTTTAATTGGATAATTGGCAACTATATTTGAGGCATTTGTCTGTAATTTGTGCCACTGATTACAATGACATTATTTGAAACAATTGATGCTATAGCTTTAGAAATCCCCCCAAAAAAACATTCAATTTAGTATTTCAGTCTGGGAGCAGACTTGGTAGGGTTACCATGTGGCTCCAGATTAACTGGACGCTGTGAGACAGAACTGGATTTCAAACTTGCCCCTAAATTGAAATAAATGAAGGTGTAAATGAACCACCCTTAGCTACAATTAAGAATGGTGCTTAAATACCCGCATGCGCGGCAAATAATTGTATTAAACTAAGAATGAATTGCAGCCAGTCGCTATTTTTTTCTGTTTGTTAAAATTCAATCGGCCATATTATTCTGCAAATACAATCGCATTATCATCTCGTTGCTCTATCGATAAATTAGATCTGATCAGAAGCAGCTGATCAGTGTGAATTGTTTGCTGCGCCCAAGCAATTCCACCACAGCAGGATTAATCTCAGCAGAGGTGGAGCTCATTTATACGTGAATTACTTTCAATTTATGGGGAATTTTGAAATCCCGGTCTGTCTCAAAGCGTCCGGTTAATCTGGAGCCATATGTTAACCCTAAGACTTGGACCACAAATATTTAGTCTGTAAAAATAACTATAGCATACAGTATCATTAGTGAAACCTGAAACGTTATGTCAATTGATTACTCAATGCTAGCAATTGAGGGGTGTCCAGAAAAAAAGGTTTAGTTAACATATCCTTGCTTCTAATTAAAAAAGCAAATTGTGGATTATCATATTTTTTTCCACAATATCCCTCAATTTATCACTTACCACAGTGATAACAGCTTTCATTTCAATATACATTTTTTCAACTCAGAAACCCACTACCATTATGTCTACCAGTGTGGTATTGTTTTAGGAAGTGTAAGCTTTTACTTAAAGAATGTATACCTATTAATAGCAATCTACTATACATATCACCGTTTTATTTACTGTTGGTTTGCAAAAGAATATCAGCTTCAAAACAGATATAAACAAGTACATTATTTGCGAATTCCTTGTTTTCTTTTTCCTCTGGCAAAAAGCACTAAGACAATCTGGAATACTCTTGAAAGGCTCTGTAAAATCACAATCAAAATGATGTTCATTAGTATTTACAACAGCCATTTGACTACAATAAAACAGGTTGTTTAATTGTGATTAAATGCTATTATGGGAAATTGAATTAAGGTGACAGACTTTTATACAGTACAGTAGCATCAAAGAATATATTTGGGGAATATTACATTCTACATGGAAGCATTGGAACAGCAACACAGATAAGCATGGTGTCAAAAGCTATACAGTTGCAACTCAAAGAATAAAGTGTGTTGTTTGGGATGCTGTCATGAATTATTAACAGCAACGTGGACTCTATTCTATTGAAGCACATTCTGCACAACAGTTTCTAAAAGGTATATAAAGAGTGCACATCTGGGAAAGAAGTCTCCTGGTAGATTTGCAAGTCTAAAATAATGTAAAACACATGGTGCTGATGCTGTGGGGCAAAACACTGCAATGGGTTGAAGCAAGCTTGCATACATTTAAAAAAAAAGTAAAAGCAGCAACAACTCATCAGCTTTTCTGTCAATTTTTTTGTTGAAAATGTAATATTTACACTTCAGTGCTCAACCGGTCTAAGATAGATACTGCACAGGATAATATATGGATGAAATGAATAATAATATTACACTCTAGATAACTCTACATAAAACAAGAAAATTAAAATATTTAAACATGTTCTTTCTTTATTATTCAGATATTATGAAATTGGCTTTATCACTGTCCTTTTTATATAAAGTAATGTATACTGTATATTCAAGTACACCAGGTTCATTGTATCCAGTAGTGCTCATATACAGTATATCATGCAATGATGCGGATTCCACAATGATGCCATCTTTCACACTTTCATATGGTGACAGTGTTCTCCCAGCCCTTTATATATATATATATATGTCATGCATTGATCGAACATTATTTGTGTTTATTTGCCACATGTTCTATTACAAGAGATTTACCTTGACTTTGACAGCCACATTCTTTTCTGTTTGCAGCCTCAAGAAAAATGTCTGACATAAAATGATGCATTTGACATTCAGACAAATTTTATTTTGGAACAACATGATCTCCTAATCTCTTATTACTTAAATGACTGTGTATCCAACAACTACATTATTTATACAGAAAATACTGTATGCTCCAAAGTGCTTTTCATATGGTGAAATTGCACGCTGGATATTCTATCTAGGAATATTTGTTTTGTTTTGTTTTTATGTTTTGCACTTTCTTTGAACTTAAGCTGCAAAGTATGTAGTAAACTAGTTGGAAGCATATTGAATGAGTTCTCTATAGAGGTTTTTTTTATAAAAGAGTTCTGCTCATGTTCATTGCTCACTCTTTAATTTAGCAAGGGATTCAGAGATAAAAGGTAAACATAACATTCAGTTACAATTACAGTTTAGCTTGGGGTTTGCTTAGCTAAGTCTTCTGTGTTGAGAATGTTAGGTTACTTACCATAACCCTGGTTCCCTGAAAGATTCAAAGACGACCACCAACATACAGTACTTATGGGAAAGTATACCAGAGCAGTCGCGAGGGAGAAGGAACGGCAGCATATGAGGGACAGATCAGAACCGCATAACCCAAGGGTTAGCGGTGCAAGCTTGCAACCTCAGAGACCCTCGTGCCTCATGAAGGCAGGGAAGGATCTACCACATTAAATCGGTAGAACCTGAAAAAAGTATGCGGCGTAGCCCAGCTAGCCTCAGTACAAATACCGTACAGTGAGGCCCCTCTAGAACTGCCTTATGGAACGCTGTTGCGTGGGTGCACCACGCCCTGCGTTCCCCCTGCCTTGTGGGAGGGCCCGGTGGCCTGCTTCCGCTATGGACTGCAGCTGCTGTGGACTGCAGGCGGTGCCTCAGGTCGGCGTGGCTCAGCTGCTGTCGTCCCATCAGTGCCGACATGGAGCTCGAAAGCAGGGGCACACTAGCTTCCAAGGCAACCTCGGAACTAGGCTCTGCCTCAGCAGAGAGAGCAAGCTTCTCTCCTTCATCCATCTCAGTGGGGAAATAGCCATCACCCTATCGAAAGCGCGTCCTCCTCTGCCATCAGTGTAGGCGGTTCCCGCTCACCCTGAGCTCCCCTGGGGGAGACAGGAGCTGGTACTGGGACAGGCAATGGTGGAGCCGGAGCTGCTACCTCATCAAACTCCAGGACCTGGGCCATCTGTGCCTTGAGGTCCATTATGTCCCTCTCCTGCCTCGGCCACACAGCCCTGGTGGAGGAATTACACGGCTGACTGGCTGTTGTTGTGTTTTTTTGTTATTTTTTAACTGCACACAGACAAAATCTATAGCACAAACACAGGCAAAGCGAGGTTGTGCGACAGGTTCAACACACAGATGGACACGCAACAACAACAGTTTCCACAATAATATTTGTTTTTATTTTTATTTTCGCCAAAACTGCGCAAACGGCAGCCGGAGGAATCAGGCAGGGATACAGCAAAGCCTAGCTGGTGTTCTACCTAAGAGAACTGTGTAGGCTGAAAGGACAACACACACGCACATGCAGTCGCTCACACACAACAGACAGTATATACAGACAGCCTGCAACGCAAGCAAGGCAGGCTGTGAAGAAAGGAGCAGAAAGAAGCTAAGAGTTAGAGCCACTGATTCCATGAAAGCAGCAAGCGGCAAAGCGGCAAGAATCTTACCTCACCGTAGGTGAGAGGCAAAAGAGAAAATGGTCTCCGCGGGTTGACTGTTTAATCCCTCGGTAGGCGGGACCGAGGATGTCACCCAACGGAGGGGCCTATCGGCAGCTCCGATATAAAATGCTTAGTGAATACCTACCTATGGCAGGCATATACCATAAGTATGTTGGTGGCCATCTTCGAATTGAAAGGGAACAATTCACAGTTGGTGCCATAAATGTAATCTTAATGGAAGATGAAAGCAATCCAATTGATTTTTGTTGTTATATTCTTTAAGCTTGAGTGGAACTACACCCCTTTTTAACTTAAATCCCTTCAAAGTGCCTAACATGGAAATATTTCAAAGTGCTAGAGGTACTTTAAGTGTTTAAAAACATGTAGACATCAGGAAGAGTACACCAGTGAACAACTCAATAAATGCCAGTAAAATTGAATGAGTTGCTTTGCTTACTGAAGTTAAACTGAAATAAACTTAAAGTGCGGAATATATATATATATATATATATATATATATATATATATATATATATATATATATATATATATAATTTTCTCAGCGATGTTCTCACAAATTTGGAATGTCCAATCATTTTTTTTCCCTCACCGCAGCAATTCCACACACATCTCAGAAAAACTGATCCCACAACCAAGCCAGCTCAAATCATGAGGCTGTGCTTTTAACAGGTGAACAACTCGGGCACCCCTGGAGCTGGAAATATTGAGAGCATGTGTTATAAACTGAAGTTTACATTTTTAATACTAAAATGAAATCGATATTTATTCAATGTTCAGTACTATATATTTCTAAAAATAAGTTCGTCTTTGTTTTAGTTTTATAAATATATGAAGAAAAAATACCAGTGAGTAGAATTATAAATACTGTACATATTTCACCAAGTCACTTTTTTTATGAGTATAGTTTTGACAGAAATTCAATTCAACCTTTTTTAAACAAGCTTGAAGGATTTTACTGTTCAAAACATATCTTATGTTAAAAAAGGCTTTGTTTTCTCTGTTCTGTCACATCTCCCAGACACACAATCTCTTCTCTGCCTGAAGCAAATTCAATTTGGAATGGACAGTGATACTGCTTTGTAACTTTAAACTGACTTTGAGTGGCATGCTGTGTTTACTATTTAATTACATTTTCCTACCTAAACAATGCACAATCAACAGAAATGTCACATGTTCATTGTGAATTATTTAGGTAGTTTAAAAAGGGTTCCCTTTCAATTCGAAGACGACCACCAAAACATTACGCAGCAAACATTACTAGCTGGGCTAAGCGCATACGTTCTCCAGGTTCTATCGCCTTAACGTGATAGATCCTTCCCTGCCTTCATTATGCACAAGGGCCCTTGAGGTTGCACATTCGCACCGCTAACATTGGGTTAGGCGGTTCTGACACTTCCCCCTATGCTGCCGTTCCTTCTTCCTCGCAACGGCTCTGGTATACATTTCCCATACATAATGTTTTGGTGGTCATCTTCGAATTGAAAGGGAACATTAGGCTACTTACCATAAACCTGGTTCCCTGAAAGAGAAGACGACTGTGACAGGGAGCTGGGTCGCTGGTTCCTGCGCAAGTGTGTGTGCCTGTGAGAAATCAGCTGCGACACGCAGCTGGAGACCCGTTGCTAAGCAACCAGCTGAGTGGGAGGCTCACCCTGAGCTAAGATGATCGAGAGGTCCGGATTTGCTGGGGTTGGTGCGCAGAGCTCAAAAAGTGGCTGCGCTACAGCTCGGGGCTGCTGCAAGGCCATTGCTGTACAGGCGAGCGATGATTGAGAGAGTTTGTTTACATCCAGGAGGGAAGCGTCCGCTCTGCAGGAACTACTACCACGGAGCCCTTTAACTGCAAGATGGGGCCTGTGAAGGAGATTGCCCAGCCAGGACTTCAGAAGCAGCAGAACAGAAGTAGGTCAGCTTAGGGGATGTGGATCCCAAAACAGTATAGAGAGGGTTTACCTTAGAGTAGTAAGGTTCCTGGAGCGGGACGTTCCTTTTAGTGGGACTAGCGCTCGTCATTTTGTGTGGCAAACTTTTATTTTTAGCTTTTGTTTTTGTTTTTATTTCTTTATTAAATATGACACTAGGTCTACCATTGCTGGTACCCTAGTGTCAGCTCTGTGTGTGTGTAATTAAATCTGCTTGCCTGAGCGGCGTATCAACATCAATGCTCTGTGTCTGTCAGTATTTTCCAGTGACTACCCACACATGCAACATGTAACCCTGTTACAACGACCAAAAGAGAAATGGCTTCCGTGGAATGACGGTTTTAACCCCTCGGTAGGCGGGACCGAGGATGTCGTCCATTAAGGGACCTATCGGCAGCTCTGGTATAGAGAGCTCAGTGAATACCTACCAATAGGCAGGCATATTCCATACGTAATGTTTTGGTGGTCGTCTTCTCTTTCAGGTAACCAGGGTTACGGTAAGTAACCTAACATTTATGCTGCATCCTACACATACTTCATCAATAATTATAAAGCACTCAAAATTAAAGTATGCTGAAATTTTAAAAGAAGACAGTATTATCAGCAAGTTACAGGAATTTATCAAAGTTTCGTGCAGAAGTCTTTATCAGTGTCTAATTTCTTTTAGTACTGCTATAATCAACATGCAATACAGTACTTTATATGCTGTGTATGCAGTTAATTACTGGTAAGCTAATTAAGGTCAGTACACAGGCAAGTTAAAGAGCACATACTTAAACCAGTTAAGCCATCAGCAAACAGGCACTTAAAGTTGTTTAGAGGAGTTTTGGAGATCAAAGCAGTTTGGGAGAATCTAATTTGTTTTAGACAGCATTCACACCATATTTTAAGACAGCTTAAGACAACAGTGCTAAAGATAATAATAAATGGGGTGATGGTTTCCCTAATTGAAAATGCTAGCAGTATTGAGAGAAGCCATTTTTATAACCATTGGGTTATTCACAAAGCAGTAAATCCTGAAGGTTTTTTTAAAGATCTGTTTTTATGTATAATATAAACTGTGATATTCATGACACTGTGCGTGGCTGTTGTTAAAAAGGCACACAACAGTTCAGGATATTTGAACATTTCAAATGGCCTTTTGAAAAGCATTCTTGGAAAACGTGGTTGTGTTTCTGGAAGGAGAATCCATCCACTAATCAACACATCATATCCAAGCACCATAAAAACTCAGTGTGGCTTTCATTCATGTCACTTCCTCCTGTCCTGCCACCACCTTGCAGCGTGCTTTGTCTGTGGGTGGAGGTGGCCCTACGAGCCACTTCCTATCTGCGGCACTAGACTACATGATGTCATCGTGTTTTTGCTAGTCGGCCAACATTGCGGATAGCTGTCAGCACCTACGGACAAGGTCTCTGCCCAAATTCATTATCCTCATTAATTCATCTGTTCAATTGCAATTTAAATCATCCACATTGTAGATTCTCCATACTGAATTAAATAACCTGTGAGTTAAAGCTTTGTGATTAGGGTCCTGTTTATTCTCACGGTGAACGTGATAGAACAAATTTGCATACACTTTTGCAAAGTAGGTTTCTACAGAACACTGCCAGTCTTAGACTTGTGTTTAAGTTAGAGTCCAATATGCAGGATAATTACAGCAATGGAAGGGAAATGGATTGGCAATCATAATGTAATGTCAATATTGCAAAGGTCAATTTACCCCTATATTGACTAGATCATGGTTGGTTGGCTATGTTTTATCAAAGTAAACCAACCGTGTTAGGCTTTTATCTAAGATAACTGTACATAAACACCTGGGATGTATTTATGTATTTTATTGTTTTACCAGGTTTACCAAGATATGAATAACTAGACTAAAACTCTAATTTCAAAAGAAATCCCAGAATAGGTTGTTAGTTACAACAAATAGCCTATTGCAGCGTATCTGATCCTGCAGTGTTGTGGATTATGTTTAAATATCTGTGATTGTTAACACTGACTCTTGGGAACTGTGATTTTTAATATAATTCATGGATTCAAGTATGTGTTCAATAGTGCGTAAAATATCGTGCACAGTTAAAGCACAGTGTCAGGATAGTATTTTTGGAAACATATGTCCACAGCAAGAATTCTACAGATTAATATCAACAGATGTAAATACTCTGCATGAGCAGAATGCAACCAAACAACATCGTCCAGCTGCACAATTGTAAAGAATCTAGGGGTTTGAAATAGAAATGCAAAATGTATTTATCTGGAGAGAAAGAAAATGGAATATCGATATTTTACATACACCGTCCTCAATCTCTTGATCCATTAACATGAATGTTATCATTTTCATTTATTAAGAATACATATTTTAGCGTGATACAACTGTCTTCTTCTAGGTCTCAGCATTAAAACATACTGAATGAAAACCCCTGCATCTATTAAGTTGGATACAGAGGGGAATAAAAACAGCAAACTGGTTGTCAGGTCTCATTTTGTGATTTTAACCCTAGTTGCCTCTATGAGCCTACATAATTCAGCTTTTCACAACAACCCAATGCAATCTCCTAGTAATATCTATCCACTGTGTTTTCATGCTCTCCAGAAACCTGACAGGTTTTCTCTGCCACACTGCATTTACTTCAATCTATTTAAGTCCCCTTGTGTAACGTGTGTGTGATTACTGTTCTACCATGCATCCTTGCATTCCTTTCTGTCGATCACGTTGTGACATAGATCTGCACTTCAATTTCCCCAAGTCTTTTTAGATCTTCTCTGTGTCCACAAAGCTCTAATGATCCAGAGCAGCTGTCACCATTGCCAGCACTATACCCTACACTCTTGTTGCCTCCCCTCTCTTCAACTTATCCATCGCTCCCTGCATGCTAACCAATGTTTTAACAATCCGTTAGCTTTATCACCATTAGTACTGCTCCTTTTATTGAGCTGAGATTTGTTTGGCTCTTCGCTTGTATGTTAGCTTAGAATAAGCACATATTTAAAATATATTGCTATGTATAAACTGCTGATGTACCTTTTGGCATAATGCACATGGTCTGATTGCAGCAAGACTATCGAAGTGTGTTTCAACTGCAGCCCATGATGTACCAGAAAGTTACAACATATTCATCTAGAGCTTGTGTCTTCATATTCCAAATTGAAGTACATAATAGAAGGAAAGAACCAATATATATTCAATGAAAGAGAAGGATGGCCAGTAAGGAAGTGGATTTTAAAACCTTGGTTAGAACTGCTTTAACTCCTCTTCCCTGATACTACCAATTAACTGGGCTACTAGATACATTAGAGCTTAGTGCGGGCTGCTTAGCTTTTCAGCACTTGCAGTACTAGGATACAAATGACAACAGATCATAAAGCCATTCTTAAATGTAATAAATAATCCCCTACAACATTAATGGAAAACTACATTTGTTTGACAGATTCAATGTATAACTTCTCTGGATACTGCCATCTGTATCTTGTTACGCTTTCATAATATAGTTAATAGAAAGTAACACAGCTTAAAGTGTTTGATAAGCTCTGAGCAGAATCTGCATAGGAATTAGATCAGTCCTCTCATTCCACCCATGTTATAGCTCATCCAAAGACAGTACAATGGTCTCTTTAAGAGCTTAAACGTGTATGAGCGTCTTTTCTATTTCTAAATCTATCACAGAAGACCAATGTGAAGAACATAACTGTATGTTTGTGTAATTCATATGTGATATATTGCAGCATAACAATAGAAAGTAACTTAGTTTGCCTTTTTTAATTTGTATAGATTTTCAAGTGTGGGTTAGTGCTAGCAATCTATAAGCCACTAAAAGGATAAACAACAAACCAAAGGGCATGCAAGGTGATTCTTAATGGAAAGTCCTCATGGAGACAATCCCCAATCTGTTACCAGTGTAGCAAAATGAATCCCCTTCACAAAAGAAATCAATACTCATTGTAGCCTCCTTCCTGTTACACAGCAATTTGTCTTTTAAACAGAATACTGTCAGTTCTTGTCCGGCTCAGAAAACACTTTGTTCTTGGCTCCAGTGATTACTGTTCAAGTGTAATGTTGCTTCTGGTTATATTTAAAAAATGAAGTTAAAACTGTCAACAGAGTAAAATACAATATAATCTCTAAGTAAAATAGAATTGTTTGTAAGCCTCCATTCTGATGGAAAATGGAAAATGCATTCTTATGATATACTGTACAAACCCAGAATAGCAATAAGTGACTACAATAAGTAGCCAATGTAACAAACCCATCATTCAGTACATACTGAGAGTGGATCTGAGCCTCAGGCCTGTAATTGGAGATAGAAGACAGGGAATTCAAGTTGTTATGTTAAATAATTAAATATTACTTTATGGATATTCAGACCTTGGAGATGTACCAAAATAGGCATTTAGATTAAATTGCTTCCCTTAAAGTTATATTACTGCCTCACCCAAATTGGTAACACTTTAGTTTAAGTATTGGTTTAAATTAATAATAATCAATTTGAAAATGTGTTAAACGGTGTTAAAAACAATTTTCCTCTTCTTCTTCTTCTTCTTCTTCTTCTTCTTCTTCTTCTTCTAACATTCTATAGAAACGCAGTGTTATAAAACATAGCAAGACTTTATGACACACTATAAACTAAAATGAGACCATAACATATTGATTTATTATAATGTAATAACTCGATACATTCATCAGAAAGAGAATAATGGATATTACCATTTGCAACAACATTCACCCAGTGCATTATGAAAACCTGTTTTTTTTTTCAATTGATTGTATAATATATTTAATAAAATCCATCGCTTAATCTGTAATTAAACATACCCAAAAGATATGCTACTGTAGCTCAGAACTTCCAAAATTGTATTTAGGTTATGCAACTTTAGCTTACAGATGATGGAATGTGTACAGCATTTTTCTTATTTAAGTAGATAAATATACTGATACAGAATTAGAGAATGTGTACAGCTGGCATGGAATAGTTTATTTCTTTTTTAAAGCTGTTTTTAAGCAATTTTTATAACAGACAGGCTAGTGGAACATAGCCAATTAATCTGATAAATGTCACCGATTTCAGTGGAGAAAAAGAACTGCAGTCATAAATGTCACAAGTCACAGAATCAACAGTAATAACTGCTTTGATCAAATGCAGTCAGGTACAACAATGTCCCCCATACTAGACATTGTCTATGCTAAGCCAGATGGAAATGTTATCCCTGCTTTACTGAGAACCAATAGAAAAACAGCATCATTGTGTCTTGAGGTAATTTAATAGGCTTTGATAAGCAATTGACCCTGATCAATATCATAATGGTGCTTTATAAAATCTAAATAATGGAGGGATCTTGATTTCTTTATCATGTGACTCATGCTATAAGAAAAAAATAAATTATTCATGATAACAATAGCAACACTTGGGAGAACATATGTCCAGTATATATATGGGCAGCTGGCTCTTTGGGCCCTATGGAAATTGCAGAAATTTTCTTTCAAAATTCACAGCAGTGTCACGGGTAAAGTATCGTATTTCGCGGAATGTGCACAGAACTATTTTATAAATTATATGTACAGATTATTATTATTAAAATATAAAGATAAATGCACTGACATCATCAAAATCAATGTCAAAGTTATTCAAGCACTTTACAATAGCTTGTGAAATGGTGTTGTAATTAAAAGCCTGTAGGTAAAGTGTATCTGCAAGGACATCTTTCAGTTCTAGTATGTCAGATGCATGTTCACCATTTAGGTCTTGCAAAACAAATACAATGTGTATGTAACAGTGTTGTTTTTATGTATTTTTCACCAAACTTTCCTCTTCTGTACCAATGTATTATATGTATTGTTCAGGTGGAATCTTTACTTAAAAAAAAAAAAAAAGAACGTACGGTTTACTGTAGTCACGCTGTCCCTGGGAGCCTCAGAAACGCTGTGCACTGAGAGCAAGTAGTGTTGTGTTCTGTCTCGTTTATTAATTTGTTTAGTTGAGGAAATGTTTGTATTATTCAATGTTGTATTTTACTATACATTTTTTGTTTAATTTAGACTGTTTTGTTTTAAATGTAGGGTATGTTAGTGTTCTTATAAAACAATTTTATTTTGATATTTATTATGTTAGAATCTAACAGTACTTCAACACAATTATATTTTTAATTATTTTTTGTATTTCTGAGGAAATTTTTTTTTAACAAAGTGTTTATTATTTGTACAGGAGAGTGACACTCAGGGGGCAGTACTGTATTTTAAAAATCCGCTTCAAATGTATATAATTTATCTATCCAGGAAATAACTACTTCACTATACGATTGCTGTTAATGTAAATATGTTTTTTTTAAATAGATGTGTATTGTACTGTATAAATTGTAATTTTTTAAATATATACACAGTGTGTATTGGAGAGCAGATTTGCAAAATGTGGCAAAATGTAAAAAAATGTAAAAAAATGCCTAAACACACACAAACCCCAGAATATGCCCATGACTTTAAGGATTTTGTTGTGGAAGACAGCAAAGGAAAAAAGGTACAAGGTACGGGCAGCAGTGTGGAGTAGTGGTTAGGGCTTTGGACTCTTGACTGGAGAGTAATGGGTTCAATCCCAGGTGTGGGACACTGCTGCTGTACCCTTGAGCAAGATATTTTACCTAGATTGCTCCAGTAAAAACCCAACTGTATAAATGGGTAATTGTATGTAAAAAATCATGTGATATCTTGCAACAATTGTAAGTCGCCCTGGATAAGGACGTCTGCTAAGAAATAAATAATAATAATATAAGTGAGCAAGTACTGTTGAGTTACTATACATATTGTGACAGAAAAAAACACCCAGGAATTTTGGAAAGTAACCGAAAACAATAATTTCATACTGTATATAAAAAGCAAAAGCTCGGGAAAAAAAAAACAAAAAAAACATTTACATAATATATATATAGTATATGAAAGATAAAAACATGTATAATAATAATACTGCCTCTTACAAAACTGTATGCCATTATAAGATGGTCAAGCTATAATTTTTTCTGTGTTGATAAATTGCCAAGATACAGTTGAATGCATCCCTGGCCCAACCTTTTCAATTTGATATTCACAGGGAGTTGAACTTTATATAGATGAAAGTAAAAGGGTAAAACACTTTTGTGTACTAAACATGGAAATGTGACATGTGGAAAGAGTCTGTTTCTGAATATATTTTCAGGCTAGTAAGCTGTTTCACAAAGTGTCTTTGAAAAAAATTATTATGAAAATAAAAGCTGAAGGCAAAATGAATGATATCATTTCAAATCACTGGGGTATGTGTTTCAATGGCAATGGCTTTATTGAGCAGTGGGGTGTTATTTAAATGTTGCACCATTGCTGCAGGCCCAGCTGCATTGTATCCTGGTAGAACCTAGAGCACCCTCAACGTTACAATATTGTACCGACCCGCCGATTTCCATCGTTGCATGACTTATTGACTGTCCTGTTTTTTTATGTTTCTGTATTACATGATGTTTTGCTGTATTACGCCACTAGCTAGCAGGGGTGGGGTGGGGTTGGGTGGTGTGTGGGAGTGCTGGTTGCCAGTCTGTATGTGTTCACCAATCCTGGACATGCATTTGTACCCATAAAATACTTGCGGGAGATTGGGGTCCGAATGGCATGCCTGGGATTGGTGAAGGTGGATGGAGGGCGTGGTTTTAATGCAAAGAGATAAATAGGAGTGCATGCCTGAGCACAGTTGTGCGAGTGAGTGATAGAGGCTGTCTCAGTGAGAGTGAGAGGTAGACTGGAATTTAGCACAGAGCGATTTTGGTAATGCTTTATATTGCGTGGCATAATTTAATTTTAAATAGATATGCAATTGCATTTTAAATTAATGTTAAATTAATATTTAATAGATATGCAATTTATATTAAATTCATGTTAAATTAATATTTAATAGATATGCAATTGATATTAAATTTACGTTCAATTATTCCTTGTTACTTTCCATTAACATCTAAGTCAGATTAACTGTGTTTCCAATTAAAAACATGTAAACAATGGGAAATTATTACATATTTTCAAGGGTAACAAAACGTAATATACTTTATTGCTGTGCAAGCTTAATAGGTTGAATTTATGATTAACATAGAAGTCATGTCTAGTACAATGTATCATCACCTGAATATTGAGTTTGAACCTTTATAATAATAATAATAATAATAATAATAATAATAATAATAATAATAATAATAATAATATATTGCATTAGTCTTGATATAATGATCATACTTTTCTAAGAGGGAAAGTAAATCCAAATGAGTCCACATCTGTTTCCTCAGGTGTGCATTCTACAAAATACTCTTTTTTTAGAAACTTAATATATGTGTATTCTATAAAGACTTTAAAATATAGTAATGACATGATATCAAGTTATACAAAAATGAATGCTATACAAAGATATTGTGTTAAAAATAAATGTATGGTCCCAAACTGTACTTATACTGTAATTTACAAAACAAAAATATATAATAATACAAATCAAATAAAATAAATCAATGGTTTTCAAATTAAGTCCCCTATAAAACTACAATTGCTATATTGTTTCAGGTAGAAATAGCAACACTTGGGAGAACATGTGATCCAAATTGCTGGCAGACCACCAACCTCCCAATTCAATCTCAGTCCTCTTAAATACAATGCAAGGGGCAGGTGTACAATTCCAGCAAACCTCACAGAGGTACCCACAGTGTTTAATTCCTTGATATTTGTAATGAAAAGTCATGTATTTTAAAATTAACAAATAAACCTGGTGATGTGATGCGACATGTGCCATTTGTGTTTGTGTGTACTGTATGTGGTTGTCCTTTGTTCAATGTGAAAATATCCCTCTAGCGGCTGCTACAGAAGTGCTATCTACTGGTAGTACAGAAGCTGTATGCAATACTATATAGTTGAGTGCAACTGTCAGCACTTCTTGCCTCTTTTGGGTGACAGCAAGGCCCCTAGTTCAATCCTAGTCACTGCCACTTAAATATGATTTATAACCCTAGCAGCCCTTACAGATTCTTGCGTCACACCATAAAACCATTCTAGAATTGGTGAGAGCAGGCTGCCTAGACAATGGCTGTATCAGAATTACTTTCATATCATACTATCTTATTAATCTAATGTGTATCTAATCCTAGGGTGATTATTGGTATTCAGCACTGCGCTGTATAAAATGCTACTAGCTCTTTTTAAATTACTTATTTATTATCATGCCTCTCTTTATCTGTTTGTTAAAGTCAGATACAAGTTCATAACCTCACTGTTGCTCCTCATTGTGCCTGTACTGCAAAGATAAATTTTATTATTTCAAGTCTTACAATACACTATACTGTGTTCATTTAATTCAATAGCAAACATATCTGGCAGCATTCCAGGTTTTACAGTGAAACATTTGACATTTGGTAGTTTCCATCTGTCTGAGTTACTTTATGATTGCCTGGCCATTCTAATACTGATTGTGGTCATTCCAAAAATGAAAATCAAATCATGCTTCACTCCTTCAAATGCATCAGGTACAGGGACAACACATACATTATTAACCCCAAGACAACACTGAATCATAAATTAAAATACAAATCAACTTGAGTCATTTTCCCCCCATTCCCCCAAAGCATAAACTTCAGGTTAGTTTAAATAACCGTGTCTGAAAATGATTTATCTTCAAAGGCTATTAATATTGCGGTAGCCCCAGAGAGATTTTGCAATTCTCTTTGTCCAGTTGGTTTGCATTCATTTGGACAAGAGCGCATTGACATACAAGGCAATGCCTGACCTTATCAGTAAAGGCTTGAACACACTTAATTTGAGAAGCACTTTAAAAGATGTAATTCATTTTTCAGCACTTAGAAGTAGTCGCTAATTATTTTGATTAAGTAGTTAAGCATACTAATATGCCAGCATTTACGTTTGGCAGAGCATTTGTGAAAAAGGAAGTAATCCGAATCTAATTAGAGTTTTAAACATAGGGCAGCAGTGTGGAGTAGTGGTTAGGGCTCTGGACTCTTGACCGGAGGGTCGTGGGTTCAATCCCCGGTGGGTACACTGCTGCTGTACCCTTGAGCAAGGTACTTTACCTAGATTGCTCCAGTAAAAAAAACCCAACAGTATAAATGAGTAATTGTATGTAAAAAATAATGTGGTATCTTGTAACAATTGTAAGTCGCCCTGGATAAGGGCGTCAGCAAAGAAATAAATAATAATAATAATAACATCATGTAACAGGACACTGATTCCACAGCTTCAGTTGCAGTAACTCAAAGAACATTCCAGACCCTCAGGAGTCTCAAATCAGACTTAAAACAATATTGCAAATAATAATTATGATTCAGTGAAATTACTTTAACACAACAAAATAAATATATATTTTTTAATTCTTACTCTACCAAAAATAAAGTTTTGCAAACATTTGTGAAACTGTCCAGAATAACTTGAATAAAATAGTATTGCAGTGAATTGTGTTAAAATGAAAATCCATGAACATCATTGTAGAAAAATGCAGCAGCAAAATATGAAATCAGTAAAGGCAGCAGAATGCATTCATTTAAAACAGAAGAAACTGAACCCAGTTGTGACATTTTGTCAACATGACATATCTTATAGATAAAGGTCCAGACCTGCTGGTCGGTAAGATGTCTGGGCTGAACCCCACAGCCAAATCTAGAAGATGTCTACATGGATGACAATTATACATTCTGATAGATGGGGGGATTGGTCATTGGGTACAAGAACATTCACATAATTTAAAAGTTGTGAAAATTAGGTTGAAATAAATGCATGAGACTAAATGAAAGAAATTCAAATTAGACATGGGAAGAAAGTCAGCTGGATTTTTCTTTTTCTTTTTAAAATGTCAAGAAGCCTGTCTGCTCCATCCTCTGTAGTTAAAGTCAGACACAATGGAATTAAAGATTTTACCAGGAACTGTGTTCTCTTTATATGAGCTAATAGATGAGTGATTGACATGTTGAAATAGATTTTTTTTTTTTTTAGCTTTGTCAATGATGCTTATGAGTGGTGCCAGTTAGACCTGTCCAAAGCTGCTATACCTTTAAAAAAATGTTTAAGTTAAATTGACAACAACATTCCTGTCTTGCCATAACACGATTAATCACACACTTTTTACAGAACAAAAACAAATTGTTTATAAATGTTTTTATTACTATTAATTACAATACACTATTAATTGCAAAAGTCTCCAGCTAGTTTAGTAACGGGCAGTAGATTTAAAGAATTAATAAAGCATATGCAATCTACATTTAGAGGGATTTTATGCAGGGCCTTGTATATGCTGCCACATCCATCAGGAAACCTTTTGATTTCCTCTGCAAAGCTGGTTTTACTCAATCCCATCTATAGATCAGTGAAGCACGCTTAAGCTTTAGACAGTAATCGCTCCAAGCAACTTTGAGAGTGTGTTCTGCTGTATTGAGATAGAATTCAATATGCATTAGCACTGCATGCAAAAAAAATAATAATTAGGAAAGTAAATGCACAGCCTGCATATCTGAAAAACAGGACTAGCTACTCACTATTATTTAATGGTGCCACAGTGTGGTCTGCTGAAAAAGAACCACATTATTCCCTTTCAATTCGAAGACAACCACCAACCAATACTTTTGGGATATGCCTGCCACGGGTCAGGTATTTACTGTGCATTTTATGTCAGAGCTGCTGATAGGTCCCTCCGGGGAGTGACGTCCTCAGTCGCGCCTACCGAGGGAATAAGTAATCACTCCGCGGAGCTCACTTCCTTTTTTGCTTCTCACATCAGGTAAGTGAAGGTAGGTATAACTAACCTGTCCAGTTGCTGTGATTGAGTCTGTTAAAAAAGCTCTCACTCAAGTTTTTTCTGGAGTTCCCCTGCAATTTATTGCCTACAATTATTGCTGAAAGTCAGATTGCCACTTAGCCGGAATCAGAAACTCGGCTTCTGAAGACTGAGCTAAACACTGCGCAACTGCTCCACATTTTATTTCTTATTTTTTCAACAGCTACATCGCTTGCGATTGTAATCTGCTTTTCTAACTTTACAGCGCTTGCTGTTTTGTGTTTTTTCCTCTACTATTCCTCCACCGGGCCCTGGCTCTGCTGTACCCGCTGTTGAGTCGATTTCACCAGATTGTCTCAGCCCAACCGCCCCGTGAGCCGGTCAAAAAATCTGATTTCCCCGCTACTTAGCATGGTGACTTTTCTACCCCCACAGCTCCTTGTTGTGTGTATGTATATTTTTTTCTTGTACTGCCTGGCTTTCCAGCATTTCCTTCCAGTGCTCCAGAGGAGACATGTCCTTGTCCGCACGGACAATATATCCTGTAGTACCGTATGTCAACCACTAGGGAGGACTTCGGTCCCCGGGGTTGCACCGCATAGCCTTTCAGCTATTGACCTGGGCAAAGAGGAACCTTTGCCACGGCAGAGACAACTCATTGCCCCTTATGGTTTTCCCTCCACCGCTGCGGCGGTCCACTAGGCGTCGATGCCCTAGACCATGAGTGGCCCAGGATGCTCTTGTATGCATTCCCGCCAATACCGTTGCTCCCGGCTTTCCTAGAGAAAGTCCGGAGAGAAGAGGCAACAGTTCTCCTGGTGGCCCTCAGATGGCCCAGGAGAATCTGGTTTTTCCGAATCTTTGCCAGCGGCTGCAAGGCCAACCCTGGGAGATCCCGCTGCGCCTGGATCTCCTCAGTCAGACGTGGGACACCCTCTGGCACTCAGAACTGGGCAGATTCCAACTGTGGGTCCGGCCCCTGAACGGGACCGTCTGTCTGCCTTAGGGTTCTCAGACACAGCCGTCAGTACACTGCTGAATGCTAGGGCCTCCTCCACAAGGCCACTGCATGGCTATAAGTGGAGGTATTTTCAAAAGTGGTGTATGACCAAAGGTCATGATCCCATCTATTGTCCTGTAGAAACTATTTTACAGTTTTACAGTTTTCCTCTATGCTGAAAGTGTACCTAGCAGCTACATCTGCATGCCATGTCCCCATTGACTCAGTTTCCCCGGGTGCTTACATTCTGGCGACCCGTTTCCTAAAGGGTGATCGGCGGCTACGTCCTACTAGAAAGGACGCCCTCTCTGAGTGGAGTCTGGATGTGGTATTGGAGGCTCTCACTAAGAGCCTATACATTCCTACAGGGAATCATTATGCATGAACCCCACTTTCCTCCCTACGGTGTTCACAGCTTTCCACTTAAACCAGTCAGTGGAACAAGGCTTTCCATCCCCCTCCATTTTCTTTGGAGGAAGATCGGAGATTAAATTCTCTCTGCCCCGTTCAGGCATTGAGAAGTTATGTGGATAGGATGAGAGCGCTGGGCCATTCTGACCAGCTCGGGTCATGGTGAAAGGACCCTGGGTCAAATCTCTAAGAAATGCTGGAAACCTCAAAAAACAATTTATATATATATATATATATATATATATTATCAGGATGTGACAAACCAGAGTGTGCTGGCCACATGCAGGGCCGTCTTCACTTGTCTTTATCTGTGAAAGGAATAGTACTCCACAAGAGCAAGTAGATTCTCTTTCCAGGAGTGCTAACTAAACATTCCAGTTCTAAATCATACCAGACAACTAAGCTGTTTACCGGCCACAAAAACCCAACATTTGTTCACGTATGTTTCACACTCTATACCTTTTGTCTGGTTTTGTCTAGCTCCCTGGTAGTCTCTCCCTAATGGAGCTCTGGGCTCTCCTATTATAGGATGTGGCTGCTCCCAGTTATCACCAATTACTCCATTTGGGAGCAGCCACATTCTCACATGTTTTTGGCAGGGACAGGAATTAACCCCATCCCTGCCAACCACCCCCACAACACATACAAAACGCCCACACTATTTACAGGCAGGGCTCTTGTTCTGCCACACAGGATTACCAACTATTCCAGTTATTCTAGTTAGTCAGCATGGTAAATACAGTTTAAACATGTAAGAATTGTAATATATACAGTATTATTATAAAATATAGATGATATAAAGTATCTATACAAGGCTTGATCATTGCCCAATTAATATGGTTCAGTGCAAGAACTTTCAGCAGTGGATATGTCCACGTATTTAAATTGTGCTAATATGACTGTGGTATTATCACAGGGTAATCAATTACAATATAAAAAGCCCATTGACTACCAAGCATAGAAATTAGGTATGTTATACACAGCAAGCAAAAGGCTGGCTTGATCACATTTCCCTCTGATTAGTCTTTCTTAACACATTGTAAGGTGCTCTGTACTATCACCCCGTCACACAGCTAGCAATTAGTTGAAAATAAATTTAGCACAAGCAGCAGCCGTTTAAACAGAAAAAAAGTTGGTGATGTAAATGTGGGTTATTTTACTACTCCTGACAGGCAGACCAACGGAGAACAGAGCAAGTGCTAAATTATGCAAAGGTTTTTTAGCCATGATAAAAGACTCTGTCTGACTGTAAGCATAGGAACTTTAGAGAGCTGTCGGGAGTTTACACTTCAATGTGCCTGTGTATGTGTAAACTGAGGTACTGTATACAGTTGTGAGGGGTGTAAATCAAAGAATATGTGGAAAAAAACATTTCTACAGTAAAATAAACAACAGGTATGTCTACAGCACATTCTCTGTATGCAACAGTGTGTACATGGAATAATGGAGTGGTGCTGTGTGGTTCAGTATTTAATATATGTGTGTGTTTGGTAATGGAATTGCTTGAAAACTGCAGAGAAAGGGTTCTGTGGAACACGTCAATAAATGTGAAGTCGTTGCACAATATAATTTATAATAGCACAAAAAACAGCATCTGGCTATAAGCTCATTCAAGATCAAATAACAAATATCATGTGCCATCATTCAGAAGAGTTCAAAATGTCTGACAGAAAAAAAACCCAAACTCCTGATTTTTTGGTACAATGAATACAACTTAAATCACTAACCGTATTTTATAAAACAGAGATTATATATTAAGAACATTTCTTTTAATACAGTATAAACCGGTACACTATGAAAGCAAACAATTTCAATAGCTCATATTCTAAAAGCATATTCTAACCTTTATATTCTTTAATTGAATGGAATGACTGGAATACTTGTTTAGGGGATTCTTTTGTTTTCAAATAAATTACATTTTAATAGATTTTGATTTTGATTGCTCCAACCATGGAAGCATCATCAGCTGTTTTAATACAAATGCTTCCTGGTTGTTTGGGGTCTGCTTGGAGTCTTGCAAGCTCAGTAGCTGCACTGCATGGAATTAAATATTTTGTGATAACAGTTTGAGACCTTTCGTGTGATGCTGTGTTGTTAAGCTGTGAATGCTTAGTTCCCCTTTAATGTGTTTGTAGTTTCTTTTTGTCTTTCTGATATGATACATAAAAAAACACAGTGCTAAAAAAACCTCTAAATACTGTAGATAATAGTAACTGCAGAATTTAATACAACTATACTGCATTATCGATAATACTAACCAAGACAAACTAGCATACTGTTAAAGAATAGAAACCAATACTGTTTGACCCATATTCTTTGTTTTAAGGATTATTTGTATTCAAGCTCTTTTGTTAAGCTTCAGGTGGAACCTGTGCACCCCTGACTGTATAACCCAACCTATACCAGGTGAGCCACTCTGGGACATCAGGAATTCTTATTGTTTATCGTTTAAAAATATTTTAGCAGTGCAAGTTAACATTAAAACATAATTCCTTTATATTTACAGTATTGTTCCATAGTTTAGCCTTGTGCTGTCTACTTTAATAGAAAGTCCAGGTAGTTTTTGATGTAGGGACACATCCTCCCTTGAAACCTGTTTGATGCTTACTCAGTGATCCAGATACTCTGTAGATATCATTCTGAAGCTACATGCAGCAGTTGGAGGTTATATATGACAATGTTAAGCTTTACAAAAGATCAGAAAGCAAAATAATAGTTCCTGTTCCACACTATTGTGTGTTTTTGAAACACCTCAAGGGCAATGCAGTATAACAACTTTAAATATGTTCTTTAGTTTTGTATGGAAATTACATCTCTAACTAGCAGCAAGTTGAATGATCTGTATCAGTTTGTCAATCATACAGTGAATCAGATTTACCAATAATAAGACTTACAATAAGACTTACAGTACAAGGGCTTCCCCTGTTAGAACACACCACTAAACTGTAATAGTTTCCTCAGAATCATTTTGAGTAGCTTCCTAAAAAGTTTTCACTGTCCGATAACATGGACACAATATTATGTTCTTTGCTCCTTGTGTTACATACAGCAATAAAGCTGTTGCTAATTTTAGAATTAATGGCATTTGGTGCACACTACGATTTCTATATATTGTACAATCCAGATCGATTTGGATAACTGCCCATTTGCTGTGTTGGGTTTTAAGTAAATTCAGTCCTGTGCACCAGTAATACTCTGTTGCTGTTTTACTTCTTTGCCATCTAAAGCTTATATCATGTTAATCCTTAACCACAGATTGCATGTTTATAAATTGCAATTTGTGTCTCCTCTACCCTGTAGAGCATTAATATTTTATATACATGATACCTTATTCTTTGAAAATATGTAGTGAGTCAGCTCTCAAGAGATTCTTCTACTCAGAATGAATGTACAGTAAGTGCTATAATTAGGGAAGGAAAGTAGATTGACCACACATTTATGGAACATATTGAAGGGAATTAGTCGAAACAAGAGATGAAAAACATTTATGAAATTATGTTTGTCTCTCTTCTATATATATATATATATATATATATATATATATATACTGTACATTTGTTAACATTTTATATATTTAAAGTCAAATACAATGGCATATCCTAATTATTCCATTCACTGTGCTTTACTGGCACCTTCAGGAAGATGAAGTTGTAAATTATACATGGGGTAGTGTAACATTTTTGGCATGCATCAAGCCAACATTTATCTTACTCATCAGTCCCAAGAGAAAAAAAAATGTGTATAATCGCTGAGCCAACCCCCTAAAGGAGCTATTTAAACTGACTTGAGAAAAATCAGTGCCAGACTAAACTAAATAGATTTTTTTATGTATAGAAAAAATCTTCCTTTTCTATCTGTTTTGTGTTTAACCAGCATTGCGGGGGCTGGACATTTATCATGCATTGCATCTGTTGTATATTACCACATTACAAATATGTACCTACATTTGAAGCATTCTATAGTCTACTTATATATATTTAAAAGTGTTTATACAATCAACTTCTATGAAGTGTGTGTGTATATATATATATATATATATATATATATATATATATATATATATATATATATATATATATATATATATATATATATAATGAAAATGTTTAAATACCAGGTTTTTGTTTTCATTCTTGCTGAGAGGGCCTCTGAAAACTCCCTTGATGTTTCGAAAGTGACCATTGCTGAGGTGCGTGGAGCTGATGACAATATAGTAACAAGCCATATGGGACCGGCAGCTTCCATGCACAGAGTGCACACAGTTCAACCAGAAAAAACTGAGAAAAAAAACAAGCTAATGTCCCAAGCGAGGTAGAGCATACAACCAGTTAGAAAAAGAAGTGCATCTTTCCCCTTCTTCCAGTGGAATATTTACTCATACAGTCATGAATCAAGTATTTCTTCATTATTAGATATAAAACTCTGCTTACTTCCTCCAACACTGGCCATCAATAGGCAGCAGTTGCTTAGCCATACATAGCTTGTGTAGATTTTCTTTTTCAGTCCACGGCTATAATCAGCAACAGAGCAAACACCCAGTCTCCCTGATTCAGCTCAGGCTAGAGCTGCTTCATTCAAGTCCTGTAGTTCCGTTGCAAGCATCTCCTGCTAAAGGAATTCTGATGCTCTCTGTGGCTCAGGCAGGCATAGTATTATAGAGTACACTATTGCCGGTCCATTGCACTGAACCAATGGCAGAGAGCCACTAGTCTGATAGTGAGGGCTAGAGGAGAAGTACATCTATCACACGCTGCCTCTCCAGATCTACTGAGTCAGCCCAACTCACGAGCCAACCAGGATGCAGCAGCCTACTGCAAGTTGCAGCAGCATCCCTATCAACCACTAGAAGACAGCAGATCAGGTAAGGAGCCAGCCACTGTCTGATAGATGCAACAGTCCAGGTTTACAGGATTATTCAAAGAAACGTTCAAAAATCCATGTAATACAGTGTATATAAATGTACACAACACTAAATGTATTCATTCTATGAATATTTTTCTTTTCTCAAGACTTAAATGTCTTACAAATTGTGTTACCGTATACTAAAAAAATGTATACTGGTACTACTACTACTACTACTACTACTACTACTACTACTACTAATAATAATAATAATAATAATAATAATAATAATAATAATAATAATAAATCACTGTTTACATTGGTTATGAGATGTGAGATGCAATCACACATAGTAAGACTTGAAAAATTAATCCATATGAAAATTGCTGTAGTTCTCAGGCAAAATGCAATTGCTTGCCTAATTACAGACCGATTTTGTCGATATGATGGTATTTCATTGAAATTCAATGCATAGTAAAGTATAGGGATTAGATTTAATTTGAGCAATTCATATTCCACATTCCAGTGCATTCGGATTCTCACTACTCAATTAATGACACAGAAGGAGGCAGGAATGATTCATAAATAATTTATGGTTTCTTGTCATCTTCATAAGTGAGTCTCACACTAGATGAATAACATGTGAATAACATGTTTTGCTCTGTTAAAGAGCAAACGTTACCAATGGGTCTATCCGTATCTATCAGAGGTTGTTCTTTATAAAAAAAAAAAAAATGTTATGTAATATTAATAACATAAACTAAATGTATTAACTGTTAGCAGACATTAGAAAAGTCTAGAACAGTTATGTACACTGTATAATGTCCAAGATTATCTAAACCAGTCGTGCCTATGATTTGCTAGTATAGGATAAAATTCAGGAAACATTTTGTTGAGTGTTGTTGTTGTTAATCAAACATAATTAAACCTGGGAGTGATGGTCGTTACTAATAGTATATAAGGGCTCATCCATGTGAGTAAGGCAAGCCAGAAAATGACTTAAGATATGAGTTAAGATATTAAAAAAAAAACGTCTTCTACAAACAGTTGTTTTCCTATGTATAGAAATCTTGAGAACATTTAATAAAAAAAATGTAGGAAGAGAAGTTATTGGCAGTGAACAAGCCTTTATCTAAAAAAATAGAGTGCCCTAATATGTAGTTTATGCCAAAGTCACCTCACTGATTGAACTAACGTACAGTACTGGCATATATTGAATCCTGGTCTTGAGGGTTCAGACGGACTGGTGTCTGACCAGTAGGAGTTGTTGTGGTGTGGTAAACCAACCCCAGCCAATTATACTCACTATCCCATGGGAGTGCAAAGGCCTTTGCAGCAATTCCATAGGTTCCCAGTCAAGATAGGCAACTATGATTTGAACCAGCGACTCACAATGGCATTACTCATTCCACACACCCCCATCCTTTACTAGGTGAGCCACTAGAGACCTACTACCTATTATGGTGCTTGTCCTCACCTGTATACAATAGAATTGGTTGCTGCCATTGATAAAAGTGTGACATGAACTGCCTAGTCCAATCTTCTTGAGAGACAATGACAATGACAATGACAATGACGTGGTCACATTTGCAGGTTTATTTCTAGTTTACTACCTGAAACTTTGCATATATTTACAGTGATCAACAGCCCTTAAATGCTCTCAAATAATATGAACAAATAGGAGATTTTGCAAATTGGATAGAAAAGCATTTTGTCAACAATGGTTATGTTTACAACGACTTTTGACACCCTGAAAAGAATATTTTTTTTCTAAAATGTGTATGTCATCAACATTACCATCCCTGATTTGTATAGTAGATTGGCTTAGGCAGCCAATCATCATTATCTCTAATTTCCCATCTTTGTCACAATATGTTTTTGATAAAGATCAGTTTACAATCCGTTGAAACAACTAAAATAGAAAAAGCAATGCTGTAGCAAGTGAACTAAAACCAACACCTCTATGGGAGACTGCAGCCAAAACACAGCACACTGCTACCTCTGCATAGTTCTTGTAAATGTCTATTGGTTTCTTAAGACTAATTTAAGCATAATAATTGTTGGCTTATACTTTTCAATAAAAAATGGCATACAAACACAAACAAATTATTTCTAGAACACAGAATGCTTTTTCCTTCTATTTCATAAACATAATTCATATATATATATTGTCTTTGTTTTACCCAAGTCCTAATTGATTCAATGATTGGCTTAATTGGTCCAAGTATTTAGCAATTGATGATTACGAGATGCCTTGTTGTAAGGTAGCTTATTATATATATATATATATATATATATATATATATATATATATATATATATATATATATATATATATATATATATATACACACACTACTGGTCAAAAGTTTTAGAACACCTCAATTTTTCCAGTTTTTATTGAAATTTACACAGTTTAATGTCTCAATATACTCTGAAATTAAAGCATAGAACAAATAAACAATTGGAGATAAAAAAGAAATCATGGAATCGTTTTGTTTAACAAAATTTAATCTAAATTTTTGACTCATCAAAGTAGCCACCTTTTGCAGATATAACAGCCAAACACACTTGTGGCATTCTTTCTACAATGGAAATCAAATATTGTTCGGAAAGTTCTTCTCAACACTGTTGCAGAAGTTCCCACAAATGTGTTGCACTTGTAGGTTGCTTTGCTTTCACCCTTCTGTCCAGTTCATCCCAAACCAGCTTGATGGGGTTTAAGTCTGGAGACTGTGCTGGCCATTCCATGATTTGAAGCCTTCTTCTTAGGTAGTTCTGACATAGCCTGGAGGTATGTTTTGGGTCATTATCTTGCTGTAAGATGAACCCCTGACCAACTAGGCATATACCAGAGGGTATTGCATGGCGCTGCAAAATGCTGTGGTAGCAGTTTTGGTTCAGGGTGCCACTCACTCTGTGCAAGTCACCGACTCTGGATCCAGCAAAAGAGCCCCAGACCATCACGCTTCCTCCTCCATGTTTGACAGTTGGTGTCACACACCGAGGAACCATCCTTTCGCCTACTCGACGGCGTACAAAAACCCTGCGCGATGAACCGAAGATTTCAAATTTTGATTCATCGGTCCATAAGACCTTCTTCCAGTCTTCAGTAGTCCACTGGCGGTGCTTCATGGCCCAGGCAAGCCTCTTTTTCTTATTTTGCCATCTTAGCAATGGCTTTCTTACTGCCACTCGACCTGTCAAACCTGCAGCTCGAAGTCTTCTCTTCACAGTTGAAACTGATACTTGCTTACTTCGACCAGTGTTAAGCTGTGCTTGAAGCTGTTGTCCTGTGAGCCGCCTATCACACAAGCTGTTGACTCTCAGAAACTTGTCTTCTGATTCTGTTGTGGCTTTGGGTCTGCCAGACCTCTTCCTGTCAGAGTTTCCTCCAGTTTCCAAGTGCCTTTTGATGGTGTAGGAAACTGTACTCACTGACACCTTGTCTTTCTTTGCAATTTCTCTAAAGGAAAGACCTACACTTTTAAGGGTTATAATGGTCTGTCTGTCTTCCTTTGTTAATTGCCTTTTTCTCGCCATTATGAGAGCAATAGACTACTTCCTGCAGTACAATACTGTCCAAATAATGCTTAAGAGGGTGTAGTAACACAGTCTGTTCCAACACTGCTTTTATACAGACAGAGGGTTTGTAAGAGATCAACAAAAGTTGGGACACCTGTAGGAATTGTTAGCATCAACTTTCAAGGCTTAATTTACTACCATTGCTGCAGAACAGCTGTAAGTTGTTAACCCATTACTTGTTCCCTGAAAAAGGCCTTTTTGTATAACTCTGAAATGTACATTATTTTTTAGTTTTTGGTAACCTAAACTTTTTTTTTAACCTCTGGCAGTTTACCGCTTACCTTTGTATCATTTCAGGTTATTCACTGGACGAACTGCTTAAATTTCAATAAAAACTAGAAAAATGGGGGTGTTCTAAAACTTTTGACCGGTAGTGTATATATATAGATAGATAGATAGATAGATATTTTTTAATATGAAGGTATTGTATAATCAAATATACAAGGGTGCTTCAGTAATTTCATTTCTCATTATAGAATCACGTATTCCAATTTCAATAGCTTTTTAAAGCCTAATTTAGAACTTGAAAATTGCATTTTTAATATAGATATAATTTTTAATAAATTACCATCTGCTAATAGTCATACAAAATGTACCATTTGAAAATTCAGACTTGATTAAAAATGTATTGTATGTATCAGATCATCATATTAAAAGGATCTAGAGAGATGTGGACACATCTATATATAATGCACTCCGTTTATAGGAATCATGGTGTGACGGGGTGTGGGTAACCACTGACACAGGAGATAGAAGTTGAGTTTGAGACACAGGTGCTCAGATTTATTTTGTATTTCTGTTGTTACTTTTTTATTTCACTGATTTCTTTTAGCCTGCAGAGGGCGCTGTTGTCCGTGGCCTGGCTACCAACTATGGTATCCAGGACCTCCGGAGTACCACGGCAGGGTACACAGGGTGCAGGTGCACTCGCAGGTGCTCAAAGAATAATGAAAACAAAAAGGCAAAAAGAAAAAGGGAAAATAAAACACAGTAATGAAAACAATTTGGGTCTCCATCCTACTCTTTGCTGTTCCTCAGCTATCTTTAGACACTTTCGGGGTTAGCCCAAGCATTCCCGGCTTTCGCTCTATTTCTTTAGTTTCTTCTCTTTAAGTTTCTTTTGGGACTTTTCTCCCATCCGTCCACGGTCTTGCTGAGCAGCGTGACCGCTAGCTCGTTGTTCAGGTCTAAAGGGGCAGATCTGAGGAAACAACAAAGTATTAATTTATAGGTCCAGCAATCCCCACAAGAGGGTCATGTTTTTGTCGGGGCTTTCATCATGGGGGGGGGGTTGGCCATAACTCACTACGCTGGCCAGGTGGTACATATATATATATATATATATATATATATATATATATATATATATATATATATATATATATAATTTCTTTAGCCGGTTATGTTGCTGGTTTGCCAAAATTTCAACAATGTATTATTAATGATTCCCCTTGTTATTTAAACATCGACATAACCTTCAGGGACCTATAAATGAGCTTTTATTGTATAGCAATTTATTATCACTAATCATGTTCTGTATTTGAAAGCCTTTAGTAGTTCTTACTTATTTATTCTTTATAATTCCACGCTTTAAATGTCCCAGTTTCGAGGCTGATTTAGCTGGAGTAATGTTTCCCACAATGGGTAGAGTGCAGCTTTAACCTGCAGACTGCTCAAAGCAAATTTCCCTTGTGACAGCTTCTTAATGGTTCATTGTTTCTGCTAACTCGTTCCGTCTCTGCATTTTTTTCTCTCCCTCATTCTTCATCTTCTTTTGTTCTCCTCTGTAGAAATTCTATAAAAAAACAGCAATTAAACCCTAAATGCAATCCATAAACAGCAAAGGGTTTCCATTGAATACATACCAGAAAGCCCCTCCATGTTATTAACATGATTTGACAGTTCCAATTTTATTTACTTTGAAATTGTATTTTCTATGCAATGTATCTGACTAATATAATCATTTAATATATGCAGGTCCAATCCATTTAACTATTTCATTTCGACAATTTAATATGCAAACAGTGTCAACTTTAATTCAAGTGACATATAATTACTTGCTTTTGCGTTATCACCTATGCTAACATTGTTCGTTTTATATCTTCAAACTGAATTGCATTACTTTTTTCTTCATGCTTTTAACAAGATGATTTCTTAATACATGTTATGCCCTTAAAAAAAATCCTAAAGAAAGAAATGCTCAACACATAGCATTTTGAGTAATTGCTGTCAGTCTACCCTGTGCACACAGTACCACAGATTTAATACACATTTATGGCAAATGTCGAGCATTACCTAATGCTAGAAAAAGAAAATCTGTCAACACTGTTTGCATTTTAAATCTGTTTATTGTTGAGATGCAGAAGTAACACTATAAGAGAATTTGTCGTCTTTCAGTCTGAGCTGTGGTTGGAGGTTCATTACTAATTGAAACATTGACCATATACTTATTGGATTTCTTCACACCACAAATGCACTTGTGCTAAAGTTTCTCTTTCAATTTGTTAATAGTTGCACTCTGCAGAGGAAGTGGAAGTGAATGTATCCAATCTGGTCTTTCATGATTATTGACATGACACTGCCCAGGTCAAACGACAAAGCATCATAACAAGTTTAACTGGCAATTGTCAGTCATAATGAGTATACACTTCTCAAGTGATCCAATGTTTTGCTTTACAAATGTTGCAGATCTTCTTTACTGAACTACATTTCTCCAATAGTAGAAATTAATATCAGTACAGGGATGAATATGACCTTGAAGTCTCCAGAAATTATCATTGGCAGCAGTGTGGTGTAGTGGTTAGGGCTCTGGACTCATGACTGGAGGGTTGTGGGTTCAATCCCAGGTAGTGGACACTGCTGCTGTACCCTTGAGCAAGGTACTTTACCTAGATTGCTCGAGTAAAAACCCAACTGTATAAATGGGTAATTGTATGTAAAAAATAATGTAATTGTATGTAAAACAAAAAAAGTGATATCTTAGAACAATTGTAAGTCGCCCTGGATAAGGGCGTCTGCTAAGAAATAAGTCATCATAATAATTATTTGTTGCATCACTATTGAGGATGCCTAATTGCATTCATCTGTTTGAAACCTCTTTATTTTACGGTAGAGGTAATGTTTACAACTGTTTTCTGGATTCAACTTTAACTCATAAACCTGCTGTAGTAATTTTGTTTTCTTAAATTTGTTTTCACTCTATTTTTTTATTTTTTTATTATTATAAATTTGCAGACATTATTATCTTCCACGGGATAATTTACATTGCTGTTTTAATATCATTGTCACTGTTTTCTGTTTTTACATGCAAATGTGGCTTTATTTTTCTTCTACTTACCTCTATTCTTAAAATTGCTCTCTTGTGGTTATATTTAACTTTTGTCTGTCCCCCAGTTCCAATGACTAGGACTGCAAGAAAGAAAAAAGTAATCACAACCTTTTTGTCCTGCTCTGCTGTGTACAGTAAATAGCCCATATACAAAATGTGTTGTATTAGGGTATTATTGATTGGTTTTAAATCACTTTTTAGCCAATTTGATAGATAATTTGCTGGCCATTAATATTCCAAGGTGACCCAGCTGAAATACAACATTTTCCTTTATAGTCCAGCTTGTACTCAGTTTCAGAGTGGAAAAACTACAAGCACTAATACGATCAAACCAGCAACCTAAGGTAACTCTGTGAATTAGCCTTGACACCATAGCCACTTGACTAGTATAGTTTCTTTCAAGCATTAGACTAGGGGTGGGCAATATTGGCCCTTCCAGACCAAGTGTTTTTTTTACATGTTCTATATAATTTATTTGAACCCTTAATTATTATTTTACTTAATAATAAGTTTGGACCAAACTGCCTCCGATATTAACCTTGTTACGGTGAGAGAAATTGCATATACATAGTGTTCCGCATTTCCAGTTTATTCAGAATTTTACCAAAAAATTACAGGATTTTTTTTTTTTTACCTGGATGTTGATTTTTACTGATTTATACCCGATTTTTGTTTATTATTCAATATTATCCCGGTACTGTTTTCTATGAAATACACAATAATTTGATTAAAATGCTGTTTTATTTTGACTCCGACATTGGTCCTGGAGTGCCACAGACACTTCTGGTTTTTTTTTTTTTACCCAAGTCCTAATTGATTCAATGATTGGCTTAATTGGTCCACGTATTTAGCAATTGATGATCACGAGATGCCCTGTTGTAAGGCCTAAGGTAGCTTATATATATATATATATATATATATATATATATATATATATATATATATATATATATATATAGATATATATAGATATAGATATATCTATATAGATATATAGATAGATAGATAGATAGATAGATAGATGTTTTTTTAAAATGAAGGTATTGTATAATCAAATATACAAGGGTGCTTCAGTAATTTCATTTCTCATTACAGAATCACGTATTCCCATTTCAATAGCTTTTTAAAGCCTAATTTAGAACTTGAAAATTGCATTTTTAATATAGATATCATTTTTAATAAATTTGCATCTGCTAATAGTCATACAAAATGTACCATTTGAAAATTCAGACTTGATTAATAAAAGTCTTTGGGTCTTTTGCAATATTGTCCAGAGAGAGAACAAAACATGTTACATTTGCTTCTATGTCACACTCCACTTTGATATAGAGAGGAGAGATCCTTTGTTTTATTTTGACTGAGGAGCTCCAAGACCACTATGTCACACCAGTATGGTTCTTACTGCATCACTTTTTATTGGGTATTTTATTGGGTGTAATACCCTGGTCATTAGGTCCCTGTGATTCAACTGCAGTTAGAGGTCTGGGAGTTCACCCTGTAATGGTGAGAGTATGATGTTTTTGAGAACTTCAGACAAGGTATATCTTTTTTTGTATGCGATTCAGCCTACATCTTGTTTAATCATAGTAGATTGGCAATTTACTGTATGTACATCCAAAGAGGTTTTACACTAATTTTGATAATGCACACATTTTAGTTAAACTTGTGTGTTATTCAGGGGGCATGAACGAGGGCTCCTCCCCCTACTTCCCTCCTACCAATAACATCTGCGAATCCCCTGTTTAAACCCCAAGCCTTGAGTTTTCTCTCTGTCTTGCATTTTTTTTTAGTTTTCCACCATCCTCCCCTTCTCCCCTACTATGCTTCCTCTTCTAATTGGCTCACCACCTCTGCAACTGCACCCACCTCTGCAACTGCACCCTCCTCTGCAACGGTTTCCTTCTTGGGAATGTATTGTGCACATAAAAATAGAGACAATATACAGTAGGATCTTAATTGAACTGGAATTGCTGCAAAACTGTTTTATCCCTGTTTCAGACAAGCTATAAACTGTCCATTTTTTTTGAATGAGGAGATCCAAACCCCTGTTTGGTCCCTAATGGCATAAAGTCTATAAAAGGTTAAGCAGCATATAAACAGTCTACATATTGCATTATCCTTTGCAATGTCAATTAAATGCATGTGTGTAAAGTCATATTTGTGGATAGTTTAATTTGTGCATTCGTTTGTGAAAGACCTTAGAAAAGAAAAACAGTATCTTGCAATGCATGCATCCTGACATTGCTTAATCCATCTTATTAGAGTAATATATATGTATTGCTGCATCCTATATAACTGTATGACACAGTAGTATACTGTAGTGGTGAGATGTGGTTGTACAAATGTGTCCCGCCCCTATTTATTATTATTTGTATTTTTGTTTGCGGCGCAGTTAAAAGTGCCGCGTCTTTTGTTATTATTTATAATTTAAAACCCTGTGAGGATGCGTGGCTGATCAGCTACTGATTATTTAACTAGCTGACAGTCGCGCATCCTTACCAAACGCGTGCAGACTGTGGCCGAGGGGTAATAAGATAATTAACAGCTAGTTAACCCCTTGGCCAGAGTATAAGAACCTGCAGCTGTCCGTGCTGCAGGGTGGAGTGTACAGAGGAGAGTACGGGGAGCGGAGAGAGTGAGCGAGGAGAAATAACTACATTTAAAAACGACTGCTAAACAGTATTTGTTTATTTGTTTGGCCCTCATACCCTTTGGTTTCTGTTTTGTTGTTTTGTTTAAATCTTTTGTCTTGTTTATTTAGTTAATAAAAATCAGCTGAACGCCGTTGCGTTCAGTTTCACCAGCCCATTCATTGTTTTGGTTCAGTTACTTCTTGGCCCGTGACGTCACCACACCTCACCACTGCAAGCCATCCTGCCACAACTCATCATAAACAGGAGATGTGTTGCTCAGTCCCTTCTTGTATGGCACCTGAGTCTACTATAATGAAGAAAAACTGTGAAATCAAAAATTGACAGGTATGTAACCAAGGAAAGTAGTCAAAGAGTGTCCATTGAGTACTAATGGATCCGAGAGAATGAATCAAGTCCTGAGATAAAATAAGCTCCATAAAACTTCAAAAGGCAAGGACAGGTCAGACTTGAAAGAATATGTGCATACACATGGATCCATACTGAAAGACACCAAATCTCAGACTATATTTAGTTTTGACACAGGGACAAAGCAACAGTTTTTTTTTCCTGACCAGGCGGCATACAAATACCCAATGAATCATGTTTTAGGGTTAAACTGAGTTTAAGAAAACCTCATTATTATATCTGCTAGATGACATTTGAGTCTTTGGCTTTCTTAGGCTTTGCTTTAAATAGATATTATTGGTTTGGATGAGTCATGCACAAAAACAGAGCTGGTTAACATTCCAATTAGAATATGCACATTACTGACTAATGATAGATTAATGAAAAAGTACAGAAATAATGTTTATTATATCTTCTAACAAGAACATAACTAATCTAAGTCAGCTTTAAAATAATTGGTTCAACTGCTGTTTTTTTCCATTGTTTTATTTCTCTAAAAACCTCTTCTGAAACAAGAAAAAATGACGGAATAATAACTAAAGCCTGAGGACCACCCGCTTGAGAATCTTTTAAAATCAAGTCATGTAGTATCAACGTAAACCTTTGAATAAATAACACACCACCTGTTCATAGTATTTGTTCCACTAACGCCAGCCATCTTGATTTTACAGAAATTCTGTTCAAACCTGGTTCTCATGATTGGACATTTGAGTCTGACTGATGTATATGAGATTCTAGGGATGTAAATCTGAAAATCCCCTCCAGACTTACCATATGGTCTTTATACAGTCAACCTCCCAAGCTCAGTCAACAGCTAAAGGAATAAATGCTTTGGTAAAACATTTCGGAAATAAATCCTGCTTGTGTTTGATTTGCCATCCTCGTGGAATAACTACTCCTTTGTCAACCAGCACTAACATGATTATACGTCAAAGAAAATAATAATGCTTGCATTGATAGTAAACTGACCATGCGGCTGATTGTTGCACCACAAATAAAGCTAGTCAACAGATCCAATGTATTGAAAACATTAATCAAATAAGCTGAGCTATTGGAGTTTAAACCCTAAAGTATGATCCACAAGGGGTGCACCATAATTAAAAGTGTGAAGTCATGCGGGCGATTGATATGAAGTGCTCAGCTGTTCAACAATGAAAGGGTGCATTTTTTTATAGTGAAAACATTGCATGACTTTAGAAATGCCTGCCTTATATATTCTGTACAAGTTTTTTTTTTTCTATTACTTTTTACAATGGCCACATTGTTTTACACAGCTGTATCAAATTGAATAAATCAGGTGCGGTCCACTTATTGAACATTAATCATCCTCTTTGTTTGAATCCTGTAAAACTAGACCAAATTAGAGGGCATAAATGGATTGTGCATCTATAAATTAACATTTCATAGGCCCGGAATAAATATTTAGATGACATCTTTACCCATGATTTTGATTCTGTGTATTGGATTAATGTCCTTTGACACATCATATAAAACATGTGTTAGACATTTATTTTTGAGAATGTTTTATGTTTTGACTAGGATATCTTTTGAGGCAGAGGTATATTTTATTTAACCATCATAAACATATTTTATTACTAGCTAGCACAAGGAATGTGTTGCATTAGGGTATTATTGGTTTGTTTCAGACCTGAAAAAGGTATTATGTAACACTGTCCATTAAACTAATGGGTAGTTTTAACCAATTAGTTAAATGGACTGATACATTTTAAGAATGAAAGTATATTGGAAACTTATCATTCAAAAACTAGTTTTAGAGTCAAACTATAAATGGACTCTGATGTTATATTCACTACTACAGTTTAACAAAGTAACAGTAACCCTCTGGAAATTATTGATTTTGATACACTGTTTTTAAAGAAAGGGTTTAAGGCATCTGTGACAGAGAAAGAATTAATCTTGGCTATAAATCTCCATCCCGACCTGTGAGGACACTGTGTAAAGGTAACAGAGTGCCCCAGTCTGGATGGTCTGACAAACAAACAAAACACTCACGGTTATTTTACAGTTCTCCTTTTTTGGTTCGACCTTAACCATAACAAAAGGGACAGATCACCTAGCCACATCCCCTTTTGTACCATGTGGCCAATAATGAAAGATTTGTTGCTAAAACGGAACTTACTAAAACTATTCCCTTGATACCTCTAAAGAATCAGCCAAATGGCATTCTACTTAGCACAGAAAGGGTCATGGATTTATTACCTGACAAGGATTGACTGAAGACATTGGTCAAATAAACTACGTAGACTCCTAGTTAAGGACATCTGACCAATTTGCGCTTGTTTAGCTGGCACATATGTGGGGGCCTGGATTAGATCAAAATCTAGACAATTTTGATTTAATCTAGGGGTGAAATACTAGATTTGTTTTGCGTTGTGTAAAATAACATGGGAAGACTACCTCCAGATGAAGTAAACATTGGTTAATAATACAATTTACATAATGATACTACACTACAGTCTCTGTATATTAGATTATACTGCACAAGAGTGTTCTCTGGAGTTCTGCTTGGTATTTTATAAACAGGCATATTTTAGCATGATTAAATTGTTACAGTTTTATTATGGTACACACATCAAATACATACAGCATATTTGTATAATACCATCAACATTTGAAAGTAGGATGTTTGGAGAAATAGCAATGTATATTTTTGTATATTTTCTGAGTTTGATAAATAAGACAAACACACTGCAGTTGTAAATATGACATTTGGTAAACCGATTCAGGTGAGACTAGGGACAATTGACAGTTTTGATATTTCACCTGCTGAAAAAGTGAAAGAACAGCAATCAATGTAGAGCCAAGAGGTTATTGCAATGGATTTCCAGCAGGGAAGCTGCTGTGTCAGGATTTATATAATGTTCCCAAGCCTATTTTACCTTTCACTCATTCAGTAGACCATACTCAATAATAAACAATACAACAATTATACATCCAAGCACTAGCAATAAAAACACACATATACACACGCGTATACATACAATACACAAATATATTAAGATACAGATATTTATATTTAAATTACATTACAACTAAAACAAGTTCACGTCAAACGCAGATCACACTGAACAGTAGTTTTAAACCTGGAGAGGCTTGATAATAACACAATGGAATCGGGAAGGATTTAGAAATAGGGATCTACCTAAATCGCGATTTCGTGGATTCCGCGGAAATCGTGAAATTGAGGGGTCACCGCGAAATTCACCTCTTAGGGGGCAATGCATACAAACAAGTACGGAGAGGAAAAAAAGAAACCTTGTTTAAATGAACTACTGCACAACGCAAGCGACGCAAACTACGTATCTTCCTTCTGTAGATACCCTTTTTAATTCCTTTGCCGTCCCGTTTGCATTGCACTTAAGCAAAAAACAAATAAACAAAAAACGTCCACAAGTAACATTTACAAAAGAAATTCTCCAAAGCAGTTAACGTTCTTGTTTACTATTCAAATGACAAACAGTGCATCTTTACTGCTTTTATGTGACCTGTACTGTGTAGTAGTGAGACAAAGTTGGTGCTGCATTGTTTTGATTTAGGTTGCTAAAATCTAGTTTTCAGCATTGGAGGTAAAATAGTAGAGAAGGATGACAAAAAAGCAAAGTATATTTCGGCTGATGATCGTTTCAAGATATTTCCCAAAGAAACTGTACATGCAGACTGAGGTAATTGTTTTGCATATCTTAAATGTCTTTGGAGAAAATACAATCGATCGCTATTTGCTTCAGAATCACACATTAAACAAAAGGCTACTACGGAGGCTGCTGAAAAGAACGTAAAATAAACAGCTTTCAGAAACCAAACTGGAAAGTCAGCCCAGACAAGTTAAGTTAAATCAGTACTAAAACGATCCAGCACAGCCACCTCGCTTCAACCTGCTGCTTACTTTTTCGCAGTTGGAATTTTAGACCCGAATAGCCACGTATTCTTTGTTTTGACTTGGTACATAAAATAAATTATTGGATGGGACAAATAACATGACAACGAACGTGCTGCATACATTGCCTTTATTAAAGTATGCCAGATGCCCTTGTGTAACCGAGTTTTTGGGCTGTTTCTAATCGATTTCCACATCTGTATAACATGGCAAAGCTTTGCCTTAACTTCCAACCAATTCAGTGGATGCAGAACGTGCAGTCTCAATGTATGGGCAAGTCAACTGCTGGGGGATGCTGCGTGCTTGCCTTTATTAACATATGACAGCACTCTGTTTTATTAATAAAGCAAGTACCACTATTTTTAGGCTTTATAGTGTTCTGAAATACTGTCTAGGTTTATTTAATGTTTAAACAGGTCCGCGAAATCTCCACGAAATCCTGATTTTATTCCGCAACATACCCATAACAAATACGTAAATTTACCGCGATTTAAGTAGACCCCTATTTATAAAGCTTCATACTACTTGACTGAGAAACACTTTATAAACAACTAATTCTTTCAAAATGAGTCAATAAAATAAATTGACTAAACAATAAAATCTCTCAAACAAATAAGCTGTAAAACAATCTTTTTTTTATAACACAATTTATTGGTCTATTGATCCTAGAATTAATCAGCCATTATTGAACAAACTAGCATACTACCTATTAAGTTAAATCCCAGTCTCTCAATAGTCATCATAATTAACCTGCATGTACAAAAGTGCATTTTATTAACCCTATTACTACCCAAGTTAGTTACCCTAAATTATTATTTTAAATAATTTATATTATAATTACCCATTTGAAATGTCCAATTTGAAACTGAACTGAAATACTGTCCAAAGCAGGGGTCTCCAATCCTGGTCCTGGAGAGCCCCTATCCAGCAGGTTTTCTTGGTGCCTTTACATCATCAGTGGCTAAAGATCTGAAACACCTGTTAATCTTGACTAATTAAGCCAATAATTGGTACAATTAAGTAACTGAGAGATTGGTTGAAACGAAAACATCCACAGTAGCTCTCCAGGATCAGGGTTGGAGACCCCTGGTCCAAAGAAATGAAGATCAACTGTTCCCAATGTCAAGCCAATTGCCCTGAGTTAATCAATTGAAATATCAAAGGGATATGCCACAGATTGTTTTTTAACTGTATAGATGAAGCATGGTAAGGGATGTGTCAATCATATTTTGGATTTCGGTAATTCAATTTAATTTAATATATGTTCAGTGAGTTCCCTTTCAAGTCGAAAATAACCATCAAGGTATGGGATATTGCCGTCAGGCAGTAGTGATTGGCTGAGCTTTTATAGCAAACTCATTTCCTCTTTTGTCTTCAGCATCGGTAACGGTAGGTCTATAGAGCTAAGTAACTGATTGTGCTCAATAAGTGTAAGCTTGAGAAGCTGTTTTTTTCCCCTTCTCCGAGTTTAATTCAGTTATTATTATTTTATTTGTTAGGATTATATCATTTGTATTTACATTTATATTTTTCTTCACGCTTTGCTTCGGCATCGCGTTTCTTTCTTTCGTGGTCTTTCGTCTTCCCTCTGTTCTAATTAATTAATAATTATTATTGTTGTATTTTGGGTTTTTTTCTGTATATATATATATTTTTTATATATTTTATATATTGTTTAGAGGACGCGTTGTGTGTTGGCCTTAGGCCACGCGCGTATACCGCGTGTGTGTGAGCCTGCACTGCAGTGTTCCCCTATTACCATTGCGGCGTGTTCTGTACTGCCACGTGGTAGCTGTACGGTTTCCCTACAGTCCCCTTACTTATATAGTTTTGCTGCAGCGTCCAAAAAAAAAAAAAATTCCCATTCACTA